>NC_135795.1:14591858-15191858 GCF_051106095.1 Pogona vitticeps
ACCTGAACACTATGCATAACTCTAACTGAAACACTACCCTTTACCCAACAATACCTAACAAAACCTAACAATAACCATATCGCTAACCCTAGGCATTATTCTTCCTTCGTTCCTTCGTTCCTTCATTCCTTCCTATTTATTTATTTATTTATTTATTTATTTATTTATTTATTTATTTATTTATTTATTTATTTATTTATTTATTTATTTATTTATTTATTTATTTATTTATTTATTTATTTATTTCTGTCCCTAACCCTAACACTAACACTAACCCTTACCAAAAACGAAACCATGACCGTAGCCCTAGCCCTAAACCTAACCCTAACACTAGCCCTAACCCTGAGGATTGGCTCCCGAAGCATAGGGCCGGCCTGCGTCCTTGTAGACCAATAGGAACCATTGGAGGGTCTGCGTAGAAAAGGGGTGGTGGTCCTAAGGCATGCCTGGGCATGCCTTAGACCACCTGGCTCAGAAAGCCCCTGAGGATTGGTCCTGAGGGGTAGGGCAGGCCTGTGTCCTTGTAGACCAATAGGAGCCATTGGAGGGTCTGCGTAGAAAATGGGGATGTTCCTAAGGCATGCCTGAGCATGCCTTAGACCACCTGCCTCATAAAGGCCCACAGCCGTGGTTTTGGAGATTTGTCCACGCTGACTGTTCTTTGCAGTGACTGTGACGCTTTGGAGGTGATGGCTGACAAAGAAAACCAAATTCCTGAGACAAGCCAAAAGCTTATGGGGAGACCCAAAAGGCGTTTGCGTCCCTGGGACTACTACCAGGGACTCGTGGGTTTTTCCCAACCCTTGTGTCCCTTATGAACCCCTACAAGGCTCAAGGGGAGCCTGCCTGAAGCCCCAGAAAAGCTAAGAAAATTCAAGTCTGCAGAAGACCTGTACCTGTTTACTGCAAAGACAGGTCTTTACAGAAGATAAAAACAGTACTGCTGTTGTACTATAGATAAATGGAGGTAAAAATCTTACCCATCCACCGTTCTGAAGAAGCCACTTTGCTTGGTTCCTCATCATATAGTTTGTCATACAATGGGTCAGAGAATTTAGGTCCTCACTCAACAGGGTCCTCCTGTAGGATTTCTGCAGGTTCTTTGCCAGACATCCGCAGAAGATTAACATAGTTAATATTCTGCCCCAGTTAATTTTTTCATCTTCAAATTCATATTTCATGGCTAATATAAAGGTTTTGCAGGCGTCATCCAGACTAGAAACCTTGATTTGGTTTAAATGAGCATTGATTTGAAGCTCAATGGTATTTTGAAACAATGTGTTCATATTTTTTAAGAGAACTCATTTCTGATCGTCGTCGTTTAGTCGTTTAGTCGTGTCCGACTCTTCGTGACCCCATGGACCAGAGCACGCCAGGCCCTCCTATCTTCTACTCCCTCCCGGAGTTGTGTCAAATTCATGTTGGTTGCTTCGCAGACACTGTCCATTTCTGATACAGGCATATTATTCTCAGCTTGTCCACAACATAATTTTAAATAATCACAGACAATTGCAGACGTCTGTTGCTCAAGATTAGCCATTTTATAGGATGATTCTAAACAGCCTTTAGCCAAGGCGCAGCCAGCTGTAATAAGCGTGTTCTTCTTGACAATGTGAATGACCACAGACATGTCTCAACATGCCCCCCCTTCCACCCCCGCTCTCTTGCAGGGGATCAGCACAACAGAGTTCATTCACCTACCCTCTCTCCAGAATCCTTGGGTGAGTGATGTCATAATACATGGGTCTTAATACCGGTGTTTTAGTTTTTAAATAGCATAATTGATATAGAAATATCTTTTTTCAGAAAAGTATTTTGAGGATGATGATTTTGAACCCACATCTTCTCCTCAAGTGGCCAGGAATCAGGCCCGTGTCTTTGCCTTTAAAAGAAAGAGCAATGAGAATGGTGAGTTCTGAGGTATTTTCATAGATGTGTTTTTGCTTGGCCATTGTTTTAACAGGTTATGGGGCCCGTTCCTTTGTCTTATATAAAAGTAATTTACACTTTTTTCAAATCCATTTAAACTTTGTGTGTGTGTGTGTGTGTGTGTGTGTGTGTGTGTGTGTGTGTGTGTGTGTGATGCTGAGAGAGAGAGAGAGAGAGAGAGAGAGAGATGTCCCTTTTCACATTTATTGTTTATTCCTTTCTAGCTCAGCCTGTGGCCAGTACATCGAAAAGTTTCAAGGTTGCTGCAGGATCAAATAACACCCACAGCACCTTCACAAAAAATCAACCATTGAAGCGTTCCAAGGCTGATGATGGGGCAGGAATTAATCCACAAAGCCATCAACCAGTGAAGAAGGCCAAGTTTGATGAAGAGACAGGTAGCAAAAACCCCATGAAAGCTCATGCTGTGAAGGAATGTAAAAAGGAAATTGATGGAAATGCTTGCACTGTAGTCTCTGTAAATAGTCCAACAATTGTTGATTGGTTTAAAAGGGTTGAAATGCTTGTTCAAATGATAGCAATTGCTAAAGAATGGGAAAAGAGATTGGTGCATATTATGGGTGTTTTGCCGGACCTGGAATCAATACGTGAAGTGATTTTAAAAATGGACCATGTGTAAAGTCATCTCAAATACAGACAGGTTGGGGTTATCCTGATGAAAAACAGATACCCAAAACAGATAAAATGAAAAGGGGGAAAAAACCTATCACAGGAAAGCTTTACTGGCGCAATAGAGCTGCTAAATTGTTACAAAGGGCTAAAAAAATGCTTGCTCGTAGGAGAAGGAACCCTGGCTCAGAACCTGTACAGGCTCCTGAGAGCTCTGAGACTGCTAGGCCTTGTAGTTCTACACAGCAGGCCCAATCTCAAGAGCACTCACAAGGCTCAGAACCTGTACAGGCTCCTGAGAGCTCTGAGACTGCTAGGCCTTGTAGTTCTACACAGCAGGCCCAATCTCAAGAGCACTCACAAGGCTCAGAACCTGTACAGGCTCCTGAGAGCTCTGAGACTGCTAGGCCTTGTAGTTCTACACAGCAGACACAGTCTCAAGAGCACTCACAAGACTCAGAAGCCCTGTCTCCTGAAAATGTTGTAACCCCCGCTGCTGCACCCCCACCAGTGTATGCAGAAGTTGTAAACAGATGGGAGTGGGTAAGCGAAAGGTACCGAACAAACAATATAGGGCAAGAATTTCGTTTTGTTAATTTAGAGAATGTAAATTCATATGCCGAAGCTGTTAGAGCCATCCATGAAGCTGTTCAGGACGTTCTTGACAGTGTTACTGAAAGTCTGGAGGTTGGGGATTTTGTGCAGATGAGATTTGAGGGTGGAAATATGAGGGATCCTCTGTTTTCATTGAAAAAAGTTAAAGGAGCTTTAGATGCGGCAGAATTTCTCTCTAATCTGAGCAATCTGTTGCAAAGCAACATGGAACTATGTCTTGAGGGTACTTTGCGCTTGGTTGTATCCATTGTGAAACCTCCCAGGGGTGGTGGGGGCCCTTCAAGAGCCTTGCGCTCTATCCCCCATAGTGAAATTATAAACAAGAAAAGGAAATATCTAATAGATTTCAGGGACGTAAACAGTAAACTCTGTTTTGGGGCAAGTCTGGCTGCTGTGATGGCTAAAGAGGTCCCAACAGATGTGGAGTTGTCAAAAGCAGCTCTGCAAATGTATCAAGCTGTCCACTGGCCTGTAGACAAAGAGGTGTCTCTGGCTGACATACCTCTCTTTGAAAATCATTTACACGTCAATATCAATATTGCCCGATATGGCGATAAAGGCTGGGCCCTATTTAAATCACAAGCTCAGCAGTATCCACAAACCTGCACGTTGCTTCTCCATGATGAACATTTTTATGGCATTCTGAATGTCAAAGCTTTGTTTGGAGCGCGAAACTATTGTGTGTTTTGTCACAGTTTATACAAGTACTACCATGACTGTCTATTCTACTGCAGACTCTGTCTAAGAAAGGACTGTGATGCTAAAGTAGATAAAATGGAAAATTGTAAACAAATGCCAAATGAACTGTAGATCAATAGAATGTTTAAATTTACATAACAATCTGGCTGCAGAGAAGAAGGTCCCCTGTATACCCCTGGAATTTTGTGACAAATACAAATGTTTTCAAAAGGCTGAGCATTTCACTAAGGGTTGTAAGGGGGGGGCGCTGTCATGTCTGTTGGGGGCATATGAAGCAAGATGAGAAACATCTCTGTTTCATGCGACCACTCATAGAACCAGAGATCTCAACCCATTATATATTTTATGACATAGAGGCCAAACAAGAAACAGGGATACATGTCCCCAATTATTGTTTTGCAAAAGCTTTTGAGGGAGAGACTGTAGAGGAATTTTTAAAAGATGCCTCTGTGGAAAATAGGAGGACTGTATTGCAGCAGGCCGCTGGGGCCCAGGATACTAATGAGAAGGAGGGAAAACCTAAGGCTGGTGATTCAGAGGATATGTGTGATGGGGAGGAGGTCTCTGGGGACCCCAAGAAAAAGACTGTGAAACAAAAGTCTTGGCCTTATGGGAAAACTTGGGAGTTTAAGGGAGAGTCTTGCATAGAGGAACTCATTCAAACTTTCACAAAAGGGAGACTTTTTGTGGGCACTACATTTATAGCCCATAATTCAAAAGCCTATGACGGATACTTTATCCTCAAGCAATTGGTCAAAGAAAAACTGGAGGTAGACCTTGTTGCTCAAGATGGCAAACTCATATCAATAACATTCAAAGCTCTATCCATAAAATTTCTGGATTCACTAAGTCATTTCCCCATGGCCCTAGCGAAGCTGCCCAAATGTCTAGGGCTCGAACTAAGGGTTACTTTCCACATTATTTCAACACCACTGAAAATGATCAGTACATGGGCCCCATGCCACCACCAGAGGCTTATGGGGTGCAGCACATGATACCTTCTGAGCAGAAGGCTTTCTTACAATGGTATGCTGAGAATAAGACAAAAACCTTTAACCTGCAGCAAGAATTGGCTGCCTGTTGCCAACAGGATGTTAATATCCTGGTAAAGGCCTGTACAAAGTATCACCACGAAATTATGGACCTGACAAAGATTGAGAAAATAATCGATGATGGTAATGATGATCTTTATGTTGAAACTGAGTGGTTCGCCATAGACCCTCTTCAGTCTCCCACTCTGGCTAGTGTGTGTCTTAACGTGTACAAGTTCAATTTTCTGGAGAAAAATAAAATATCTATCATAATCAGTGTAAAAGATATTCATCCCCATCAATCCAGTGGTTGTCTTATACTACACATAAAGAAAAAACCCGTATTCAGCACGCCTTGAATGGTGGGGAATTTTTTATCGCCCCTTTTTATGTAGATGGTTACATGATTGTTGATGGCCGTGGTGTATGTTTAGAGTTCCTGGGATGTTTTTTCCACGGCTGTGTTCTCTGTTATCATTCTGAGGACTGGAATCCTCTGTTAGGAAAAACCTATGGGGCTCTTTACAATGCTACACAGGAAAGGGCGGCTGTCCTGAAAAGCAGGGGTTTTGAAGTCAGATCAATTTGGGAACATGAATGGCAAGAAATGGTGAGAAACGACAGCGATGTCAAACAATACCTTGCTACAGCTGATTTTCCAGAGCCCATAGAACCTAGGGATGCTCTCTTTGGGGGTCGTACAAATGCTATCTGCCTGTACTACAAGCCTAAGCCTGGAGAGCAGATTCATTATTATGATTATACCAGCCTTTACCCCTATGTCAACAAAACTAAAAAGTATCCTCTGGGACACCCCAAAATAATTTATAACTTTAAACCGGTGTCTGCATACTTTGGTATCGTAAAGACTAAAATCTATCCACGAAGAGGTTTGTTTTTTCCAGTGCTACCTACCCGGATTGGCGGAAAGCTTATGTTTGCTCTGTGTGCCACATGTGCAGAAGGTCATCAGCAAGACCCGTGTCAGCACAGTGATGAGGCGAGAGCCTTGATGGGTACTTGGTGTACTATCGAACTGAATGCGGCCATAGAAAAGGGGTACAAGGTTGTGAAAATCTTTGAGGTGTGGCATTTTGAAGACAGATCAGAAGACCTGTTTACAAAATACATAGAGCTACACCTCCGCCACAAACAGGAAGCCTCAGGTTTCCCCGACTGGTGTGTCAGCGAAGCAGATAAAAAGAAATATATCGATGATTATGAAGAGAAAGAGGGGGTGTCCCTACGTAAAAATAAAATTGCTGTCAATCCGGCAAAAAGACAGATTGCCAAACTGTTTTTAAACTCTCTGTGGGGAAAATTTGGTCAGAGAACGAACCTGACTAACACTCAGGTGGTCAGAGATCCGGATGAATATTTCAATCTCCTCTTTTCAGAGTCTTACATGGTGTCAATGTTTGAATTTTTGGCTGATGATGCGGTCTCTGTGTCATGGAAACATGCTGCCGATAGAATAACAACCAAAGGCAGGAAAAATGCATTCATAGCCTGTTTTACCACAGCTTATGCGCACCTGGAGCTTTATAACCTGCTCGACAAACTGCAGGATAGAGTTCTCTATCATGATACAGACTGTCATTTTTGTACAGAGGGAGGGGGAATGGATTCCTCCCTTAGGGGATTACCTCAGGGACCTCACAAGTGAAATACCAACAGGCTTACATATTAAAGAATATGTGTCTGCTGGCCCTAAAAATTACGGTTATAAGCTTAGTGATGGCACAGCATGCTTGAAGGTCAAAGGGATCACACTGAATGTTGCTAACTGTGAAAAAATTAATTTTGATAGTCTCAAAGAATTGGTTTTTACACATGTTTCAGACAAACAAGACAACTCACCCCGTGAAATAGTTGTACAACAACCAGGAATTGTTAGGGATAAGCATCAGTGGTTGATTCGCACAAAGCTTTTAAGAAAAACTCAAAAGGTGGTTTATGACAAAAGAGTGATTACCGAAGGCTTTAAAGCCCTACCCTATGGCTATTGAAGTGAATATGAGGTGGGTCCATCCTTTTTCAGCCATTCTAGCAGGGCCTAGCGGCTGTGGAAAAACTTTTTTTATAAAAAGAATGTTGGACAATGCTTGTGCTGTATTTTCTGATATGCCTGAAAATATTGTATGGTTTTCCAACTGTTGGCAGCTCCTATATACTCAGATCCTTTGTGAAGATCCCTTTGTTCGTTTTGTAGAAGGCTTGCCAGAAAAATTTGATGATGATGTTCTGTTACCTACCACTAAAATAAACTTCCTGATTTTAGATGATTTGATGCAGTGTGTGTTTGATAATAACAAAGTGGAAAAGTTATTTACACAATATGTGCATCACCGGAACGTAAGTGTTTTTTTAATGACTCAGAACATTTTCTGCAAGGGGAAGAGCACCCGCAGCATTAGTCTAAATGCCAAGTATATGGTCCTATTTAAAAACCCCAGGGATAAACAGCAAATTGCCATTCTAGCCCGGTAGATGTATTCACGAAATGGACAATTCTTCATGGAAGCTTTCGCAGATGCTACAACCCCCGCCCATGGTTATCTAATGGTAGATTTAAATACCAATACTCCTGAATCTTACAGGCTTAGGACCGGTCTTTTCCCTCCTGACTGGCCTGTGATCTATACAATGAAGAAGGCTGCTTCAGGCAACAAAAGGCGTTTGCTTTGAATCTTTTTCTTTATTGGACTAGGTTCCTCCACAAGGCAACATGTCTGAATGTATAAGACGAAACCTCCCACTTTTGAAACTCCTTATTAAGACACCCCTACGTCAGAGAAAAGCCATTTTATGCGCTGCTTCGGATGATGTGATTGCCGCCATTTCAGAAATAGCTCTGAATACTTTAAAAGGCAACATTGCTCTAACACCTCAACAGGTATGTGTTTTAAAGAAAAAAGTACGCTGATTGAAACCTTGAGTAACAAAAGGGTCCCCCTCCGTTGGAAGAAGCATCTGGTGAAGCAGTCTGGAGGCTTCCTGGGACCTTTATTGGGCTTTGCCGTCCCTCTAATAACCAGTCTTTTAACTAATAAGTAATGGAATATGCTGAAAAGATGTATCTGGTCCCCAGTGCACAGCTACAAGAGCTGAGGGGTTTACCAGAAAACATCAGGACCACTGCAGTGAGGCGCCTAGACTCTGAGATGAGAGAGATTCTCTTAAGGTCAGACTTGCCAGAGTATGAAAAAGCCAAGCTTTACAATGGCGTTCTACAGAGGTTTTTAGCGCTGTCCAAACAAGAGGATATGGAGAAAACAACGCCTCCGCCCCCACAGCCTCCTGCAGCTCTCCCCTCGCCTTCTCCTTCTCCTCCTCCTGCTCAAGAAGAATACCCCGCGGTTATTCAAGAGGTGTTAGACAGCTTCCCCAACCGTTACAAGAAAAATGCAGAGATTTTGCTAAGTAAATTAAGAAAGCATCAAGATATCTCTTCATGGGAGATAAATTAAATTAAATAAATAAATTAAATTAAATAAATAAATGACAAAGGGGCCTTCCTTTATCGGGGAGTGCTCTTACCTGGCTCTAATATTCTAGACCTGGTCAGAGGTGTCACCCAATCTGCAATTCTTTCTGATAAGAGAAAACCCAAAGGCTGGGATGTTTTTCTTAAAGCCATGGCCGATCTAAATATGCCCACATCTATTGCAGGGAATTCTACTGCTAGAGAAGAATTAGAAGCACTGAAATCAGTTCCCATACATCCTACCCCTTCACTGGCATCGAAGGTTGTCGCCCGACCCAAGAAACAATTCAAGAGGCCAGCATGGTTCGATGTGAAGGAATTACCCATAACCCCAGTATTTTGCCTTTATTTTATTTTATGCACAGCTTACATTCTATGTTTTACACAGAATGTAGACAAACTCTACAGCCATGCGGTCATTTTTTGCAACATCTTCCGAGTACAGCTTTAAAATCTGGTCAAACGACAGGTCTTTTGTTCTGTTCTGTAAAAAGAACATGCAGTGATAACCGCAGGTCACTGCTGAAGGGTGTTGTAGCTGCCTCTTTTGGAATATTATTTCTTTGCCCTGGTGCCATAAAAAAGCTGTAATGGTTTTAGGGATACGGGGGCTGTCTGGGTCTACACTGTATGAGTTGAAAAACTCTCCAGGACCATTAGTTGGTAAATAGAGGGCCAGCCAGTGTTTCCCAGGCATCGTGTGGGGGTGGGTGTTCACCACTATTCCAGTAGGCCTTTTGGTAATAAGTGCCCTTGGTAACAGGTCACAGGGGTAGACATCTAGAAAGGTCTTGTCTCGTTGTAATACACTTAATAACTGCAACGTATTCATCTTCACATGTAATCAAAGAGAACGTTTCTGCTATGATTGATTTCAATCACGTTGTCAAATACCCCATATAAGAGCATGTTAATAGTGACCGGTAGGGGTTGGGCAAAACGGATCTCAGCTCGAAGGTTACCGGTCTTGATCAGAGAATAATGTTCTGAGCAACCATGATTCGGTGTCAGGTCAAAGGTGTATCCGTTGCAAAATTCAGCACGGTTAATTAAAATGTCTTGGTCCTTCATGGCTTTCCCTGAGGCTTGTACCAGCTGCACATAGGCCGTTTGCATAATCAGGCTGGAGGGGTTTTGATGGAACTTGAATCCCGTCAACGTACAAGGCTATGAAATTAACATTGAAATGTTGGAAATTGAAAGGATTTTTGTCATAGGCACTGCTGAAAGCCTCATTGTCAACAAAAGTTATGACAAGCTGTTTAGGCAACTGTCCCAGAAAAAGGTTTGCACACAAGGCTTCCTGCCGGTATACTGAACACTTTCATTCCCACGCGTTCAACGGGGTATTTTGCATTAGAGGTCAGAAGGGCCTCTGCGTGTCCTATGCGAACTCCTGGGGACACTTTCACCCTTTTGACAAACAGAGATGCATTTAAAATATCCACTTTGTAACTCTCTGCGTCATCACCACTCAGCAGACAAAATATATACTTGCTGTGGGTAAGTTTGATTTTCACATCTACACCATTCAGCAACATTTTCTCCTGAAAAAATAACTCATTATGCAATGGACCCATCAGATCCCATTTCTTGCTGGCCTCTGTGTGTTGTGCTCTCATTCTAAAACCCCAGTTTCCGGTATTGGGCACTATGGTGGTTTGTTCCATCTTTAGATGACCATCTCTATAAAAGCCACCCACCGCAAATTGGGTGCTCAAGCTGTCAGAGCCATAGTTCAAAATCAGTTCTATCATGGCTCTATAGGGGTAACAATTATTGCTCTGGCTGATGAGCCAGTCTCCGAGGGTGACGTCCAGTTGACTAAAGAGCGAGGCAATGGGGTAATTTACCAAGCCCACTTTAGCGTCAGCAGCGATGTTTACCCCATTTGCTTTTGCAATCTTACACACTACATAGAGCAAGGTATTGTTTAAATCGATGTAATCTTCACTGTTGCCGGTTATATAAAATTCAAGTGAGGCGTTGGGTGTCAGGGCTGCCAAGGGTGGGACCTCTATATACATATTGCTTTCCACGCTGGTTTGTGTAGGTAATAGTTGAAAAATATCCAATTCAGATTTGGTCCACTCTTCAGAGGTGCCGTGAATGAATGCCATTTTAAAAGATGTTACCACTACCACGTTTCACCACCCTTATCTTACGGTACGCTTTCTTCTTCCTGTTATGGAGCTTCTGACGTTTTCTGGGTGGCAAGCCATTGTTGGACCGTTTAGGAGGACCTAGGCGTAGATGGCCCCCTTTTCGTTTAACTCCGCCCCTTCTTTTAAGGTACGTGAGTCCTGAGCCTTCTTGGGGTCTCACTTTTTTCATGACATGCCCCACGACGTCTCCCGCTATGTTATGTACAGCCGTCTTAATGTGGGGCTTAATAAACTCAAAGCCTCTCCTCAAGAGGGGGACGGCCTTTCGGAACAGCCCACGAAAAATCCCCCCCAACCCTGCATCGTACATGTGACAACCCCAGACCTACTGGAGTATACCACCCTGTAATTATGCTGCCACCAACCATTCCCTATAAGGAGTCACACTGACCAGGAATGGATTTTAACAAATAAAAGAACAAGGTTTATTGAAATAACAAACAGGGTACATAAAAGAATCAGGTAAATAGGATAATGTAACGTGGCATAGCCCCAATCACACACATACAACAGCTTGGTTCCCACTGAACCCTTTAAGGTAATGCACAGACCCTGAACCTATCAGTTCTGGCTACCTAAATAGAAACCTGAACCTATCAGGTATGTACTAACTGACACACAGTTGTACCCAGTCTGACACACAGACTCCAACTCTTAACTCTCCACACAAGCTCCAAATATATATACAGTACAGCTCCTCCCCCCTGATGTCCCGCCTTCCACTCCCCATAGGATGGAACTTTCCCTCCAAACCCATGACAGACAGGTACCATCAGTGCTGTATGTGACACCTCCCCTCTTTATAAGTTGTTTTGCAGGGGAAAAGCTAAAGTGCTTTTCTCCAAAAAAACAACCAGGATCAAAACACAAAACAGTTATACATTATAATACAATACCATACTTACTCACTCTAGGTCAAACATCTCAATTATGCATTTAAACATTAATATTTGCAATACATCAAATTACCTTTATTAATACAAACCAAGCCTGTTCAATAAACAGGTACATTTAACTTTTGGTCACCAAAATATACATAGTCCATGGTTTCTTCGCCGTCTTCATTCGTCGGGTCTTCTTGACAAGGCGTCAGCGACACAGTTCATTGACCCTCTGACCACCTTCACTTCAAAGTCATAATCTTGCAGGTTTAAAGCCCACCTCATAAGTTTACTATTATGGGTTTTCATTGTCTTTAACCACTGCAGTGGTGAGTGGTCAGTGCACAGAACAAAATGTCTTCCCCAGATGTAAGGTTTGGCCTTCTGAATCGCGTAGACTATGGCCAGGCACTCCTTTTCCACGGTTGCCAAATGTCTCTCACCTTTCTGGAGTTTCCTACTCAGGTAGGACACTGGATGCTGGTCACCATTTTCATCCTCCTGGCAAAGAACTGCTCCTACCCCGCTGTTAGACGCATCGGTGTAGATGATGAACTCCCGGTCGAAGTCGGGAGCACGCAGCACTGGATAATGGACGAGCGCCTCCTTCAACCTCTGGAACGCCTCCTCACAGTCGCTGGTCCACGGGATGCGGTCATCAGTCTTCTTCCGCGTCAGATCGGTCAGCGGAGTCGCTATCTCGCTAAACCTCAGGATGAACTTTCTGTAGTAGCCCACCAACCCAAGAAATGATTTGACTTTTTTCTTGGTGTTGGGTCTGGGCCAATCACGAACGGCTTCTATCTTGGCCTCTAGGGGTTTGATCACTCCTCCCCCTACTATGTGACCCAAGTATTTTATTTCTGGGCTACCCAGCTGACACTTGCTTGCCTTTACTGTTAGCCCTGCTGCACTTAACCTCTGCAGCACTATCTCCAGGTGTTTCAGGTGATCTTCCCAGGTATTGCTGAAGATCCCTATATCGTCAATGTAGGCCACAGTAAAGTCACTGAGCCCTGCTAAGGTCTGGTCCATCAGCCTTTGGAATGTGGCTGGTGCATTTCTGAGACCAAAACTAAGGACTCTAAACTCATATAGACCGAAAGGGCTGCAAAATGCGGTCTTTTCCTGATCCCTGGGATCAATCCTTAATTGCCAGTAACCCTTTACTAGGTCCAACGATGAAATGAACCGACAACCCCCTATGGTTTCAATCAGGTTGTCTATATACGTCACAACATCTTGTGGGTCATCCTGGGTGATCTGCTCCCAATTTTGTTTGATTAAATCAAGTGGACCTTTAACTTTTCTCCCAAACAAAAGTTCAAACGGACTGAACCCGGTACTGGCTTGAGGCACTGATCGATAAGCAAACAAAAGGGATTGCAGCTTCTGGTCCCAATTGTTTGGATTCTCTGCCAAGTAAGCCCTAATCATGCGCATCAGAGTCCCATTGAACTTCTCTGTTAACCCATTACTTTCGGGGTGATAGGCAGTGGTTTCCTTGTGTTTAATTCCACAGATTTGCCATAACCGTTTCATGAGCTTTGATGTAAACGATGTGCCCAAATCTGTGATTATTTCTGAGGCAAATCCCATCCTGGACATATACCCCACCAAGGCATCTGCCACTGTGTTAGTTTTGATATTAGTCAAGGGTATGGCTTCGGGGTACCTCGTGGCATGGTCCACAATGGTGAGAATGAACCGGTTCCCCCTCTTTGTGGCCTTGGGCAAAGGTCCCACAATATCCACTCCTATACATTTGAACGGGGTGTCAATCACAGGCAAAGGGCACAACTTCGCTTTGGTCCTGTCACGGTTATTCCCCTGCCTCTGACACACATCACATTGTTTACAGAACTCCTTGATCTGCTTCCCTATTTCAGGCCAGTAAAAATTCTGTGTGATTCTCTGCTGTGTTTTGTTCACCCCTAAGTGCGCAGCAAACATGTCAGAGTGCCCCCTTTGTAAGATCATGGGGCGATACTTTTCAGGTACCACTAGCTGACTTCTGATCCCATCTCCCCCTTTTGAGATATTCCTCAGGGTCTCTCTATATAAAATTCCCTTTTTCTCACGAAATCTCGCTGGGGTTTCAGGTGTTAGCTGGGTGTCTGTCACCTTTTCAAAACACTTTCGGAGAGTGGCGTCTGCCTTTTGCTCTTGGCCAAATTTGCTGTCTGTGGTTAAGGTTTCTGCCACAGCTTCGGGACTACCCTCACCTGCTTCAACCTTGGGCTCTTCAGTACCCCCCTGAACTATCCCCGTGGTAGCTTGTGAGCGTGTAATCACTAGCACCCGTTTCACATGTTCAGCCAGGTCATTTCCCACAAGCACGGCTGCTGGCAGAGTCAATGAAATCGCTAGCCGCCAAACTCCCCTCCAGCCTTGAAAGCTCACAGGTACCTCAGCTACTGGCAGTGAGATCACCTGCCCCTCAATCCCTGCCACCTTCAGGCTCTCATTTGGGATTATATACTTCCTAGGAATAATGTCTGGATGGCACAGGGTCACCTGGGAACAAGTATCCTTTAGCCCCCTATACTGATGGTCAAGTATTCCTACGTCCACCCCTGCGGTTTCAAACAATTGCGAATCTGTCCTCACTAGTAAGCAGCGCTTGACCTCCACAAGAGGACCATTTTCCCCAGCCTGATCAGCAGATGTAACTGGTCCAGAGTGAGTCACCATGGTAACAGGCTCCCTCAGTGGCAAGGAGCTTTGCTCTGTCTGGACACAGAACACAGCTTTTGGCTTGGTTCCACTCAAATCATGAGGCAAATTTCCCTTTAGCTGCTTTAATTTCTCACACTCTGAGATTAGATGGCCCTTTCCTTGACAGAAATAACATTTTCTGCTGTCTTTGGATTCTTTCTCATCTGGTTTTGGTTTTCCCTCCAAAATCTGAGGTCTTGGTGGTTTCATGTCTGAGGGCTTCCCTTCAACATGGGCCCCTCCCCCTTGCTGGTTTTTCCCTGGTCCCTGAGAGTACCTGCTGTAGGTTTCTTTGGGCTTACCCACAGTTTTCCCCTCAGCACCTAAGGGCTTCCTTATTTGGTAAATAAAATCTGCGATCTCTGCCGCCTCTGTCACCGATTTAGGTTTCCTCTCCCTCACATGGAACTTTAGTTCCCCATGCAGGACTGAATAAAATTGTTCCAGCGCTATCAGGTCTTTGAGCTGCTGGAAGGTCTCTGTCCCCTCCTGAGACAGCCATTTCTCTAGCAGCCTCACCAGTTGGGCCCCCACTTGGGTAAAAGTCTGCTCTGGTTTTTTTGTGAGTGACCTGAATCTTTGCCTCAGCTGTTCAGCATTTATCCCATGCCGAGCAAACACCAGTTTTTTAAACTCAGCGAAGTCCTTCAGCAGTTCCACTGGCATCTCTGCATTGACTTCTGCCAGGCTGCCACTGATTAAAGATCGCATAATAGTCATCTTCTCAGTTTCCCTTACTGAGAAGTCCACAAACGCTCTTTCCACGAGGGAAAAGAACACCTCAGGGCAATCTCCCTTGTGGTACACAGGGAATTTCTTCAGGTCAGTTTTAGACAATTGGCCCACCTCAGAATCTCTATTGTTATTATTGTTCTGGTTCATCATTTCCAATTTTCTTAACTCAAACGCCATCCTCTCTCTCTCCAATCTTTCTTCTCTTTCCATTCTCTCTCTCTCTCTTTCCATATCAAGCTGTTTCATCCTAAATTCATGCTGTTGGGCTAGGAGCATTTTTCTGAGTTCTGAGGTCTGTTCTCCTGCGCTCTCATCCTGCACTGAGCCAAATTCCTCCTCAGAACCTTGGTCTCCCTGTGGTTCTTTCACTTCCCCCATTTCTGCCATTTGGCTTCGAGTCAAGGGCATAATCCCCCCAGAACAGGCTGCCTTCAAAAGTCAAGCCTCAAAATAAAACGATGACTTTTTTCCTTTTGCCTCAGAAACAGCCTTCTATAGACTGCTGCTGTTCCTTCAGCACCAACTTGCAACTGTTGCCAGGCAGAATTCACCCCCTCTGCTAGGCCTCTCAGCAGACAGGCTAGATCACTGTTACCTCACGCAGCTTTGCCTCAGCCCTTTCCCGCCAAAACAGGTTGCCTCAGAGCTCCCTAATCTAGTCCCCCCAATCCGAGTGTGCACATTCTTCCACTAGCCTACCTCCCCGTGAGGTAAGCCTAGAAGATTACCTACGCGCCCTCAGATTGTCCCTGACTAGACCCCCCTTGCTCTGGGCACACTTGCCAAGGCTTTGCTGGACCACTGGACAACTGGACTAGTCGTATCCCACACGCTGGACACCAATCAATGTGACAACCCCAGACCTACTGGAGTATACCACCCTGTAATTATGCTGCCACCAACCATTCCCTATAAGGAGTCACACTGACCAGGAATGGATTTTAACAAATAAAAGAACAAGGTTTATTGAAATAACAAACAGGGTACATAAAAGAATCAGGTAAATAGGATAATGTAACGTGGCATAGCCCCAATCACACACATACAACAGCTTGGTTCCCACTGAACCCTTTAAGGTAATGCACAGACCTTGAACCTATCAGTTCTGGCTACCTAACTAGAAACCTGAACCTATCAGGTATGTACTAACTGACACACAGTTGTACCCAGTCTGACACACAGACTCCAACTCTTAACTCTCCACACAAGCTCCAAATATATATACAGTACAGCTCCTCCCCCCTGATGTCCCGCCTTCCACTCCCCATAGGATGGAACTTTCCCTCCAAACCCATGACAGACAGGTACCATCAGTGCTGTATGTGACAGTACATATTTACAGCCCCATGAAAGCCAGGTAATCCACGACCGGACTGTGCATTATAGTAAGCTCTATAAATGTTGATATCTCCATAGTCTTTTAACACAACCATTTTCACGTTCTCCTTTTCTCTTCCTAAGCACAACCTTTTCTGGGGCGAATATGCAACCTCACAACAACTTTCCCCAAAGTGAATGGCACGTCTTGGTTCTGATCCGTCTTTATTTCAATGGTTATCGTGTTGATGTGATTCTTACTCATCAGCACGTAATGCGGTTTGTCGTAGGTAATTGTGATACATTCGTAGGTTTCCCCCCTAATGGGGATACAGCGTAACAGAGGTACAGAATGGTCTCCCACTATCTGATGCTCTATAATATCTGTATAGACGTACAAAGAGCTGAAACCTCCGGCAAGATCTGCGGCATGAGGTATTTCTCTGACAGGTTCATCTGGAGGGACCCCCAAAATCCGGGCTAACTCAGCACCAGCTGCGAAGAAGTAACTTTCAGGTCCTGTGAATCTAACTTTACCCATGACCGGGTCGTAGGTCAGCCACACTTCTTGTAGATCTATAGCTTGTTTGATAGTATCATTCATGTTGTTCAGAAGATCAGGGATGTCCTTGTAATAACCCCTGTGTAACTGAAAGGACCATTTATTTGTACCCTCAGAAAGGGTAAACGGGGCATCTTTAAGGATTATGTACCAGCTCCGAGGATACTGTATCTCAGCTAGACCGACTTCCCAAACCCCAATCAAATCTAAGGGTCTGGGTAACATTATTGTAAAACTGGCATTTGTATTTTGAGGAAAGATCTTCTTACAGGCATTGCTGGGTAGTGTGATGTAAAATCCATGATCACCCATTTTGCTTCTCTGCCCTATACGATCTCAGAAACTTCAGAGGCAGACACCTAACTGTTGAACTTGCTAGGCCATCCTAACCATTTCACTGTGAAACTTTCTTCGACCCCTGCCTTTTGTGTTCAAAATCTTTTCAATTCTGTACACTCTGCCTTCCCGATCATTGATTTTCTGAAGTTCTTCAGGATAGAAAGACCCAATTATGGGTTCCCCATCATAATCCATTAAGTGATATACAGGTCGCTCTGCGTCTTTGATAAGCCAATCCACTATAAAGATCTCAGTGGTAAAATTCTGTTCATAACCTTTATCAAATATACCCTTACTTTTAGAAACCCTCACACGGTCCCCTTTTCTGAGTTTTGGAACTTCTTTTTTTGTGCCAGTAGAGGGCCCATAGACCCTTTTCCATATGGCCAGTTCATTGTGATGATTCACCTCTACAGGTCTACATTTAATAGTTCTATGAAGGCTGTGGTTATAACTTTTAAGGAATTGTGGTAATACATTCACATACTTGTAGGTATTATTAGCTGTAAAATACTGCCACATTTTTGTTTTTAATGTTCTATTAAACCTCTCCACCACCCCAGCTTTGACATCGTTACTGGTGACAAAATGATGTATTCCATATTTCTTGAATAAATTGTTTACAGCTCTGTTTAGAAATTCACCACCACGATCTGTCTGTATTTTGTCAGGTATTCTTTTATCTTGTTTGAAAATGGTGTCAAAGGCTTTGGCCACTTCTTCGCCTGTTTTGTCTTTGAGTGCCTCTGCCCAGCCGAACTTAGAAAGGATGTCTATGCAGACCAGAATATATTTGTACCCCTTGTTGTACTGAGCAAATTGTTGCATATCGACCAGATCTGCCTGCCATTGAGCATCTATTTTGGAAACCATTGTCTTATTTCTTTTAAAATGCAATCTAGCCAGTCTATGCAAAGTGTAGGCTTCCTGATCAGAAAGCCATTGAGAAACATCGCTGACCTTCAATGTTCTGTCCTGTTTTTTGGCTTCCCTAAATAGAGGCTTCAGGCCCCCGAAACTACCCTCTGTTGAGGGTGTATAATAGATATTGTGCAGTATTTTACCTCGTGCAGTCATCTCTGTCATTAGCACAAATATGAGCAGGTTATGCTACAATAAAGCCTCTTTATTAAAAGATATTATATTACAACATTATTGTGAATCAAACATCTAAAATCTACGGTTAGTAGAATCACACAGCATACATTTTAACTTTACAACATGTATAGAGAATAACACAGGCAATACATTTTAAATTCAAATAGGGCAGTCTCTCCGCCTCAACAACAACCAAAGTCTTCTCCATGGGGTAAGTTTGAAGCATTGTTGTCTGCCGCTTTCAGGGCCTTTCTGTGCGCCCAATATCTGCAGTCGCACTCAAGATCCTCGTCCTCATCATCACCCTCATGTCCAGGGTCCTCCTGTGTTTGAGGTTGAAACAAGCTCTCCTGTGACTGAAAATGAAACAAGCTTATAGTCATTTTTAAAGGACCTTAAACCCCCAACCCTAGCATAAATCCCTAACTACGGTTTTTAAAACCCTTATAACACACACTTAGCTATATCTTTTAGAAAACTGATCTTACCAGGTTGACTTGAGGTTCATTGACTTGATGCTCTGTATCACTCTCAAAGCCTTCATCTTGATCCTCTTCCAACAGCTGCTCCTGAGGACCATCATCAACCCCCACAGCTCCCTGTGTAGCCAGCACACCGTTATCCACATCCTCTGCTGCTTTCAGGGTCTCTCCGGGAGGCCTCTGCAAACCTGTTTTTACCCCTTGGTCACGAGCACTAGCGAGCTCATCATCAGATTCTTCAGCACCCCACATCAGGGTGCAGGCCGGTTTTCTTAGGCTTCTCGGCCGCTGCTTTGTCTTTGCGGTAAACAGGTACAGGTCTTCTGCAGACTTGAATTTTCTTAGCTTGAGCCTTGTAGGGGTTCATAAGGGACACAAGGGTTGGGAAAAACCCACGAGTCCCTGGTAGTAGCCCCGGGGACGCAAACGACTTTTGGGTCTCCCCATAAGCTTTTGGCTTGTCTCAGGAATTTTGTTTTCTTTGTCAGCCATCGCCTCCAAAGCGTCACAGTCACTGCAAAGAATGGTCAGTGTGGACAACTCTCATAAACCGCGGCTGTGTGCCTTTATGATGCAGGTGGTCTAAGGCATGCTCAGGCATGCCTTAGGACCACCACCCCTTTTCTACGCAGACCCTCCAACAGTTCCTATTGGTCTACAAGGACACAGGCCAGCCCTACCCTTTGGGAGCCAATCCTCAGGCATCCCTAGGGTCACGGGGGTCCACGTGACCTCCACAATCCCTGACGTCATCCCCAAACCCATCCCTTACGGCAGTAGAGGCCAGTGTTGACCCTTGACCCCGGAAATCGAACCATGAGCCTTATGTCCCGCCTTACAGGGCTGTTGTAGCTATCAAATTGTGATTTGATGTATGCTATGCTATATAATTACTTCTTCCTTACTTCTTTCCGTCCTTATTTATTTATATCCCTAACCTTAACCCTAAACCTAACCCTAACCATAAAACTTACCCTAACTCTTAAACTAACCCTAACCATGACCTTAACCCTATCCTTACCCATAACCGGAGCCCTAACTCTAGCCTTAACTCTACCCCTATCACTAACTCTAGCCCTAACCTTGACGCTAACTCTAGCCTTAACCCCAACCCTAACCCTAGCCCTCCCATAACCCTAACACTAACCCAAAACCTAACCCTAACCCTAACCCGACTGCGACTCCTAACTGATATGAAACCTGCCTCCCTCACTCACTCCCTTCCTTCCCTCCTTCCCTCCTTCACTTCTTCATCCCTTCCTTCTATCCTTCTTTCTTCCTTTCTTCCTTTCTTCCTTCTTTTATTTATTTATTTATTTATTTATTTATTTATTTATTTATTTATTTATTTATTTATTTATTTATTTATTTATTTATTTATTTATTTATAACCCTAAACGTAACCCTAACCCTAGCCCTAGCCCTAAACCTAACTCTAACCCTAACCCTATCCTTTAACCGAACCAATCTTTCTTAATTAATTCCTAGTGGTGCTCTGTAGGTTGTTTTTCCTTTCTTTCTTTCTTTCTTTCTTTCTTTCTTTCTTTCTTTCTTTCTAAACCTAACACCATCTCTAATCCTAACCCTAACCCAAAACCTGCACTTTACCCGACCCGATCTTTCATAATTTCTATCAAATGATTGTCCGTAGGTTGTTTTAAATTTCCTGTCTTTCTTTCTTCCTTTCTTTCTTTCTGTCTCTGTTTTTCTTTCATTCCTTCTTTCTTTATAATCCTAACCGTAACCCTTATGCTAACCCTAACCCTAACCTGAACACTAAGCTCAACTCTAACCGAAACACTACCCTTTACCTAACAATACCTAACAAAACTTAACAATAACCGTATCGCTAACCCTAGGCATTATCCTTCCTTCCTTCCTTCCTTCCTTCCTTCCTTCCTTCCTTCCTTCCTTCCTTCCTTCCTTCCTTCCTTCCTTCCTTCCTTCCTTCCTTCCTTCCTCCCTCCCTCCCACCCACTCTTCCTTCCTTCCTTCCTTCCTTCCTTCCTTCCTTCCTTCCTTCCTTCCTTCCTTCCTTCCTTCCTTCCTTCCTTCCTTCCTTCCTTCCTTCCTTCCTTCCTTCCTTTTTATTTATTTATTTTTATTTATTTATTTATTTATTTTCTAACCCTAATAGTAACCCTAAACGCAACCCTAACCCTAGCCCTAGCCCTAAACCTAACTCTAACTCTAACCCTATACTTTAACCGGACCAATCTTTCTTAATTAATTCCTAATGGTGGTCTTTAGGTTGTTTTTCCTTTCCGATATTTCTTTCTCTCTCTCTCTCTCTTTCTTTCCTTCCTTCCTTCTTTATAATCTTTCCTTTTTAACCCTAACACTATCCCTAATCCTAACCCTAACCCTAAACCTGTTCCTTACTCTAAGCCTAAGCCTAAACCTAACAATAACTGTATCGCTAACCCTAGCTTATATCCTTCCTTCCTAACCCTAACCCTAACCCGATTGCGACTCCTGATATGAAACCTGCCTCCCTCCCTCCCTCCCTTAATTCCTTCACTCCTTCCTTCCTTCCTTCCTTCCCTTCTTCCTTCCTACCTTATTTATTTATTTATTTATTTGTTTGTTTGTTTGTTTGTTTGTTTGTTTGTTTGTTTGTTTGTTTATTATTTCTATCCCTAACCCTTGAAGAACTTTGGATAGAGGTTCGTAACAGCAACAAAAACCATCCGAAAGGAAAGGAAATGCAAGAAAGCAAAGTGGCTGTCCAACGAGGCCTGACAAATAGCAGAGAAGAGAAGGGAAACAAAATGCAAGGGAGACAGGGAAAGTTACAGAGAATTGAATGCAGACTTCCAAAGAATAGTAAGGAGAGACAAAAGGCCTTCTTAAATGAACAATGCAAAGAAATAGAGGAAAAGAATAGAAAAGGAAAAACCAGAGATCTGTTCAAGAAAATTGGAGATATTATAGGAACATTTTGTGGAAAGATTGACATGATATAGGGCAAAAATGGCAGGGACCTCACAGAAGCAGAAGACATCAAGAAGAGGTGGCAAGAATACACAGAGGAATTACACCAGAAAGATTTCGATGTCCTGGACAACCCAGATAGTGTGGTTGCTGACCTTGAGCCAGACATCCTGGATGTCATGACCCTTCCTGTCTGTCGCTTCATCTTAAACAACAGGACAGAAAATAACTTTGCAGCCTGCTTGGAGCACCGCTGTACATTGCTTCAGAACTCAGTCTGCCTGCAATTTCCTTTTTTTTTTTTTAATTTTTTAATTTTATTTTCAAAACTATTGGGTAATGGGGAAGGAATACAAAAGGCAAAGGGCAGTGGGGGGGATGGAAAAAGGGTTTTGAGAATAAGAAAACATCAAATGCATAATCATTCAATCTTACATATCAAGTATATAAACATCTAATCTATTCATGTTCCAATAAAGATTCATCTTTCTTCTTTTCCTTCTTCTTCTTCTTTTAACTATTTTGTCTATGTATTAACCTCTTTAGCTTTCAGCTTATACATGTAATACAGCTTAAATCTATATTATTCCCACGGCATCAGAACACCAGGGCCATTTGTGAAATATATCCCCTCTTTCACCCTCCTTTTTTCTTGAGAATGCACTCAGCAGACCCAAAATAATATAAATCCTGCTCTCCCCTCCCCTTTCCTCCCTGTGCTTGTTTTGTTTCTGCGACTCTTTTTCCTTCCATATTTTAAAAGGGGAAACAATATCATTCAAAGTTTGCTTTTCAGCCTCAATCGCTACATCTCTTACTGGGTGGTCCTCCATCCCTTGTATATTATCTGATATCTTCATCAATACAGCCGGTTCTGAAATCTCTTTTTGGTGTAATTACACCAAATTACACCAAAAAGTCTGCCTGCAATTTCCAAGTTTCTCTTCTTTCTCAGCCTGTTACTTCTTATCTGAAAAAAATTAACAGCTTAAAGAAAAAAAGAGGTTTCTTACCTGTAACCATGGTTCGTTGAGTGGTACTCTGTGAATTCACACATATGGGTATTGTCTGTGCCTGCGCTGACTCTCTTGGAAGATTCTAGAGCTAAAAGTAACAATTTTATGGTGTGATCCTCCATGAGGTATATGCTCCTCCCACCCACCATCTTCCTCAGTTCCTAATATCCACCAGGTGCAAAGGAAACCATTAATTAGGCATCCAATTGACACGTGACGGATAGAGGGGAAGGATGGGTGGGTTGTGTGAATTCACAGAGTACCACTCAAAGAACCATGGTTACAGGTAAGTAACCTCTTTTTCGTGGTCTCTGTGAATGCACATATATGGGTGACTAGCAAGCTGCACTTACTGGTTGGTGGGACGTCACGGTAAGAAGGATGACAGGACAGCTCTGCCGAATGCAGCATCTTGGCGTGCTCTAATGTCGAGCCGATAGTGTGATGAACTTGTTTATGAAAGTTAAATAGTGATTTACTTTATAGGTACAAAGTTAGTCTGAAAAAATCCTTTTGATTTCTGGGTGTGAGTTAGAGAGGTACAATTTCCAAGGACGGTTAGTTTTGCAGTTTGCAAACTCTGTGCAAACTCTGTGCAGCTCAAGGTGACCTTTATCTTGTAACCAAGCAACTATCTTAACCCAGAAGGAGCAAGGACATAACTCTTTATTTAAGATTTA
Source organism: Pogona vitticeps (assembly GCF_051106095.1). Taxonomy (NCBI): domain Eukaryota; kingdom Metazoa; phylum Chordata; class Lepidosauria; order Squamata; family Agamidae; genus Pogona; species Pogona vitticeps. Next base: position 14,615,177 of record NC_135795.1, read on the forward strand.
TGGGAAGGAGAAGAGAGAAGAATTCCACCATGAGAGGAGAGGAGGTTTTCCAGCACAGAGAGAGTTAGAAGATGGACGTCAGAAGAACTTTATTTTTGGAAAGGACAGTAAGACTGACTTCTACCTAATAGAATCTACAGTTTTGTTTGAAAATGTAGTTTTACTTGAATTGGAGAGAAGGTCAGCCTTCCTCTAATTATGAAAGTTAGTGGTTTGTTATTTTCGTTTTTTATAGAGGAATTCTGTCTTTTGGTGATGGCTGGGGTTGGAAATAATTGATTATGGAAATATGTCTTGTTTTACTTGCTTAAACAAATTTCTTTCTAATCTTTATATTTTTCTAATAAAATATAAAAATGCTAAATGTCTGGAAGTTGGCTTCTTGGATAGACCATAAGCTACAATAGTTAATTGGCTTCTTTAGATTGATATGCTCAATACGGCCACGTTTACTTAATGCTACCATTTGGGTCCTACATATTAAAGAGTGCTAGGAAGATTAGATTCCCTAGAACTCCTGTAAGTGCTTTTGTTCTTTCTTAAATCGGGTCAGACTTGGGAGAAAGAGTGTTCAGCTGCCCTAGGGTAAAATTAATGGACCCAGTTTTGCCTGGTAAAGGTGCTGATCATTCCGGACCCTCTCTGTCCCGTGTAAAAGCAGTTTCTTAGGAAACTTGGCTTTTAGGACATGGTGGCTGCGTTGGATCTTAACCACGCGCTTTGCTTAAGGGCTTAATAGCGCTGTTAATTGTTTTATGGAGGCAGATGGTGTTCGCATGTCTGTAGCGTGAAATCTGACTCATGTGCCTGGTAATTGTTTTATGACTGGAGAAACTCCTATGCGAAAAGGTTTAGGCCGATGCAAGGAGAGATTCTTCCAGTGGTTCAGTTGTTTAGCAGGAACAGTCATTTGCTGTTCTAATTTGCAAGCTCTAGTCATCAAGGTGACAGAGTGGCAGAGATTTTTGTTGTTGTTTGCTTTAAGTAGCTGGAGTCTATAAGAAGCCAAACAGGGGGAAAAAAGAAATCTAAATATAGTTTAAAAATTTCCAACCTTAACGCAGAATAGAAAGTACAGATTCCTGAGGGAATTGGTAGTCTCTGTCAAGCTGACAGATTTACTGTTTTACAGCTTGTCCCCTGAGCTAAGTGCTTAGGTAACGGCTGCAGGGTGAGAGAGCAAACAAATGGCTTTTAGCAGGCGTTCCTCACTACCTGAGCTAACTTTGGACAAAGAGATTTTTGAAGCCTTGGAACTTCGTACTATGATGGAGTCAGTCAGAGGCAGAGGGCTCTTGAAATACCCAGATGCCTGATTTGTGTCTGAGAGAGTAAAAGGACATTTGCCCAAAGAAACTAGAAACACTTCTTTCCAATTACCTAGTGGATTACAAACTGGCAAATTATTGCCTCACCAAAAGGAAAACACTGTCCAGAGGATTTTGGCGAATGATCCAGATGCCACATGGTCCAAATTACGGGAAGTAGATGATTCAGAGGATGAAGAGGACGTAGGCAAGGCAGTTCAAACAGGCCTGCCTGCCAAAGAAATTCCTGGTGAGGAAGTACATGCACAGACGGGAACGGCAGAGGCTGTCATTAGTGGCAGTGCTGCAGACCGGTTAAATGTGAACTCAACTCTGGAGAATAAGTTAGCGGAAATGATGGCTGATTTATTGGGTTGCCAGAAACAATGGGTGAACCCACATACGGCTAGTGAGCTCCAGGCAAGAAAATACCACGAGATGAAATTGAATCTGTTGCAGAGGGAGATTGCTGAGAAAGAGCAGGCCAGAGACTCTGTAGGGAATACTGATAGAAGAAACTTGCCTTATTACCAGGAAGGGGATGATTTATTTTCATTTTTGTCACTTTGTGAACTTTCTTGTGCCGATCTGAATGTACCAAAATGTTTGTACCTAAAAATTCTAAGATCCCAGGTCTCTGGAGAATTAGCCACCCTTTTAGCCAGAGTATCCAGCCAAGACTTAACTTGGGAACAGTTTAAACTCCTGGTTTACCAAAGAGGGAGTTTTATGCCGGAACTGTTACATCAACAATTCAGAAAATTAAGAAAGACCCCTCAAATGAGCTATTCTGCTTTGGCAGATCAGATTGAGCTGTTAGGCGACCGCTGGTTAGAAGCTGCCAAGGTCAACACATTCAAAGACTTCAGAATGCTGTTGTATATGGAACATTTTTTAAATTTGGTACCCCTAGAGCTGAAAAGTAGTTTGTTGGAAAAAAACTGTACTGATTTACAGACATTGGCTCTAAAAACTGATGAAATAATTTCCTTTAAGAGGAGTGAAACTACCACCAGAATTAAGCCTGTTCCGGAAGTGCCTAGGAGGCAGAGTCAATATGATGTTAAGAAGCCAGTTGTTCAGGAACCGAGACAGTCCTTAGCTGGGGAGCGCAGAAGCATGGCCCCTAGCCAGACTAGGTCACCCCTTGCTTGTTTCCAATGTGGAGGAGGCCATTTGAGAAAAGATTGCCCAAGACTGTCTGTACCAGCTAGCCAAGACAGGAAGCCAGTTGGCAAGACACCAATACCTGCACCATGGAAATTTAAGCAAACTACCCCAAAAGTGGCTTATCTGAGTGCTACACCACAGGAAAATCAATGGATACCAGCAGAACAGCAGGTAGCTAATCAACCAAGCATTTTTCCTATCCAGAGACAGGAAGGAGTCAACCTAAATGCTACTTCTTCTCAAGCCAGTGGAATGCAAGCGGCTGTACCAAAGATTGTGCCAAGGATAATGGGTTTACGGGTAGCCCAGATTTCAACAACGGTAAATCAGCAGAAACCCACCGGAGAAAAGTTTTCTGTGATGGACCCGAGTTGTATTCTACTGGAGGAGCAATTTTCCTGGTCATTGCAAAATTTTTCTGAACCTGTAACTTTGCATTTTTCTTCTGGAGATCTGAGTTTAAATGCCTCTCGCGATACAGCAGCTGATATTTCTTCAGTTAATAAACGTTTTGTAGATCCGGAACTGATTTTGAATAAACCGCGATGTCCTGTGAGAACCTATGGGTCTGGTGAAGTAATCGAGAGATTTGTACCTCTTGTCTTCTTGCAAATAAGTTACAAGAATTGGAAAGGTTCCAAATATTTGTTAATCCATGAAGGTAAACCTGATTTTTTGTTAGGGAATGATTTGGCATTTTTTAACCACCAACAAACTTTAAAATCCGCTTCAGTACAAGCAGTAACCCGTTCTCAAAGCAAAGCAATGCAGCAAGTTCCACCTGATGATTTCTCTGAGGAGCATTCAAGTAATGCAACAGCAGCCTCTGGTGGACAAACCTGATAGTGCGGCCAATACAAAGACTTACCTATTCCAATGGGCTCAGCTGAATTTAAACTGAAACAGCTGAAGGATCCTACCTTAGCTTCTCTGAGGTCACAGGCAGACAGTTACGCAGTGCAACCTATGCAACAACAAGTGAACTTCTTGTGGGGACAAAATGGACTATTATACCAAGAATATTTTCCTAAATCTAATGAACAGGCGGAACCAGTTCAACAGCTAGTTATTCCAAAGGAGTACAGAGAGAAAACTCTGCAGATTGCCCATGACAGTCCAAGCAGTGGCCATCTTGGAATACAAAATACTTTGAGCAGAATTTCTCAGCATTTCTACTGGCCCTGTGTTACTGAAACTGTCAAGGACTATGTTAGTTCCTGTGATTATTGTCAGCGAACGGGGCGCCAGACAGACAGTACGAAGGCTGAAATGCAGCTCATGGAAATTCCAGACCAGGTGTTCCAGTATCTACAAATGGATGTATTAGGACCTTTTGTTCCTATCAAGTCTAAAAAAAATACATAATCTCATTCATCTGTCAAGCTAGTAGATGGATTGAGGCCTATGCGATCAGCAACCTTTTAGCGCAAACTATTGCACGTATTTTGGTAGATTTGTGTTCTTGCATAGGTGTACCTTCTCAAATCATCTGTGATCAAGCTGGTGCTTTCAAAAGTGAACTGATGAACAAAATTTGTGAAATAAGTGGAATTAAACTTAATTATAGTGTCTCGCATCATCCAGAATCTCATGGAATGGTGGAGAGAGGTCAACAAACTTTGCTGAGGATGATTAAAACTTTAGTTGAATACGGGAACATTTGGGATGAACTGTTGCCTTTTGTTTTGTTTGGATACCGCAGTGCACCCCATGTTTCTCTTGGGGTTTTTTCTCCAAGTGAAGTGGTCTTTGGGAAAAACCTACAAGGACCTTTGGAGTTACTGAGATCGGATTGGGAAGGTGTGGTTAGAAGCAGTACAATTCCAGTTGCTGATTTTGTTAGAAATCTGCAAGAAAAACTCTTAGCTGTACAAGAATTGGCTAGAGACAATTTGTTAGATGCTCAAGCAAAACAGAAGTTCTACCATGATAAGAAAGCTCGTCACCGAGAATTTGCAGTAGGTGATTTGGTACTTGTGCTGAACCCGCTCAGACCTTCTAAGTTGGAAGTTGTCTGGGAAGGTCCAGGTGAAATTGTACAAAGAGTGGGAAATGTCAATTATCTTGTCAAAATGTTGAATTCTACTAAGAAACCTGTAATGTATCATGTTAATAGTTTGAAGTTGTATAGAGACAAATCAGCAGTGGTTTTTTCAATGTAATGTTGCTTGTTTTCAACCTGAAAATTAACCTGTTGATATGTTGTCTGAATTGAAAAATGCGGGTACTTGGTCTGATAACATTGTCTTAACAGGTACCACCAATCAGAAAGAAAAGCTTTACCAAATTCTAGAGAAATACCAAGAGGTTTTTCCAGACAAGTCTGATCGAATCAATTTGATGAGAGTAATTAAACATGATGTAACTGATCGTTGAAAAATTGTATTCTAACATTACATTGTTACCCTGAATTACTGTTTAATACTAACCAACTTGTTTCTTTTCTGTATTTTCAATATGATGTGTTAGAAAAATTGTTGTTATTAGTATATTTCTTACTTTGATGCTTTGTTAGTTCAAGTGTAATCTCACATGTATTCATATTAACTGTTAGTAATTACCTTTCATAACCAAGGGTTAAAGTAGTTTTCAAAATAAGAACTTTAAACGTTCTAGATTTTGTGACTTCTAGGGGTGACACGTGATGAACTTGTTTATAAAAGTTAAATAGTGATTTACTTTATAGGTACAAAGTTAGTCTGGAAAAATCCTTTTGATTTCCGGGTGTGAGTTAGAGAGGTAAAATTTCCAAGGACGGTTACTTTTGCAATTTGCAAACTCTGTGCAAACTCTGTGCAGCTCAAGGTGACCTTTATCTTGTAACCAAGCTTTTAGGACAGATAGTGTTTGATGAACGTCGACGGCATGGACCAAGTAGCAGCACGGCATATGTCAGGGACCTCAGTGCCATGGTGAAAGGCAGTAGAGGTGGACAACGCTCTGGTAGAATGAGCTGTCAGATGCTGTGGAGGAGTTTTCCCCAACAGGCTGTAGGCAAGAGTGACAGTCTGTATTATCCAACGTGCTATAGTTTGAGAGGAGGCTGGTAGCCCCTTGTTTGGGCCATGGAAACACAGGAAAAGTTTGTTAGATTTCTTGATAGATTTAGTCCTTTCAACATAGAAGGCCAAAGCACGTCTGACATCGAGGTTATGGAGCATATGTTCCAGGGGCAAAGATGGGGATTTGAAAAAGCACGGAAGTATGATGGGCTGATTGAGGTGGAAGTCAGAGACCACTTTAGGGAGAAAGGAGACGTCAAAATAAAGAGTCACTTTATCAAGGTGAAACTGAATAAAGGGAGGATCAGCCTGAAGGGCGGCAAGCTCGCTGGCTCTTTTAGCCGATGTAATGGCAACTAGGAATGCCGTTTTGAGGGTAAGGAACTTAAAGTCAATAGACACCATGGGTTCAAAAGGGTGCCGCATAAGGGCGTTGAGAACTAGTTGGAGTGACCACTGGGGAGTGATGCGTTGCCGAGGAGGGTGCATATTGTTAAGCCCCTTTAGAAACTTCTTAACTGTTGGATGGGAAAACAGCTTGGAAGAAGGTGAGTCATCCGGCTGATGGGCCATAATTGCCGACAGGTAGACTCGCAATGTGGATTGAGAGAGACCAAACTCGAAGAGGTGAAGAAGGTAAGTAAGTATAGTCTTTAGGGAGACGGGTACAGCAAGTAAGCCGTTGTCATGGGTGTATTTGAGAAAGGATTTCCACTTGTTCTCATATAGGAGAGTGGTAGAGGGTTTACGGGCTCAAAGGAGGACCTGCATCACCTCGGGAGTATCCTCCAGGCTGAAAGATTCAGAGAGGCGACGTCAGGGTGAAGGATGAGGCCGTGGTCGAGCGAGAGATCTGGATGGAGAGGAAGTCGGACCATGTTCGATGACATCGTGACCAGGTGAGTAAACCAAGGCTGGCGAGGCCAGAACGGGGCTATCACGATCGCGTTGGCTTTGTCATGCCAGAGGCGAAGGATGACCCTCTGAATGAGGGGAAGCAGGGGGAATGCATAAAGGAGGTCCTGGGACCAGTCTATGAGGAAGGCACTGTCTCTGCCTGCTCTGGAGCAGAAGCGGGGACATTTCTGGTTGCTGTCGGAAGCAAAGAGGTCTAGCGAAGGGGTGCCCCATTTGTGGCACAGCTGTCAGAATATGGCATCGCTCAAAGTCCACTCGTGTGTCCGTGTTGGGAGTCGACTGAGTCGATCTGACATGTTGTCCTCCGTGGAGATGTGGACGGCGATGGGAAAGACATGGTTGGAATAGCACCACTCCCAAAGGTCGACAGCTAGGTAAAGGAGAGATGGGGAGTGTATGCTGCCTTGCTTGTTGACATAGAATAGTGCAGTGGTGTTGTCCGTTGCCAACTGCACTACTCAGCCCCTTATGAGGGGAAGGAAAGCATGGAACGCCTTGATGATGGCCAGGAGTTCCAGGTGGTTTATGTGGAGCGGGAGCTCTTGTGGTGACCACAGTCCGTGGACCTTGTGTCGGCGGCAGTGGGCTCCCCAGCCCGACGGGCTGGCGTCGGTTGTGACCTGTATCGACGGTTGCAGTGGGTAGAAAGACCTGCCGATGAGGAGATTGTGTGGGGAAGTCCACCAATCGAGTTGGTAAGCTAATTCTGGCGTAACTCTCAAGAGGGAGTAAGGGTGGTCCGTCACCGGATCGAAGAGGGATAGGAACCAGGCTTGCAGGGATCTCATTTTGAGCCTTGCGTGTTGGACGACCGTCGTCGTCGATGCCATGAGCCCAAGTAGGTGCTGGGCATGGTGTGCGGAGACAGACTGATGGTCCTGAAAGAGGTGAACCGCTCTTTGGATTTTTGAGATTCTTTCAAGGGGTAGGAATGCCCACGCTCGAATGGAGTCTCTCTCTATGCCGATGAACTTTTCTGTTTGTTTTGGGGTGAGATGTGATTTCTCGGTATTGACTTTGAGACTGAGAGAATGCAGGATGTGAAGAGTTAAGTCCCGGGCTCGAATGGCATCGTGGTACGATGCCGCCACAATAAGCCAATCGTCGATGCAGGGGTAGACATTTATGCCATGAAGCCGGAGAAATGCAGCGACCGGTGCCATGCACTTTGTGAAAGTCCGGGGGGGGTAGAGAGCCCGAACGGGAGTGCGGAAAATTGGTAGGCAATGCCGTTGAAGTGGAACCAGAGGAATTTCCGATGGTCTGGGTGAATGGAAATGTGGAAATATGCATCCTGTAGGTCGATGATGATGAACCAGTCTCCCTGCGAAAGCAAAGGGATAATGGAGTCCAGAGTGAGCATGCGAAACTTGCGGGGAGATATGAAGCGGTTGAGATGAGTTAAGTCCAGGATGGGGCGAAGACCCTTGTCCTTTTTAGGGACTGTAAAGTATTTGGAATAGAAGCCATTGTGATAGTCCGATGGTGGGATGGGTGAAATGGCGTTTTTCTGGATAAGTTTGGTAACCTCATCCTGTAAGGTAGAGGAATACGAGGTGTAACGAATAAACCCCAAAGGGGGTAAAGCGGAAAACTCTATGAGGTAGCCACGTGCTATTATGGACAAAACCCATTTGTCAGAAGTGATGGATTGCCACCGATGAAAGAAGGGAGCCAGCCTGGTAGAGGCCAAGGGGGGACCAAGTTGAGGGTGGTAAGGATGAATGACAGTACTGCTTACTCTTTCATTATCCTTTACGAAAGGACTGGCAGTGGCGTGGAAAAGGTTGCTGCTTGTATGATGCCATAAGGGGTTGTGGAGTCGGCAGTGATCTGTCAGTTTGCTGCTGACGGTATTGCCTGTAAGGTTGAAAACGCTGAGATTGGTATTGCTTGGGGTAAAGTTGACAGTCACTGGTAGGAGGTAGACGGTTGGACTGAATAGGAACGTGCAGTTTTACGTTTCTTATGAAAGTCCTCCATGGTGTCATCGGTTGTTTGGTTGAAGAGACCGACACCGTCAAAAGGAAGGTCCTCGATTCTGGACTTGGTGTCGTCCAAAATAGTTGAGGATTTGAGCCAAGCATGGCGACGGATGGAGATGGAAGTCACTAGAGTCTTAGCCGCAGCTTCGGCAGCATGTCGGGCCGCTACCCTCTGATATTTAGCGAGGGGAATAGCCTGGGCATGAATGTTAATTATGTCAGTTCTGACAGGCTCAGGAATTGCATCGAGCAATGGAAGGATTTGATTCCAGAGATAACGCTGGAAGGCGCCCATGGTCGCTTGGTAGCTGATGCTCCGAAGCAGAAAGGCTTGGAGAGAATAGATCCGTTTGGACAACGTGTCCAGCTTCTTGCCATCCTTATTAGTAAGGATAGGTTTGGCTTTGGCATGAGCTCAAGGTTGACTGGATTCCACAATGATGGAATTTGGCACTGGATGCTTAGTAAGAAATTCAGCCTCAGTGCCATGGGTCCTGTAAAAGCCATCCGTACGGCGAGAAATTTGCATAGTGGACGAGGTTTTTCCCCAAGTGTCTTTAATGAGTCGCAGGATAGACTTATTGAAGGGTAAGCTCAAGGGAGCAACATGTTCTTGGTCGATGTCATCAAACACGGGGTTGACATCAACAGGTGGAGGCTGTTCTGCATCAAGATTCAGGGCTTGTGACTTCTGGAACACCAAGTGGGTGTAAGAGGAAAAATCGTCTGAAGAGGACAAAGTGTGACTGCCCCTCGTGTCGGGGGGTGGAGGGGGTAAGTCCGGCTCATGAGAGGACTTGGAGTGTTGTGGCTCCGAAGAAGCTGGAGACCCTGGAGAGGAAGGCTAGTTGGATTGGGCAGGACCCTCAGTCAGCGGGGCCTGGTGCCGGTGTGTCGGTAAAGTCTCGACATGATCCCGAGGTGGAATCGGGTCTGGTGCCGGGGTATGGCGTGGAATCGGGGCCGAAGTGACCAAAGGAGGTCTTGGGGCCAGTTGAAACGATGCAATGGGGCACGGCAGAAATGACGGGGCCATCGTACCAGACGCCATCGTATGGGATCGAGGCAGGTCCATGGAAGGAGTCGCCAAAGGAGGGTCCGGCATCAGTCGGGGGCATTTAGCCTGATCGGGCTGGTACCGATCATAGAAGGATCACCACATATAAGGGTTAAAGCACTGGAAAGCATCGGAAAGTGGCAAAAATTGCCCTGAGGCGGAACAGGACTCGTTGGGGAAATGTGCTTTCGTTTTTCTGTTTTCTTTCACAGAGGAGAGGGGGGAGCCTCCAGTTCCGATGCCAAGCTATCAACTGCCCGCCTTGATTCGGGGTTGGAATGGGCTGAGGCCGGGCTGGACTGTGGCGCAGCCGCTTTGAGGCCAATGCTCGGGGTAGTGAGGGGGACAGAAGAGCTGGCTCTTGGGGCTCATCTCCATCCGAGATGAGATATGGGGCTTCCCTCGAGGACTCCTCGAGAATGGGAGAAGGTAGCACGGGCATAACGGGCTCCGCGGTAGGGGGCCTCTCCCTCCTGGGTCTTTTGGAGGCGGGTTTTGATTTCTTTTTTGGGCCCATCTCGGGTGCCCGAGTCTTCCCAGACGAAGGGACCTTGTGCTTACCAGACGACTGCTTTTTCAACAGTGTCCTTAGCTGGTAGCACAGAAATGGAGTCAGAGGTAGACTGGCCTGCTGGAAGTCGGTCCGCTGAGAGAGCGGGAGATCTTGCCGCCTCTGAGGACGAAGCAGGAGGATTCATGGCCGTTTGCCACAGGTACGATCTAAGTCTCTGGAGTCTCTGTTTAAGCGCTGGCTTGGTAAGGTTTTTGCAAGCAGGGCACAAATGGGTCTGGTGCTCCTCGCCCAGACAAAAAAGACACCGTTCGTGGCCGTCTGAAAGTGTGATTCTGTTCGCACACGTTGTACACCGCTTGAAGGGCGACAGAGAGGCCATGTGAGACAGATTGGAGAGGCAAACGGGGAAAAAGGGAAGGGGAAGGGGAACGGGGAAAGGAAGAAAAAGCAGTGGGAAGCCGATCGAGGCTAACAAAAGGCTAGGAGGATCACTAACTAGTAATAACTGCAAACAGAAGCTCAAAGAGCCTAGAAAAATAGCCCAAAGGCAAAAGTGAAAGCGTTCTAATTTCCGGAGAACCTAACAGCTCGGCGGGAAAAAAGGAACTGAGGAAGATGGTGGGTGGGAGGAGCATATACCTCATGGAAGATCACACCATAAAATTGTTACTTTTAGCTCTAGAATCTTCCGAGAGAGTCAGCGCAGGCGCAGACAATACCCATATGTGTGCATTCACAGAGACCATGAAAAAGAACTTCTCCTTACCCCCTCACTACTCGTCTGAGCAAAGCTGGTAGTTTTAACACCGTTGGTCACTCTGTCTAAAGAAAATCAACAGTCCAGAGAAAAACTTCTCCACTCCCCGCCAGTTTGTTTAAAGCTGGCAACCTTCACCCTCTATCACTCAGCCTAAGCTAAAAAAGTTGATAGCTCAGAAAAAAACTTGCCTGTCTCTCTGACTGAGCAGAGCAGACAGTTCCCAGAACAAATATTGTGGGGATCTTCCTTATCACTGCTAATTTTTGTCTTAACAAAAGCTTCACAACGGGAATAGCCACGCTTATTCTGTACTCATTGACTCTGCCAAACTGAACGTTTAATTTGGTCTCTCAGCAACTTTAGCTGTTCTCTAGAGGTCTCTTTCTTAAGAGCACCCCCAAGTCTATTATACCACCACTTTCAGCTGAACTTAAGGTTTCCTAGAAAGCACTTATGAGTCTGTGTTAACGCTGCCACCAGGCAACATACAGAACTCCTCACAAGGCCCGTAGGGTCCATTCCACTGCTGCCACCATATATTGACCCAGCTGCCCACAAGGGAGTGCTGTGCCCTCGATCAGAGAGTGTCCAGGCATCTGACTACCCCTTTCCAGCTGGGTTGAGTCCTATTGACCTCAGCCAGGGCGTATCACAGACCCTTTCCCACAAATGTGACCTAAAAGGATCCCGCTTGCACTCACTTAAGCAAGTACAACCACCTAGGCTTTGTAGTTCCCCAAAATCTATCAAAGCTACTTTGTAGCAATCTGTGGCCTTGCCACCCCCTCTAGGAGTAAGCTTCAACAGGTTTGTTGTTCAAGAGACCAAATCATAAAATTTTATAATCTTTTTTATTGAAAAAATATAGATTTACAGAAAAAATCAGTTTGATGCATAAACATAGCGTTAAAACATTTCCAAGGATTATTGCAATTAAAATAAGAACAACTACTTCCCAATTCTTTGAAAACATTCAAAATCCCTAAAAGCTTTCCTTAGGGTAGGTAAAAGGCATAAAGAACAGGTTACTTACCTGTAAACATGGTTCTTCAAGTGGATTCTCTATGAATAGACACTAATGGGTTAAACAGCGCCTGCGCTGGGTCCTCTCAGAATTTTCCAGAGCTATGGGAAAAAGATACAAAGTTTTAGGTTGCCCTATACTGCGCACGCTCAGCCCGCCAAAACCTCAGTTCCATGTGCCCGCACATAGAGTTGGAACTCAATCACCAGTGACGGACACGTGGGGAGGTCGGGCGGGTCATGTGTATTCATAGAGAATCCACTTGAAGAACCATGTTTACAGGTAAGTAACCTGTTCTTCTTCAACGTGGTTCTCTATGAATCCACACTAATGGGTGACTACCAAGCTACTTACAGGATGGTGGGCCGTCACTGCAGCAATGATGTAAGTACAGCTCTCCCGAATCTGGTCTCATTCTTGGCTTTAAGGTCCAGCCTGTAGTGTTTGATGAAGGTAGACACACTGGACCAGGTAGCCGCTCTACATATGTCAGGGATGTCTATCCCTCGCAACAGGGCCGTAGATGTAGCAACAGCCCTTGTAGAATGAGCAAGAAGACCTTTGGGAAGAGGTTTATGCTGCAACTCATAGGCCAAAGAGATGGTGGAAACCAGTCATCTGGACAATGTCGAAGTCTAAGCAGCAGACCCTTTACGCTGGCCATAAAAACTTTGGACCTTCCTAAAATCCTTGGTCCTTGTAATATAAAAGGATAATGCACGACAGACATCCAGACAGTGGAGCGTGCGTTCAACATCTGAAGAAGGTTCAGAAAAAAGTGTAGGTAATAACAGGGGCTGATTAACGTGAAAATCTGACACAACTTTAGGGAGAAAGGAAACATCTGGGTATAAAACCACCTTGTCCTTGAAAAATTGAAGGTAGGGAGAATCCGCACGGAGAGCAGCCAGTTCACTGGCTCTACAGGCCGAAGTGATAGCCACAAGGAATAAAGTCTTCAGGGAGAGAAACTTTAAGTCACAAGTAGCCATAGGTTCAAAAGGGGGACGAACCAGTGAATGCAATACAGTTTGCAAAGACCATTGGGGCAACGGTCGTCTCACGGGGGGTCTCATGTTGGATAGTCCTCTGAAAAAGGCTTTCACAGATGGATGGGAGAACCATTTGGAAGATTGTGACCCCATGGGTTGGAAAGTTACAATAGCTGATGCATAAACTTTCAAAGTAGACTTAGATAGGTCTAGGTCAAACAGGTGTCGAAGATATAGTAGCAAGGTAGATAGAGAGATGGGAGATGCTTGTAGTCCCCGCTCTGCAGCAAACTTGAGGAAACCTTGCCACTTGTGCTAGTATAATCATAGAGTCGATGGCTTCCTTGCCTTGTCAAGGACTTCCCTTATGGATGGGATATCCTCCACGCTGTCAATTGGAGGGATTCCACATCTGGATGGAAGATCGACCCCGAGTCCTGAGTGATCAGGTGCCGGATGAGGGGAAGCTTCAGTTTGTCGACTGCCGTCTGCAGAAGTAGAGAGAACCAAGGTTGTCTGTGTCGTGAACACGGGTTCAAAAACACACGTGCAAGCTTGGACAGAGAGCAATCAGGAGTTTGCACATGCTAAAATGGGCTGAAAGAGTCCAATTCAGCTAGCCATGCTACAACACTCCTTCTCACAGGTCTGCCCACATAAGAACACCCTGGTACTCTCAGATATTATTGTGAAAAGGTCAAGTGGGCTTTGTAGTCCTAGACTTAACTTGCACCACTGACAGGACTCTAAGTAAGCTAGGCCGAGGCAGCACTCTCAGATGACCCTATGACAAGTGTACTGTTCAGGAAACCAAATGAGTTTTATAATCTTTATTTTATTAAAGAAAAAGCATGTTACTAGGTATTCAAAGCCAAATTAAACCAAAACAAATAAACTAGCATTGTGCTGTTTAGTTACAAAGATGTAGTGAGGCAAAGAAAACATGAAAAATATAAAAGTATTCAAAAACCTTATTAAAAATACAAAAAGACATTAAAAAGAATCAAAACAGTTCCAGAACAAGAAATCATTAGTAAACAAAATAATCCAAGTTGGTTATAAAAAGGCTATAGTCCTCAGTGATCCTATAGAATAAAAACCCCTAAACAAAAGTAAAAATCCATTATATGTCCCATAGTCCTTAGAAAAGAAAAATCCAGTAAATATACCATAGTCCTTACAAAATTACAAGAGCATAGTCCATATGGAGTATTCCAAGAAAAGGAGTTCATAAAGAATATTCCATAGAACAGTCCATAGAAAATAGTCCATGCACAGTCCTTAAGAAAAATCCCATAAGTCCAAAAGTCATCCAGCAAAGCATAGAAACCAGTCCATGTAGGTAGGCCACGAATGACTGAAAGGTCGGTCTTGGAAAGACAAAGTCTATAGGCAAAAAGTTCCTTTTTCAAGAGTAACTGGCAAGGGCTTAACGCACCTTCCCACGATGTCATCCAATCAGAGTTCATTACTAGGCAAACAGTCCTGTTGCACCACATGACCTCTTTCTCATACACAGCAGATGTTATTTGGGTTACGGTGGTTTCTCAAAGAGTCACAACAATTCCCATCTATCTAATCACACAGAGTCCTTTCTCAGGCTTTCAGAATAACATTCTCTCTGCTCGTCTGGAAAACAACTTGTCAGCATAGCACAGATGCTTTATACAAAAAAAACAAGATGGAACCTCTCTGGCTTATTTCTTAATTACAAAACCCATATGCCTTTAAAAGATTTTAACTCAAAAACCCATCTCATCACAAGCCCCCGGAAGATTAACAAAATTCTCAAACAATTTAAGTTTTAATTTTGATAACTGAATAAGATGAGATGTCATAATTAAGCAGCAACAAAATAAAGAAAGATATTAACATGAGCATAAAGTAATACATTTCAAATATGATTCTAAAATAGCAAAACAATTGATACATGAGAACTATTATAATTACAGTATTTACCATACATGAGAGAAATTTGCGTTAGACACTTCTACTAGTCTGAAAAACAGAAGAACAAACATGTTAGTATACTTAATCAAATACATCACTCTGCATATGCTCAGATAATACTCTAGTCATCAAACAGTAAAATAATGAAACAAGGTTTAGCATCATAATGACTTGACAAACCAATATACTGATATGAAGTAATAATAGTGAAAACACTCTATGTATGCTCAGGAACAGAGTCATACAGAATACCAAGAAAATTAAACATCAGAGCTTTATCAATTCTAGCCATTTTCTCCCCTTGCATCTGCACTAAACATTCGAGATAAACAGTGGGGAATTAAAGCCTCTTTTACTGGTAGATGTTTAACATCAAAATTATATTTTTGCAATCTGAAATACCACTGCATTAATCTTGGGCTTCGATGTCTCTGCTTCTCTAAGAATGTCAAAGCATTTTGGTCTGTTTGAATTGGTTCAGGACTGTAAATTACAAAGTTATCTGCATAGCCAATCACATAATATAAATCACCAAACAATTCATCAACCAATTTCTGAAAAGTAACATAGGTATTTTCCATTCCAGATGCTAGTTTTCTGAGTTGGTAAATTCCCTGAGGGCAAGTAAATGATGTATAAGGGCGATGTTCCTCTTTAATTAAAATCTGTCCCAAGTATACTGCCCCTCGTATCCAACTTTTAGAACCAATTTTAAAAAACAAATCAGGCCTCTCTGAAGCCGACAAAGTTTATTTTATGTTGAGTGACTCTTTACAGGATGTATCTGCGAGTGTAGCATCCTTTCTACACTATGTTACAATCCTGTGTAACAAAGACCAGCAAACTGTACTCCTCTTTTAATTTTCCTTTTATACGTTGTCTTGTCTATGCCAATAAAGGTCTGATTGATTGAATTAAAATCTGATAAAGCCCTCCTTTTATTCCAATCACAGAAATGTATTCAGCGTTTGCAACAATTTCTACCAACGTCTCAACATTGATTGTAGGGATTGTTTCAGTCTCTGGGAACGTATTTAACTGGCTAAAATCCAATTCCACTTTAGGATTAGCTAACACAGACTCCAATATCTGCCCTGGGCTGAATTGATCAATGCCTTCACCCCTGAATACCTGTATTGCTGAATTAGCTGTGCTATCAGGTTTGGTCACAAGAGGCCGCTGTTGCATCCAAGTTCCCTTGGGAGTACTCTGCATAGCCTCAGAAACAGTATCAGCATTCTCACCACTTCCTTGGAAAATAGGCTGTTGAAAATAAGAATGGTCCCAAACCTCCGCCTTTCTTTCTAAAGATCTTTTTGAGAAGATTAACTGTGGTACTGGGCCAAAGCTTCCAGACATGATTTCAGTCTCTGGAGAAACATCAGTACTTTGTAATCCCAAAAAGTTAGCGCTTCCCCCTACATTGGTTGTGTTGGAAACAGTCTCACCATCTGACAGGTTCAAATGCAGCTTTCTATCTTTAACCAAGTTTACACAGTCACTTGTACTATTGCAACAATGTGAAAGTCCATGCTGCAAAACCGCTCCACTATCAACCACTAAAACACTTGGCAAAGACTCTGAGAACACCTTCACTCCTCCAGCTTCCTCAGCTGACTTTTCCGGTACCTTGAGTAGGCCACCCCCTTGGTAAATTTCTTTACTTCCGAACTGCCATGAAGTACACGGGGTCCCTGTCAACCTAACAGTGTCTGATTTTGCTGTTCCCTCTGGGCTAAGAGAAGGGGGGTTGTTTGAGATCTGACATGCATCAAGATCTGCTGACACAAGTCCTAGCGAAGAATTAAGCTGAGTCTCTATTTCATCATCCCGGTATTTCACTCCCCCATGAACTACTGTTGCTTCTAAGCTCTCAGTCCCAGCAATTGCTTTATTACTTTGGAAAATCCCTTGCTCTCTCTCTTCTAGCAAACCCATAGTCTCATCCCGAATTATTTCAGAACTTCTCACCTGTCCTGTGCTCTGGAAAAGAGCTGAGGTTGGTGCTGAGCTGAATTTCAATGCACTGCAATTCTCTGGAGCACTGCAGTTTTCCCTTGCGTCGTCCGATGTTAATTTCCTCAAGGACACAGCTTCTCGGGGAACTTTCTCCTGCATTCCTTTCTCTGTGAATCCTCTGTTTGGACGGGCGATGAATCGCTGTCTTCTCTGGAATGCTCATTAGAATTCCACTGGGCCTCATTAACTCTTTCCACACAAGCATCTTGCATCTCCGGATCGCTCCCTATTGTTTGGATCCTCTCGTTGCAGTAATCCCCAAAGGAACCCTGCTGAGTTTGGAAAAACTTTTGCATCAAGCCAGGTTCTGTGCTAAGAAAATGTTTTAAAAGTATGTTTTCATAGTACAGATTTTCTATAAGGGAATCTCTTTCCCTAATTTTCTGCTTGGCTTGCTCGAAAAATCCCGAAGCCACTTCCAAGATTATATCCACGGTTTTCGACTGGTTTTGCTCCTCCATCTTCTGCTGGCAATCTAGCCTAGGCTAGGTCAGCAATAAAACAAAAAAAACTCCAAAAACAAAAAATTAAAAATCTCCTCTGCACTTCTGACCAACTGCTGTCCCTCTGTGACCCTAAGGTCTGTGAGAAGACAGACAGCTGCCAAACCAAAATACTGAAAAATCCAAAAGGAAGAGAAAGGAAAAACTGTGATCACTCTGTGAACCCTAAAGTTACAGAGATGATCAGTGACTGAACTGGGTGCAGATAGATACCTCCAAGATCATAGGGCATGACTCTAGGCCAAGCCAGATGCAACTAGGTACTCCTGACAGATCCTAAGATCATATTGGGAGACCCAGAGCTAGTCTGGAACACGGCCAGGTGCTCCGGCAAATCCTAAGATTATAGGAGTACGCTTAGGCCAAAACAAAAAAAAAAACCCTGGATGCAAGTTCCAGAACAAGGTAGTCAGAGTCATTTATGCAATCCTAAGATTGTGAAATGACCTGCTCAACTTGGGTGCAAGCACTCCAAAAATAAAGGACATGCATCTTGGAATTTCTTCACTACAACGTTGTAACAACCTGCACATGCCTACTGATTAAATCCAATTATTTCCTAACAGTTTGCTTGTCCCACTGGGAATCTCTTTCTTAAAAGAGCACCCCAGATTCTAACACACATTACCACAGCCTGAAGATTTAACACCTCTCACCACAGCCTTTAGATCTAACTGCTGGCAAACAGCGTTTCCTAGGAAGCTACTGTTTACACCCAGGGAAGCACCTAGCTCCTTGAAGCCTCAGTGTCCCACTGCAATCAAAACTTAGCTTGTGGATCAGAGTCACTCAAGCTGTTAGATAGAACAAAGATTGGTCATACTGAGGTACTACAAAACCCAGCACATGGTCCATCGTGCAGCTGCCACCATGTCGCGAACACGGGTTCGAAAACACACGTGTAAGCTTGGACAGAGAGCAATCAGGAGTTTGCACATGCTAAAATGGGCTGAAAGAGTCCAATTCAGCTAGCCATGCTACAACACTCCTTCTCACAGGTCTGCCCACATAAGAACACCCTGGTACTCTCAGATATTATTGTGAAAAGGTCAAGTGGGCTTTGTAGTCCTAGACTTAACTTGCACCACTGACAGGACTCTAAGTAAGCTAGGCCGAGGCAGCACTCTCAGATGACCCTATGACAAGTGTACTGTTCAGGAAACCAAATGAGTTTTATAATCTTTATTTTATTAAAGAAAAAGCATGTTACTAGGTATTCAAAGCCAAATTAAACCAAAACAAATAAACTAGCATTGTGCTGTTTAGTTACAAAGATGTAGTGAGGCAAAGAAAACATGAAAAATATAAAAGTATTCAAAAACCTTATTAAAAATACAAAAAGACATTAAAAAGAATCAAAACAGTTCCAGAACAAGAAATCATTAGTAAACAAAATAATCCAAGTTGGTTATAAAAAGGCTATAGTCCTCAGTGATCCTATAGAATAAAAACCCCTAAACAAAAGTAAAAATCCATTATATGTCCCATAGTCCTTAGAAAAGAAAAATCCAGTAAATATACCATAGTCCTTACAAAATTACAAGAGCATAGTCCATATGGAGTATTCCAAGAAAAGGAGTTCATAAAGAATATTCCATAGAACAGTCCATAGAAAATAGTCCATGCACAGTCCTTAAGAAAAATCCCATAAGTCCAAAAGTCATCCAGCAAAGCATAGAAACCAGTCCATGTAGGTAGGCCACGAATGACTGAAAGGTCGGTCTTGGAAAGACAAAGTCTATAGGCAAAAAGTTCCTTTTTCAAGAGTAACTGGCAAGGGCTTAACGCACCTTCCCACGATGTCATCCAATCAGAGTTCATTACTAGGCAAACAGTCCTGTTGCACCACATGACCTCTTTCTCATACACAGCAGATGTTATTTGGGTTACGGTGGTTTCTCAAAGAGTCACAACAATTCCCATCTATCTAATCACACAGAGTCCTTTCTCAGGCTTTCAGAATAACATTCTCTCTGCTCGTCTGGAAAACAACTTGTCAGCATAGCACAGATACTTTATACAAAAAAAACAAGATGGAACCTCTCTGGCTTATTTCTTAATTACAAAACCCATATGCCTTTAAAAGATTTTAACTCAAAAACCCATCTCATCACAGTCTGGGCCACCAAGGTGCAATCAAGATTGCCCCTGCTCTCATTTGAAGAACTCTGACCAAAGACCTCTGAACCATGGGAATGGGAGGAAACATGTACAAGAGACCTTTGTTCCAGGGAATCATGAAAGCATCCCCTGACGACCCGGGACCCCGTCCTGCCCGAGACGCATAATTCAGGCATTTCTTGTTGGTTACCGTGGCGAACATGTCGATGTTCGGTGTCCCCCACCTGTTGCCTATTCTTTGGAATATCTCCATGTCTAACTCCCATTCGTGGTTCTGAGAGGAACGACGACTCAGCTCATCTGCCACTAGGTTGTCTGTGGTGGCGATGTGAATGGCTACCGGATAGATGTGTTCCTGGTAGCACCATTCCCAAAGATGTATTGACAGAAACAGAAGGGACTTTGACTTTGTTCCCCCTTGCTTGTTCACGTAGAACATGGCTGTGGTGTTGTCTGTGACGAGTTGAATCGCCCTGCCTCGCACAAGGGGTAGGAAGGACTTCAAGGCCTTTATGATGGCCAACAGTTCCAGATGGTTTATGTGCAACTGTATTTCCTGGGGGGACCACAGTGCATGGATCTGGTGACCTTCGCAGTGTGCTCCCCATCCTAGAGGGCTTGCATCTGTAGTAACCTGAGTTGTTAACTGAACAGGGTGGAAGGGGCGTCCTACTAACAGGTGAGGTCGGAAGGTCCACCACTGTAGCTGCTGAGCCAGCTCTGGAGTGACAGTCAGAAGCTTGTTCTGGCTGTCGTGGAGTGGATTGAAGAGTGATAACATCCAAACTTGAAGAGAACACATCTTGAGGCGAGCGTGAGACAGAGTCGCCGTTGTGGAAGCCATGAGGCCCAACAGATGTTGTGCAAGTTTTATCTTTACTCTTGCGTTGGGCTTGAACTTTTTTATGGCTTTGAGTAATTTCTGGATGCGTTCCAGAGGCATAAACATCCGAGCCTGGACTGAGTCTATCCTCGCTCCGATGTAATCCACAATCTGAGAAGGACGTAGTTTGGACTTTTCGTAATTTATAGTGAGGCCCAGTGACTTCAATGTTTGGAGGACGTAACAAGTGTCCTGTAAAGCTTGGTGTTTCGATTTGGAGACAATCAGCCAATCGTCTATGTAGGGATATATTTGGATCCCCTGTAGAGGCAGGTATGCTGCCACAGGTGCCATACATTTGGTGAAAGTCCTTGGTGCCATGGAAAGGCTGAAAGGTAGAGCCACAAATTGAAAAACAGTGTTGTTGAAGAGTAGACGCAGGTATTTCCTGTGGCTCCTGTGTATAGTAATGTGGAAATATGCGTCTTTCAGATCTACCACCACAAACCAGTCCCCCTGCCTCAGAAGATGAATGATGGACTCCAAGGTCACCATCTTGAATTTGCGTACTTCGAGAAACTTGTTGAGGTTTCTCAATTCCAGGATAGGCCTCAGACCCCCGTCCTTCTTGGGAACCAAGAAGTATCGGGAGTAGAAGCCGTTGAGGACATCCTTTGATGGTACTACTTGAATGGCTCCTTTCTGGAGTAGGGTAAGGATCTCCTCCTCTAAGACAGGGTCGAATGATGTAGGGTTGACCTTGTAAGCTGCCCCTTATCTCCAAGAAGATTTATGGGGGTGCCGGAGACTGGGATGAGTACGAAATCCAGACAAACCTCTAACTGCTGAGCAGAGCCACTTAGTTCTCAGCCAGGTCCTGTCTAAATTCTTCCTCAAAAGCCAATCTCCTTTATTAAGAAAGCAACACACACAGACAATTCCATGAGCTATACTCAGAATAATCTGGCTCTGAAACTTTGGTAGCAAACACACGTGGCCAATTAAACATTCAGCTAGTCTGTGCAAGAACAAATGCATGCAGATTTATTCATTACTGCTTTATTGAAAAGAATTGCTTTAGAAAAGGTTTCAGTTGATAGTAAAATAGTTTAGTGGTTACATTTTCATATCAAGACCAACGGAACACTCCACTCCCCCACTCCAGCTGGAAAAATAAAGAAATAGAATTATGCTAACTAACAAAAAGCATAAATAGTCCATCTCACGTGTCTTGGGTCTTCATAGGTTGATGCTAGATGAAAACCAGTTGACTTCCATCAGTCCATGGTAGGAAAAATAGTCCATTATGGGAAAAGCACGTGTCTGCCCTTTCTCAGACAAACTCCATCTTTTTCCAACTCCTTACTAACTTCCTTCTTCTTCCCAGAATTCTTCATAAGGAACACCCCCTCCTGGGTCTTGTTGTTCCGCCTAACATTCTCATGGAGCTTCAGTTGTTATCATACTTTGTGGCAGAATTATTCTGACTACGAAAGTCTCTGCTCTCTACTCATCTTAGCAACGAGATAACCAGAGAGCGAAGTTTCTCTGAAACAGCATGTAAAACTTTCCTACTACAGAGCAGACTTTAAATCAAAATGGATGCTATTGGGACAATCTTAGGACTACATATCCCATTCTAATACACATAAAAACACAAATCATCACAGACCTGTCCTAGAGGAGGCAACCTTGTAAACTCCAGGCGGTAGCCGGAGCTTATAATATTCAGAACCCAGATGTTGCTGGTTATGAGAGTCCAGTTGTGGAGGTAAGGGGAGAGGCGGGTGGTGTGGGATGGAAAAGATGGAATTGTCCGGAAGTCAAAGGTACTGTTTCTGTTTCTTTCCAGGTGCTTTGTAGGGTTGCTTCTTATGAGATGGTTGTGGTTTAAAGGCAGCAGTTGAGGAGGCCTGAGGCGGACGGTGAGAAGAAGGACCTCCATAAGGACGGTAAGTACTGGTGGATGGTTGTTGGTAAGTTTGGGTAGTGTACTTTGAACGCCACTGGAATTTAGATTGCTTAGGCTGAGGTTGCACAGAATATGTTTTTGCTGTCTTCTTGCTTTTATGTAAATTCTCCAGATTCTCGTCGGTATTTTGGCTGAAGAGACCGGAGGCATCAAAAGGTAAGTTCTCCACTCTTGTTTTAATATCCTCAACAATATTAGCTGAGCGGAGCCAAGCGTGCCTTCTTAGAGTAATAATGGAAGCGAAGTTCTTAGATGTGGCCTCAGCAACATGGCGAGCAGCAAGACACTGGTATTTGGAAACAGTCAAGGCCTCTGCATGGGTATTCAAGCAGAGTTGCCTGATGTCTTCTGGGGCTGCTTCTAAAGCTGGGAGAACTCTCGACCAGAGTTGTTTCTGATAAGCACCCATGGCCACCAGATAATTAACTGCACACAGAATAAACGTGGTCATAGAGTACATTCTACGTGCCAAGATCTCTAGTTTCCTTCCTTCCTTGTTAGTAGGTGTAGGGTGACCTTTGGCTGGAGTCTTAGTAGAACTAGACTCAACTATAAGAGAGTTAGGTGCTGGATGCATAATCAGGAAAGAAGTGTCCTTGCCATGGATTCTGTAGAGGTTATCAGTCCTTTTAGAGATAGTGGTAGCATTAGCAGGATGCTCCCAGAATTCTTTTATAAGGTCCATCAGTTCTGGAATGAAGGAGAGACTGACTGGATGGGTTCTCTCAGCCTCGATGTCCCCAAAAATCAGGTTTTCCTCCTTCTGTGGGGACTGTTCAATAGCCAGTTTAAGCACCTGTGCCATACGAGCGACCATCTGTGAGTAAGAGGAAAAATCCTCTCAAGGTGAAGATGGCTTTAAATTAGCTGCTTCTGGAGGCAGAGGTTCCCCTGGGACTGGAACGTCCATGGAAACCTCTGATTCCTCTTTGTCCTCCCGGTCAGAAGAGTCCTCTTGTGGTTGCTCATCCTCCGATTGATTGGTCAGGGATGGAGGATGAGGAGCCTGAGGCGCCGAGGTGGTCTTTTTAGGATGCGATGGGCGCACATCGTCAGGCTGGCGTGGAGGTACCGGTGGTGAAACAGGGACAGCCTTCGGTGCCATGGGCTTATCCGATCCCATGTCAAAGGGTCTTTTAGGAAGCGGGCTTCGACGCGGAGAACGGGAACGAGAGGATGACGAATAGGAGTATCTTGATCTCTTCCTCCTATGTCTCCTCTCTCTCGACGTCGAGGAGGACTCGGTCAAAGAATCTCTCCGTCGCCGTCTCCAGTGGGACTTCTTCCGTTCCCGACTGTAGTCCGAGTCGGACGGTGAGGAGTCCCTTTGGCGTCGGTGCCCACGTCGATGTTTCCGGCGATGACGACGCTTCTTAGCCGGTGGTTCGTCATCGGCCGAGTCAGAAGCTGGGTGTCGAGGGGTGGAATCCTCGACGGATTTCACAGGTCAGCCCCGTGGAGGGGGAGGAGACCTGGAAGGACCCGACCCCGAGAGAATTGATGGAGATCAGGTTGTTCGCCCGGTTAGTATTGGGCTTAACGGTATACTTTCGGCGCCGGCAACAACTTTGTCGAGCTGGCTAACCGTAGGTGACCTTCCCGAATCCACCGGCAGATCTTGACGTGGTGGAACGGAGGTGCCTAAGTTGGAGACTGAATCTCGGTCCCGAGACGAATCTTCCAAGAAGGGAGAAGGCAGCGACGCCGAGATGGGCAGGACGACCAGTGTAATCTCCTTAGTCTTCGATTTAGCCTTTGAGGGAGCCGTTTGAGCGGTTTTTTGCTTCAGTCCCAATGTTGAGGGGACTGAAACGTCCGACAAAGACTTCTTTCCAGTAGATTGCTTTCTTGATTTTCCTTTTGAAATTTTCTTCGGAGCCTCCTTGGTCAATGAAGGAGGAGATGAAGAGACTACAGTCACCTCCGAATGGACAGTTGACAGTTGAGAGGCAGACAAAGTCTTATTCCAGAGAAAATATTTAAGACGTTGCTGACGAGATTTAAGGGTTGCCTTAGTGAATTGTTTGCAATGTTTGCAGTGGGTGGTCGAATGGGCCTCCCCCAGACGAAAAAAGGCAGAGTGAATGATGGTCCTGGAAAGGAAGCTTCCTTGAGCAGGCAGAACAGCGGCTAAAAGGTCCTTTTTTCGCTGACATAAGCTAAGCGCTAGGAAACTAGAGAGGAAAATGGTAATTGAAAGAGTCCAAGAGGCGCGTGGCGCCTCAGCGGGGGATAATAGGCCGCAGTCAGAATCAAAGCAAGAAAGCGAAAGTACTTGCAATCAAATCGCCAGAGGCAAAGAGAGGTCAATCAGTCTGAGTTCAGGGCAACGGAGTGTAGATAGACGATAAAACAAGCCAGGTCAAGCCGAAAATATTCAAAAATTGTGAAAAAAACAGGAGCTCTATTCCAAGAGGTTCCAACTCTGCGGGCGGATAAATGGAACTGAGGTTTTGGCGGGCTGAGCATGCGCAGTATAGGGCAACCTAAAACTTTGTATCTTTTCCCCATAGCTCTGAAAAATTCCGAGAGGACCCAGCGCAGGCGCTGTTTAACCCATTAGTGTGGATTCATAGAGAACCACGTTGAAGAAGCCCCCCTTTTTTCTTCTGCTTTCTCTATATTCTCAATTCCTCACCCAAGCACATGGCATAAGGAAAAATATCTAAAAAATCATCTTCTGGTTCAAAAGGAACACTGTGCATAGGCAAACGTCCATTTTTCTACATGCCAACCCCTTCCTTTCTTCTCCGTCCTCCAAGGTGTCATCCAGTTATAATTCAGGCGGTAGAATAGATCGCCTCCTCTTCTTCTCGTGAGAAGGCAGATGTTGTTTCGTATCTTCCTATCTCTACTCCAATTAAGAAGGAATGTGATGTCTGGTCACCTTCCTCAAGAAAAACATTCCCACGGCCTCTCTTGGACAACATTCCCAGTATCCAAAATCAATCTCATACAGAACCAATTTGATTCCATTTTACAATTCTCAGGACTGCACAAACCATTCAAATCGCATACTTTAAATCACATATTCATGATCATGACACTGGAGAGTGAAGTCAAGTGTGCCTTAGAAAACATGGCTAACAACAAGGCCAGTGGAGATGATGGCATTCCAGTTGAACTATCAAAAATCTTAAAAGATGACGCTCTTAAGGTGCTACACTCAATATGCCAGCAAGTTTGGAAAACTCAGCAGTGGCCAGAAGATTGGAAAAGATCAGTCTACATCCCAATCCCAAAGAAGGGCAGTGCCAAAGAATGCTCCAACTCCTGTACAATTGCACTCATTTCACATGCTAGCAAGGTTATGCTCAAAATCCTACAAGGCAGGCTTCAGCAGTATGTGGACCGAGAACTCCCAGAAATACAAGCTGGATTTCGAAGGGGCAGAGGAACTAGAGACCAAATTGCTAACATGCACTGGATTATGAAGAAAGACAGAGAGTTCCAGAAAAACATCTACGACTGCTTCATTGACTACGCAAAAGCCTTTGACTGTGTGGACCACAGCAAACTATGGCAAGTTCTTGAAGAAATGGGAGTGCCTGACCACCTTATCTATCTCCTGAGAAATCTATATGTGGGACAGGAAGCAACAGTTAGAACTGGCTATGGAACAATTAATTGGTTCAAAATTGGGAAAGGAGTACGACAAGGCTGCATATTGTCTCGCTGCTTATTTAACTTATATACAGGATACATCACATGAACAGCTGGACTGGAGGGATCCCAAACTGGAATTAAGATTGCTGGAATAAATATCAGCAACCTCAGATATGCAGATGATACCACTCCGATGGCAGAAAGTGAGGAGGAATTAAAGAACCTCCTAATGAGGGTGAAAGAGGAGAGTGCAAAAAATGGTCTGAAGCTCAACATCAGAAAAACTAAGATCATGGCCACTGGTCCCATCACCTCCTGGCATATAGAAGGGGAAGATATGGAGGCAGTTGACAGATTTCACTTTCTTGGCCTCCATGATCACTGCAGATGGTGACAGCAGCCACCAAATTAAGACTCCTTCTTCTTCAGAGGAAAGCAATGACAAACCTAGACAGCATCTTAAAAAGCAGAGACATCACCTTGCCGACAAAGGTCCGCATAGTCAAAGCTATGGTTTTTCTAGTAGCAATGCATGGAAGTGAGAACTGAACCATAAAAAAGGCTGACCTTCTTCAGAATTGATTACCCTTTTAGGTGAGCAAATATGACTATGAGAAAATTTTAACAATGGCCCAATTCCTGACATTTGTATTTGTTTCCTGACACTTGTAATGGATGCCCTAAAACATTAAGTTGTGCTCCATCAGTAACCTATGAGTCAATTCCCCGCTTAACATATTAGACATTCTAATTACATCAGAGATATGATGTACCACATCAACAAAGGAGTTGGTTTCAAAAGATGGACTAATCTTCCATGTATTTTAAAAAGTCCAGCACACACAAAGAAGCTACTTAAGAGAGAATGGACTGTTAGAACATGATTAGGATAACTGACTCTCACAGGAGTCCTAAAAGAAATTTATAGACCTCCCAGGCAGACAATAGATTTTATGATTCATCATACCTGACATTATCCCAATAAGTGGTCACAATTGACTAGATAGGCGGGATAGAAATGAAATGAAATGAAATAAATAAATAAATAAAGGTTTAATCCCAGAATGAAACCAGTAATCAGTAATAATCTTCTTTGTAAACTCACCTGGGTGTCTGATCCTTTATTGTTGCAAAATTCCAGGTCACTCCAGAACTTTTTAATTCTATATAAGTTCTATTTATTTACATTTCTAGGTATCCATATGAAAAACATGAAATGCAAAAATATTGTTGCTGTTGTTTAGCCATTATGTCGTGTCCAACTCTTCGTGACCCCATGGACCAAAGCACGCCACGCCCTCCTGTCTTCCATTGCCTTCTGGAGTTGGGTCAAATTCATGTTGGTAGCTTTGATGGTGCTGTCCAACCATCATGTCCTCTGTCTTCCCCTTCGCCTCTTGCCTTTACACTTACCCAACATCAGGGTCTTTTCCAGGGATCCAAAAATATTACAAACATGTAACTTTTGAGAAGTCACAAGTATGTTGTTTTATTTTGCAAAAAATCATCTTTATAGCTATGAACAAGCTGTAGGCAAAAATACTTAAATGCTTAAAATGTGAATTTAAGTTGCACTTGAATACAAAACAGGACTGCTGAAATTCAAGAGCTAATACAGTCAAAAATATAAGGGCATAAATACAATAAAATATCAAAAATGTTTTAAGTTGCATTCTAAAATAGAGTAGCATCTCTACCACGAATACAGATCCTTCCAAGAGTGAAAATGAACAAAATGCAACATAGCCCAATAATGTAGAGAAGTGGTCCCCAACCTTGGGCCTCCAGATGTTCTTGGACTTCAACTCCCAGAAATCCTGACCAGCAGAGATGGTGGTGAAGGCTTCTGGGAGTTGTAGTCCAAGAACATCTGGAGGCCCAAGGTTGGGGACCACTTCTCCACATTAGTGGGCTATGTTGCATTATATTTATACATCTCTGTGATATTTCATTTAAAAGTAAAAACCCATATAACTCCAAAAGCTTTTTTTAAAAACACATGAAATAACATCAGAGTTCTTATAACAAGAAAATATAAAATACAAAAGCATTACTCTAGGCATCTTATAAGCCCAGAAGAAAATATTTTCTCACCAAGCCTTTATCCAGCTGGAATAAATAGTTACAGTATGTTATGTCCATGTTATATCCTGGTTGCTTTCAGACCATGTGCGAGATGAAGTTTGTCTCCTTTCTTCTCCCTTTGGATAGAATGTTTCTCCATTATTTATCAGTGCAAGAGTGATTTCTTTATGCAATCTAGTGCCGCACCATTTTTTTTCAACCAATTAGAAGCCGACATGTTTAGGCTTCTAATTAAGCAGCCTTGAAGCCTAGTCTCCTGCATTTCATAGGCTTGACCTGCATACCTCCTGGCCTGGCTTGCTTCTGGCCATCAAGGTCAGAGTAAAATCCCCCTTCCTTCAAGCTAGTGCTTGCTGGAATGATGTAATGCATTGACAATACAATACAAACAACATATCTCTTCTCATCTATTCTTTTGTGTTATTATATGTGGTGCTGTTTATTTGTAAAAATTTTATGCTTATTGTATACTTTTTATGGAAGCCGCTCAGAGTGCTCGATCTGACCAGATGAGCGGGATATAAATCAAATAAATAATAATAATAATATATTATTTTCATTTATATTACAGAATATACATGTTTATACTGTTTTCAGAACTTAATCATATTATTAATCATAAGGCCTTATAAAACAAGTGACAACTTCTCTACTTGGTTATAATTAAACAAACAACTTTTAATTCATCCTTTTCTCCTTTTACACTATTCTGTAAAAGTTTCTATTGTACAATACGTTGTTATTCTCATTTCTTTAACAAAGGTCTCCACATCTATTTTGTGGTATTTCTTTTAAACTAACAAACCAGGATGTTTTTTAAAAAAACAAATTAGAAATAAAGTTTTCATAGCTGCATGTTTTTATGTCTCCACTTCTCAATTCTAGGCGTATTACTTGAAAGTAAGTTGCACTAGGTAATAACCAGAGGAAATTAATCATGCTTTAGTCCTACTGGATCAATTCAACATGCAGTAGTCCCTCTAAGCTGGGCATGTGTGTGCGGACACCTCTGCCTCCCTCCACACATCTGTCTTCCTCCTCCACTCAGCAATCATGTTAAGTTCCGGTCACTATGGAACCCTGCATGTGGGGGGGGGGGCGGAGTCGTGCACAACGAAAAGCCAGAGCCCCACTCAGCGAAGCTGAAAGTTAAGAGGGTATATTGGTAACAACTAAGAGTCTCTCTCTTTTTAATGAGACTAAAGCCTAACTAACTTCCTCTGAATCCAGCTCATTAATTGTAAAAGAGGAGGCTTCCATTTGATATGTTTTGGATGGGAGTATTTATTGAGTTACACTAGCATGATGCAAAATAAGACTTCCTTTATCTATAATTTATTCTAATTTATTCTAATTTATTCTCTCTCTTTTATCTATCTATCATTTATTATTTTCGGTATGGTTTGTTAATAATTGATGTTTTTGGCATTATATTATTTTAATTGTATATATGCTGATGTTAGCCGCTCAGAGTGGTATAAATATACCAGATGGGTGGGATATAAATCAAATAAATAAATAAATAAATAAATAAATAAATAATATGTAAAATATATCTCAGGGAGCAATTTAATGTATGGAAGTGACAGCTGGACCATAAAGAAGGCTGGCCGCCGAAGAATTGATGCTTTTGAATTGTGGTGCTGGAGGAGACTCTTGAGAGCCCCCTGGACTGCAAGGAGAACAAATCTATCCATTTTAAAGGAAATCAAGCCTGAGTGCTCACTGGAAGGACAGATCCTGAAACTGAGGCTCCAATACTTTGGCCATCTCATGAGAAAATTCCCTGGAAAAGACCGTGATGTTGGGAAAGTCTGAAGGCAAGAGCAGCAGGGGATGACAGAGGACAAGATGGTTGAATAGTGTCTGTTACGTTTCTGGCGCAGAGTAAATGAAGACACTTTACCAATTCTTCTTTGACGGTTATATTTACATATATGTACACTTATATACAGGCAGGTCTCTACAGCACATCTAGAAGTCTTCACACAGTCCAACAGCATGCGTGGCAGAAAATCACATCAGAAGAAGAGAACATATCACAGACACAGTCCATATTTATACATAATCTTGTCTCTGTCCAGTCCAATCGGGTTCCAGGTGACCTCTTCTCTGCACCTGGGCTCTTTCTGGTTTCACCTCATTGCATCAGCTTAGGATGATTCAGCTTTTCTCTCATCTGCACATAATGGCAGCTCGTTAATGAAACATATATGGGTTCAGGCCTATAAAATTCTATACCCTGACAGTGTCATTGAAACTACCAACATGAATTTGACCCAACTCTGGGAGGCAGTGGAAGACAGGAGGGCCTGGCATGCTCTGGTCCACAGGGTCACAAAGAGTCGGACACAACCTAATGACTAAACAACAACAAAAGTCAAGATGAATCAACTTGTCAATTCATTGAAAAAAATTACTAAATTAGTCATTTGTCAACATTTATGAATTGCAAATCATGATGAATTGCCATGTTCTTGATTTGTGCCCATCTCTAATTGCAATGTAAAAGAAGAGGGGGTAGGTGTAAGACCATTAACTGCAGAGTCAAAAATAATCTAAAAGCACCACTGGCAGTCAGAGATGGTCATCAGTGTCACATAGTGCACTTTTCCCACTCCTGTTGTGGAAAATGGAGCGCCTATCTAGCAGAAGCCTTTTAGAATGGCCAAGAGCTATGTTTCTATCAACACCTCCTGCTGAACCTGGAAGTTGAATCCAAATTACTCATTCTGTGAATTACGGATCATCCCCATCTGTGACTCTCAACCATCACTAGTGGGACAAGCAGATGTCTAGCTAGAGCTCAGCCTTTTCATAACAATAACAAAAGCCTACACCAATTGCTAGTCCCAGTCAGAAAAGACCCATTGGATCAATGCTTGATAGTAAATCCCATATGTAAATCCCAGTGGTTCAAAGAATCTGCTCTGGTTGGAACAACTAGTAGATTACTCTCCTTGGAGCACTATTAGTAATTATCAATACTTAAGTGTTTCTACTAATACATTTCCTGTTTACAAAACTTAAATGTTCAAAAAGTGGCCTTTTTGTTCCTATGATGGTAGGACTTGGGTCTGTTGACAAAATGACTGGTGGAGGTAGGGTATCAATGACTGCCCTTCAGATGTTGTATGGCTTCAGCTCAACTCTCAAACTCCTGCTAGCCTAGCTCGTGGTCAGGAATGATAGGAACATCTGGCGGGCTGATGTCCCCTCTTGTTCTAGCACATCAGAGCAGGCAACTGCTTTACCAGAGTCAACAGAAGAGCAGTAGATGAACCTGGTGCCCTTTCGATGTTTTTTAAAAATTATAATTACAATTCTCATCATCCCTCACCACTGCTACAGCTGATGGGAATTGTAAATCAAAGGTTCACTCTCCAGGCAGGAGAAGCAGAGCACAAGTCCTGAAAGATATGGGAAAAGTTGAGTATTAAAACGCCATTAAGACATGCCGGGAGGCAAAATCAAATTTTATTGGTCATTGTTGACACAGATCTTAAGTGAACAAAAATATACAGTAATTTATTTCCTCCAAGAAAATATTCTGCCAACAATTCTTTTTTAAAGCATAGAAACAGTTTTCAGTGTCAAGAACCAGTTGTGTTTTTTTGTTTTTTTATACATTGTGGTATTCTGTCAACTCCATGTAAAATTCATACAGATGATGGATTTTTTTAGGCCCAGGGTGTAAAAGAACACAGAGGTCTTCAATCAGTCCCAGATTCAGTCCCTTTTAGCAGCTATGCCAGTCAGAAACCCCAGAACGAAGCTGATGTGAGTTCTACTCTTTTGCCTCACGTCCGCCTCATCTTCTGTTTCTTGGCTTGCCTCTTCACATCCTCGAGGCCACCTGTGTCAGAACCTGTCTGCCCGAGTGCACACATTCCTTGTAGGCGACTGGTTAGCTGGAGCAGCAAAGGAATCAACTGGAAGAGCAGAAAACATGGGGGAGAAGGCATCATGGTACAATAGGAAAAGAAACCCAAATACCAACATTCCCATGGAACTGCTATTAGAATAAACCAGTCACAAAATAGTCAGAACAAACCATTCCAGCTGCCTCATACCGAACAAGAACAAAATCAGTTCACCTGCCTCTTCTCGCTGGCTGGCAATGACTCTTCAGGGTTTCCAGCAAATTATAACCTAGCTGTACCAAGCAATTCCTTGAAGAACTGGGTAGCCTCCACTCCAAACACTAAACAGGCACAATCTTGCTTTGCTTCCAAAATCAGGTAAGACTGGCATGCTCACTGAGTGCCCAACTGGAAGCCTTTCAGGAAGATACAGAAGGCACCAGGAACTTCTACAAAGGCAGTAAGCATTGGGGAGCTTTGGAGGAAGAAGCGCTGTAGGAGAGCAACCACCTACTTCCACTACTGTTCCCCCACAATGACGCAATGTTACATCGTGGCTAGTGGCTATCAACTCCCTCAACCTCTATGAATTTACTTCCTTTCTCTTTTTAAGGCATCAAAACTGATGGCCATGATATCTGTCAACAAATTCCAGAGAAAGATGGAATGCTGACAGGCTGATAAATAGCCCAAGTCCTCCTTCCAAATCTTACAGTGGAAAAGAGGAGGCACTGCAGAAACTTAACTGGTTTAAGCTATGTTTGAGGCATGAAAAAAAAATCTCTGTAGCAAAGCATGTTGAGACAAAGGATTATCAGCTTTTCCTTTCAGAAAAAATGCCAGAAGATAACATGGATTCAATGAGGACACACAAGTCTTTTGTAAGGCAGAAAGGAGAAGCAATGGTGAGCACAAGGCATGTTTAAACTGACAAAACTGTATGTGCATGTGGCCAGAGTGAGCAAAGGGTTTTCCTTGTATCTAGAAATACTGTGGAACAGTTGTCAAACATCCAAGCTGCCAAATAAGAAACCACGCACATTACCTTATCATGGTTGTAACCAGCCAAAAGGAGAAGCAGTGTCAATGGCAAGGCAATGTAAGAGCCCTGGGCAATATCCTGCTCAGGCAGCTTTCTCTGAAAAACAGCAAGAGTGTAAGAATTTGTGGTGTGATCCTGCTCTTTGGAAGTGGCAATATTCACCCCTTATGTACCAGAACACTATGTACTTCCGCCTTCTGATGCCAAGCAATCCTCATATCCCTCGCAGACGTATCAGACGCCACTCATGAGGGGACACATTACCAGTGGCAAGACTGAGAAGCTATCTGCCACCACTTGTGCTTTGCTGAAGTACCCAACTGCACAAAACCTGGGCATTGTTAATACTACAAGTGGAACCCGCAACAAAATGTTACAGTACAGAGATAATGCTCTTTCAGCCCCTTCATTCCCTTTGTCTTTCCATCTACTCTTGGTTCATAGTCCCTTACCCACTAATCAGTGAGCATTCCACATCTTTAGCAGGAAGCAGACATTGAGCCCAGTTGTTTCTGGCAATGGAGTTTCTACCACCATCAACCCAAGATACTGGAGACACTGCTCCATTCCATGGCAAGGAAAAAGTGGGAGGATGTACATATGTGTTCTCCCACTCTTTGAGTGAAAAAACACATACATACAGAGAAAGAAGAGGGAAGGTGATGCTACCAGCATTTCATGGATGGCCAAACCTCCAGAGCTGTCATTTTGTGAATGGCAGTGTTGCCCTCCCACAGTAGCCATTTTGTGGATGCACCCATTATACTTCTAAAAGGAAGAAAGCAGAACCACAAGTAAAAATATAAAGGCAAAAGAAAACCAATATCCTAATATATTCTCAAAATACTTTGCTTGGGGGGGGGTGCTTACCGTTGGACTGAAAACCAATGTGATGTGTTTATGGTACCCAACTGTGGTAAAAGAAACTTGAGGAAGGGTATAATCATACTGAGATCTGGAGAGTGTTGAGTCCAAAAGCACCACATAATTCTGCCAATAAAAGAAAGAGGGAGTTACTAAGGACTAGCAGGAAAAAAAATCAGCAGCAAAAAAGAAGAAAACTCTGCTGATGTTAATTAAATTGAAATGTTGCCTTCCACAGGAGTATGTTTCTTCATCTCCTTGTTATCAACGGCTAGCACTGCTCTGCAGGCAATGTCTTGTTTGTCTGTTTATTTTCTCTCATCTTTGCTTTGGTGAACTCAAGGAAGAGCACCTGGCTCTCCTCCTGCCCACTTTATCCTCTAAGTGAGATACCCTGTTTCCCCGAAAATAAGACCTAACCTGAAAATAAGCCCTAATATGATTTTTCAGGATGCTCGTCATATAAGCCCTACCCCAAAAATAAGCCCCTATTAAGTGAAACCCCGCCCTCTACCCTTGTGCAGCAACCAGAAGAAGATGACATGACTGTATTGGAATAAATGTGGATTGTTGTACATAAAAAAATAAAACATCTCCTGAAAATAAGCCCTAATCCGTTTTTAGAGCAAAAATTAATATAAGACCCTGTCTTATTTTCAGGGAAACATGGTAGGATAGCTAGATAGCCCAGTGCCTTAAGTCTCTGGCTGTGAAGACAGAGGTTGGGAGTTCAGTTCTCCACTGTGCCTCCTTGAGAGGGGTTGGACTTGATGATCCATAGGGTCCCTTTCAGTTTTGCAGTTCAAAGATGATGATGATGATGATGATGATGATGATGATGATGATGATGATTATAGGTGGGGGGACAGAAAGAAAGGAAGGAAGGAAGGAAGGAAGGAAGGAAGGAAGGAAGGAAGGAAGGAAGGAAGAATATCTGTTAGGTGTTGCGAGATACGGTTATTGTTCAGTTTTGGGTTAGGGTTATGGTAAAGGGTAGTGTTACGGTTAGAATTAAGCTTAGTGTTCAGGTTAGGGTTAGGGTTAGAGTTAGCATGAAGGTTACGGTTAGGATTATAAAGAAAGACAGAATGAAAGAAAAACAAAGAGACAGAAAGAAAGAAAAAAAACGAATGAAAGAAAGAAAGAACGAAAGAGAGAGAGAGAGAGAGAGAGAGAGAGAGAGAGAGAGAGAGAGAGAGAGAGAGAGAGAGAGAGCACTACCTTGCACTCTTAACACAGTTTTATAGTTAAGAACTAATCTGGCTGATGACCAATCCAAGGTATGGTAAAGGAGGGAAGGGCCCCATGGAAAACAAAAATGCTAGGGAATGATGGAAAACTACATGGCCTTCTCTGGCTCCTTCCTTTGGCAGAAGGCGATTTGTGAACAGTCCAGAACTGCTGGATAGCTCAGTTTTTAAGTTCAATTCCCCACTGTGCCACTCCTGACAGAGTCTGGACTTGATAATCCATAGGGTCCCTTTCCAGCCCTGCAGTTCTAAGATTAGCTAAGAGGTTAGCAGAGCTTTCCTTTCCTGTGTCCAGTTGTGGAAGTGCAGCCCAGTGTTTGCATGTTAGTAAACTTATGTGCATGTTCACAAGACGGTATCCTTCTTTATATTACAAATTAGACAGGAAAACGGTAGACAGAAAGGAGAACCACCAGACACAAGCCTATATTGCCCACTACATAGTTTCGATGGTCTCTTGTGTAGAAACAGATAGTAAAAGGTTTGAAAACTAAGCCCTGGGAGGAACAGCTGAGGGAACTGGCTTTGTTTAGCTGGAGAAGAGAAAAACAAAATATGATGTGACACTTATCTTTGAATAGCTGAGGTTGGAAGATGGAACAAGTTTGTTTTGTGCACCTCTGGAGGACAGGCCCCAAACTAACTATCCAGATTACAAGAAAGGATATGTGATCATGTAAGGGCAAGTACACAGGGAAGGTGACGCAATTTGCCAGCTAATGTACATAATGTACTAAGTCATCCTCTGCTTGTATCGTCATGAGATCAACAGTGGGTAAGGCATAAAAAAACCCTGTCTGCTCAGATGTCCTTAACTGTGTGGTCTTCTGCAGATTTTGATCTAAGAAGAACTTTCAGGCAGTAAGAGGTTTTCGACAGTGGAATGGCCTGCCTCAGAAGTGGGCAGACTCTCTTTCTATTGAGGTTTTCAAACATTTGTCCATGGCATCTCTCATCTCTTTTTATATTTATATAAAAACTGAAGTCACATTGACTCCACATAGACTTCACCTTACAGGCCAACAATGACAATACGATGTTCCACAGAAAGGCTTAAACGAATACCTCTCCATCCCGGAGCAGTGGTGGAAAGTGGAAAAATAAAGACTGTCCCAAGGAGACTGTATGAACTGGATTGTCGAGGTTTTCACTCTTGTAAAGCTTCACCTGTAAGAGGAGAAGGTGAAGAAATGAGGCCTCAGTGAAAGAAGATGGCTGGCACCTTTTCCACCCTGATTCTCAGTCAGCCCTTTCCCAAGCTTCTCATTTCTAACTCAAGACAGAATTTGGAAGTGGGACCTAATAAGAGCAAACCAGGCCATCATCTTGAACCTTAGCTTGGCA
The DNA here is from genome assembly GCF_051106095.1 of Pogona vitticeps. Classification (NCBI taxonomy): domain Eukaryota; kingdom Metazoa; phylum Chordata; class Lepidosauria; order Squamata; family Agamidae; genus Pogona; species Pogona vitticeps. Next base: position 14,651,348 of record NC_135795.1, read on the forward strand.
GAGTTCCTCTTCTGGACTACAGCCCAGAATGACCCAGGGATTCAGGGAGCTTTAATTCAACTCCCCCTCCCCCCCCCAAGTTCTGTACCAGAACTTTGCTTTCCAGGAGCCACAGCAAAGCTCACCTTGCTTGGGAACTGCATTTTCCTTCAAGCCACATCATGTCCCTGACAAGATTATTCTTGTCTCACCACTCAAACTATTTTATTTATCTAATGCTGCCTAACAGTTAAAATACAAATCAAATGAAACAGCAACGGAACTCAAAGTATGATAAAGTTATAGGAGCAATAACATGAATAACAAAATTATTCTCAATAAAGCTGATAGTGATTTTAAAAACTGCAGCATTAACCTTAGAGGATGACCTCAAATAACTAATAGTTTTCCAACAAGACTATCTTTACTGCCATTGCCAATTTTATCTGACACCTCTCTGAACTGGGGTTGGCAGCTCATGGCTCTTCAGATATTGCTGGAATCTCTGCCATCCATGCCCTTGGCCAGACCTGGACAAAACGTGGCCCTCCAGATGATGCTGAACTGCAACTCCCAGCAACCCTAGCCCACACAGCCAATAGTGAGGAGTGTTGGGATTTGCAGTTCAGCAACATCTGGAGGGCCACGTTTTGCCCAGGCTATGCTGGTTAGGTTCACAGAACACAGAATAATGGACTTGAAGGCAATGGGTTCCATTATTGTACTGCTCTAACAGTTGGGAAAATTTCCCTGATCATAGAATCATACAACAGTGAAGTTGAAAGGGGCCTATAACGCCATCAAGTCCAACCCCTCGCTCACTGCGGGAATACAAATCAAAGGATATCTCCCAGGTGGTAGTCTCTCTTGAATGCCTCCAGTGTTGGAGCACTCACCACCTCTCAAGGTAATTGGTTCTACTGTCTTACTGCTCTAACAGTTAGGATGTTTTTCCTGCCATTCAGTCGAAAGCTGACTTCCTGTAACTTGATCCCACTGTTGTGTGTCCTGCACTCTGGGATGACTGAGAACAGATCTTGCCCCTCCTTTGTATGACAGTCTTTCAAGTATTTGAAAAGTGTTATCATATCACCCCTCAACCTTTTTTTCTCAAGGCTAAACATGCCCAGTTCTTCCAGTCTTTCTTCATAAGGCTTGGTTTCCAGCCCCCTGATCTCCTTGTTCAAGGTTCAAAATAGGTTCTACCATCAAGCAAAAGCTATTTTCCTGAATTCATTGTCAAACGTCCAGCTCCACTGTACTGAACGTCTCAAGTCAAACACTCTTCTGTAAAATTCTAATGTGTACAGAATCCACAGACTTACTTCAAGATTTATGAAAGGATGCATAACATACCCATAAGGTTGGGAGATGCTCAGAGGAAGTGATCACATTTCCACTTAGATCAAACTGGTTAATTTGGCGGAAAGCAATAATATTCACATTCTCAATGTCACTGTTGCCAACCTACAATATGGGAGAAAAGCACATAAAGTTTAATGATAGCCAGATGGAAAAGCTTCAAAAATTCTGCTCAAATCACTTCCCTTGGCAATAACAAGTGAATGTTAACACTGCATTTCAAATCCTGTTGAATATAATTTTTGTCATGGAGAATGAAACACAAACACACTTCTAGCACAAAAAAGGTCAAAGAACCAGGTGAAGTATTTCTTCAGACATAAATTCCAAACTTAAAAATGAGGAGAATAGACAGTAATTATTCTCCTGCTCTACCTTCACTTTCCATTTCATTCAAGTAGGAGAACTGATCTAGTGCGCTACAAAGAATACAAGAAATGCAAAAACCCAAAACAGATGTAAGCAACTGACACCATTTACGTATGTGTTTTGGATTATAATCAGCCTAAGAGAATTTGGCCTAAGCATGTAGTGCTAGTCATTTACAGAGCATCATACTGCCTACTCCCAAAGCTAAGGAATGGATTTACTAGATTATATAAAATCCCCCGTCACATTTAATATCCTTGTGGGTAAGCTGGCCAAATGGCCCAAGAACCACCACTACCTGATTTGCTTCTAAATAACTCCAATCCAAAAATTCCACTTGAAAAGGATACGTGTTTCTCTGATTTGGAACATCAGGAAACTACCTGGCACCAACTCAGATCACTGTTCCACCAAATGTTCCATTGTCTACCCCAGGAGGCCAAATCTAGCTCTTGTTCCTGGAAAGCCATTCTTAGTTCACCTGTATGTACCCACTTCTTATACAGTTTCCACCTAGGACAAGTTGAAGGTTAAAAGGTTATGGCTTATTTACTGCCAGCAAGAGCTTTCAAACTAAATATGGCATTTTTTTTCTTCACTTCCACCTATCAGTGGAATACAGTTTTAAGGCATCCTCCCTACAACAGAATTTGGTCCTTAGGCTGAAGAAGTCCCCATCTGTGATCTACACTGACTGGCAGATGTTCTCCAGGACTGCAGACAGAGGCTGAACCTGGAAACTTTTGGGGGCAAAACGTGCTCTGCCATTAGGCTCTGACGTCCCTCCTTCACAAAAATAAAATAATAGTAAAAAAACACCACTGACAGGGAAAATCTAATTCATGGATTGAACTCTGGATCCCTAGACTCCCCAGACAGACTCCTCTCTCGTCCTGCTCCAGATTATCATTGACTGTGCCTGTGCTTATTCCTTACCTACAGAGGTACAGTAGCTGAGGAAATCTGTCTAAAGACAACACCTGTCTCCTGTAAGAGTAAGAGACCTACCTGTAACTCTGCCCCACATTTGGTTCTCACCCTACCCACTGTGAGAATGTAGATTCAGGCATTGTGGGGTACTGTGCACCTCAGCAGGAAGGGGCCTGAGCAGGACCAACTGCCCCTCCAGAAATCTTCCCAGCAAGCACAGGCAAGTGGTCAAGATCCTGGGAGTTGCAGTCTGAAGCATCAGGAAAGTACCATACTAGGGAAGGTTATGCTAGCAGGTTGCCAGGTTTCCTATAGTGTAGATGCAGGTTGGTGGTGTAGAGGTTAGTGCTAGGCTGAGAGTTGCAAGATGTGGGTTGTAGCCCCCATTGAGTTATGAAACTCAGTGGATGAACCTGAGGCAATAACTTCCCCTCTGCCTGAGGTTTACTGTGAGATTAAGTGAACCATGGATACTGCTTTGAGCTCATTGCAGGAATGCAGGCTAGACATCTAAATAAGCAAAAGTGTGAATAATTTTACAGACCATCAGAAGTAAACTCATTTTGAAGGAAAGCTAGCACGGTATGCATTATTTGTTGGTTCCCTCCCCCAAGTGTATTTCTCTGTGGAGGGGAGGAGGGACAGCATGAAGGGCAGAGGAGTGAAAATTAGCCACTGACATGCAACCTACAGCACAAACATTAGGATCTGGAACTGTCACCCATTGTTTACATCAACCTCCTTCATCCTCAGTAAGCTGAGAACATCTGAGAGCTGAGGAAATCCCAGGCTCTTCTTTTGTGCAACAGGCAGAAAAGCATCTAACAACAGAAATGAGTGTGACAACCCCAGACCTACTGGAGTATGCCACACTATAAATATGCTGCTGTTACATACAGCACTGATGTTACCTGTCTGTCATGGGTTTGGAGGGAAAGTTCCATCCTATGGGGAGTGGAAGGCGGGACATCAGGAGGAGGGGCTGTACTGTATATATATGTGGAGCTTGTGTGGTGAAGTTTAGAAGAAGGAGAAGCTGGAGAAGAGCTGAGAGAAGAAGCTTGAGTGGGAGTCTGTGTGTCAGACAGGGTACTACTGTGTGTCAGTCAGTACCAACCTGATAGGTTCAGGTGTCTGTATGGGAAGCCAGAACTGATAGGTTCAGGGTCTGTGCTTTATTTAAAGGTGTTCTGTGTGAACCAAACGAGTAATAATAATAATAATAATAATAATTTATTGTCATTGTAAGTATATACACATACAACGAAATTCACAGACACCCAGAGACCAGACACATGCACACACATAAAATTCCCCAAACACTCCCCACCCACTAAAAGTCCCCCACTAAAAATACAAACATCTACACCGCAGGCCAAGTTACACAGTCCAACTAATTATTCACTATTGGTGGTCTTTAAGCTCATTATTAATTGCAATTATAGCTCTGGGATAAAAACTATTGAGAAAACGTGTGGTCCGAGTCTTAATTGTTCTATATCTTCTGCCAGATGGTAACAGTTCAAAAAAGTTATAAGCAGGATGGGAAGAGTCTCTCAGGATGCTATGTGATTTCCTTAGACAGCGGGATGTGAAGATGTCATCCAGGGTTGGTAGCTGGAGCCCGATGATATTCTGGGCAATTTTAATGGTTCTCTGTAGAGCTTTTTTGTCCGCTACAGAGCTACTCCCAAACCATGCCAGAATGCCATAGGTTAGGACACTCTCAATGGTGCTACGATAGTATGACAGAAGCAAATGCTGAGATAAATTTAACTTGCCGAGCATTCTCAGGAAATACAGCCTCTTCTGTGCCTTCTTCATTAGCATGTTGGCATTTATAGTCCATGAGAGGTCCTCTGAGATGTAAGTACCCAGAAATTTAAAACTACCAACTCTCTCCACTTCCTCACCGTTTATGTACAGTGGTAAATGTACATATCTCTTCCTCCTAAAATCAATTATGAGTTCTTTAGTTTTTTTGATGTTAAGTGTGAGATGATTTTCTTTACACCAAAGTATCAACCTTTGTACTTCCTTTCTATAAGCAGACTCATTGTTCTTATTTATGAGCCCCACCACTGTCGTATCATCCGCAAATTTAATAATTGCATTGGTGTTATACAGTGGGGTGCAATCATGTGTGTACAGGGAATAGAGGAAGGGACTTAGCACGCAGCCCTGGGGAGCTCCTGTACTTAGTACCAGGGTAGAAGAATGGTGAGATCCCATCCTTACTGACTGTGGCCTATCTGTCAGAAAATCCTTTATCCACATGCAAATCTCCTGAGGTAATCCCAGGTTGATCATTTTAAAAAACAACCTATTTGGTAGAATGGTATTAAAAGCAGAGCTATAATCCACAAACAACAGCCTCGCATAAGTTCCCTGATGTTCTAAGTGGCTCAATACAGTATGGAGTACAATGGACACAGCATCATCAGTAGATCTATTTTTCCTGTATGCAAATTGCCATGGGTCCAAAGAAGGTGGAAGACTAGCCTTAATGTAATCCAGCACCAATCTCTCAAAACATTTCATAACAACAGATGTTAAAGCTACTGGTCTGTAATCATTGAGAGATACCACAGCTGACTGCTTGGGGACTGGCACTATAATAGATGTCTTCAGGCAAGTGGGGACTGAACACTGCAACAAGGATAGATTGAAAATATCCGTAAAAACTCCAGCTAATTCTGCAGCACAGCCCCTAATAACTCGTCCCATGATTCCATCTGGTCCAGCTGCCTTTCGAACATTAATATTCTGGAAAGCGCGTCTCACATCTGAAATCTGCAGTACTAGTGGTTGTCTGTTGATGGTAGATTCTAGTGATGTATTATAGACAGGAGGTGCTGTAATAATGGTTGTTCCTGTTTCCACCTCAAAACGGCTGAAAAATTGATTTAACTGCTCAGCCAAAAAATCACTGCTGCTACACAGACTGTTTTTGTTACTCTGACCAGTGATTTGTCTTAGGCCGTGCCACACTCGGCGAGTGTCAGAACTTTCAAGGTGTTGTTCAATTCTCTGGCTGTACATAGCTTTGGCATCCTTAATGCCCCTTTTCAGTTTAGCTCTAGCCTCTCTGTACTGTAGTTCATCACCAGAATGAAAAGCAGCATTTCTGGCTTTTAATAAAAGGCGCACTTCTCTATTTAGCCAAGGCTTGTTATTAGAAAACACTCGTACTTGTCTGGTAGTAGTAACAGCATTGATGCAGCTTTTGATATAAAACAGTACTGTTGAGGCATAAGTATCAACATTGTCCTCCTCAAACAGTGCCCAATCAGTGCTCCTAAAGCAATCTTGAAGTTGCTCAGATGCATCCACTGGCCACACTTGTATTTCTCTAATTGATGGTCTGATTCTTTTAACAAGAGGTCTGTATGATGGAATCAAAAAAAGAGATATATGATCTGACTGTCCCAAGCTAGGCAATGGCTTCGTCTTATATCCATGTATGATGTTACTATATACCTGATCCAAGGTATTTTCCCCTCTAGTGGGACAGTCCACGTACTGATAAAAGTTAGGGAGGACGGTCTTTAAATTGGCTTGATTGAAATCACCTGCTACCACCAGCACTCCATCTGGGTAGGCCTGCTGCTGTTTGCTGATAGCAGTTAACAAACAACTCAAAGCTGTGGTTGTGTTAGCATCAGGAGGTATATATACTGCTGTTATTATAATAACATTAAACTCACGAGGCAGGTAAAAGGGGCGGCATTTCACTGCCAAATACTCCAAATCAGGAGAACAGTGAATATCCAGTATTTTAACATCTGTGCTCCAATTATCGTTTGTGTAAACACAAACCCCTCCACCTCTGCTCTTCCCAGATTCAACAGATCTGTCTGCTCGATGTACTCTGCGTCCTTGTAGTTCAATTACCTCCCCTGGGATGGAAGAATCAAGCCATGTCTCTGTAAAGATCATAACGCAACAGTCTCGAATATTTTTCTGTAGGGAGATAGTAAGTTCCAGCTCCTCAATCTTGTTGGGTAGAGATCTAACATTTGAGACAAAAAGACTTGGCAATGCAGGCTTGTGAGGATTTTTGCCTAACCTCACTCGTAGACCGGCCCTGCAACCTCTTTTCTGCTTGCGTTTTCTCCGTGCTCTTTTCTTCCTGACAGGGAGAGCAGGGGGAGTAACCCCCGGATATGCAGGCTGTCTTAAAAGCTCAGCTGGGATGTTGTAAGTTGAGACCGTCGATTCAAAGTTGTAACCTTCTCTGCCAATAGATAATAATTCTTGTCGACTGTAAATTACTTGTGCCTGAGCATGTAGAGTCCGTAATAAGGGCCGATCTCTGGAATGCCTAGCCGCTGCAAGTGCTTGCGCCGCCATCTTGACCAACTGTCAACTGTCAACAACTTATAGGGAATGGTTGGTGGCAGCTTAGTTAAACTGTGGTATATCCCAGTAGGTCTGGGTTTGTCACAGCTGCCACCAACCATTCCCTATAAGAAGTCACACAGACCAGGAATGGATTTTTCACAAACAAAAGAACAAGGTTTATTTAAATAACAAACAGGGTAAATAAAAAGATCAAGTAAATAAGATACTGTAACGTGGCTTAGTCTCAATCATACATACAACAGTTTGGTTCACACAGAACACTTTAAAGTAAAGCACAGACCCTGAACCTATCAGTTCTGGCTACCCAGATAGAAACCTGAACCTATCAGGTAGGTACTAACTGACACACAGTTGTACCCAGTCTGACACACAGACTCCAACTCCTCACTCTACACACCAGCTCCAAATATATATACAGTACAGCTCCTCCCCCTGATGTCCCGCCTTCCACTCCCCATAGGATGGAACTTTCCCTCCAAACCCATGACAGACAGGTACCATCAGTGCTGTATGTAACACCTCCCCTCTTTATAAGTTGTTTTGCAGGGGAAAAGCTAAAGTGCTTTTCTCCAAAAAACAACCAGGATCAAAACACACAAAAACAGATATACAATAACACAATCCCATACTTACACTCTAGGTTAAACATATCAATTAGGCATTTAAACATTCATATTTACAATACATTAAATTACCTTTATTAATACAAACCAAGCATGTTTAAAAAAAAACAGGTACATTTAACTTTTGGTCACCAACATATATACATAGTCCATGTTTCTTCGCCGTCTTCACTCTTCGGGTCTTCTTGACAAGGCGTCAGCAACACAGTTCATTGACCCTCTGACCACCTTCACTTCGAAGTCATAATCTTGCAGGTTTAAAGCCCACCTCATAAGTTTACTATTGTGGGTTTTCATTGTCTTTAACCACTGCAGTGGTGAGTGGTCAGTGCACAGAATAAAATGTCTTCCCCAGATGTAAGGCTTGGCCTTCTGGATCGCGTATACTATGGCCAGGCACTCCTTTTCCACGGTTGCCAAATGTCTCTCACCTTTCTGGAGTTTCCTACTCAGGTAGGACACTGGATGCTGGTCACCATTTTCATCCTCCTGGCAAAGAACTGCTCCTACCCCGCTGTTAGACGCATCGGTGTAGATGATGAACTCCCGGTCGAAGTCTGGAGCACGCAGCACTGGATAATGGATGAGCGCCTCCTTCAGCCTCCGGAACGCCTCCTCACAGTCGCTGGTCCACGGGATGCGGTCATCAGTCTTCTTCCGCGTCAGATCGGTCAGCGGAGCCGCCATCTCGCTAAACCTCGGGATGAACTTTCTGTAGTAGCCCACCAACCCAAGAAATGATTTGACTTTTTTCTTGGTGTTGGGTCTGGGCCAATCCCGAACGGCTTCTATCTTGGCCTCTAGGGGTTTGATCATTCCTCCCCCTACTATGTGACCCAAGTATTTTATTTCTGGGCTACCCAGCTGACACTTGCTTGCCTTTACCGTTAGCCCTGCTGCACTTAACCTCTGCAGCACTATCTCCAGGTGTTTCAGGTGATCTTCCCAGGTATTACTGAAGATCCCTATATCGTCAATGTAGGCCACAGTAAAGTCACTGAGCCCTGCTAAGGTCTGGTCCATCAGCCTTTGGAATGTGGCTGGTGCATTTCTGAGACCAAAACTCAGGACTCTAAACTCATATAGACCGAAAGGGCTGCAAAATGCGGTCTTTTCCTGATCCCTGGGATCAATCCTTAATTGCCAGTAACCCTTTACTAGGTCCAATGATGAAATGAACCGACAACCCCCTATGGTTTCAATCAGGTTGTCTAGCCGGGCATTGGGTAGGCATCAGGAGTGGTTACGCGGTTTAATTTCCAGTAATCTACACAAAACCTAATGCTCCCATCAGGCTTGTCCACCAGGACTATCGGAGAGGACCAAGGACTAGAAGAGGGGACGATTATGTTCTCCCTAAGCATCTCGTCCAGCTCCTTCCGCACCTTGTCCCTATAGGGTCCCGTCACTCGGTATGGGGATACTGCTTGTGGGGTTGCATCCCCTGTATGGATCCGATGCATCACTCCCTTCACTATCCCCGGCTTATTTGAAAACACCTTTTGATATTTGGTGAGCAGCACTTTTAGTTCTTGCTGCTGGTCTTGGGTGAGTGCAGGACTGATCTTTACCTCATCTGGGTTGTATTTTACTTCCCCTCTACCCTCCCAGAAGGGTAATTCAGCTTCCTCACTCTCAGCTGCTTTTATTGCAAATAAAACCCTCTGTTCCCCCCTGTAGTAGGGTTTCAGGGCATTCACATGTACCACCCTCCTTGCTTGGTGTTCCTCCTGCTCTATAAGGTAGTTCAGGTCCGACATCTTGGAAATGACCCTATATGGTCCTGCCCATTTGAGCTGCAGTTTGTTCTCTTTGCAGGGCCTAAGCCAAAGCACTTCCTCCCCTGGGTTAAAGTGCCTCTCCCTGGCTTTCTGGTCATACCAGGTTTTCTGTCTAACCTTCTGAGCTTGCAGGTTCTCTGCTGCTAGCTCCAGGTTTCTCTTTAGGTCATTCAGTAAAGAGTCTATATATGTCACAACATCTTGTGGGTCATCCTGGGTGATCTGCTCCCAATTTTGTTTGATTAAATCAAGTGGACCTTTCACTTTTCTCCCAAACAAAAGTTCAAACGGACTGAACCCGGTACTGGCTTGTGGCACTGATCGATAAGCAAACAAAAGGGATTGCAGCTTCTGGTCCCAATTGTTTGGATTCTCTGCCAAGTAAGCCCTAATCATGCGCATCAGAGTCCCATTGAACTTCTCCGTTAACCCATTACTTTCGGGGTGATAGGCAGTGGTTTCCTTGTGTTTAATTCCACAGATTTGCCATAACCATTTCATGAGCTTTGATGTAAACGATGTGCCCAAATCTGTGATTATTTCTGAGGCAAATCCCATCCTGGACATATACCCCACCAAGGCATCTGCCACTGTGTTAGTTTCGATGTTAGTCAAGGGAATGGCTTCGGGGTACCTCATGGCATGGTCCACAATGGTGAGAATGAACCTGTTCCCCCTCTTTGTGGCCTTGGGCAAAGGTCCCACAATATCCACTCCTATACATTTGAACGGGGTGTCAATCACAGGCAAAGGGCACAACTTCGCTTTGGTCCTGTCACGGTTATTCCCCTGCCTCTGACACACATCACATTGTTTACAGAACTCCTTGATCTGCTTCCCTATTTCAGGCCAGTAAAAATTTTGTGTGATTCTCTGCTGTGTTTTGTTCACCCCTAAGTGCGCAGCAAACATGTCAGAGTGCCCCCTTTGTAAGATCATGGGGCAATACTTTTCAGGTACCACTAGCTGACTTCTGATCCCATCTCCCCCTTTTGAGATATTCATCAGGGTCTCTCTATATAAAATTCCCTTTTTCTCACGAAATCTCGCTGGGGTTTCAGGTGTTAGCTGGGTGTCTGTCACCTTTTCAAAACACTTTTGGAGAGTGGCGTCCGCCTTTTGCTCTTGGCCAAATTTGCTGTCTGTGGTTAAGGTTTCCACCACAGCTTCGGAACTACCCTCATCTGCTTCCGCCTCGGGCCCTTCAGTACCCCCCTGAACTGTCCCCGTGGTAGCTTGTGAACGTGTAATCACTAGCACCCGTTTCACATGTTCAGCCAGGTCATTTCCCATGAGCACGGCTGCTGGCAGAGTCGATGAAATCGCTAGCCGCCAAACTCCCCTCCAGCCTTGAAAGCTCACAGGTACCTCAGCTACTGGCAGTGAGATCACCTGCCCCTCAATCCCTGCCACCTTCAGGCTCTCATTTGGGATTATATACTCCCTAGGAATAATGTCTGGATGGCACAGGGTCACCTGGGAACAAGTATCCTTTAGCCCCCTATACTGATGGTCAAGTATTCCTACGTCCACCCCTGCGGTCTCAAACAACTGTGAATCTGTCCTCACTAGTAAGCAGCGCTTGACCTCCACAAGAGGACCACTTTCCCCAGCCTGATCAGCAGATGTAACTGTTCCAGATTGAGTAGCCATGGCAACAGGCTCCCTCAGTGGCAAGGAGCTTTGCTCTGTCTGGACACAGAACACAGCTTTTGGCTTGGTTCCACTCAAATCATGAGGCAAATTTCCCTTTAGCTGCTTTAATTTCTCACACTCTGAGATTAGATGGCCCTTTCCTTGACAGAAATAACATTTTCTGCTGTATTTGGAGTCTTTCTCATCTGGTTTTGGTTTTCCCTCCAAAATCTGAGGTCTTGGTGGTTTCATGTCTGAGGGCTTCCCTTCAACATGGGCCCCTCCCCCTTGCTGGTTTTTCCCTGGTCCCTGAGAGTACTTGCTGTAGGTTTCTTTGGTTTTACCTACAGATTTCCCCTCAGCACCTAAGGGCTTTCTTATTTGGTAAATAAAATCTGCGATCTCTGCCGCTTCTGCCACAGATTTAGGTTTCCTTTCCCTCACCTGGAACTTCAGTTCCCCATGCAGGACTGAATAAAACTGTTCCAGCGCTATCAGGTCTTTGAGCTGCTGGAAGGTCTCTGTCCCCTCCTGAGACAGCCATTTCTCTAGCAACCTCACCAGTTCGGCCCCCACTTGGGTAAAAGTCTGCTCTGGTTTCTTGGTGATTGACCTGAATCTTTGCCTCAGCTGTTCCGCATTTATCCCATGTCGGGCAAACACCAGTTTTTTAAACTCAGCGAAGTCTTTCATCAGTTCCACTGGCATCTCTGCATAGACTTCTGCCAGGCTGCCACTGATCAAAGATCGCATAATAGTCATCTTCTCAGTTTCCCTTACTGAGAAGTCCACAAACGCTCTTTCCACGAGGGAAAAGAACACCTCAGGGCAATCTCCCTTGTGGTACACAGGGAATTTCTTCAAGTCAGTTTTAGACAATTGGCCCACCTCAGAATCTCTATTGTTATTATTATTCTGGTTCATCATTTCCAATTTTCTTAACTCAAACGCCATCCTTTCTTTTTCCAGAGCAATTTTCTCTCTCTCCCTCTCCATTTCAAATTGTCTTTGTTTCTCTCTTTCCCTTTCCTGTTTCTCTTCCTTTTCCCTTTCCAACGCCATTCTTTCTCTCTCTAATCTTTCCTCCATTTCCCTCACCCCCAGTTCATGCTGTTGGGCTAGGAGCATTTTTCTGAGTTCTGGGTTCTGTTCTCCCGTGCTCTCATCCTGCACTGAGCCAAATTCCTCCTCAGAACCTTGATCTACCTGTGGGTCTCTTACTTCCCCCATTTCTGCCATTTGGCTTCGAGTCAAGGGCATAATCCCCCCCCCAGAACAGGCTGCCTTCAAAAGTCAAGCCTCAAAATAAAGCGACGCCTTTTTTCCTTTTGCCTCAGGAACAGCCTTCTATAGATTGCTGCTGTTCCTTCAGCACTAACTTGCAACTGTTGCCAGGCAGAATCCACCCCCTCTGCTAGGCCTCTCAGCAGACAGGCTAGATCACTGTTACTTCACACAGCTTTGCCTCAGCCTTTCCCGCCACAACGGGTTGCCTCAGAGCTCCCTAATCTAGTCCCCAATCTGAGTTGGCACGTTCTTCCACTAGCGTACCTCCCCGTGAGGTAAGCCTAGAAGATTACCTACGCGCCCTCAGATTGTCCCTGACTAGACCCCCCTTGCTCTGGGCACACTTGCCAAGGCTTTGCTGGACTACTAGACAACTGGACCAGTCGTATCCCACACGCTGGACACCAATCAATGTGACAACCCCAGACCTACTGGAGTATGCCACACTATAAATATGCTGCCACCAACCATTCCCTATAAGAAGTCACACAGACCAGGAATGGATTTTTCACAAACAAAAGAACAAGGTTTATTTAAATAACAAACAGGGTAAATAAAAAGATCAAGTAAATAAGATACTGTAACGTGGCTTAGTCTCAATCATACATACAACAGTTTGGTTCACACAGAACACTTTAAAGTAAAGCACAGACCCTGAACCTATCAGTTCTGGCTACCCAGATAGAAACCTGAACCTGTCAGGTAGGTACTAACTGACACACAGTTGTACCCAGTCTGACACACAGACTCCAACTCCTCACTCTACACACCAGCTCCAAATATATATACAGTACAGCTCCTCCCCCTGATGTCCCGCCTTCCACTCCCCATAGGATGGAACTTTCCCTCCAAACCCATGACAGACAAGTACCATCAGTGCTGTATGTAACAATGAGTCCTCAACAAGAACTCACTGGCCTGGGACATGAAGTGGAAGGGCAGGCTTGACCTTTGACATGTGCCAAAAACTAAGGGGAAAGAGCAGCTGAGATGGATCATTAACAAAGAAAGAAAGTGGTCAGCCTCCAGATGGTTCTGCTGGCATTTCTTTTTCAGTTAGGTCAAGCAATGACCCTTTCACTGCCCACATCCCAACAAAACAGACAGTTTGGCCTACTGGTTTCATGAAAGGTTTTTAGACCATAAAGTGAAGTAGAACATCAGGAACTATATCAACATCAACATTCAGGAAGCTAGTCATACATGGTAGCCACAGAATAGGAAAGAAGCATCAGGAAAGGGCAATCAAAATAAACAAGGAGTCTTTCTGTTGTAGAAGGGAAGCTTTGGAAGGGGTAGGAGAGGCAGCAGGCAAGGCTGAAGACTGTGAAGAAGGTTCGGTGACTGGAGGAGCGTCCATGGTTGGAGGCTAGAGTGATTTCTCCCAAACACCTCAGACGTTGTCCTCTTAGTTTTAGCGCCTATTTTGTAAAATTTTTGCAAAACTGGCAGGAGGCGGTCTGGTGGGTTTCTCCCAAGCAAAAGAGACAGTATTTGTGACCGTCTGATAAAGATATTTTGTCAGAGCACGTAGTGCACTTCTTGAATTGGGAGGGGACAGGAAAGGGAAACTAGGGGAAGGGAAGGAAGGGAGCAAAAAAAAAAAAGCAAAGCGTGCTGCTTATATACCGCCCCATAGCGCTTCAAGCACTCTCTGGGCGGTTTACAAGTTAATTATGCAGGCTACACATTGTCCCCCCCCCCCAGCGAGCTGGGTACTCATTTTACCGACCTTGGAAGGATAGAAGGCTGAGTCAACCTTGAGCCGGCTACCTAGGATTTGAACCCCAGGTCGTGAGCACAGTTTTAGCTGCAGTACAGCGGTTTAACCACTGCGCCATGAGGCTCAATAGGGCGGTAGAAGTCTCTTACTACACCAGATACGAAAAAATAGCGAAATAACTGTTTTTTTTTCCCCAGGAATCGCGACGGCAAAGAGGAGTAGCTCTAGGAGGAGACCTCATGCAGTGGCGGTTAAAAAGAACTGAGGTACGTTGGAGGGCGGGCGCACCTCGTAGTTGGGAGGGGGGCTGTCCTGCACAGATTAGCATAAAGCTCTAGAATATTCCGGGAGATCTCTGCACAGGCACAGAGTTAACCCATTAGTGTGCATTCACAGAGACCACGAAGAAGAATTCTTATGAAACACACACACACGTCATAAAATGTAACCCAGCATACTGGAGTCTGAGTGTCCCTAAAAATAGCTCTATGGATCACTGCCTTCAGTAGAAAAAGATCTAAGCACATCTTAAGCCAACAAAATGTGTTATCTCCTTAAAGCATTTAACAAACAGAAAATCAACTCTTTTGAACCAGGAGCTCTCCAACATGGCTGGCGTCTTCTATAGTGATATTGTTGCTATACACTATACAGTATTCATAGTCTGAAAAAATAGAACACTGCTTGACTAACTAAGTGCTAGACAAGTTTAGAAAACCAAGGGCTTAATGATGACTTTACAATTTGCAAAGAGGCACAAAAGGGATGTGGGAGTGACAAAGAGAGGAGGTGGTTTGTGGAAACAGAAAGACCTGTGGGCAGGCCCAGACCTCAAACAATTCTTTTTGTCTTTTCTTTTCCTTCCCAACCACTGGGCTGTCACAGGTCTTTCTTGCTGTACTGCCCAAAGGGAGCTTTTCAAACAAGAAATTAAGGTAATGATTCTACAAACTAAGACACAGTTTTGGACAAAAGGACAAAATCAGAGAACTTCTAGACCTCACCACCTACAGAAAACTGAAACGGGACCCAACCAACAAAATTACAAAACAAACATGCTGATCAGGAGTTCCTCCCTGCATCCCAACGTCCTTCAACGCATCTGCAAGACAGAAGCTCTCCCACCAAGACTATACGGACTCCCCAAAATCCACAAGGACTCAATCCCACTCAGACCCATTGTAAGTGCCATCAGCTCCCCAACATATGAATTAGCCAAACACCTAGCGACCCTCCTACAGACCCACATTGGACAAACCTCATCCTACATCAAAGACTCAAGACATTTCATAAGCAAGATCAGCACCCTAAAACTCAAACCTGGGGACAGACTGATCAGCTTTGATGTAGTATCCCTGTTCATTAAGGTACCGATAAAGGACACCCTGACACTCATCCAGCAGATATTTCCAGAAGACATCAAGGCCCTCTTCCAACACTGCCTGTGTGTGTGTTTAGTCGTTTAGTCGTGTCCGACTCTTCGTGACCCCATGGACCAGAGCACGCCAGGCCCTCCTGTCTTCCACTGCCTCCCGAAGTTGTGTCAGGTTCATGTTGGTTGCTTCGCAGACACTGTCCAGCCATCTCATCCTCGGTCGTCCCCTTCTCCTCTTGCCATCACACCTTCCTAACATCAAGGTTTTTTCCAAGGACTCTTTTCTTCTCATGAGATGGCCAAAGTACTGGAGCCTCAGCTTCAGGATCTGTCCTTCCAGTGAGCACTCAGGGTTAATTTCCTTTAGAACTGATAGGTTTGTTCTCCTTGCAGTCCAGGGGATTCTCAAGAGCCTCCTCCAGCACCACAATTCAAAGGCATCAATTCTTCGGCGGTCTGCTTTCTTTATGGTCCAGCTCTCACTTCCATACATCACGACAGGAAAAACCATAGCTTTGACTATTCGGACTTTTGTTGGCAAGGTGATGTCTCTGCTTTTCAAGATGCTGTCAAGATTTGTCATCGCTTTCCTCCCAAGAAGAAGGCGCCTTTTAATTTCAGGGCTGCTGTCTCCATCTGCAGTGATCATGGAGCCCAGGAAGATAAAATTTGACACTGCCTCCATATCTTCCCCTTCTATTTCCCAGGAGGTGATGGGACCAGTGGCCATGATCTTAGTTTTTTTGATGTTGAGTTTCAGACCGTTTTTTGCACTCTCCTCTTTCACTCTCATTACAAGGTTCTTTAATTCCTCCTCACTTTCTGCCATCAGAGTGGTATCATCTGCATATCGGAGGTTGTTGATATTTCTTCCGGCAATCTTAATTCCGGCTTGGGTTTCTTCCAGTCCAGCCTTCCGCATGATGTATTCTGCATATAAGTTAAATAAGCTGGGGGACAATATACAGCCTTGCCGTACTCCTTTCCCAATTTTGAACCACTCAGTTGTTCCATGACCAGTTCTAACTGTTGCTTCCTGTCCCACATATAGGTTTCTCAGGAGACAGATAAAGTGGTCAGGCACTCCCATTTCTTTAAGAACTTGCCATAGTTTGCTGTGGTCCACACAGTCAAAGGCTTTCGCATAGTCAATGAAGCAGAAGTAGATATTTTTCTGGAACTCTCTGGCTTTCTCCATAATCCAGCGCAAGTTAGCAATTTGGTCTCGAGTTCCTCTGCCTCTTCGGAATCCAGCTTGTACTTCTGGGAGTTCTCGGTCCACATACTGCTGAAGCCTACCTTGGAGGATTTTGAGCATAACCTTGCTAGCGTGCGAAATGAGTGCAATTGTACGGTAGTTGGAGCATTCTTTGGCACTGCCTTTCTTTGGGATTGGGATGTAGACTGATCTTTTCCAATCCTCTGGCCACCGTTGAGTTTTCCAAACTTGCTGGCATATTGAATGTAGCACCTTAACAGCATCATCTTTCAAGATTTTAAATAGTTCAACTGGAATGCCATCACCTCCACTGGCCTTGTTGTTAGCCAGGCTTTCTAAGGCCCACTTGACTTCGCTCTCCAGGATGTCTGGCTCAAGGTCAGCAACTACATTGTCTGGGTTGTCCGGGATATCCAAATCTTTCTGATATAATTCCTCTGTGTATTCTTGCCACCTCTTCTTGACGTCTTCTGCTTCTGTTAGGTCCCTCCCATTTTTGTCTTTTATCATGTTCATCTTTGCGCAAAATGTTCCTTTAATATCTCCAATTTTCCTGAACAGATCTCTGGTCTTTCCCTTTCTGTTATCTTCCTCTATTTCTTTGCATTGTTCATTTAAGAAGGCCCTCTTGTCTCTCCTTGCTATTCTTTGGAAGTCTGCATTCAGTTTTCTGTAACTTTCCCTATCTCCCTTGCATTTTGCTTCCCTTCTCCTCTCTGCTATTTCTAAGGCCTCGTTGGACAGCCACTTTGCTTTCTTGCATTTCCTTTTCTTTGGGATGGTTTTCGTTGCTGCCTCCTGGACAATGTTACGAGCCTCTATCCAAAGTTCTTCAGGCACTCTGTCCACCAAATCTAGTTCCTTAAATCTGTTCTTTACTTCCACTGTGTATTCATAAGGGATTTGGTTTAGATTATACCTGAGTGGCCCAGTGGTTTTTCCTACTCTCTTCAGTCTAAGCTTGAATTTTGCTATGAGAAGCTGATGATCAGAACCGCAGTCAGCTCCAGGTCTTGTTTTTGCTGACTGTATAGAGCTTCTCCATCTTTGGCTGCAGAGAATATAATCAATCTGATTTCGATATTGCCCATCTGGTGATTTCCATGTATAGAGTCGCCTCTTGTGTTGTTGGAAAAGAGTGTTTGTGATGACCAGCTTATTCTCTTGACAAAACTCTATTAGCCTTTGTCCTGCTTCATTCTGAACTCCAAGGCCAAACTTCCCTGTTGTTCCTTTTATCTCTTGGCTCCCTACTTTAGCATTCCAGTCCCCTAGAATGAGAAGAACATCTTTCTTTGGTGTCAGTTCTAGAAGGTGTTGTAAATCTTCATAGAATTGTTCAATTTCAGTCTCCTCAGCAATGCTGGTTGGTGCATAAATTTGGATTATTGTGATGTTGAATGGTCTGCCTTGGATTCGTATTGACATCATTCTATCATTTTTGAGATTGTATCCCATTACAGCTTTTCCCACTCTTTTGTTGACTATGAGGGCTACTCCATTCCTTCTATGGGATTCTTGCCCACAGTAGTAGATATGATAATCATCTGAGCTGAATTCGCCCATTCCTGTCCATTTTAGTTCACTGATGCCCAGGATGTCGATGTTTATTCTTGCCATCTCCTGTTTGACCACCTCCAGCTTCCCAACGTTCATAGATCTTACATTCCAGGTTCCTATGCAGTATTCTTCTTTGCAGCATTGGATTTTCCTTTCACTTCCAGGCACGTCCACAGCTGAGCGTCCTTTCGGCTTTGGCCCAACCACTTCATTAGCTCTGGAGCTACTTGTACTTGTCCTCCACTCTTCCTCAGTAGCATGTTGGACGCCTTCCGACCTGAGGGGCCCATCTTCCAGCGTCATATCTTTTAGCCTTTTGTTTCTGATCATGGGGCGTTCTTGGCAAAGATACTGGAGTGGCTTGCCATTTCCTACTCCAGGTGGATTGCGTTTAGTCGGAACTCTCCACTATGTCCTGTCCGTCTTGGGTGTCCCTGCACGGCATAGCCCATAGCTTCTCTGAGTTACTCAAGCCCCTTCGCCACGACAAGGCAGCAATCCATGAAGGAGACCAACACTGCCTAACGACCAGCTATTTCCAGTGGGATAATGAATTCTATGAACAGACAGATGGAATGGCAATGGGCAGCCCCCTCAGCCCGGTTATGGCAAACTTCTACATGGAGCATTTTGAAAAACTTGCCCTGGCTTCGGCACCCCTTGCACCCACAGTCTGGTTCCGATATGTGGATGACAGCTTTGCAATTTGGAGTCACGGTGAAGAAAAATTGGAAGAATTTCTCAACCATCTCAACAGCATCCACCCAAATATACAATTCACCATGGAAAAAGAAATAGAGGGCCAACTCCCGTTCCTAGATGTCATGGTCCTACGCAAAACTGACCTCCGACTGGGACACAAGGTCTACAGAAAACTCACCCACACAGACAGGTACCTACACAAAAACTCCAACCGCCACCCACAGCAAAAAAGAGGCATAATCAAAACACTGGTAGACCATGCAAATCGGAACTGTGAAGCTCAGTTTCTCAGCACTGAACTCAACCATCTGAATTGGGCCCTACAGGCAAATGGCTACTCCAAAAATGAAATCACAAGAGCCATCAAACCAAGAAAACACCACCAAACTGAAGAGGAAAAACAGCCACCCACAAATAAAGTATTTCTGCCATACATCAAAGGGGTCACGGACCGCATGGGGAAACTTTTGAAAAAACACAACCTACAAACAGTATTCAAGCCCACCACAAAAATACAACAAATGTTACAGTCAGCAAAGGACAGAAGGGACCCCCTCACCACCGCAGGAGTATACCAGATACCTTACAGTTGTGGCCAGGTATATATTGGAACCACAAAACGAAGCATCCACACCAGAATCAAAGAACATGAGAGACACTGCAGACTAAAACAACCAGAAAAATCTGCAGTAGCTGAACATGCCCTGAAACAAACTGGACATGAAATTCTATTTCAAAATACTGAAATACTGGACAACACCAGCAATCATTATATCAGACTGCACAGGGAAGCCATTGAAATCCACAAGCACAAGCACAGTTTCAACAAAAAAGAGGAAAGTATGAAGCTCAACAAAACTTGGCTCCCAGCTATCAAACATACTACGTGCAAAAGGTCAACGAACTCTACCCACCCACAAGGACAGAGGATCACTACACACAAAAGACCAGCTAATGACACCCATCAACCATAGGAACAGATACTCTCTTCCCCTTAGCACAACAATACACCCACAACAATACACACTAATCACCCATCTACAGAAAAAGACAAAAGCCTATCTCACAGCCATAAATACTGCACTCCCAAGACAACTACACCAGAGCACAGGTTGCTGTCCTCGGAAGATGCCGGCCACAGAGACTGGCGAAACGTCAGGAAGAACAACCTTCAGAACACGGCCAAAGAGCCCAAAAAACCCACAACAACCATTAGATCCCGTCCGTGAAAGCCTTCGCGAATATTTTAAGACACAGTTGCCTACCTTTATAGCCTCAGTTCAAGAAAAACAGATACATTTAAAACAAAGCTGGTAGACTTTCAGTGACTCTTTATTTTCATTCTAGACAATCAGTCAATTCTTGTAAATAAAAACTGTTTTCACCAACTAAGCTGTTTTGTCTTTTCTTCAGAGGGTCAAAGGATCCTCTGAACACTCTTAGTAAATTAGGACTCAGAAAATCAGGAATTAAAAAAAGTTTACCTCAATTGCAGAATACTGTGGAAGGGCTCTTTCAATATGATCGTTGCCTTCAGTTTTCAGCTGGATATGATATACGCAAGTAGGCTTTAAAAAAGCAATAGCAAATACAAAGTCTCAGTGATGTCCATTTAAACAGCACTATTAAGGAGTATGAAATATAATCCCTTACTACCACAGAAGGGTTTTCACCAAAATACCATCAAATTAATTCATCTGGTCCAAACATCATTTTCTAACTCTATTCTGAAATCAAACTGTCATTTGAGCTTTAATTCTTACTTCTCAAGTGTTTTAGCATGCAGGTACACTAGCCTCTGGAGGTGGAGAAATTAACTATTTACTTGTTTAAGGCATTTTTATACTGTACTCTAGCAGAAAAAGCTCTGACAATGCATTATATACATTCCATGAAAACGAGACAAACCCCCCTCCCCCCATGTGTAGGCATCCTTCAGTCTTGAGAGGCTATGGTAACGTGCTCTGAATAGAGGTCTTAGAACAGCGTCTAGTGTGGCTGAGAAGGCCAATCCAAGAGTGACCGTCCCTTCCACACTGAAGACCTCCCCCCCATAGCCACACAATCCAAAGAACACAAAAGGAAACAGAGATGAGGAGAGAAGAAACCAAGCAAACTCAAGGCACCTCCTTCTACAAGGCACCTCCATGTCCTCCTACAAGTTAATAGTATTTCTTGGAATGATCAGCTAGGAACAGTTCAAAGGAGGAACCCAATAAAGCAGAGCTGATGGAATGTCCCCACCTCCCATCATCCTTTGGTATAACAGACAGAACAATGACAGCTGCTGGTAACAGTTTACCTTACGCTAGACCTTATCGAATGGTGGACAATCTTTACCCCTCCATATGATTGGCAAGAGCTTGCAGATCACACATTCAATTTAATGTGTTAAATTCATTAATTTCTTAATGGAAATAAATGTTTTTGATATATTTCATTTTTAGTAATAGCATTTTAAAAATAATCTTATCGGTGTTTCATCTACTACAAATGTTAGTTTTGATGGGCCATCTCTGCAGAGGGCATATATCTATGCACTGTCCCTTTCCTCAAGAGAAAACCATCCTATACCTGCCTTGGAAGACTAGATTAATTAGCCCTAATTTTGTCCTTTAAAATGTATTTAAACTATGACAGGCACAAGCCTTAATTATTACAGCCAATAATTTGGCTTTGATTTGGATTCCTGCACTGAACAGGGAGTTGGACCTCACGGCCTTTAGACCACTTCCAATTCCATTACCCTATGATTCTATGAATTTCAGATAAAAATATTATTAGAAGCACTAAGGCTGGAATAGTGCTCAACAAAGCTCTCTGATGCAATTACTTTTAACTTAACAAGATTCTCTGGAAAAGACAATAATGCTGAGAAAGGTTGAAGGCAGCAGGAAAAGAGGAACACCAAATAAGAGATGGATTTATTCCCTAAAGGAAGCCACGGGCTTCAGTATGCAAAAGCTGAGCAAGTCTGTTGAAGACAGGACATTCTGGAGTTCATTCATTCATGGGGTCACCATTAGTTGAGTACAACCTGCTGACACAAAACAACAACCCCTAACATTTAAAGAAGCTTCAACTGAATTTTGGCAATGGTCGAAGATTTGCCTTTCCCCCCTACTACTCCTCTCCTACATAGATATCCAGGTCACATCAACTGTGTAACTAATTGTATGATCACACAACTAGGAAAAAGATCACAGAATCATAGAATAATCGAGGGACCTATAAGACTATCGAATCCAACCCCTGCTCAATGCAGGAATCAAAATCGAATCAGATCTGACCGATGGTGGTCCAATTTTCTCTTAAATGCCTCCAGTGGTGGAGTGCTTGCCACTTTCCAAGGTAACTGGTTCCATTTTTGTTCTGGTCTAACAGTTAAGCTTTTCCTGATATTCAGCCTAAATCTGGCTTAAGCTCGTTATTACTCTGAGATGATTAAGAACAGATTCTGCCCCTCCTCTGTATTACTTCCTTCAAGTATTTGAAAAGTACTATCATATCTCCCCAGTCTTCTTTTCTCTAGGCTAAACGTGCTCTGTTCTTTCCATCTTTCCTCATAGAGCTTAGTTATCAGTCTCCCAATAATCTTTGTTGCCCTCCTCTAAACTTGTTCCAGTTCAATATATTCGCGAAGGCTTTCACGGACGGGATCTAATGGTTGTTGTGGGTTTTTCGGGCTCTTTGGCCGTGTTCTGAAGGTTGTTCTTCCTGACGTTTCGCCAGTCTCTGTGGCCGGCATCTTCCGAGGACAGCAACCTGTGCTCTGGTGTAGTTGTCTTGGGAGTGCAGTATTTATGGCTGTGAGATAGGCTTTTGTCTTTTTCTGTAGATGGGTGATTAGTGTGTATTGTTGTGGGTGTATTGTTGTGCTAAGGGGAAGAGAGTATCTGTTCCTGTGGTTGATGGGTGTCATTAGCTGGTCTTTTGTGTGTAGTGATCCTCTGTCCTTGTGGGTGGGTAGAGTTCGTTGACCTTTTGCACGTAGTATGTTTGATAGCTGGGAGCCAAGTTTTGTTGAGCTTCATACTTTCCTCTTTTTTGTTGAAACTGTGCTTGTGCTTGTGGATTTCAATGGCTTCCCTGTGCAGTCTGACGTAATGATTGCTGGTGTTGTCCAGTATTTCAATATTTTGAAATAGAATTTCATGTCCAGTTTGTTTCAGGGCATGTTCAGCTACTGCAGATTTTTCTGGTTGTTTTAGTCTGCAGTGTCTACCGGACACTACTGGATACCTTGCAGTTGTGGCCAGGTATATATTGGAACCACAAAACGAAGCATCCACACCATAGTCAAAGAACATGAGAGACACTGCACAGACTGGCGAAACGTCAGGAAGAACAACCTTCAGAACACGGCCAAAGAGCCCGAAAAACCTAGAACAACCATTGTTCCAGTTCGTTAGCATCCTTTTTAAAGTGTGGTGCCCAGAACTACACAGAGTGCCCAAGATGAGGCCTAACGAGTGCTGACTAGAGGTGAACTTGTACTGCATGGTATTTGGATACTAATTCCACTTTTGCACCAATAAATTTTAAAAAACACTATTAGAATTTTGCATTTGGAGCAAAACCACAGCCTCTGTAGAATCTTATTTGTATGGATTCTTCTCCTAGGTTCCTTTGTAGATAGTTAAAAAGAAGAAGCTGTTCTCAGTCAAGAAGTACCCTTTCACATTTTTGAAGGCTAACAACAAGCTTCTCTTGGAAGTCTGTTTCATTTTGTCTGTTCTTGTGACACTTAGTTAGGGGTTCACCATGCTTCATGTTTTCAATCACCAGAACCCTTCTGATAGGAGAACAGGACATATCAATGCACAAGATCTTAGAGCAAACAATTCTGGCTATGGATAGGTGGCTTTATGAATTCACGTCCTCCCCTTTTCTTGGGTAACAGAAAAGAATTTACAGCAACAGGAATTCTGGGGTACAGGAGTAGGTAAGGTTCCTTGATCTGGGGCAATGTGTATATAATCCTGAGACTTATTAGCTGTAGAGCAAACTTCAGGACTGAGAAATACACAACCTGTCCGCCCAATTCAGCCCCTGACCCCAAAAAAAGTTCTTCAATTCTGCTCTGCATGTTTCTTGTGCTAAGTCACAGGTGCAGAGGTGAAGGAAGGTGAGAGGATCTTTCTGCAGACAAAGCAGATATGATAATCTGTGAGTTCTCTGTTCCATGTTTAGTGCAAGGAACTCCACAGAAGATCCACCACTGTCACCATTCAGATTCTTACCAGCAGCCCTCGCAGCCTGAACTTGCCCTCTTCATCGGTTACAGTGTCTTCTCCATACATGTTGCATTCTCCCTGCCCAATGGCTTCCACTGAAACCCCTTGTTCAGGTTCTCCATTCAAAGAAGAAACAGTTCCGTAACAGCTGAGGAACAAGAAAAGAAGAGTGCTTGAGAAACACCATTTAGTTTAGCGTCATTTGGATCATCTGTTATCTCATAACTCTCTTAGCTCAGAAGATTTTTGTGAAGATATCATTGGGGAGAAGAACAACATAAACCATTTTGAGCTCCGTGGAGCAAAAGGTGGCATATATATGTAATAAAATCTACAATACTTTTATCATGTAATAAATAATGACAATTAAAACCTAACCTAGGACAAAGTAACATTTATCAACTACTGACCTGTATGCTGTCCTGTAACCAACAATGGTTATTTTCAGATTTTGTCCTTCCTGCACTTCAATCATCTGAGATGAGGGTTCGAAACGGAATTCCTTCATCATAGGCTTAAAGTAGTACTGGCCAGGACTCTATGAAACAGACACCAAACAAGTGACTGTATTATTTCTAGAAAAGCAGTAGATATTTTTATTTATTTATTTATTTATTTATTTATTTGATTTTTACCCCGCCCCTCCAGACAACGTCTACTCGGGACGGCTTACATCAGTTAAAACACATTAAAATAACATATAAAATACAATTATACAATTAGTTCTAGGCAACAGATTTCCAAGATGGTAATACACAAAAGAAAAAAAAGAAAAAGAAAAAGAAAATCACGTAATTGACTGGGGGTAGGCCTGTTTAAATAACCAAGTTTTTAATTGGCTTTTGAAAACACCCAGCGAGGGTGCCAGCCGGATTTCAGTAGGGAGTGTGTTCCACAGCTGAGGGGCGACAGCCGACAAGGCCCGGTTTCTAGTTTTCTCCTTCCGGGCCTCTCTCGGCGTCAGGCCCCTCAGCCGTCCCTGCTGGCTATATCGGGTGGTTCGGGTAGATCTGGGCGGGAGGAGGCGATCTGCCAAATATTGAGGTCCCAAACCATTTAGGGCTTTATATGTAATCATTAATACTTTGAAGTTGATGCGGAAACGAATAGGTAACCAGTGCAGTGCAGCCAGAATGGGGGAGATGTGCTGATATTTTCTCACCCCACTAATAAGCCTGGCTGCTGCATTCTGGACCACCTGAAGTTTCCGCAACAACCTCAAAGGCAGCCCCACGTAGAGTGCATTACAATGGTCTAATCTCGAGATTACGAGCGCGTGGACTAGAGTAATGAGGGCCCCCCCATCAAGATACGGCTGCAGCTGGGCAATCCGCCATAGATGAAAATAGGCGGAGCGGACCACGGACGCCACCTGGGTTTCCATGGTAAGCGCTGGGTCCAGATGTATCCCCAAGCTGCGGACCTCACTCTTTGCGGCAAGGGTTGTTCCCCCAAAGGAGAGGGAGTCACCTACGCCGCTGACGGAAGGGCCACCCACCCTCAAGACCTCCGTCTTGTCCGGGTTCAGCCTCAATCCATTTGACTGCATCCATTCCAGTACAGTCTCCAGGCAGCGCTGGAGGGACCGGATGGCATCCACTGAAGTTGATGTAAAGGAGATGTAGAGCTGTGTGTCATCAGCATACTGATGACATGATGCCCCACACCCCGATGACCCCGCTCAGCAGCCTCATATAGATGTTAAACAGCATTGGGGAGATGATAGACCCCTGTGGAACCCCACAATTGAGATTCCACAGGGCTGAGACATTCTCCCCAAGCTGTACTCTCTGGGGGCGGTCCTCCAGGAAGGAGTGGAGCCAAGCAAGTGCCAGGCCACCGACTCCCAACTCGGAGAGCCTCCCCAGGAGGATACCGTGGTCGGCGGTATCAAAGACGGCTGAGATGTCGAGGAGGACCAACAAGGACATATTGCCCCCATCGGCCTCCCTCAACAGGTCATCCAACAGTGTGACCAGTGCCGTCTCTGTACCATAGCGCGGCCTGAAGCCCGACTGAAATGGGTCCAGAGCATTGGTTTCGTCCAAGAGCGCCTGAAGCTGATCTGCCACCATCCTCTCAAGCACTTTGCTGAGGAAGGAAACATTAGCAACGGGCCTATAATTGCCAATTTCGTCCGCCGCCAAATTTGGTTTCTTCCTAATGGGCCTAATGAGTGTCTCCTTGAGGGCTCTCCTGGAGAGATCCATTAATTATTGCAGTGGCCCATTCAGTTGTTACCAGCCTGGCTGCTTTGATTAGCCAGGGCGGGCAAGGGTCGAGAGAAGAGGTGGTGGCCTGACAGCGATCAAGCGCCTTGCCTACCAAATCTGGTGTTACAGGCTGAAAAGAATCGAGAATTACCGGGCAGGACGTAGCGCTGGACATCTCTGCTTGACCCATTGTATTTAAAGAAGGCGGATGGCCTCCACTTTGGATTTAAAAACGCTGCAAACTGGTCAGGTGAGATGCTAGTGGGAGGCCCTTCACCCTGACCAATTCCGGATAGATCGCGAACTATACGGAAAAGTTCCGCCTGCCGGTTGGAAGCTTCGCTTATCCGGTCAACAACGTGAGATCTTTCTTCTAGCAGCCTTTACCTTAGCAAGGTAACGGTTAGTTGCGATCGTGACAGCTATCTTGTTGTAATCTGTCGGTTTCCTTCTCCAAATGCACTCTAGCCGTCTCCTTATTCGCTTCATCGCTCATAGATCCTGATTGTACCAGGATCCTGGCCAAGCTCTGCTCCTGAGAGGGCGTTTGGGTGCGATCGTGTCAACAGCTAGTAGTAGCGGCAGAGAACCACCCATCAACCAGGGCTTCGACAGGAGCGCCAGACAGTGCCGCTGGAATCCCTCTCATGGTATCCTGGAATCTCATTGGATCCAGTAACCTTCAAGGGCGGACCATTAAAATAGGTCCCAGCTCCCTGCGGGGAGGGAGCGCCATTGCGAGGTTACATTTTATCAGGTGATGGTCTGACCATGACAAGGGGACTGACACAAGGTCAGTCACCATCAGACCACGCTCGCTACATTGGATGGAAAAAATCAGATCAAGCACATGGCCACCCATGTGTGTGGGGCCATTGACATGTTGAGACAAGTTCAAGAAACCCATGGTTTCCAAGAACTCAAGAGCTGGACCGGATACCTCCGCCTCCGCATGGATGTTGAAGTCACCCAGGACGAGAAGTCTCGGGGACTCCAACAGTGCCGCGGAGACGAAGTCCGCCAGCTCCGGTAGGGAGGTGGCTGGATCGCGAGGAGCGCGGTAACCCAGCAAGATCCCAATACCATCCCTGGCCCCAATCCACACATGAAGGGCCTCCAGGCCTGGCTTCACAACCGAGGAGCACCTTGTAACTCTAATGATTTTCTATAAACAATGGCAACTCCCCCCCCCCCCGCCCCTCCAGTCTGCCCTGGTGCTGCACTGTATAACCCGGAGGGCAGGAAAGGGTCAAAGGGACCCCTCCTTCCCTACCCATCCAGGTCTCAGTTATACATGCCAGGTCTGCATCCTCATCCAGAATAAGATCTTGTACAAGCTGGGATTTGTTGGATACCGACCTGGCATTCAACAGCACCAACTTCAGAGTGGAGGGCCAGCTGGACTGTCTACCTCGATTTTGGCAGTTGGTCACAGTGTCAGAACAGTGAACAGTCTTCAAACATCTGTTCACTGTTCTTCTGACATGAGTAGGCACTGTGCCAACGCCATACCTCCCTCTACCCGTTATCTCTACCCTCTAGATAGGTTCTGAGAGTGTAAGAGCTATTTCTGCTGTCTGCTAACTCTGGCAGGCTACATCCCTGCAACCCCCCCAAAAATAATTATCTCTGAAATAACAAAATCATTGCCCCAGAAACTAAGAAGCACTGCCACATAAATGAACCCCAACCCCTGTATGGGAATGTTTTAGGCTGAAAAAGAGAGGTTACTTGCTTGTAACTCTGGTTCTCCGATGGTCATCTGTGAATTCACACTATAGGGTTTAATCTGCATTTCCACAGAGGTTTCCAGAATATTCTAGAGCTTCAACACCCGATTGCCAGGACTGCCCCCCTAATACAAGTGGTGATTGTCTCAGTTCCTAAGAACAGTCTGCCGCTGCAGCAAAGGTGAGACAGACAAAGGGGAGGACGGGTGGGAAGTGTGAAGTCAGAGATGACTACTTGAAGAACCAAAGTTACAAATAAGTAACCTCTCTTTCTTCTTCATGATCTCTGTGAATGCACACTGTAGGGTGATTAACAAGCTGACTTACCGGAGGAGGGACGTCACGGAAGAACTGAACACAGCCCTGCCAAATGTCGCATCTGTCTTAGCCCTGACATCTAGGCGGTAGTGAGTGGCAAACGTGGAAGGAGTTGCCCAGGTAGCAGCCCTGCAGATCTCCGGGAGACATACTCCTTGGAGGAAGGCTGTAGAGGTAGCAACAGCCCTTGGGGAGTGAGCCTTAGTGCCAACATTTTTTTGTGCTCTGTGTTGGGTAGCATTGACAATGACAGAGTTTGGAGGTGGATGTTTCAAAAGAAAGGCAGTGTTATCTCCAAGAGTTTTGTATAAGTTTTCCACTCTCTTAAACATTTCTGGTACCGAGGAGGGTTTGGACCATGATTGTTTGATTAGTTTCAGCAAAGACGGAATGAACCCCAAACGGAGTGGTGGTGTTTGGTCCTCGTTAATGTCTTCATATACTGTACTTTACCCGATTCAGATTGGGCCTGCTGTTGGATGTCAAGGTCCATAGCTTTGGCTATGTGAAGGACCAGTTGTGAATAGGATGAAAAATCCTCCGATGGCAAGGATTAACATCCGCTACATCCAAGTCTGGTGTAGACAGATTAGGAGGGGACTCTTGTGGTGGCGAAGAGTCAGAGGTATGCGAATCAGAGAGTTGTTGAGATGATGTCAGAGAAACATGATGGTATAGAAGCGTAGAAGTGGCAGGGTGAGGTTCTGGTGGATAACAGGCAGGTTTGTCAATAATTTGTTTAGACGGTATGGGATGAGTTGTGGAATGATGAAGTTTAGTATGTTTCTTTTGGTGAGTCTGAGGAGGATTGAGAGATGCAGGTGAAGGTCGAGTATAAGTAGTTGCTACCTGCAAAGAGGATACACAGACCTGCAAAAGCGTAGTTAGCTCAGTTGAAGGCAATCACCAGGACGTGGGGGCCACATGTATTATGGGGGCGGTCCTGGCGATCACGTGTTGAAGCTCTAGAATATTCCAGAAACCTCTGCGGAAGCGCAGATAAACCCTATAGTATGCATTCACAGAGACCATGAAGAAAGTTCTTTCTCAAACCTAGGACGTCTCTTAAATCTGCAGCCAACATTCTTGCTATAGCCCAATACACCTGAAAGCCACTAGATGGAGGGGGGAAAGCATTCCCTGGAACAAATCCTATGGCATTAGGCAGGTGCTGCAGTCCGTTAGAAGTGGAAGGAGTCATGTCAAGCTGGAACATGGAGCACATGCTCCAAATCCAGAAGATCCCAGCATCGACAGAGAAAAGAATTAGACAATAAACAATGGTAAAGACCTTTCTCCACCTTAGAACTAGGAGTTACTTCTAAACAGCATGGATTTAACAGTCCAACGGTGTGATTTAGTATACAGTGGTGCCTCCCTTGACGTTAATTCATTCCAGCGAAATCGTCATGAAGCGAAATTTTAAAAACCCATTGAAAACCGTTCAATGTGTTCCAATGGGCGAAATACCTGTTTGTCCAAGCGAAGATCCTCCATATGGCGGCTATTTTCTGGTGCCTGTAATGCGAGGAATCCGTCCCTAACACAGCGGGGAGCCATTTTCTACAGCCGGCAGCCATTTTGAAACCCAACAATCAGCTGTTTGCTGATCGTCGTAAAGCAAAAAATCGGTTCCCGAAACAGGGAACCGATCAGCGTTAAGTGAAATTCCCCCATCTAAACATTGTTTTGTGATCGCTACGTTAAGCAGATTCGTCGTCAAGCGGGGTAATCATCCAGCGGGGCACCACTGTATAGTATTTCCCTAAAAGCAGAGGCAGATCAGTTCTGGAAATACAGGGACCAGATTTCATCCCTAGGACCCAGCAACGGCTACATCAAGGTAACTGCTTTAAAAAAATGAGCATGCCCATAAGTCCACTTCTAGTTTTGCAGGCCTCTTTGTGGTCTGGGGGGGGGAGGAGCAAACAAAATGGAGTGCAATAAGGGCTGTACCATGCTTTTTGTTTCTGTATTGTTTGTTTTTGGACTAAAGCCCCCAGAAATATAGCTGAGTGGATTCCTCCTGACCTCTGAGGCCTGCAGTACATGAATTCTGAAAATTCCATGCCTAGCCAGATGCTACAAAAACTGGCAGATGGTACCTATAGCTTCCCAATATACCAGAATAAACTGGGCTAGTTTATTTTTCACAGTACAGTGGGAGAGGGGGGACCAGATTTCAGTTGTGCACAAAAATCCTTGATGATATACTGCAAATTGCCTAAAGATCTACAGGATCATAGTCTAACTTTTGTCCATTTTTGTATATTCTGACAACAGTTATGTCTTCACAAATGTGCAGACAGCTGCAAACAGGAGATCTACTGTACCAGATTAGAAAAAGTCAGCATGCCATTGTCTTGAGTCAGGAGGTTTGAGCGGAACACTCCCCCACTCAGGGAGAGGAGGACCCCAGCAAGAGGGTGGTCATCTTCAGATTGGATCTGTTAAAAAAAATAAAACAGCAGCATGAAGCAAATGTATTTTAAATGGCATAGAGCTGATTTTATTCAATACGTAACATCATGAAATCTACTCCACTGCTCGGATCAAAGCTGCAACTTCTCCATCATTCTTGGCAAGAATCCCACCCACCAGAGGACAGTTTTGTTACTCAACACACACAAAAACACCCTGGAAGCCCCAGTCAGCATAGTCAGGGATTCTGAAACACTGAATTCCAAAAAATCTGGAGGGATCTGGGTCTCGATTTCAGGTATATAGGATCAACTTGTGTTTCTACTGGAAGAAGAAGGGTCTACCAACCAGAACAAAAAAAAAACAGACAACAAACTAACAGACAACAAACTATCTTCTAATCGGCTCCCACTCTGTGAAGCAACAAGACTTCACAAGCTATCTTTGTAATCCTGATAAGCTCTCCCACACTAAAAGTTGCCAATCAACTCTCTGCTGGAGGATATTATTAATAAATACTTCCTGCTTCGAAAGGTTCTAAGGCCGTCTTTTCAAATTCTATGCTTCCATTTAATGACTTGTCCATGGTGAATAATGAGAAGCAGCATTCTTACAAATAATGGAGAAATATCTTAAACCAAACAGAAAAAATGAGCCATGTTGCACTAGGGTTCATCCCACTAATGATGGAATCATATGTAGTGAAAGAGCAAAGGCCAGCTGGTGTAGCTCTGAAAAGGAACAGACCAGTTGGCCTTTCAGGACCTGGACAGCACAGCAAGGACCGATCCAGTATTCCTCAACAGAGATTCAGGCCCATGGCTAATGTAATGACTATATCGACATGTAGTCCCTGCATTGGCGTGGAGCAACTGCACGGCTTGGCAGCCTGGCCAGATCTCCTCTTAGGTATCACATCTGGCTTTCTTATATGGCAGTATCTTATTATGCAGGAACTGGCTTATTCTAAATGATGAGAATCTGAGGAGCAGGCAATCTGGCTAGCAGGCCTGTTCCTCACTGTCAAGGAAGCATTTCAATAAAATGTAGAAGACTGAGAACTGCTGTCTCTGAGCATCCTTGGTGCTAGACCATGGCACAATGGAAAAATCCAGCTGTAGATTTCCCTTAAACTTTGGCTTTTGGAACGATCAGCTGCTTAATTAGAGTGAACTACAGTGGTGCCCCGCATAGCGATGTTAATCTGTTCCAGGATTAACGTTGCTATACGGAAACATCGTAAAGCG
Source organism: Pogona vitticeps (assembly GCF_051106095.1). NCBI lineage: Eukaryota > Metazoa > Chordata > Lepidosauria > Squamata > Agamidae > Pogona > Pogona vitticeps. The sequence continues at coordinate 14,683,424 of NC_135795.1, forward strand.
AAATAAAAAAGCCCATTGAAACGCATTAAAACCCAGTTAATGCGTTCCAATGGACTGAAAACTCACCATTCAGCGAAGATCCTCCATAGGGGCGGCCATTTTCTGTGCCTCTTAAGCAAGGTAAAACAGCGGGCGGCCATTTTGAAACCGCCGATCAGCTGTTAAGCATTGCTTTGCAATGATCAGTTCCCCAAGCAGGGAACTGATCATGGCAAAGCACTGCCAGCTAGCCAGCCCGGCTTCCCCCCTCCTTTCGCCCAGCTTGGGTGGATTGGGGGGGGGATCCCTCCTCCCCCCCATCCACCCGAAGCCCGCATTTTCGCGCGGCTGGGGTGGATGAAGGGGGAATCCCTCCTCCCCCGCCCATCCACCCGAAGCCCGCATTTTAGCCCGGCTCGGGTGGATGGGGCAGAATTTTCCCCCAGCTGAGTGGCGGTGGCTTCTAAAGGACCGCGGGGAGCCCTCCCCCACAGTCCTTCGGAAGCCACTGCCAGCATTTCCCCCCAGCTGGGCGGCGCTGGCTTCAGAGCGGTCGCGGGAGAGGTCTCCCCCGCGATCGCTCCGAAGTGCCCGCTGGTCAGCTGGGGGAAATGGTGCCTATGGGGAGACATCGTAATGCGATCGCTTTTGCGATCGCAAAATCCGCATCGTTATGCGGATTCGTCGTTAAACGGGGCGCTCGTTATACGAGGCACCACTGTATTTAATTGCCTATGGGGGGCATTTAGCAGTTGGCAACTGCATTCCCAAGGCACAGCTGCTTTGCCTTCAGACAACTGGAGATTCACCAAGGCCAGAGAACTATTGCATTTTTGGGAGGGACAAGAGCAGGCTGTCCTTCCATAAACATTTGCCACTGTAAACATGTTGATCTCCTGCACCAAGATTTCTATTGTTTTTTCCTCCATTTTTTCCTTTCCCTCTTAATGGCCGATTCAAATTTTCTACATAAGAAATAAAACAATGCTGATGTCCTGGGGGGCATGGAGAGTCTTACCTCAAAGGTGACTCCGGCAAGAGCAAAGGCTTTGAAATCTCCAACTGTCCCTTCCACAGCACTCAAGACAAAACCTTCTTTTTGAGCAGTAATCGTATATTCTAGGTCACTGTGCAGTGGCCCCACACTTCAGAAACAGAAAGGAGAAAGGGCCTTCTAATTAATCTGAAAGACATTTTTTCAGGCTTGAGGTACAAAGTGAATAATAGCTACAACACTTAAAACTCAGTGTTAGGCAAAAGACTGAGGCAGGAATGGGAAAGTTACACCCTCTCATCATCTCTCATCAGAGGATACACTAGCTGTGGCTGGTGGGCAATTCATTTCAACACCTGAAAGTCCACAAGTTCTCCTCTCCCTGGGCAATGTCACCATAGCAACATCCCAGGAAGCCCAAAAAGCTACATATATCTGCCTCAACATACTACCTACCTACATTCTTGCCTCCCCAGAATCTTTCGTTGAATTCCCCAACCATGAAAGTCTTCCCCATACCTGCCACTACAAAGAATACACTGAGGTATTCTTTGACCTCTGTGAAACTATGAGTTTACACCTGGCTCAGTGTTGGCTACAATTGTGTTCTGCATTTTATTTTAAGCTGTGTGTGTATGTCTTACACATAATAAACAGAATAAATACAAATGCAACACATTTCCAAAAAAAGCTAAATAAATATTTATTGTGGCCACTTTGGGCAGTTTGCTTGAGGGAAGCAGAAATTAAATCAGAGTGATATTTTAAACTGACTCTAGGGAGGAGACAGTGGTGTCCACAGGAATTTACCAATTTTACTATTTTAAAGCAAACACTGAAAAAGGTCAGGGTCATCGGCCAGAACTGAGCCTTCTCCTTCAGCCCTATACATACCCTCCCTTTGGGGGCTTTTTGTTTATAGGTGACGTTAAGGCAATCCCAGAAGACTGGGCGCCAACCTCAGGGTGAGGAACTGAAAGAGAAGGAAACAAGTCCTCCTACGTTCCATTAGCTACGTTCCATTGTGCTTTGCCTTCCACTCAAGTTTCATCCAGCTGCTGTTCCATCAGGCTGCAGAACTTCGGGAAGCTGCACCTGTCTTATTTTCCTTTGCCCTCCCCACACCCTTTTCCTTTTGTGCCATGCCAGCCAGTTTTTTTAACTGACTCACAAGCTACTCCTGATACATTTTTCAGTTTTGCAGCAGTACATGAACTTCATTTTTAAATAAATAATATACAGGCATTCCTCACTTAAATGACCAAGCTCTGTTCCTACGATCAGGTTGTTAAGAGAATCAGTCAATATGTGAGTAAATAACCTGCTGTGGAGAAGGGGTGTGGTGAAGACTCAAGCATGCATTTACAAGGGTCATAAATCTGAGTGGTTGCTAAACAGGTAGATTGTTAACTGAGGAGTGCCTGTAACTACAATAATAAACCTGCTCTCAGTATGAGAATTCCCTATCCATTCCTTCCCACCACAGTCCACAGGGGCACACTGCAGAGGGTGGGGTGCCTTAATAAGTGCACAAGAGCATGGTGGTGGGGATGTAGATGGAAGGCAAACCTATGAAAACCTTCCTTTCCCCTTATACTACAGCCTCTCGAGAGCCAACCAATGGAAGACTTTGTTCACAACATTTTACCTATAGGAACCTTTGTCATCAGTGAAAACCGTGATAAGAGGAGATGGTGCTCCCTTTTCATTAATGATTATCTCAACGCCCTCCAATTCAGGATGAATTGTTCCTTCCAGGAATAAACCCGCCTTTCCATGGATTTCTATCAGCTTCCCAGGACAGCTTTCTTAATGAGAGGAAAGGACAGAAGAAAGAATGGAAGTGTCAGCTGTGATTCAATAAAGATTCCACACTGCCCAATAGCAGGGCTGATCACATTTTAGATTTTCAAGACTTACTTTGTTCTTTACTAGAACTGCAAAGTCCAATCGACTGTGAGCCTGTGGGGTTGGCTAGGGTATGAAGAACTTGGGAAAGCCAGGTTTGTTAAGAAAATTAGAAAATACATTGATTATCTTTCCAATAATGAATTTCTCCTTAATTAAGCCTTATTAGAAACTCAGAATCAGCATTTTCTGAAAGAAATGCCTTCCAAAACATTAAGTATTAGAGCTGTGGAAAATGTCTCTTTCACCTATGCAAAAGAGATAAAAGGTTCAAAAATTACAGCATGAGCAAATGTACCAGGACACAAGAAAGTCTGAACCTAAAGTCAGTGCCTAGAAGCTGGCAAAGGAGAAGTAACAACTCTTCCAAGATAAGAGCTATGTCAGCATTGCAATATACTACAAATGTATGTGAAAAGATGCCTTGGTCTCCGTTAAAGGATGCCACAGTCCCGAGGCTAGACCAAGGTTATACTCCTGGCACAAGTAACAACAGTAACAATATCAGAACATATATGTAACTCTAGCTCAGGACTGCTTTGGGAAAATAGGGACTTGTCGTTCTGCTGTCACCAGCATTACATAACCAGCTTTGTTTTGGGAAGATACCTAGTATATAGTATGTATGCACTTTCTGTACCTTTTGAGAAGCTTGTATTTGGTTGTGAGACTCTAGCTTTCCAGTGTTGCAAGACTTTTTCTATGTCTTTTCAATAAACCTCACTATCTTATTTGCAAATGTACTGCAAGTGTGGATTGCTGCCTTGTCGTGGCGAAGGGGCTTGAGTAACTCAGAGAAGCTATGGGCTATGCCGTGCAGGGACACCCAAGACGGACAGGACATAGTGGAGAGTTCCGACTAAACGCAATCCACCTGGAGTAGGAAATGGCAAGCCACTCCAGTATCTTTGCCAAGAACGCCCCATGATCAGAAACAAAAGGCTAAAAGATATGACGCTGGAAGATGGGCCCCTCAGGTCGGAAGGCGTCCAACATGCTACTGGGGAAGAGTGGAGGACAAGTACAAGTAGCTCCAGAGCTAATGAAGTGGTTGGGCCAAAGCCGAAAGGACGCTCAGCTGTGGACGTGCCTGGAAGTGAAAGGAAAGTCCAATGCTGTAAAGAAAAATACTGCATAGGAACCTGGAATGTAAGATCTATGAACCTTGGTAAGCTGGAGGTGGTCAAACAGGAGATGGCAAGAATAAACATTGACATCCTGGGCATCAGTGAACTAAAATGGATAGGAATGGGTGAATTCAACTCAGATGATTATCATATCTACTACTGTGGGCAAGAATCCCGTAGAAGGAATGGAGTAGCCCTCATAGTCAACAAAAGAGTGGGAAAAGCTGTAATGGGATACAATCTCAAAAATGATAGAATGATGTCAATACGAATCCAAGGCAGACCATTCAACATCACAATAATCCAAGTTTATGCACCAACCAGCATTGCTGAGGAGACTGAAATTGAACAATTCTATGAAGATTTACAACACCTTCTAGAACTGACACCAAAGAAAGATGTTCTTCTCATTCTAGGGGACTGGAATGCTAAAGTAGGGAGCCAAGAGATAAAAGGAACAACAGGGAAGTTTGGCCTTGGAGTTCAGAACGAAGCAGGACAAAGGCTAATAGAGTTTTGTCAAGAGAATAAGCTGGTCATCACAAACACTCTTTTCCAACAACACAAGAGGCGACTCTATACATGGAAATCACCAGATGGGCAATATCGAAATCAGATTGATTATATTCTCTGCAGCCAAAGATGGAGAAGCTCTATACAGTCAGCAAAAACAAGACCTGGAGCTGACTGCGGCTCTGATCATCAGCTTCTCATAGCAAAATTCAAGCTTAGACTGAAGAGAGTAGGAAAAACCACTGGGCCACTCAGGTATAATCTAAACCAAATCCCTTATGAATACACAGTGGAAGTAAAGAACAGATTTAAGGAACTAGATTTGGTGGACAGAGTGCCTGAAGAACTTTGGATAGAGACTCGTAACATTGTCCAGGAGGCAGCAATGAAAACCATTCCAAAGAAAAGGAAATGCAAGAAAGCACAGTGGCTGTCCAACGAGGCCTTAGAAATAGCAGAGAGGAGAAGGGAAGCAAAATGCAAGGGAGATAGGGAAAGTTACAGAAAATTGAATGCAGACTTCCAAAGAATAGCGAGGAGAGACAAGAGGGCCTTCTTAAATGAACAATGCAAAGAAATAGAGGAAGATAACAGAAAAGGAAAGACCAGAGATCTGTTCAGAAAAATTGGAGATATTAGAGGAACATTTTGCGCAAAGATGAACATGATAAAAGACAAAAATGGGAGGGACCTAACAGAAGCAGAAGACGTCAAGAAGAGGTGGCAAGAATACACAGAGGAATTATATCAGAAAGATTTGGATATCCCGGACAACCCAGACAATGTAGTTGCTGACCTTGAGCCAGACATCCTGGAGAGCGAAGTCAAGTGGGCCTTAGAAAGCCTGGCTAACAACAAGGCCAGTGGAGATGATGGCATTCCAATTGAACTATTTAAAATCTTGAAAGATGATGCTGTTAAGGTGCTACATTCAATATGCCAGCAAGTTTGGAAAACTCAACAGTGGCCAGAGGATTGGAAAAGATCAGTCTACATCCCAATCCCAAAGAAAGGCAGTGCCAAAGAATGCTCCAACTACCGCACAATTGCACTCATTTCACATGCTAGCAAGGTTATGCTCAAAATCCTCCAAGGTAGGCTTCAGCAGTATGTGGACCGAGAACTCCCAGAAGTACAAGCTGGATTCCGAAGAGGCAGAGGAACTCGAGACCAAATTGCTAACTTGCGCTGGATTATGGAGAAAGCCAGAGAGTTCCAGAAAAATATCTACTTCTGCTTCATTGACTATGCGAAAGCCTTTGACTGTGTGGACCACAGCAAACTATGGCAAGTTCTTAAAGAAATGGGAGTGCCTGACCACTTTATCTGTCTCCTGAGAAACCTATATGTGGGACAGGAAGCAACAGTCAGAACTGGTCATGGAACAACTGAGTGGTTCAAAATTGGGAAAGGAGTACGGCAAGGCTGTATACTGTCCCCCAGCTTATTTAACTTGTATGCAGAATACATCATGCGGAAGGCTGGACTGGAAGAAGCCCAAGCCGGAATTAAGATTGCCGGAAGAAATATCAACAACCTCCGATATGCAGATGATACCACTCTGATGGCAGAAAGTGAGGAGGAATTGAAGAACCTTGTAATGAGAGTGAAAGAGGAGAGTGCAAAAAACGGTCTGAAACTCAACATCAAAAAAACTAAGATCATGGCCACTGGTCCCATCACCTCCTGGGAAATAGAAGGGGAAGATATGGAGGCAGTGTCAAATTTTATTTTCCTGGGCTCCATGATCACTGCAGATGGAGACAGCAGCCCCGAAATTAAAAGGCGCCTTCTTCTTGGGAGGAAAGCGATGACAAATCTTGACAGCATCTTGAAAAGCAGAGACATCACCTTGCCAACAAAAGTCCGAATAGTCAAAGCTATGGTTTTTCCTGTCGTGATGTATGGAAGTGAGAGCTGGACCATAAAGAAAGCAGACCGCCGAAGAATTGATGCCTTTGAATTGTGGTGCTGGAGGAGGCTCTTGAGAATCCCCTGGACTGCAAGGAGAACAAACCTATCAGTTCTAAAGGAAATCAACCCTGAGTGCTCACTGGAAGGACAGATCCTGAAGCTGAGGCTCCAGTACTTTGGCCATCTCATGAGAAGAAAAGAGTCCTTGGAAAAAACCCTGATGTTAGGAAGGTGTGACGGCAAGAGGAGAAGGGGACGACCGAGGATGAGATGGCTGGACAGTGTCTGCGAAGCAACCAACATGAACCTGACACAACTCCGGGAGGCAGTAGAAGACAGGAGGGCCTGGCGTGCTCTGGTCCATGGGGTCACGAAGAGTCAGACACGACTAAACGACTAAACACACACTGCAAGTGTGATTCGGTTCTCTCTCCATTTTTATTCTTTTTCAATTGTCCAGAGACAATTGAAAAATTGGCAGAGAAGAAAAGAAGCTTTAAAACACTTTTACGACTGGTTTGAGTCTCCACGGAGCCATGAAACTCATGCGGTGACCTTGACCAGTTAGTTACATTCTCTCCACCTTGCATACCTCACAAGGTAGTCGTTAGGAGGCAAGGGAGCGAGGAACCACATACACCAGCCTGAACTTACAGGGGAAGGGGAAAAGACAGGATAAAACTGTAACTAAGCTACAGCAGCCTTTTCCCACCTGGCCCCATGTTGAAAACTCAGGATGACAAAGCTGTCATTTTCGGTTATGCTAACTGGTGATGAGTTGAGCCACAATACAAACATACTCAGAGAGTGTAAGTCTGAATAGGACTGACCTATGTTTATGCTACCCAGTCCCTGAAATCTGAGTTATAGCCTTCCCCATAAGGGGGCAGCATTCTAACACAAGTCCCTCGAAAACTTTGCCACATTACGTACAACTCTCACCCTCGACGCTGACTATAGACTCTTAGGCTGATGACAGTCCAGGTCCCATGACATCTGGAAGCTGCATATTTCCCAGTTGTGTCATAATCTATGATCATGTGAAGCAGTTTAAAGCAAATTAAAATTTATTTCTCCACTTAAGTCAGTACTGTCCACTCTAACCAACAGTGGCTGTCAGCCAGACCTTTCTTTTAGCTGGATATTCCAGGCACTCAATAACTGAATAGTAGACTTTCCAGATACAAAGGCATGATATGATATGGGGATCATCTGTGACCTCACTGCAAGGCTGCTACCAAGATTTACCTCCATTGATGACTGTTTCTACTGAAGGGGGATAGAAAAGGAGCTCTTTTGAGGATGGTGTTACTGTGATCTTCTCCCCAGACCTGAAACAAAAATTACACAGAAGTTTGTCAAGAATGATAAGATGGGATTTAGTCCCAAAGGTGGGTCATTTGTGGCTCTCCAGATGATGCTGGACTGCAAACCCTATCATCCCATCTCAATGACTAAGCTGGCTATGGCAAAAACAAACTACAATCCAACAACTTCTAGATGGTTGCAACAGCTCACCCTTGATATAAGTTGCTCAGATCTTCCCTGAAAAATGCAATGCAATACCTTCAAGCAACAGATAAACATACCTTGCCCAGTATGAGAACTCGTAGTGAAATGGCCCTTGTAGTTCCTCCACCATTTCCTGCACGGGGGGCTCAGACCCTTCTTCCTCTACACCCTTCTTTTCCCTCTCCTGCCTACGGGCCTCGATTTCAGCCAGCTGCTGCTCCCGACGCTGCTCTTGCTGGGATTTCAGTGGGCCAAGAACCAAGTCAGGTTCACTGTCAATTGAGGATCTGAGGGGGGGTAAAACGAAGACATGGAATCTCTTTCACTGCACACCTGCAAGCCACAGGCACAGTGGTGCACAATAATGCTGGAGAAATGTTCAAAAAGCTACCCCCATGTTTGTTTTGTTGGTGTCACAGCAACAGCAGAGAATCTTATATCTGAACCACTCTGATCACTCTTTCAACATCTGTGTGGCTGCTGGAGATTGACCAGAATGGGGGTCCACAGGCTGCCCAACCGTATGTTTGGGACAGAGTGCTCAGACACTTCTTTTGGGTGCACAAAGTAGCTGTTAGACCTAGTGGGCAGGCAATCACTTTCTGTGGTCCAGAAGACAGAACACCATGGCCTCCCTCTATTGTTTTATGGCCAATGTTTGCTTTGCTGCATTGGGATGTAACTATGGAAGCATTTCTTTCCTTACCGGACTCCATTAAGGAGGTGAAGAGAAATGCAAGACACAAGTACAAAAAACAAAGTAAGTGAAGAAAGATTAAAAACCTAGAGATTCACAAAGCTGTGACAGAAGGAGAGTTTCAGAAGTTATCTCTGTTGTGAGCAAGGCAAGGAAAGAACACTGGAAGGAGAGGCCAGAGAAAGCACATGGCCAAGAAAGCTTTGGGTTTGGCGATTCCCTGCCTCTCTCTGGGTGCCAGTGTAAATAGCCCATACCTTCTGGATTCCTGCTGGCACCACCTGAGAATCCCAATCTACCAGGTGCAAAGGACATAAACTTTGCATTAAAGTTGGGGTGGGGAATGACCAGTCCTTCTAGGTCCCAAAAGTACAAGCAGCCAAGTCCCATTTCCCTTCATTTGGTGATTTCCCAGTTTTTGTACAAGCTAAAATAAATCCCTCTTTACTTGCTGATAGCAAACGTTTTAGGCATAAATATAATTTTTGTCTCATACTTTTGCTTTTCCATCTGTTCACTACTAGTACGCAGATACCAAGAACACCCCTGACACTAAAGTAACCCTGGCATTAAATTTTTATTTTATTTTATTTTATTTATTTATTTATTTATTTAATTTGTACCCCGCCTATCTAGTCAATATGCCCACTCTAGGCAGCTTAAAGGATTGTGAACCCAACATTCTTTTGAATCTCAGAACCAAAGGGAACTCATAATCCTTCCTAACAAAATTCCACTGAAGGTTACCTTCCCCACCACCCCTTACTGTGTCCCACTTTGTTGTTATCTCTATTTCTAAAGTCTAATATAGGTGGCAAGGCTCATTTCATTACTTCTACTGATGAACTATTCAGAGTCAAAGCTGGATGGGATTTTCAGACCCTTTGGACTACAAATCCTATAATTCTGCATGCTGTGAGTTCCGACAGGTGGATACCTGATAGACACCTAAATTAGACATCCCTAAGATTCTGAGGCCACCTAGCTCACCCACGTTTCCTGCTCCTGCCCATTATTTCTGTACAGGAACCTAGGCGAAGTTAGGCCTAGGTAGTTCTCAAAGCTTAGCCTTTCTTCCAGGTGAGACACATTTAGGAGGCTGTAAGGTGGCTGTCTGTCAAGAAGAACTCTCAGAATGAAGAATTATGTAGTCCATTTTTTTTTAATCCCACCTTGAGCTCTTCATCTCTTGCCCCTGGCTTGGCTGCTTAGGGTCAATGGAAGTTGGTGTCCCACAACAGCTGGAGGGCTCCGTATAGGTTACATTGATGCTCACTGCCTGACTGATATAAGCTCCCTGGGCTCAAGAATTCCGTGCGTGGCTGCAATGGCAATATGCAGCACTGAGAGCCTTGACGTCCCTGCAGCATACTGCTTAAATTACACAAGGAGAAAATGTTACATCTTTTGCACAATCTAGATATTTGGTGGTCCTTCTCAAAAAGACTATGCCATCAGGAAAATTTAGACATGTTCTTACTTAATGGTGACCATCACATCCATCAATTTATCTGCTGTTATAGTTCCAAGGACATGGTGTCGAATTGCAGTCAGTGTCAAGATACTGGGAGCAGACCTGGGAAAGAAAACACGTTTCAAAAGAGGGCATTAAAAATAACTTCTTTGCCTTCTATTTCATGATGTTAAATTCCAGAATAAAAACACAAACAGTTCTGAATTATCAGCAGTCCCATGTGCTCAGCCCTGTGGTTCTCACACGAGTGGAAACAGAAGTAAAAGCTAGATGAGGAATTAGAGATTTCTCAAAAGTTTATACCTGCTTAAAAGGCAAGTGACTTTTTGATGTCAAAATCAGGAAAGCAGCTTGCCTTTTCAGCAGTAGGGTTTAGGGGAAAGATAACAGGACCCATGGCTTGACACAGCTTATCTGCACATATTTCCCATCATCATAGCTTCATATATTCAGTCTGTGATCTAGCTGCCTCTGAAGATGGCTATAAACAATGGTTTGTCAATTTGGACACATATCAAATCCTACTGATTTTCTGCCAGCTGTACAAGAAACCATGGTCTTCTCAATTCAGACATCACAGTAAACCCCAGTTAAGCTTCTATAACCACAGCTCAGTGCTGTGAGCTGTGTCTTAAGCGAGTCTAAGCAGGTTAGACAAGGGGAACTTCTTTCACAGACAAAAGGAGGTGAGCAGAAAGAACATAATTAGCACAGAGCGAGTCTGGGGATAATAATCCAGGAAGATCCCACTAATAGCTACAATATCCACAAGTATTAATTACTTCAAGGCTTCATTCCTCTACTCATTTACCAGGTTTTTCAGTGTCAGGACCAGCCTCCCACTAGGGAGCGCTGAGCCTTCGACCAGAGAGCCCCCAGGTATTTATGTACCCCTTTTCAGCTGGGTTGAGTCCTATTAACCATCAGCTAGGGCGTAGCACAGATCCTTTACAGCAAGTCTGGCCTAAAAGGTTCACTCTTGCACTTACTTGTATCTAGCAACTACAGACACTTGGGCTTTGTAGTCCCTTAAGACTCACTAAAGCTCAAAAAAGTAGGACTCTGTTTAGTAGCTATCGTGTGACCTTAACTCCCCCTGGAAGCCGGCTCAGCAGACTCGCTGTTCAAGAGACTGATGCTCATGATTTTTAACATTAATTTTTTATTGAAAAAATACAGTTTCATAGAAAATTCAGTTTGTAGCAAAGCATAGCATAGATTACATTTCCAAAGATCATTGCAATTAATGAATAACAAGTTCCAGCTAAGTAAAAAGTAGCTAACACTCCTAAAAAGCTTTCTTCAGGGTAGGCAAAGGGTGTAAGCCCTCCTTCTTCTTTCTGTCGTTCCTACATTCTCACCCCCTTCATCTTAACATAAGGAAAAGAGATAAAATGGAACCAAAGCCTTTCTAGACTAAGGAACCCTCCACATGGCAAAATCTCTATTTTTCTACTTGTTAAACCCCACCCTTCTTCTTCATCCCCCCCCCCCAGGTGTTGACCAATTGTAATTCATGGGTGGTAATGTCTTTCTCCACCTCTTTTTCTCATGAGAATCCAGGTGTTGTTTTGCCCTTCCAGTCTTCTTCCCGATTAAGCTGAAATGTTGTGACTTCACTCCTTATCTTGTCCTTGCCAGCCAGGCTCCAGAAAAACATTCTTACCACTTCTCACGGCCTCTTCAGAAAACATTCCCAGCACTTAAAATCAACCTTACACAGAACCATTTTGAATCCATATTATATTTCTCATAACTACATAAACCATCCAGACTACATGCCTTAAAGCACATACTCTTGATCATGACATTCAGCACTGTAGATAAATCAGTTTGGCAATCACAACAGTCTGAAATCACTTATTCTAAACTCCTATTAACTAGGATTTTTTTTCCTTTGGTGCACTCCATGAAGATGGATCTGATGAGCATTTTTAGAAATCACTGTGACACCCTCCCTCAACTGGTCATAAAAGCAGCTAGACAAAGTCGGATTCCACTAAAGAACACATTTAGGTGACAAGCTATAGATGCATTGCAGGAATCAACCACCAAGAGCTTGCTGACAGTGTTGCTTAAACATTTAAAAACCTGCCACCAGGAAGGGCCATCTGCTTTGACTGCAAAAAGGACATTCAATTCAATTTGCACCATATCCAAGGAGGGCTGAGAAAGACTCCCATTAAGAGTATAAGAAGCTTGTTCTGATCCAAGAGGGCAAGCCAGTCATTGAACTAGGTGAATAGGACTGTGGTCAATTACCTGCTCTGCAGGAGGAGAACCCAGACACACTCCAGGATCTCTACAGGTGTGTGTTAAGTGACATCAACTCATATCCACCTTACAGCAACCGTAATAGGGGTTTCAAGATATGTCAGATGTTTCTTCTTCTATTTTATTAGCCTACTGATGCCTCCCCATTTTTGCATCCAGTCTTGCTGATCTTTCAAATTCATCCTACTTTGCAATCTTCCCTGACTCCATCCAATCCACAGCTATCACTGATGTATTCATTCCATCACTCATCTATTTGCCTTATGATGGGATCTGCCCATCTCCATTTTAATGACGCTATTTGTTCTTTCCACATATTCTTTGTCTTCTGCCAAATAACCCAATTTCTTTATTGATTAGTCTGATATTTAGCATCTGTCTTTCTGTTGCTCTCTGATTTTTTTGCAGACTTTAAAAAAAATGTTTAAGGCATGCCACCCTCCTTTGACTTTCCATGGCTAAGTCGGACTTGAGTTCTAGGTCTACCCACTACATTCACATGGCATCTCCACATAGGGCTGAAAAAAATCCTGCTTGAAACCTGGAGAACTGCTGCCTATCAATGTACTGAATTAGGCAAATTAATGATCTGACTTCACAGAAGGCAACATTATATAATCCTAGAAATGTTGGCTGTGACTTTTTATCATATTACAGTGGTGCCTCGCTTAACGATTGCTTCGTATAACGAAAAATTCACTTAACGATGGCTTTTTCGGAGTGATCTTGTGCTTTACTTAACGATTTTCCCTATGGGCGATTTTCGCTTAACGATTTTGGGACCATGCTTCACTTAACGATGACAGTTTTAGGTCCCCTTGTTTCGCTTAACGTTTTTTTTTACAGCCCCGTTTTTGCTATTTTTTAAATATTCTAAAATGTTTAAAAAATGTTTAAAATGCTTGGAATCGTTAGTGCACCTAATAAAACCTTCATTAACTTAATTTGGCTTTGTTCTGAGTCTTTCTGAATTTTTTGTGAATTTTTTCCCCCCATTGAAATAGGCTTCAATGCATTTCAATGGGTTTCGCTTAACGTTTTTTCCTATGGGGATTTTCGCTTAAGGATGGTAATCCATTCCAATTGGAACGGATTATCCGGTTTTCAATGCATCTCTATGGGAAATGGTGTTTCGCTTAACAATGTTTTCACATAGCGATGTTTTTTTTGGAACCAATTAAAATCGTTAAGCGAGGCACCACTGTATTTCAAATTCACACATAAACTGTGCCCCCCCCCCACAGCATGGGAGAACCAAACCCTACTTTCTTAAACCCAATAGAGCTTCAGTCCATGTCATGGTGCAGAGCAAGGTGATCCTATAATATGACCGAGCATAAGGCAGCTTCTTATTGCTGTTTTAGGCAGGGGCTGGCTGCCATTCAGTAGTAGAGTAAATGCTTTTTGGTTATAGAAGGTCGAAGGTTCAACCTGGAGCCTGCCAATAGGGCTATAAAAGATTCCTGGCTGAAGCCCTGAGATCCAAGGCTAGTCAATGGAGACAGACTGAGGCTAGACAGACCACTGTTCTGATCTCGTATAAGCCTTCCTATATTTCTTGTGACTGAACACCCAAGTCCCTCACATACAGTCATCATACAGCAAAGATCAAGAAAGAGAATTAGGCTGAGAACCACTCTGTTATGACGGTTAGAGTGTCATATCAGAATGTATAAGATCCATGTTCAAGATTAGTGGGTGACCTTATGAAAGCCTCAGTCTGTCCCACTTCATTAGGTTGCTGTGAGGATACAGTGAGAAGCAGGAACAGGAACAGAGGGGCAGGTACATGGCCTTGAGACCAGTGGAAAGGAAGGCAGGCTTAGATAAAGAAAGGAAGAACTAAAACAGAAGGAATCTGTGCTGGTCATTGATCACAATAAATCTTACTGAAAAGAACCACGTAACTGACCCTAACTAAGCTGCCCAGAGACCTTTGGATAGTGTGGGCAGCATAGAAATTAAATAAATAATAATAAATAACAATAATAAGCACATCCAGCCTTCAAACAAGACAGCAGCAAACTAGAATAGAACCCAGAGAAAGGCGGCTCTCACACTGTCTCTGTACAGTAACTTCTTGAAGGGATCATAACCAGCTTAAAATTCGGACAAAAACATGCCACTGATGTATTTCACAAGCTATGCCAGCTACCACCTTGTGCTTACGTGTCATAGGTGTAGTACTCATGTTCAAAACGGTGACAGGAACGGGGCGTTACTTCATACAGACCTGGACAAAATCAACACAAAACACAAACTTACAAACCAAATTTTGTTATTTAGGCATTGTGATATTCCAGAACAACATAATTAGCAATTCGTTCATTCATTCATTCATTCAATTTGTACCCCGCCTATCTGGTGAAAACGACCACTCTAGGTGGCAATGAACAAGCATACCACTTTTTGAAAATTCCTGAAACAATCTCACTTCAAACATTTAAAAATTCTATACATTATTAGTCGTTGTTACTATTGTATTTATATACTTATCATAGAACATAGAAAAGTGAAGTTGGAAGGCCATCAAGTCCAACCCCCTGCTCAATGCAGGAATACAATCAAAGCATATCTGCCAGGTGGTTATCTCTCTTGAATGTCTCCAGTGTTGCAGCACTCACCTGTGGGAAAATTGCCAGGGAACCACTGCTTGGAAGCCAGCCCAAGCAGCAGTTGCATGAAAATCAGGGAGAGATCTCTGAGAAATGAAGACAGACTACAGTCGTTTAGTTACCAATCATGCCACTGGTGAAAAATGTCCTCCAGGAAAAATGTCTTCCTGGAAAAATGTCTACCTTCTTCCCCGAGGCATATCTTTTTATTATGTACCATCATTTGTATAAAGATAAGATTCTGACCAAACAGGCGTCGAGTAACAATCTATTTTAGGACATTCCACAGTTGCGCAGAGAAGGAATAACATTCTTGATTATGCCAAGCACCACAGAACAATACTTAATTATGCCACAAGATAGAACTCTAAAACTAAAAACTTCCCACACTCACCACCTCGCAAAGTATTTGGTTCCACTGTCGTACTGCTCTAACAGTTACAGTGGTGCCTCGCATAACGAGTGCAACGTTTAACGACAAATCCGCATAGCGATCTATTTTTTGAGATCGCTAATGTGAACGCACTGCAATGTTTTAATGGGCAAAACATCGTATTGTGATGATCGGTAAGCATTTCGCTTACCGATCTTTGCATTGCGATGTTTCTAAAACAGCTGATCAGCGGTTCCAAAATGGCCGCCGGGTGCCCAAAATGGCCACCGCAACCATTTTCACGCGGTTTCCTCGCTTACCGAGGCGGCGAAAATGGCGGAACTATGGAGGATCTTCGCATAACGGTGAGTTTTCGCCCCATAGGAAAGTTTAATGCGTTTCTATGGGGTTTTCCCGCCTGCACTGCGATGTTTCCGGATAGCGACGATTAATCCGGAACGGATTAATGTCGCTATGCGGGGCACCACTGTATATGCGACCATCTGGGCAACCAGATTAAAGAAGATACTTACTGAAATGATATATAATGATCAAACAGGCTTCATCCCCAAACAGAAACTCACATCAAATATAAGATCAACAATAGACATTTTGGAATATTATGTCGGCAAACACGGGTCCAAGAACACACGTGTAAGCCTGGACAGAGAGCAATCAGGAGTTTGCACATGCTAAAATGGGCTGAATGAGTCCAAATTCAGCTAGCCATGCTACAACACTCTCACAGGTCTGCCCACATAAGAACACCCTGGTACTCTCAGATATTATTATGAAAAGGTCAAGTGGGCTTTGTAGTCCTTAGACTTAGCTTGCACCACTGACAGGACTCCAAGTAAGCTAGGCCGAGGCAGCACTCTCAGATGACCCTATGGCAAGTGTACTGTTCAGAAAACCAATTGAGTTTTATAATCTTTATTTTATTAAAGAAAAAGCATGTTACTAGGTATCAAAGCCAAATTAAACCAAAACAAATAAACTAGCATTGTGCTGTTTAGTTACACAGATGTAGTGAGGCAAAGAAAACATGAAAAATATAAAAGAGTTCAAAAACCTTACAAAAACACAAAAAGCCATTAAAAAGAATAAAAACAGTTCCAGTCCAGGAAATCATTAGTAAAAACAAAATAATCCAAGTAGGTAATAAAAAGGCTATAGTCCTCAGTGATCCTGCAGAACAAAAATCCCTAAACAAAAGTAAAAATCCATTATATGTCCCATAGTCCTTAGAAAAGAGAAATCCAGTAAATATACCATAGTCCTTACAACATTACAAGAGCATAGTCCATATGGAGTATTCCAAGAAAAGAAGTCCATAAAGAATATTCCATAGAACAGTCCATAGAAAATAGTCCATGCACAGTCCTTAGGAAAAATCCCATAAGTCCAAAAATAATCCAGCAAAGCATAGGAACCAGTCCATGTAGGTAGGCCACCAGTCCGTCTCGAAAGACATTAGGGTGAGTCCCAAATGGCTGAAGAGTAGGTCACGAATGACTGAAAGGTCGGTCTTGGAAAGACAATGTCCATAGGCAAAAAGTTCCTTTTTCAAGAGTAACTGGCAAGGGCTCATCGCACCTTCCCACGATGTCATCCAATCAGAGTTCGTTACTAGGCAAATAGTCCTGTTGCATCAAATGACTTCTTTCCCATACCACACCAGATGTTATTTGGGTTTTCCGTGGTTTATCAAAGAGTCACAACAATTCCCATCTAATCACACAGAGTCCTTTCTCAGGATTTCAGAATAACATTCTCTCTGCTCGCCTAGAAAACAACTTGTCAGCATAGCACAGATACTTTATACAAAGAAACAAGATGGAACCTCTCTGGCTCATTTCTTAATTACAAAACCCATATGCCTTAAAAGATTTTAACTCAAAAACCCATCTCATCACAACATCCAGAAAAACAAATGATGCTGATCTTCTTAGGCGTGGAAAAGAGCTTTGATAATGTGAATTGGGAATTTATGCTATTGCAATTAAAGAAGATGGGGGCAGAAGATAATTTTTATAAACAATCTATCTATCTATCTATCTATCTATCTATCTATCTATCTATCTATCTATCTATCTATCTATCTATCTATCTATCTATCTATCTATCTATCTATCTATCTATCTATCTATCTATTTATTTATACATACCCCGCCTATCTAGTCATTTCGACCACTCTAGGTGACTATTTAGTGTATATTAAAGCAATATACACTAAACAGAAGGCTAAGCTTAAAGCCTATGGTCAAATAACTGATATCCAAATTGAACAAGGCACAAGGCAAAGTTGCCCTCTATCTCTGTTGCTATTCATTCTAATCTTAGAAATTCTAAATAGGCAAATAAGAAGAAATAATGGAATTAGAGACCTCAGAATAAGGGGAGAAGAATATAAGCTACAAGCATATGCTGATGACCTAGCATTAATATAGAAAATCCCCTGGATAGCATGGAGAACTACTGGGAACTATAGAAGAGTTTGGAGCTGTTGCCAGACTTAAAATAAACTATCTAAAAACTAAATTTCTGACTAAAATATGAACAGAGAGGATGTGGAAAAACTGATAATGAAAAATGGTTTTGAGGAACTACACAAGATCATATATTTAGGAGTTATTATTACAAAAAAACCCAAGTAATTTAATGAAAGAACATTATCTTTCAATCCAGAAAGAAATACAGAGAGATTTTGGGAAGACTGGAACAAGCTACAAATCTCAATGATGGGACAAATCTTGATAATAAAGATGAACATTTTACCACAATTGTTATTTCTATTTGAAATTCTACCTATTTTACTAAATTATAAATGCTTTAAGGACCTAAACAGCCTGATCTCAAAATTTGTCTGGAAGGCCAAAAAGCCAAGAATAAAACTTAGAGCACTACAAGATTTAAAAGAGAGAGGAGGGACTAGGACTGCTGAACTGGTTATTATATTACAAGGCCTGTGCTATGGTTTGGATAAAAGAATGGATAACAGTAGAAAATCAAAGAATGTTGAAAGTGGAAGGTCATGATTTAAAAATGGGTAGGCATGCATATGTATGGTATGGGAAAGTTAAAGAACACACACATTTCTCAGAACATATTGGGAGGAAAGCTTTATATTTAATATGGCAAAAATTTCAAATGCAAACCTACAAGAAAATTCCAGCATGGGTAGCACAAATAGAGGTATATACATTAACAGTGCTAAGCCGGCAAGGAGCTTTTACTCATGTATAAAGACTTATTAACTAAAGATCAAACTTTGAAAAATAAACAAGATTTAGAGGGACTGGGCATATCAACAGATTGGAGGTCAATGTTGAAACTAGAATCAAGAAATAAAAAGGATAAAAATATGGTCTTTTTCAAGGGGAAAGTTCAGGTGGATGAACTATGGATTTACACAGAAAATAATAATAATAAAAGTATACATATCTATTAGAGTACCCTGTTTTCCCAAAAATAAGACCTAACCTGAAAATAAGCCCTAGTATGATTTTTCCGGATATAAGGATATAATATAAGCCCTACCGCAAAAATAAGCCCATGTTAAGTGAAACCCTGCCCTCCACCATTATGCAGCAACCAGAAGAAGATGATATGACTGTATTTGAATAAATGTACATGGTTGTTGTGGTGTTCGCCCTTGTGGCCCTTGCTTCTCCTTCTGTCACAAAGGCTAATGTCGTGTTTTCCTCTCTATTTTCTTAACCAGCTTTATCTCTCAGTATCTGTTCCCCCTCTCTCTGACTAACCAATCTTATCTCTCCTCCTTCTCCCACCAAACCTCATGTAGCTGCTGACTCTGCCTCTCCTAGGTCCATGCAAATCAGCTCATGAATATGAATGGCATGAATGAGTGGGCAATCGTCACATTCCTCCCCCCTAAGAAAAAGTGTGTATCATGAGGGAAAACCTTACAGTTTACCCTTATGAACAAACAGAACATACAGGGAACATTACATACAAACAACATCATAGTAATATGCTTACCAGTTAGGTCCTAAATTATATACCGTATATTTATACATACCTTATACATGTTTTCTCTCTATTACAATGTTTAATAGATCAAACTTATTACTTTAAACATTTAAAACAATCAATACAATTATAAACATTTGCATTACTCACATTAATACAAATTACATTACCTTTACATTTATACTGCTACTCACCATTATTTCCCATCTCTAATACACCTCTTAGCTCATCAGCTTTGAAAAAGACATTGCATTTTAATTGCATCTCACAACTAGTTCACAAACAGAACATTCAACATAACATTACACTCTCTTTATCCATCCATTAGTCATTTGGTCTTCGAGATCAGGCATTAGCAATCATATTCGGAGTCCTTTTTATGCTGTGGATCTCAAAGTTAAAGTCTTGCAGGTTCAGTGTCCATCTTGCAAGCTTACTGTTAGCGTCTTTCATAGTTTGTAGCCACACCAGAGGGAAAAGGTTGGTGCAGAGGATGAACCTCCTTCCCCTAATGTAGAGATTCAGTCTTTGCAGTGTCCAAACAATAGATAGGCACACACCCTCATCTTGGCAGACAAATGTCTCTCACCAGGTCGGAATCTCCTGCTGATTAGAGACTCTGGGTGTAGACTTCATCTGTCATCTGCTTGGCACAACACGGTTCCCAGGCCCACACCTGACACCTCGATGTACACGATGAACTCCCGGTTGTAACCCAGCGCAACAAGGACTGGTCCTGACGTCCGCACTCTCTTCTGACGACTCTCGGGCTTTCTGAAGTCCACTGGATGTCCTCAGCTCGCCTCTTCTGGGTTAAGCCTGTTCTCTTACTGAATAGTGGCTTAATTTTCTCAGCTGTGGGAAGGTCAGACGGTTCCTTCCACTTCTCCAGCACAGCTATGACCGCGTTCTTCCTTGAAATCTTATGTCTTACGCCTTCCTCCTCACTAACAAATTCATCCACATGTACTTTTGTTGCAAAGTTCTCCCTATGTGGGGGACCACTAACATGGGTCACCTCCAAATTCACAGGCAGGTAGGTTTCTTTTAAGTGCAATCTCAAACACTTGATTTATTTTAGATGCATGGAGATTTTCCTCATCTGGTTCTATATCTTTAATATTTGGTTTCTTAGGTAGGGGTTTGCACTGCAAGTTTTTAAGGGCTTTTGCAGCTGCAGAGCGACTAGACTTCTCAGTCCTCCAGTTCTGCTGCAACAAATCCACAGGTTCTGACCCTGCAAACTGCAATTCACTCCCCTCTATATATGTAACACAATTTTGCTTCTATTAGTCAAAAATGTAGGCTCAAAAATAACCTTATATTTTTGAAATGTAGAGGGTGGTGTGTCGTGATGATGGAATATGTAGTCAGAAAAATGTAAAATGGAGTCAGACAGGTTCTGTGTGAAGATGATATGAGAGACATTGGAATGTGTTTTTCTAAGTGCCATGAGAGTGTTTTCCTGAAGACCGTTACAGCCTGGTTTGTGATAATTTGAAGGCCGAACTGAGAGGCCTGTGGAAGACTCAACATTCCAATCTAATTGGAGAAGAGATAAACAATGCCTGGACTTTTGTGGGAATAAGGGGAGGAAGAAGGTGGCACAGCCTCTTGAGGCTAATTGGTTAGCAGCCAGAATTGTCAAGAAGGGAAGGGTCAGAGAATGTAGAAAAATGGACAATGGGTTATGTGAAAGTAATTGAAAGTAACTGAATGTAGCTGAATGAAGATTCAAGTGTTGTCCTGAATTGGATTCGATTCCATGAAGGAGAGAGGATGTGAGTAAAGGAGAAAGGAGGTGGGGCTAGCCCACTATAGCCCACCTTAGTCTAGCTTATTAATGTTTTATTATTTTAATGGAAAATAGTTATTTTATTTAATGGAAATGATCTTTGAATATGTTCTCGATACTAATGCTTGTGCAATATAAACTGATTCTAATGAAGGGACATGGTGGCGCTGCGGGCTATACCGCAGAAGCCTGTGCTGCAGGGTCAGAAGACCAAGCAGTCGTATGATCGAATTCACGCGACGGAGTGAGCGCCCGTCACTTGTCCCAGCTCCCGCCAACCTAGCGGTTCAAAAGCATGCAAATGCGAGTAGATCAATAGGGACCACCTCGGTGAGAAGGTAACAGCGTTCCGTGTCTAAGTCGCACTGGCCATGTGACCACGGAAGATTGTCTTCGGACAAAACGCTGGCTCTATGGCTTGGAAACGGGGATGAGTACCGCCCCCTAGAGTCGAACACGACTGGACAAAAAATTGTCAAGGGGAACCTTTACCTTTACCTTTACAATGAAACTCTATTTTTCTAATAAAAGTTAATTACAGTGGTTCCTTGACTTATGAAAGTAATCCATACCAGAATGGCATTCGTAACTCAAAACATTCGTAAGTCAAAGCATTTCCCATTGAAATGTACGAGGACGGATTAATCCATTCCAGCATTTCAAAAAAATATCAAAATAAAAATAAAAATAAACAGAGCAAGTTCCATACTGGGAGTGCAAAACAAACAAACAAACAAACAAAAAACACCAAAACAACACTGACCCTCAATTCCCCCCCCCACAACAAAACTAAAACTTTTTTTAAAAGCAGCACCTTACAAAGCCTCCTCAGCCTCCTGAGCTTTCACCGCCGCTGCGACCACCACGGCCAGGAGGCTTGAGACTGGTCGGGTTGCTTCGGCTGCTCAACTCCCGCTTGCTCCTCACCACCCTCCACGGACCAATGCCACCACTGGTGCCCTACGCTGGCTCCAGCTCCGGAACCAGCACCAGCAGCTGCTCGCTGGGGTGGCTGCATCGGTCCTCGTTCCCGCCAGGCCAAGGACTGACTGCTGCTGGGTCAACGGTGGGCTGCATCGGGTGAGGAGCCCTGGAGAGCAGCCTGGGAGCCACCCACCAACGGCAGGCTGCACTGAGTCCCTGGCCCAGTGGGAACGGGACCCAGAAGCATCCCAGGCCACTGCATCCCTTTTCCACTACAATCCTTTTCTGTACTGTAAAAATTTAAAAGTTCCCTGACCCCCTGCTCTAACCATTGGGGTGAAAGAGCTACAAAGAAGCAGCCTCTTTGCCACCAACGGTTAGTATATTTGAATTTCCCGCCCCTTTTCCCTTCCTTTTTCCATTCATAATATTTATTATTTTTATTTATTTATTTTATTTACTATATCCCGCCTATCTGGTCAGGTCAGGACCACTCAGTCAAAGCTCCATTCACAAGTCAAAGCAAAACTTTGTGAACGGAGTTGCTCGCAAGTCAAATTGTTCGTAGGTCAAGGTGTCTGTAAGTCAAGGCACCACTGTATAAAAATTCTATAAAGGTCTCTTGAACAGCGGGGTCTGGCTAAATCCAGGAAGTGGTGAGGGCCACAAACTAGCTATCTTTTAAGAGTCCTACCTAACTGAGCTTTAGTGAGTTCTAAGGAACCACACAGCTCATGTGCCTGTACTTGCAAAGTACTGAGTAAACGTAAAGTGTTCTTTTAAGGTCAGACTTGTTCAAAGGGCTTATGCTACGCACTGATTAGGTCTGGGGATTTGCCCCAGCGCAAAGGTGGTAGGTAGGCGGCCTGTCGGACTCTCCGACCGAATTCATCTTACCCCTTAGGGGGATTTAGTGCACCACATCCGCCTGACACTTGATCTATCCAGCCCAGACCTAGTTAGCTTGCTAATCAGGATATCATGAGGCATTTTGTCAAAACTTTGCTGAAGTCAAAATATACTATGACTACAGCATTCCCTCTGTCTATCAGGGAGAGGACCTGATTAAAAAAAACAAGATCAAATTAGTTTGGCAGGATTTGTTCTTGACAAATCCGTGTTGGCTTTTAGTTATTACTGCATTGTTTTCTAGGTGCCTGCACAATGACTGCTTTACAATGTGTTCCAAAATTTTGCCTGGGATTGATGTCAGGCTGACTGGCCTGTAGTTCCCAGGTTCCTCTTTGTGCCCTTTTTGAAGATAGGGACAACATTACCCCCCCCCCTTCAATCCTCTGGCACCTCATCCATTTCCCATGATTTCAAGAAAATAATGGATAGCAGTTCTGAGAGTTCCTCAGCCAGTTCCTTCAGTAGTCTCGGATGCAGTTCATCCGGCTCTCGAGATCTGAACTTTAAGGCAGTAAGGTATTCCTTGACTATTTGTTTATCAATCTCCAGCTGCAATCCTGTCCCCACCACTTGCACTTCCAATTTGTTTGGAAGTTCATAGTCTGTCTTATGGGAAAAGACTGAACTAAAATAGGAATTGAGCTCCTCTGCCTTTTCTTTGTCCTCTGCTATCATTTTTCATCTCCCTTGCGGAGCCGTGCCACTATGTCTTTTATTTGTCTTTTGCAATTCACATACCTGAAGAATGCTTTTTTATTGCTTTTAGTGGCTCTAGCCAACCTCAGTTCATGCTCAGCTTTTGCTCTCCTAAAGCCCTTCCTGCATTTCCTTGCTACTTGTCTGTACAGCCTAGCCTTCTTTCCACTTCCTGTACATGACTTTTTGGTTTTTAGCTCCTCCCTGAGCTTTTTGTGAAGCCACACTGGCCTTTTTTGCCACTTCCCACCTTTTTTACTTGTTGGAATTGTCTGTACTATATTTCCCCCAGTGAGCTAAGAGCAGTGTAGTACATGACAGTGGTCCTCAAAAGTTTTAGTTACAGGTGTGATGGCGTTGAAGAAGTGTGGGATATGTAGTTAGAGAAATGTAAGATGAAGTCAGACAGGTTCTGTGTGGAGATGATTTGAGAGAGATTGGAATGTGTTTTTCTAAGTGCTATGAGAGTGTTTTTCTGAAGACCAGTAGTACAATGTGGTTCAAGATAAAGCTGAAGGTCGGACAAAGAGGCCCATGAAAGACTCAACATTCCGAGCTAATTGGAGAAGAGATAAAATACCTGGATCTTCATGGGAATTGAGGGCGGAGGAAGGGGTTACAGCCCCTTGAGGCTAATTGGTTAACCGCCATGAAGTGTCAGGAAGAAGGGAGGAGTTTAGAAAATGGACGATGGGTTATGTGGGAGAAGTTCGATTCCATGATGATGGGAGAAAAAGAACTTGATGGTTTGAGTATGGGGCTTGAAGGAGAGAGAATGTAAGTAAAGAGAAAGAAGGAGGTGGGGCTAGCCCACCTTAGTAGTGTTTTTATAGGGATTAGTTATTTTATTTAACTGTAATAATCTCTGAATATGTTCTTTATGCTAAAGCTTGAGCAATATAAACTGATTCTATGAAACTCTATTTTTCTAATAAAAATAATTATAAACATTCTTACAAAGGACTGGTCTCTTGAACAGCAAGGGCTAGCTAACTCCATGGAGTGGAGAGGGCCACAAATTAGTTATCTTTAAAAGTCCTACCTAACTGAGCTGTTGTGAATTCTAAGGAATCACAAAGCCCATGTGTTCTTTTAAGGTCAGACTTGTTTAAGGAGCTTACACTATGCACTGCTGAGGTCTTGGGACTTGCCCCAGCGCAAAGGTGGTAGGTAAGTGGCCTGTCGAATTTTCTAACCAAGTCCTAAGCGCTCCTTAGGAAGGCTTGGGCACCACAACAGGGATCTCTGGAGATGTTACATAGCTCGTCGTTGTTTTGTCGTTTAGTCGTGTCCGACTCCTCGTGACCCCATGGACCAGAGCACGCCAGGCCCTCCTATCTTCCACTGCCTCCCGGAGTTGTGTCAAATTCACGTTGGTTGCTTCGATAACACTGTCCAACCATCTCATCCTCTGTCGTCCCCTTCTCCTCTTGCCCTCACAATTTCCCAACATCAAGGTCTTTTCCAAGGAGTCTTCTCTTCTCATGAGATGGCTAAAGTATTGGAGCCTCAGCTTCAGGATCTGTCCTTCCAGTGAGCACTTGATTTCCTTGAGAATGGATAGGTTTGTTCTCCTTGCAGTCCAGGGGACTCTCAAGAGCCTCCTCCAGCACCACAATTCAAAAGCATCAATTCTTCGGCGGTCAGCTTTCTTTATGGTCCAGCTCTCACTTCCATACGTACATCACAACAGGAAAAACCATAACTTTGACTATTCGGACTTTTGTTTGCAAGGTGATGTCTCTGCTTTTTAAGATGCTGTCAAGGTTTCTTATTGCTTTTCTCCCAAAAAGCAGGCGTCTTTTAATTTCATGGCTGCTGTCTCCATCTGCAGTGATCATGGAGCCCAAGAAAGTAAAATCTGTCACTGATTCCATATCTTCCCCTTTGATTTGCCAGGAGGTGATGGGACCAGTGGCCATGATCTTAGTTTTTTTGATGTTGAGTTTCAGACCGTTTTTTGCACTCTCCTCTTTGGATAGAGGCCTTTGGATAGAGGTTCTTTAATTCCTCCTCACTTTCTGCCATCAGAGTGGTATCATCTGCATATCGGAGATTGTTGATATTTCTTCCGGCAATCTTAATTCCGGCTTGGGATTCCTCCAGTAAAGCCTTTCGCATGATGTATTCTGCATATAAGTTAAATAAGCAGGGGGACAATATACAGCCTTGTCATACTTCTTTCCCAATTTTGAACCAATCAGTTGTTCTACGTATATAACTGTGGCTTCCTGTCCCACATATAGGTTTCTCAGGAGATAGATAAGGTGGTCAGGCACTCCAATTTCTTTAAGGACTTGCCATAGTTTGCTGTGGTCCACACAGTCAAAGGCTTTTGCATAGTCAATGAAGCACAAGTAGATATTTTTCTGGAACTCTCTGGCTTTTTTCATAATCCAGCGCATGTTAGCTATTTGGTTTCTAGCTCCTCTGCCCCTTCGAAATCCAGCTTGTACTTCTGGGAGTTCTCGATCCACATACTGCTGAAGCCTACCTTGTAGGATTTTGAGCATAACCTTGCTAGCGTGTGATATGAGTGCAATTGTACGGTAGTTGCAGCATTCTTTGGCACTGCCCTTTTTTGGGATTAGGATGTAGAGCTTTTCCAGTCCTCTGGCCACTGTTGAGTTTTCCAAACTTGCTGGCATATTTCTTTGCATTGTTTATTTAAGAAGGCCCTCTTGTCTCTCCTTGCTATTCTTTGGAAGTCTGCCTTCAATTTTCTGTTACTTTCCCTATCTCCATTGCATTTTGTTTCCCTTCTTTTCTCTGCTATTTCTAAGGCCTTGTTGGACAGCCACTTTGCTTTCTTGCATTTCCTTTTCTTTGGGATGGTTTTTGTTGCTGCCTCCTGGACAATGTTACGAGCCTCTATCCAAAGTTCTTCAGGCACTCTGTCCACCAAATCTAGTTCCTTAAATCTGTTCTTCACTTCCACTGTGTATTCAGAAGGGATTTGGTTTAGATCAGGCTTGTCCAACCTGTGGCCCTCGGGCCGCATGTGGCCCAGGTCAGCTCGTAATGTGGCCCAGTGCAATTTTTTATTTTTAAAGAAATTCCAAAGTTTCAAGTTATACTGCCGGCGCTTGTGGCCGGGGCATGTCACAACAGTAGAGGGGGAGAGAGGGAAAGAAGGAAGGAGCGGGAGGGGAGGAGAGAGGGGGGCTGCGGACTGCATTGCGCTGTCCCCCATCAATAGGTGGACCCCCTCCTGGCTCCATAAAGCCACCAGAGTCGAAGCTGGCAGCCTCTGCTGTCTGAGATCGCAGCTGCCGGTAAGCGCACTTGGAGCGGGGCTGCGGAGGACGGCTAGGGCTGCCCCCCCCCCCATGCGGCCCAAGCCAAATTTTCATCTTCTAATGTGGCCCAGGGAAGGTGAAAGGTTGGACACCCCTGGTTTAGATTATACCTGACTAGCCCTGTGGTTTTTCCTACTCTCCTCACTTTAAGCTTGAATTTTGCTATGAGAAGCTGATGATCAGAGCCACAATCAGATCCAGGTCTTGTTTTTGCTGACTGTATAGAGTTTCTCCATCTTTGGCTGCAAAGAATATAATCAATCTGATTTTGATATTGCCCATCTGGTGATTTCCATGTATAGAGTCGCCTCTTGTGTTGTTGGAAAAGAGTGTTTGTGATGACCAGCTTGTTCTCTTGACAAAACTCTATTAGCCTTTGCCCTGCTTCGTTTTGACCTCCAAGGCCAAACTTCCCTGTTGTTCCTTTTATCTCTTGACTCCCTACTTTAGCATTCCAATCCATTAGAATGAGAAGAACATCTTTTGGTTGTTGTGGGTTGTTTGGGCTCTTTGGCCGTGTTCTGAAGGTTGTTCTTCCTAATGTTTCGCCAGTCTCTGTGGCCAACATCTTTAGAGGACAGCACTCTGTCCTCTGAAGATGCCGGCCACAGAGACTGGCGAAACGTTAGAAAGAACAACCTTCAGAACACAGCCAAAGAGCCTGAAAAACCCACAACCATTAGATCCCAGCCGTGAAAGCCTTCGCGAATACAAAGAACATCTTTTTTGTGTGTCAGTTCTAGAAGGTGTTGTAAATCTTCATAAGATTGTTCAGTTTCAGTCTCCTCAGCATTGGTGGTGGGTGCATAAACTTAGATTACTGTGATGTTGAAAGGCCTTGGATTCGTATTGACATCATTCCATCATTTTTGAGATTATATCCCATTACAGCTTTTCCCACTCTTTTGTTGACTATGAGGGCTACTCCATTCCTTCTACAGGATTCCTGCCCACAATAGTAGATATGATAATCATCTGAGTTGAATTCGCCCATTCCTGTCCATTTTAGTTCACTGATGCCCAGGATGTTGATGTTTATTCTTGCCATCTCCTGTTTGACCACATCCAGCTTCCCACGGTTCATAGATCTTACATTCCAGGCTCCTATGCAGTATTTTTCTTTGCAGCATCGGACTTTCCTTTCACTTCCAGGCACATCCACAGCTGAGCGTCCTTTCAGCTTTGGCCCAGCCACTTCATTAGCTCTGGAGCTACTTGTACTTGTCCTCTGCTCTTTCTCAGTAGCATGTTGGACGCCTTCCAACCTGAGGGGCCCATCTTCCAGCATCATATCTCTTAGCCTTTTGTTTCTGATCATGGGGCATTCTTGGCAAAGATACTGGAGTGGCATTGCCAATTCCTACTCCAGGTGGATTGTGTTTAGTCAGAACTCTCCACTATGTCCTGTCCGTCTTGGGTGTCCCTGCACGGCATAGCCCAAAGCTTCTCTAAGTTACTCAAGCCCCTTCGCCACGAGAAGGCAGCAATCCATGAAGGAACACAGCTAGGAATTAACTAATACCCATGCCAACGTAAAACATCACAAGAAACCATACTTAGAACAAATTGTGGTTTGAACCATTATTATTATGGTTTTCTACTTAATGATAACCTACGGTTCATCAATTTGAATATCAGACCAAATTTCAGCTTACTTGGGCTGAATCCACACAATTGTTAGGATGCCTGAAATTAAGCCTTTTCTTCTGTTTTCTTTGAGAAGAAGGGGGGGGGATTATGAAGCTCTCCTCTTTGACTTCTCCCCTACCCAAGCTCATCTCACTCCTTTTTCACTAAGCCAACTATCACTCAGAGTGGAAGGCATCTCCAGTGCTATCAAGTGCTACACCAGGAACTAACAAAATTATAACATGAAAAAGTAACTACTGCAAGATTTGAGCCACTTTTTAATGTGGCTAATCCTGTCTTGCTCTCTTGCTTCTAATCACGACTCAATATTGTTCATCTGCCATATTGTTAACATATAGATAAACAAATGGTTTATCTAAACTAGGTGGGGTATAAATACAATAAATAAAATAAAATAAACTCTTCATCTCTACATGAAACATATCAATCCCTCTCTCAAATACACACAGACATTCTTACACATGTAGAGGCAAATATCTAACGACACTTACCAGGCTTTGAGAGACAGAATCTGTTCACTCCTTTGGATAGATTGTAAATTCCAACATTTTCTGGACCATTTCCATCCTGATAGAACTCCTGAAGACCGAAGAATGCAAACACAAGGGGAAAAAAAACAAGCAGGTAACAACACATGCTCTTGGAAGAAGTGTTTATGTGGGACAATTCAAGAGAATGGCTAAAGGCTTCCAGCAATTCCTAGTTCTACTTTGTTGGTGCTACATGCTATCAAGTCACTTTTGACCTATGGAGACCCTATGAATGAGCGACCTCCAAAATGTCATGTCCTCAGCTACCCTGCCTAGCTCTTCCAGACTCAAGCCCATGACCTCTTTTAGGGAGTCAGTCCATCTCACATTTGGTCTTCCTCTTTTCCTGCCGCCTTCCACCTTTCCCAGCATTATTGTCTTTTCCAGAAAACCTTGCCTTCTCATGATCTGCCCAAAGTCAGACAGCCTCAGTTTCAATGTTTTTGTCTCCAGAGATAGTTCAGGATGGATCTGCTCTATGACCCACATACCGATTTCTCTGGTAGTCCAGGGAATCTGCAAAGCTCTCCTCCAACACCATGTTGCAAAGAAATCATCCAACTTTCAGATTCGTACAGCATCTACTCTAGCTTTCCATATATGTTCTATGTACAGAATGAACAGATAAGGGACCAATATGAATCCTTGTCTGACATGTCTGCTCATAGGAAGCCATTCTCTCTCTTCATATTTTGTCCTAATAGTACCTTCTTGTCCATAATACAGGTTATGCATCAGGACAATCAACGTCTGAGGCACATCCATTTCAATCCTGACTTACGGCAACCCTTTGCAAGGTTTTTTAGGTAGAGAGTATTCAGGGTTTTTTAGGTAGAGAGCATTCAAGATTAAGTGGTTCTTAACCTTTGTTACTCGGATGCTTTTGAACTGCAACTCCCAGAAACCCCAGTCAGGACAGCTGTTGGTGAAGGCTTCTGGGAGTTGCAGTCCAAAAACACCTGAGTAACCCAAGGTTAAGAACCAGTGCTCTAGAGGACTGTGTGGGTTGCCCAAGGCTGACTCTTTTCCCTGGAGGCACAGTGAGGAACTGAAGTCCCACCTCTGGCTCCACAGCCAGATACCTAACTCACTGAGCTATCCAGCCAGCTACCAGAGCAGCATTTCAAAGTATTTTAATTTAATCTGATATAATACCATTTAAAATCTGATAGCTGTGTTTCAGAGAAGGGCAACCGATGCCCCTCTTAAGTGATGTCTCCTTATGACTATTTACCTCCCGTCATCCCTGACCACTGATCAGGGCTGGCTGCAGCTCATAGGAGTGGAATCTTACATTCAGAGGCAGAATTTGGAAGAAGAAAAAATTAAAGTGATAGGATGATGCTCTGGAACCAAAATTATCTCTACACTATACAGTTACAGACCCTGATATCATTTTAAGTGACGTGGGTCCACCCTAAGAAATTCTGAGCTTAATGGTCACTTAAGAGTTCTCTTCTAGAATGAATTTATTTATTACAGTCGGGTGACCAGCTCATAAAATATATTTATGGCTAAAATATACAAAATGCAGTTTAAAAATAAACAACCAATTCATAAAACATATTATGTGGCTAAAATATACAAAATGCAGTTTAAAAATGTACAGCCAGTTTATAAAATATATTATATGGTTAAAATATACAAAATGCAATTAAAAAAGTGTATAACAGATAATTAATTGTGTACTGGTTGTAAAATATGGGGAGCATCAAATACAGTATTTTTATAGGCATCCTTTGAACCATTGGATCATCTAGGGCAAACTGGTTTGGACAGGGTCTTGGGCTATAGGGGGTCCTTCCTACATATTTGTAAAGATCTGTAAACATTTCCTCCCTTCGTCGGCTGGGACCCACAACATTTAATTCTCTTCTAGAGAGCTCCAGTGCTGCGGTCCATGGGAGTGTGGTCATGCTGCCTGTGCTAACTAGGCAATTCCGGGAGTTAAGTCCAAAGGATTACTTTTACCAGCTGTGGTTCCTTCCAAATTGCAATTCTATGATTCCATTATTTAGGATTCAAGCAGACCACAAGGGAAAATACATACACCATGAGCTGATACTTACCAAAGTGATGGCATGGGAAAGAGAGCATCGCAGCATATATCCTGTTTGGCGAAACTCAGCCCCAGAGACATCTTCTTCCAAAACCTCAAGTTCCAAAGATTTATTCCTCCAGCACCAGTCTTCGCGGATAATACTCACTAAAAAGACAAATTAGGGATGTTGCATACAAAATGACTCAGATGCTCAAAGGAGGGCAGAACCAGTGACGAAAGCAACTCATTCTGCAAGCATATGCTGGGTAGCAGCAATGGTAGCCATTCAGTTGTTCCTCAAGGCCATTCTCCACTGCTGGAGAGAAAGAGCAAGACACATCAGACCTTCAGGTGGGGTAGAGGAGACTCCCATTGCTAATATTCAATAACAAGCCAGCCAGCTTCTGCACATTGACTGAGGAAGGGGCTCCATCTTGTCCTTTACCTCTGACTTGGGCCAGTCCTGCATGGTACTTCTGGCAAATCATTTTATTGTCTAGGACCCTAGTCATTACCAACAACACTCAAGTCACCCTTTTGGCTTATGTATCACCTGTCTTTTTCTTCTAGTTTCTCCTTAGATATGATCATGGAATAACTTTCTCCAGGGCAGCTTGTGCAGCATCTGGTCAGAAAAATTTAAGCCCCTGGGCCACACTCTCAGATACAATAATTAATAAAAACAAGAATTACTGCTGTTTTATTGACAATTGTCTTACAGCTGTGTGATTCTGCTTGTGGCTCATACCAGTTCTGTTGTTAACACTTCACTTTGTTGTTTATATCCATATTCAGTTCTTTCTATAATGAGTGCAATGAGTAAACAAGAATAATTAGGGGACTGAAAACCAGGCCCGACGATGAAACACTAAAAGAACTGAACATCTTTAGCCTTCAGAAAAGACAACAGCATTTTTCAAATATTTGAAAAGCAGTCATACGGAGGAGGGGAAGGATCTGTTCTTGATCACCTCAGAGTGCATGACATGTACTAATGGGCTTAAGCTACAAGAACCTAGAAGCTGAAAATCAATAAAAACTTAACTGCTAAAAGCAGTACAACAATGGAAACAATTACACTGGGAGATAGTGAGCACTCCAATGCTGGAAGAATTCCAGAGAAAACTGGACAATCATCTGTCATTATGTGCTGTGATTTGGATTCATGCACTGAGCAGGGGGGTGCACTCAATGGCCTTAAAGGCCCCTTCCAACTCCATTATTCCATGATTCTATGAAACAGCTCTCATCCTCCCTGCTTTATTATCACAAGTTGGTGAGGTAAGTCATGCTGGAATGAAGTGGTTTGAAGTAAACCAGATGCAGGTTGCTCACTGGCAACTAGAACCTGCATCTCCCAAGACCCAGTCCTCCATTCTAACCAGTAAACCACACTGATGCTTGAACCAGATCTTTATGTTAATTGGAATTTTTTAAATGAAAAAACAAAATATTAACTAACAGTTTGACCCATAACCTCACCAATCTTGAAGGAGAAGATGAAGGGAAAGATAATAATAAAGCAGAAATGGACCTCAGTGGTTAGTAGCAGGGGCCATGCAATTTTAAAAAATGAAGCTTTGCAGAATCCTCACTTTTGTATTTGCCTGGAAGCACATTTTCAAAAATGAAAGTCAATGAGTTGGATTTCGATGCAAGTTGGAGGCTGCGTTTTTCACCCTGACGTGTCACAGACTGAAGAGTGACAGACAATTCACCACAAGCATCTGAAGAAAACATACAAAGAGAGAGAGAGAGAGAGACGGAGTGGTGAGTGAGCTTACTTCAGATCAGTAAAACGGATTTGGTATATTCCAGAGGCCTTTGCGGGGATCTACTATCCCTCTACAACTAAGGTCCCCTTAGCCTTCTAAGGAGAGGGTCCTTGCTGAAGAACAACTTTGGGTGACCTTGCATGTAACACTAAAATAAACCCAAGTCTGCCACCAAGTTTACATTCAGCAAGAAGTTGTAGATCCCAAGTCAGAGAGCTCTTATCAATCTTACCCGTAAGAACATGTATGTTTGCAAACCATATTCAGATTTCACACTTTACACTCTTTTTGCATGAAGTTCATCTCAACCATTAGCTACATCTCACCAGGACTACTGTAACTCTATGTGTCATTTGCCATCAAGATGGAGGAGTTTATCACAGGATTTGTAACTGGATTACTAACCGATTCCTAACTGGGGTGGGTGTTACGATCATAAAGCAAGTCCTTCTGCATCATACCAAAAAAAAACTCTCCAGTCCAACATTCCGTTCTCCCAGATCCCCCCAAAAAATCCTAAGGGAGGCCCACAAGGATGACATGGTCTCAATAACATCTTTCGATCTGTTCTTCCTAGCAACAAACACACCGCCTGCTGCTTCTGTTTTTTATTTACAGGAGGGAATACATGGCTTACAGCCTGTGATACCCTCATGCGCCTTGAACTTTTTCAATCCCCTATAAATGGTGTCCAAACTGATCACTATCAAGTACATCCAAGGAAGCAAATTTCATCTATTACATCATATCAAGCCAGTGCACTGACTCTTAAGCCATCTTTGAGACTGTGACAATATGAACCCAAAGTCTGAAAAAAGAAGGACCACCTGAGATGGCTGCTCCTAATGTCTGTTCAGTTGGCCCTACCTTCATGGGACGTCCTAGAATGGGATATGTGCATGACTCCTTCCCTAAAGATCTGGTTGCTCCGCATTTCATTTAACTGAATGTAGGCTGTTCTTCATAACATAGATTTTTATGATCTAACTGTTCTAAATGATTTGTAGTGATTTAATTCATTGACATTTGTTTTAAATACAGTGGTGCCTTGCAAGACAAAAAAACTCACAAGACAAATGGTTTTGGCAATGGGGTTGATGACTCACAAGACAAATGTTCCTATGGCCGTGCTTTGCAAGAAGAATGTTTTACGTTTTTTGTTCCTGCCTCATGTTTGCTGATTTTTAAAATGTTTTTCTATGATGTTTAAAAAGTTAGTTTTTTTATTGAAATTTTTTAAATAATCTACACAATATATATGGCTTTAAAGAGCACTTAATAACCCAAATTTGACTTTGTTCTGACTTTTTTTGCCCATAGGAACGCATTAATTAGATTTCAATGCATTCCTACGGGAAAATGTGTTTCGCAAGATAAATTTTTCGCAAGACAACATTAACCGCTTAAATTCGTCTTGGGAGGCACCACTGTATTAATTTCATGAATAGCTCTCAGGAGACCAGGCAGCACTGAAATTATTTTAAACAAATAAATACATTGTTACTCATTAAAATTTTGGTAAGTAATTACAGAGCAAAGGCTGCAGCTCAATGTCATGTCTGCACCCTAATGTTCCATCCTCACCCACAGGGCTGGAGTAGAGTGCCACAGGAAACCAAGGACAGCCATGGGAAGAACCTGGAGTGAGGTGAACTAGTGATCTAGGCTTGGCATCAGGCCTTAAGCGGTAGGGACACAGCTACCAACATTTCTAATCCTAAGGAAGGAGTTGATTCTTGGGAGTCAGCAACTGGCAACAGACTGTGATACCAGTATTTTCAAACTAGCCACAACATAAACATACCTACTTCACAAATCTGTAAAAGTCTTACCCAAGCAGGTGATTTTCCCTGAAACAGAGGCCAGGAATTGGGAAAACATCACATCGAGCACTGGCTTGGAGGCTACAGTCACAGGAAAAGTTTTGGGCTTCAAAGCAAGACCTGCTCTGGCTTCTGCCTCAGGAACAATAGCCTACAAGAGGAATGGCGCCAAGAACATATTTTATACAAAACAAGGAAGCAACCTATCTGGACAATGGTACAATTCTTCCTCTCCTTTTCTAGATTTATGAGTGTCCTCATCCAGCCCTTTTCAAAGTTATTCTACTGCACTACTGTTTCCTTTGTATTTTTCTATTTTATCCTTCTGTCCATCAGTATTTCAAATGGGAATATGAAGGTTGGCTCTGAATAAAGTTTTGAAGCCAACAGAGGTTTAATTGGTGTTCAGTTTCTCTGAAGAACTACCTCTCTCCACATGAGGCTCCTTAGGTTTTAAGATATTTGAGGGAGCCCTCACTCTCTCTGCCCCAGCACACAACAGGTAAGCCGGGGGGGGGGGGGAGAGAAGGCCTTTTCAGTCACTGCTCCCAAGCAGGGCAACGCCTTCTCAAGGAAGGCCAGGCTAACCCTTTATGTCCTTCTGCCAGCAGGCTAAGACCTTTCTGTTCAAACAGCTTTGGGCAAGTGACTAGCCATTAAGGAAGGGGTATGAAGAGGGGATGTTTTTAAATTTGTCCAATGTTTAATGTTTTTGAATGTTATCATTTAACAGCCAAATCCTACCAAGTTTTTTATACCAGTGTAATGCAATTAGCATAAATCTTGTTGGCAAAGAGTTGCACATTAAGAATCCCCATAGTTGCACACAATAGCAAATGCCTGTGCTAACCTCTTAACATGCAGTAATTTGCCAGTGAGATTTATGCCAACTGGTGGGTGCAATTAGTAAAATCCTGGTGATTGTATTTTAAACCACCTTTGTGTTGTACAACTTTTGAAAGGTCCCTTTATCAGGAGAAAGGCCAGGTATAGAGGAATAAAATGAATGAATGAATATTTAAATCAGCCAATTAGAAGAAAAACATGCCGCAAAAATGGTGGGTAATTGGACATGAATATACAGTTCTTATGCAGCACTGAGAAGACAGCTTCTGCACTGCCTATATACAAATATCTCGGGCATACAAGGCTCACGCTGCTTTTGCTAGTATAACACATACTCATATATAGATATATGACACACCACAGTATGCCTACCTGGATGACATAGGCACCTGACTTGGCCTTGAAGCAGAACGCCCCACGGGTGTCAGTCTCTGTAGTAACCAAGACTGCTTTATCCCTCTCCTGAGGCCAGAGGGTTACCCTGTATTTGTTGGTCTGCTTGACTGATTCAGGAAAGCGGGTTACCAGTATCTGTCCACAGACACTGAACCTATTTTGGGGGGAAAAGGAGAGAAAGAGTGAGACATTCACATGCAGAGTTACATGCATTAACATCTGTTCCCACACAGCTGCCCCATCCATCCCACAGCTCACACTGAGTTGGCTAAATCTGCAGCTAGGACATACATTGCAGCCTGTGTGTGGAAAGGCCAGTTCTGGATGTGATGTTTTCCCAATTCCTGGTATCTGTTTCAGGGAAAGGGTCTCACATTCCCCAATACCCACCCACCAGAGATCCTTACACAGGGAATTTCCCCTCAGAAGTCTCCTCAACATGCTTATTATTTAAATGATTTTTCCCCAAAGAGAGGCAGTACAATTATTTTAAAAACTGATTAGACAAACCTTTCATAGGCCCCAGCTGTCACAGAGGCATCTCACCTTATGGACAAGTAGGATACAAACTGAAGGGTTTTCTACTGTACAGCAAAGCAGACTTGCTGTGCACAAAACTTCAGTTTCCAAGAACGAATCATATCTCTTAGGACAATTGCACCGGATTGCCACCAGAGCTTGGTGGCAGAAATACCAAATCTGCATGATGGACAGTGAGAGCCTGTATGGTTGGGTAGCTGCCGAGGATCAACACATCATCAAGGACCTGCTGGCAGGAATCTCAGGCACGTACCTCAATTCACCATCAAAAACCAGCTCGTTCAACTGCCTCTTGTTCTGGGCCAAACAACCATGATGATGTGAAGGAGCAAGGGATACCACTGCCAGAAGGCTCACTAGCTCTCTGCCAACCTGATAAGCGAGCAGGCAGCAGCAACGATGAGGAAGAGGAACAAGTCATAGCAGTAGGCCACAACACTAATGAGGACAAAAGCTTTTTCTAAGAGAGAAGGTGCCATCCTCGAAGTTCCTCTACAACCTGCAGCAGGACTGGTACTTTGAATGCAGAAGAGGCCTGGCATCTCCAGTATAAAACAGCAGACAGCAGTTGGAAAGCACTCTGAATTAAATTTGGCAAAACTCTGGCAAACTATTGCCAGGAAGTCCATACAGCACTGGCCTAAGTGAACATGTGTAAGGCACCTTCCTTACCTAACAGTAAAAACACAGCTCAAAAGACACTCACTCTGTTGCTATTATGTCAGCCAGCTGGGGAGTATTTGGGGCAATTTTCACTGTAATGGTGTCGAAGAACAGATGTTCCTTCTGTGCTTGAATGGTGTATGTGCCAGTGGTGATATTTTCAAGGCGGAAAGAACCATCAGGCTTTGTGGTAACTGCAACAAAAAGAGAGGGGAGAGCAAAGTGAGTGTAAGAAACATAACCTACATGATGGTATACACAGAGCAAGCACTGTGTAACAACACAGTGTTACACAAGGTTGTAACAACACAGGGTTTCAGGAGCTTAATTTCTTAACAATAAGGATAACCCTGGAAATGGGTATGTATGGGGATGGGGATGGTAGTATGCTGCAAGAGCACAAACATGTTGACATCCTAACCTTTATGAACATTACTGTGGCCCATCCACCTTCTCAGCAAGAAAATTTTGAGGTACAACACACTTTACAGCTCTTGCACCGCCAAGAAGAATCTTCTGGCCTTCCTAACATGCCTAGTTAACAATCACTGCTTTGACTTATCATGGTGACAACAAAGGACCTTGAGAGGGCGCTAGACAAACCAGGCAGGCAGGCCTTCATTCCTTCACTGCCTTTCTCCTTAAAAAGGACCCAAAATAGCATGCATCATTAAACAGACAATACTTAAAACACTTAAAAATATTAACTATACAAATATTAAATAGAACAAAACAAATTATTATATTAAAAAATGGCAAATAAAACCTAAATATTAAAAACATATTTAAAAGCAAAAAGGCACAACAATCCAATTTAAAAAATCTCTCTCAGACAGACAGTCACTAAGGGAAAGCCTGTCTGAAGTGAAAGGTTTTTGCATAACATGTTGGGTTACCTGTGCTCTCTAATGGCAGGAGTCCCTCAATCTCACTGCAGACACTCCTAGTGAGCAATCAGTTCAAACCTCCAGGAAGAGTGAGGCACATCCAGACAGAGAAAGTTGGAATGGTCTGGTTTGCACTTGAAAGGTTCTAATATTTAGTGGAATCTTTTTTAATCCTCACTTCAGCAATCCTTCTGTTTGCACTGAGTGACATTTCTTCTCCCATGAGAAGGATCCAGACAGGTCTTTGGATCACTCCAATTTGTTCCCCTTTCAATTAATGAGGCTGCCCTTCCCACTCCCTTTCCCACAGCTGTCATGTGGTGACTTGCCTTTGTGACTCAGTGCAACAGCAAAGCCCCCACCTAGCATGGGACACACATATGTCTCTCATTTATCTAGAACAGCACTGCATCAATAGGAAAATATATATAAAAAACAATAGGTAAAAATAGATGGGGTGGGGTTCTGTAAGCTTTTATCCAGAGAATTTATATTCCACAAAGCTGGTGGAGAAACAGCCCAAGGGCCGTTTGGCTATCCCCCTACCACTTCCGACCTCCAGCCCCCACTGCATGCTCACTTCTTGGTCTTAGCCAGATAGCTGCTGCCGCCCTCCCAGCAGGTATTGCACAACGGCAAACAGGAGGACCATCAGTCACCGTCAGTCCTGGTCACAGCGAGAACAGGCAAACATTCCCCCCCCCCTCATTTTCTGCAGCTCATGAAGAATGACCGGGAAGAAACTCATGAATGCCAGGAAGGAAGTGCTGGAGCAAAGCTGAATCCAGCATCCAGGCTGTGCAGATGCAGGGGAAAGAGAATGGGGTTGCCAGTCTGATGAGTCCACCACTTCACAACCCTTTTTTGTTGTGGGGACTGCAGCACCCTGTGTCCCAGCTTCAGGTCACATTACATGTGTGATGGTATTGAAGGAGAGTGGGATTTGTAGTCTGAAGAAAATGGAGTCTCTTAGGTTCAAAGTGAAATGATTGGGAGGCATTGGAATGTAGTAAGGGCCGTGAGACTGTTTGTCCTAATTTACAGCTAGGCTGGTACAGGGAGAATGCTGATAAGAGTGAAGGGGGAAGCCAGAGGCCCAGAAGACCAAACATGCACACCACCTTAATTGAGAGAAGATAAACAACACCTGGCCCCATCATGGGAATTGGGGGTGGGGAGTGGTGTTACGCCTCTTTGGTTTACAGCTACGAAGGAGGAGGTCCAAGGAATGTAGAAAAGATGGAGGAGAGGAGGTGTTACAGAGCTTCTCTTGGCTTATGCCAAACTGGTAGGAATTCCTGATGGATTGAGAAATGTTTACAGAATGTAGAATGGGGAGGGGTGGGAATAGCCCACCATAGCTTAGAGATATAGTGTTTCGTATTCCAATAAGAAACAACAGCTTTATTTAACTATTGTAATCTTTGGACATGTTATTATGATACTGCTTTTGCAAAAATATTGCTTCTATTAATCTTTATTTTCTTAATAAAAATAATTATAAAAACTCATTGAGGACTGGTGTGAAGGACAGGAGGCTAGTGAGCCGTCCTCAACAAAGAATGTACAGGAGGAGGCGTGGGGATGCGCAGAGGGTGTGCTAATAGAAATAGAAGAGGAAGGAGTGAAGGAAAGCGGTAGAAGTGTGCTTGGTGGAGGACGAGAAGGAGGACCAAGGGGAGGAGCAAGATCTGATAGTGTGGGAAGAGGTTATAAGAGTGAGGCGACGCGCAGGAATTTAGAGATCTGGAAACAGACAAGACAGAGAAAAGCACCAAAGATAGCGCGGTACAAACAGAAAGGAATGATGAGACACCTGACAAGGTCTGTGACTTATTGAAGGATTTCCCCAAACTTGAGACAGGAGGATTACTCCCAGATCCAAGCTTGCCTAGAAGAGAAGGGAAGGGTGTAAGACCACTACAATGGACAGTGGTGGTTTCCCCCGCAACCAGGGTGGTGGGGAGGAAAGTGATCTGTCCCAGTCCCTCTTACAACAATCCACCAGTTGAAGGGGATTGGGTGAGACATCCTTGGTGTGGGACAGTATGTGCAGTAAGGAGCACCCCTTTGAGGGTGACAACCGACCGCGAGCGCTTTCGTCCAGCCTCAGTGTAAGGAGTGACATATTTACGTCAGG
Organism: Pogona vitticeps; assembly: GCF_051106095.1. Lineage (NCBI taxonomy): Eukaryota > Metazoa > Chordata > Lepidosauria > Squamata > Agamidae > Pogona > Pogona vitticeps. The sequence goes on from NC_135795.1 coordinate 14,723,714, forward strand.
AGCCAAGATCTTAAGTTACAAGACGATTCCATAATTGAGCTGTTTTGATCCGTTTAATTTGGTTAATGCAGAAGTTGATGTTAATAAAATTGAGCCAGTTGGACTTTCAAAATCATCTCCGCCTCTTATTTCCGCCAAAATGAGGGAACTGTCACCAATTTTTGAAGAACCTGATCACAACTGGTCTCTTGAACCAGCAAGGTTAGACTAAATCCAGAGGGGAGGAAAAGGTCAATAACTAGCTACCATGGAGAAGTCCTACCTGACTGAGTTGTGAGTTCTGAGGAATCACGAAGCCCATGTTTATGTACTTTTAAAGTACGATCTAAAGTGAAGTGTTCTTTAATGGTCCAGTCTGTCCACGGTACAAATGCTATGTTCTACTGAGGCTTGAGGACTTACCTCAGGACAAAGAGATAGCTTTGTGTCCAAAGTGGCTCCCTGTCCAAATGCCATATTCTCCTTAGGGAGATTTGGTCGTCACAACATGCACCCACAGGCTGCCTTTAAAATCCCAGCAAGTTAGAGAGAAGCCTCCCTGCATGTGTGAAACCCGCAGTACAGAAGGGAGGCAGCCTTCCCCTCTGGGGTTCCCCTGCCCTCCAAGGCTTCTCCTGGACTGAAGCTGCAATGAGCTACAAAGAGGGAACTGCAGCAACCAAGAGGCAGGGGTGGCAAGGTTAAACACATGTACACCCAGGTGCTTCTTCACTGCACATCCCCAGTACATTCCCCTCCCCTGTTAACCTTCCTCATTACGTATCACCTGTTGGTCTTGGCTCGAAGGCTCCCCCGTCAACCCACTATGCAGACTGGCTTGTTTTCGGGACCTCGAGAGGGCAGGTCTCTTTCAAAGCCACAACCCACAAAATATGTGGCAATTTACTGGACAGAGAGGAGGAAGAGAGAGCGGGAGAGATGTCAGGGGATGCATAAGAATGAGAAGGGGTTGCAGAGACAGGGGAGATAAAAAAAAGAGGGCGAGAAAGAAAAGGGCATCGGAAAAAGGAAGTGAGATGAGGGCTGCCTCTCTTTCTGGAAGAGAAATAACAGGACACTGGGGGAAAGAAAAATGACAGGGTAACACAGGTGAGAGGAAAAAGAACGAAAAGAAAGAGGGGAGTCATCCAGCTAACCACTAACTTGGGTCCTGCATACAATCCACAGAGAGAGCTCCTAGCAGCAACCACGGAGGGTACTTGTACTGTTACCCCGTGTTCCTCGCCTCAGGTTAGGGCCTCCCACTTACCTCACGATCAAGCAGGCCTTGTTCTTTCTCTGCCTCCATCACCATTGGAATTATCTGTTCTCTTTGTTGATTCAACCATCCGTCCTAGAGAGGACTGTACTCAGCAGTCCAGGCCTATTCTAGGATTCCATCATTTTAACTTATGACATGAGGAAGTTCCAACTTTTAAAATCCTTTGACAAAACCCAGAGCAAAATGACCGCCACCCAGTGTACCTTTAATCTGGCTGTTCAGCATCACCAGGGCATCAGCAACCCCTTCGCCTTCAGGACTGTTTAAAACCCGACCAGTGACTGAGAAGCCCATGACATGGAAGATAGGCTGGAAAAAAGCAGATAAAGGAACAATGCTGAATAGTCAGGATTCAATCCATCAATCTATGCCTTTTATTCTTCCTCTTCCAATCTCTTCCAATTTAGAAAGTAAACCTGCTTTCATTTCTTAAAAGATGTGTTTCAAAACATATCCAAACTAAATTCCTTCTCAGCTCGACCCAACAGCCAGTGTTCCTGTGAGTATCAAGGGATAAGGAGAGCCATGTATGCCACCTTGAGTTCATTGGAGGAACAGGAGAATAATAATGTAAATACTACCAAAAATAAGAAACAAAATAAGTCCAAAAGAGGGCTTACCTCAATTTTCAAACTGTCATGCTCTACTGTGAAATCCAATCTAGATGGAGCAACATCAAATGTAATCCTCTCTCCTCTGTAAAAGGGTACCTGAAAATTTAAAGCAGAAACTCTTTTGTAACTTATTCCTTAAAAATCATGTTTCACTAAATACAGTGGAAAGGAGCATAATTTGAGAAGCAGGACTAAGCATCATTTACAAGCCATTCCTAAATCCACAAAAGGGTGAAGCAGAACTTTTCACCCATAGTTAGATACATTTGCCTCAGTTCTGAAATTGCATACTATGGGCTACCTGTAAACCTGCCATTTTTAAACCTGTCAGACTTCCTTCTTGTAAAACTGTCCACAACATCAACAATTGGTAATACCCTCTGTCTAGCCTGTAACGGCATACAGAACAAAACACAATTTAGCATATTACAACACAATTTAAATGAACAGCAGTTCTCCAGTTCACAGAATGTTATCCTCCTTCTGGCTAAACAGCTTAAGATGATAGAGAGACTGAGGTGTCAGCAAAGCTGAGAACAAAACCATTATAACTCCATTATGGGTCTGGACTTCCAGCAGGATCACCCAATGATCAAAGCTGAGACACCAGACTAAGATGCATGGATCCTCTCTAGGACTGATGGTTGAGTCAACAAAGAGAACAGATCATTCCAATGGTGATGGAGGCAGAGAAATTTCCTGAATGGCAGCTACTGGGCACTGGCAATAGTGGAAAGTGTCACTAGTAGAGGACTTTTCACAGATGACAACAGTAACACTCAAGCTAACTTTTACTAGTACTTCACATAACATAGCAATAGTAAACCCTTCTTAATACCTGTATCTCAGAAACTCTATGATGGGACAATCAAAAATAAGGCTCACTAGGACCCTTGCGAAGCTCCCCCCACCCCCCACAGGGCCAGCGGGGGTGAAATCGTGACCTTCCAGGACCTTTTCTGAGACTTTCAAGCCTCACAAAAGGTCCTGGAAGCTGCCGTGGGGGTGGGGAGAGCGTCACAAGTGTCCTGGAAGGCTCACTGGGACCCTTGTGACGCTCCCCCCACCGCCCCACGGCGCCAGAGGGGGCAAAATAGCCACCTTCTGGGGCTCTTCTGTGGCTTGGGAAGCTTCAGAAGAGCCCCAGAAGGTGGTTATTTCGCCCCCTCTGGCCCCAGGGGGAGGCAGGGGGAGTCTCCAAAGGGTCCTGGAACATACCCTAGGACCCTTTGGAGATTCACCCTGCCCCCTCCGGAGGCTAGAGGGGGTGAAATTGCCACCTTCTGGGGCTCTTCTGAGGCTTGGGAAGCTTCAGAAGAGTCCCAGAAGGTGGCGATTTCACCTCTTCTGGCCCCTGGGGGGGGGGGCAGGGTGAGTCTCCAAAGGGTCCTGGAACACACCCTAGGGTCCTAGGGTGTGTTCCATAAGATGGACCTCTCCATAAGGCTCACCAAATTTTAGGAGAAGAAAACAGATTATTTTTTTTTCCTGTTTTCTTCTCCTAAAAATTTGGTGCGTCTTATGGAAAGGTGCCTCTTATAGAGCGAAAAATACGGTAATAGCATCCTTAGAGAGTAATTTGTCAATCTCTTGACGAGGAATAGAGGAAGCAGTTGTGTTTCTGAGGAAACCTGTGCAAGGTGTAAAAGAAAACTCAATCGCATAACCTGTAGCAATAATAGTGAGAACCCAGGAGTCGGAGGTGATAGTCCTCCAGATATGAAAAAATTGGGCTAGTGTAATCAAGCCAGGGAGTGGTGCTTGTGGCTGTACAATATTAAAGAGGCTGCTGGTTTTTTGGTCTTCTCAATGGGCCTGATTACGTGGCCTCTGTCTACCGGATTGCTGTCGGGGCTGACCTTGAAAGCCAGACTGTTGTGACTTGAACGGTTGAAATAAGGCCTGGAAGAAAAGGGTTGGCGCCAAGACGCACAAGACAGTGACTGTGAGGTATAAGATCTTGCAGTCTTTCGGTGTTTCAATAGCCTCTCCAGGGTCTCATCTGTTTTGGGATCAAAAAGGCCAAGACCGTCAAAGGGAAGAGCCTCGATTCTTGTCTTCACGTCCTTGGATATACTCACTGAACGCAGCCAAGCACGCTGGCGGATGGCAATCGATGTGGCCACCTGCCTAGAGGCCGCATCCACCACATGCCTAGCTGCAATTCTTTCTTGGCGAGCCAAAGACATGGCCTCCTGATGGTGAGCCAGACAAGTATTTTGATATCCTCGGGGGCAGCATGCAGGACTGGCAGGACTGCATTCCAAAGGTGCTGGTGATAGGCACCCATGGCTGCTAGGTAATTGGCTACCCGAAGGACGAAGGTATACCGCCTTCTCCCCAAGGTGTTCATCTTCCGGCCTTCCCTGTCAGTAGGCGCAGATGTGGACCTACTGTGGGTTCACGACTGTGTAGCATACACCACCAAAGAGTCAGGTAATGGATGCTTTGAGAGGAACTCTGTGCCAGCGCCGTGTATTTTGTAGAGATTCTTCACTCTTTGAGGAATTTGTTGGGACATAGAGGGCTTCTCCCAAGATTCCTTAACCAAGCTTAGCAAGGATAGAATAAAAGCTAAGTGGAGTGGAGGTAATTGATCTTTAGTGATGTCCTCAAACACTTTATCAAGTTGCTCAGGCTGTGGTTGAACTCCAGCAAAGTCAAGGACATCAGCAATCTGCTTTATCAGTTGAGTGTAGGATGTGTAATCCTCCAATGGAGAGGGAGGGTGGCTTCCAACCACATCCAAAGCTGGAGTGGGAAGATCAAGTGGCAAATTGTCCCTAATTTCACCCTTGTCTGCGGAAGAATCTGAATCAATGTTGACATCTCGGTCTGGGGAGCGAGCGGGTGTTCGGGCTCGAGGATAGTCAAACTCAGACTCCGAGCGTGCTAGGATGTCGAGAAAATCCTCCTCACAAGGCTGCAGGGAAATAGTGGGAGAGGAAGGCAGACGAGATGTTCGGTTGTCGAACCTGAAGGAAATCTCCCTAGCGGGCAAGGCCAATGGCTGCTCCGTCCCTCAAGGTCGAGTAAGCTGTTCCTGGGCTGCAGAATGATCATCCGGTCAGCGGAAAAAGTCCTGAGGATAAGGCGGGTAGCAAGGTGGAAACAGCTTGAAAAAGGGCAGCCATTGGTGAGGTCCATAATACGTGGCCGGGTCAAAAGTCATCGGAAATCCAGAGCCTTCGAAACCGTAGCCTCTAGGCCTGTAATAGCTGTGTAGATCATCCCAGGAGGGATAATGGTAGTCCTGGTAAGCAGCGGGATCTCCTCTCAGTGAACAGGATTGAGCTTGATCAGACTCGAGGTCAAGATGTCTTTTTTTTTTCTTTTGCAGCGGTGCAGAAGCCAGTTCCGGAGAAGCAGGAGGAAGCCCTGGAGTCTCCGACTGTAGCACCACCGAGCCCTGAGGAGACCGAGGTGAGAGGCTTAAACAGGGGGAGATAAGTAATTCTGACCCCTAGGGAGGCATTTGCTCATCTCCCAAAAGCCCAAGCTCCGCCATTTGTTGGCGGGTATGGATTGTCAACCCAGGCGGCAAAAGCAGGGCTTGCAGTAAAGCCGACACAGAAGAGGTTTTCTTCTTTTTCAATGTCGAGCTTGAGGGAGGTTTCGAGGTTGAAACGGAAGCTGTCGACCTTCAGCCCGAAGATGTCAACTTCATGGTCTTTTAATGGTAGGGGGAGAACGCCCCGTAACTGAAGAAGTTTCGGAAGGAGGAGCCCGTGGCGGGTCCATCTCCAACTGGGAAGGGCTGAGAGATTTTTGCCACAAGTGAGAGCGAAGTCTCTCAAGCCTTGGCTTCAGAGCAGGCTTGGTAAACACATTACAAAAGCCGCACGAGGCACGCTGGTGCTCCTCGGCAAGACAAAGAAGACACTTTAAGTGTCCGTCAGTCATGTTGCAGGCCAAACAACGTTTGAACGGGCCCAACGAGGCCATAAACTTTTCAATCAGTTTTACGCTTGCAGAAATAAACTCACCAGTCCGTGGGAAAGTGAAACAAGCCAAGGTCAACACTGAGAGGTCCAATAAAAAGTTGATAAAGAAAGAAAAACACTAAGCTCCGGTTGAGGTTGCTGCAAACACGGCGGCAGGAAACGAAACTGAGGCACCGCCGGGGGCAGGGATATAGCCTAAGTGGGAGGTCCCGGCACCAAGTGCTTAAATCTATAGAACAGGCTTGTCCAACTCGCGGCCCAAGGTCAGCTTGTAATGTGGCCCAGTGCAATTTTTTATTTTTAAAGAAATTCCAAAGTTTCAAGTTACACTGCCGGCACTTGCGGCTGGAATGTGGCCGGGGCATGTCACAACAGTAGAGGGGGAGAGAGGGAAGGAAGGAAGGAGTGGGAGGGGACAGGGGGGCTGCGTGACTGCATTGCACCATCCCCGTCAATAGGTGGACCCCCTCCCAGCCCCATAAAGCCGCCGGAGTCGAAGCTGGCAGCCTCTGCTGTCTGAGATTGCAGCTGCTGGTAAGCGCGCTTGGAGGGGGGCTGTGGAGGACGGCTAGGGCTGCCTCCCCATGTGGCCCAAACCAAATGTATGTGCGGCCCATGTGACGAACACGGGTTCGAAAACACGCGTGTACGCTTGGACAGAGAGCAATCAGGAGTTTGCACATGCTAAAATGAGCTGAAGAGTCCAAATTCAGCCAGCCATGCTACAACACTCCTTCTCACAAGTCTGCCCACATAAGAACACCCTGGTACTCTCAGATATTATTGTGAAAAGGTCAAGTGGGCTTTGTAGTCCTTAGACTTAACTTGCACCACTGACAGGACTCTAAGTAAGCTAGGCCGAGGCAGCACTCTCAGATGACCCTATGGCAAGTGTACTGTTCAGGAAACCAAATGAGTTTTATAATCTTTATTTTATTAAAGAAAAAGCATGTTACTAAGCCAAATTAAACCAAAACAAATAATCTAGCATTGTGCTGTTTAGTTACACAGATGTAGTGAGGCAAAGAAAACATGAAAAATATAAAAGTATTCAAAAACCCAAAAAGCCATTAAGATGAATAAAAACAATTCCAGTCCAGGAAATCATTAGTAAACAAAATAATCCAAGTTGGTTATAAAAAGGCTATAGTCCTCAGTGATACTATAGAATAAAAATCCCTAAACAAAAGTAAAAATCCATTATATGTCCCATAGTCCTTAGAAAAGAAAAATCCAGTAAATATACCATAGTCCTTACTAAATTACAAGAGCATAGTCCATATGGAGTATTCCAAGAAAAGAAGTCCATAAAGAATATTCCATAGGTAACAGTCCATAGCAAATAGTCCATGCATAGTCCTTAGGTAAAATCCCATAAGTCCAAAAGTAATCCAGCAAAGTAATTTTCATCTTCTAATGTGGTCCAGGGAAGGTGAAAGGTTGGACACCCCTGCTATAGGTTCCGAAACTCCTCTGCTCAGGCGCAGATAAATCCATTAGTGTGCATTCACAGAGACCACAAAGGAGAAGACCTTCTTACAGCAGCCACTTAGCCTTGGATTTCTTGCTTTCATAATTTAAATGCTAATTCACAATATCCTAACAGTTTATTTTATTTATTTATGTATTTATGTATTTATTTATTTATTTGTGTATTTATGTATTTATGTATGTATGTATGTATGTATGTATGTATTTATTTATTTATTTATTTATTTATTTATTTATTTATTTATTTATTTATTTATTTATACCCCGCCTGTCTAGTCATTTCGACCACTCTAGGCTGCTTAATGCCTTGGTGCCAAATTGGCTGGCTTACTTTTGCTTTGCTTTACTTTAACTCCTGTTCTTCAATGCTTGCCAACCAGCCAGATAACACTTGAGAGCAGATGACCAACAAGATTCACTCTTTACTCACCACAGTGTACTTTCCACTCGGCAAAGACAGGAAAGTGAAAGACCCATCTTCTTTGGAGATGACATTGCAGAGATAGACAAGAGAATTGTCCCTTGCAGAAAAACCCTCCACAGGTGAGGTGTTGCAGCCCAAAATGTCCTGGACAAAGGAAGACAGGCAATCATCACTACTCGTATATCCTGACTCAAATAATCCTGCTGAGCACTGACCACAGAATTGGGGTTCCACTGTGGAAGTGGCTCAATCCATGCAAATCAAAGCAAGGAAGGAGCATCCCACCCCACTTAAACAAGAGGTATGGCATTTTTCTCCCTTTCAAGGTCCACTTTTGGGAATTAAAAGTCTCACCAGTCATTATGGCCACTGGCCACGTTGGCTGGGGATGCCAGAAGTTGTCATCTCAAGCAATAACTTTACCAGCATTTGGCTTAATCTGGGTTTAGATCCGTTATGACCAGTGCTGGGATCAGCAGCAAACTTACATGAGAATTCCATTTATCACTATTTACTAATAGATCTGTTAGACTGGTGTAGTGATTGCAGAGTATTGCAGTAGAATTTGTGAGAGTCTTGACTAAGCAACAAAGCTCACTAAGTGACCCTGTGTCAGTCACTCTTGGCCAGTCTGGCCCACTTCAGAGGACTGTGGCAAAGATGAAAAGGTAAGAGGGGAGCCAGTGACACCAGCCAGAACACGTTAGGAGGAAGGCTGGGTTACAACCCGAACTAATAAGCGTAGATCCTTATCCTAAGTAGCCCAAGTCATTTAAAGGAAAGGATTGATCAATGACCACTCCAAGAGAACTCCAAGCTTTGTAGATGTACAAATAACCAGGAGGGGGGCAGAACAAGGTAGTCCCCGAAACAGTCCAATGAGAAGTGAGCATGCTCGGTTAGCACAGAATGCTGACTAGGGGATGAGGGGAGCAAAATGGAATGCCTGGCTAGGAACTGGAACAAAACCAGTCTACCCTGCAACTTTTTCTGACAGGTCTCTCTTGAGACCTGTAATGGGCAGGACTAGTGATGGGATACAAATATGAGTATCAGCACCACAGCTGCCTGGGGAAACCAGGCTCTCTCCCCAGAATCGGCCGGTCCACTTAGCTCTTGCCACGCGCAGCCATCATCATTCGTGTTGCGCCTATTACGGAAGTAGCCCAGCTGTGGCTTCCCCACACAGCCAACCACTCCAGCAAGAAGACGGGATGACGCGTCGCCCCACTCAGCGGCTGAACAGTCGGCTGTGCAAGGAAGGCAGGGAAGCCAGAGCTGGGCTATGGGCCGTGGATTGGGGTTTGGGGACCCCTGCTCTATGGAATTCAAAGCACACTTTCTCTCCCTGATGTGTGCCTTGCAGGGAGACTTTTACAGAAGAAAGCATTTAGCAATGGCATTCTCCCATCTGCACTCTGAAATAGTATAGCCTTGACTCTACCACTCTCTCCGTCTGTTGTCATATTCCCCAAACTTCACTTAAACATGCTTGATAACAAAACTTATCATTTAATTTCAAGTGTTACAAAACCACCAGATCTTTTCCAATGGAGAAAAAGCAAACCTCCTTGGTCACTGAAGGGGAGAAAAGGAGGAACATAACGCCTTTCATGGGCTCTCCATCGCTTCGAACAGACCCTGACACGTTGTAACCTGCCACAATCAGAGGACCAGAGGCATAAGCATTGGAGGTGGTCACCCGCACAGTTGTCTTGGCCTGAAATGCAGAAACAGGCAAAGATATAAAATACCAAGACTGTGTGATGTGTTGAAGATTAAATAAAATAAAGGGACTCAGATCACTCTTGCTGTGGATTGAAAGAAGGCATTAGAAAGATGCAAGCAGGCTAGCAGTGCTCTCATGCAATAATATTCTTATGACTATAAATTACTGATGTTACTTAAATAAATAATTATTATTTATTTAAGTAATTCATTTACTACGAATAAATGATGTCATTTATTTGTCATCTATAATTTGTCAAATAAATTATACAGTGGTGCCTCACACAACGATGTTAATTGGTTCCAAAAAAATCAACGTTGTGTGAAACATCGTTCTGTGAAACACCATTTCCCATAGGAATGCATTGAAAACCGGTTAATCCGTTCCAATTGGAACAGATTGCCATCGCTGAGTGAAAATCCCCATAGGAAACATCGCTGTGTGAAACAATGTTTCCTTCATTGGAATGTATTGAAGCCGACTCAATACATTTCAATGGCTTTGCGAAGTCCTTTTTCGCTCCTGTAAAAGTGTCTTACAATGTTTGGAAGCCGTTTTAAATTATTGCAATGGTTATGACCATTTCAAGTTACGACCAGCTCTGGCCACAAAATTTTGCTTCTACTTGTGACCGGAGCTTCCACTTACAAAGAGAAAAAGGCAGGGGGAAAAGGCGGGAAATTCAAATTGTTAGCTGTAGGTAGCAAAAGAGCCTGCTTCTTTGTAGCTCTTTCGCCCCAACAGTTAGAGAGTGTGCGTCATCGTCAGAGGCTTCGGACTGCCTCCTTCTGCTTCTGAGAGCGTATGTGTGTGTTTGCAGGGAGGCTTCTGGCTGCCTTGTAAGGTAAGGTGCTGTTTTCTGCTTTTTAAAAACTGTTATGGGTGTTTTTGCAGCGTGGTTTTGAGCTAGAGGGGGTTATGTTTCTGTGGTGTGATGGGTCTTGGGGGGGTGGGTTTGTTTGTTTTTTGGTTTTCCCCCCATTTCTGATGGGTCTTGGGGATTTAGTGCTTTTTGGGTGGTTCCCCATTTCCGATGAGTCTTGGAGACTTTTTTGGCTCCCCCCATTTCTGATGGGTTTTGGGAGGTTTGGTTGCTTTTTGGGTTTTGTCCCTATTTCCAATGGGTCCTGCATGCTTCCCTTGCTTTTTCCTTTGTTTTCTTTGCATTTCCGACCTGCCCCCTTTGTTTTCTGTGCATTTCCAATCTGCTCCGTTTGTTTTCTGTGCATTTCCAATGGGTCTTGCATGCCTGATTGCTTTTCTTTCTCCCCCCCCCCTTTGGCTGGAAGGGATTAATCGCGTTTCCAATTAGTCTTGCAGTGATTTTTTGGTGTGATTTTTTTTCCTTTGGCCAGAATGGATTAATTGCATTTCAATGCATTCCTATGGGAAATGGTGCTTCAACATACAACCATTTCGAGTTACGTCCATCTTCTGGAACGGATTATGATCGTAAGTGGAGGCACCACTGTATTTATTTTTCTGGCTTTTACCTCTGATCTAGATTTGATCAATCTACACTGGGCAGCTTACATTCCAAATATAAAACAAAATTTAAAAGAAACCGTACCAGACAACATAAAGATAAGCCAAGACTCTGCTCAAAACTCGAGCTCCATCCCAGGATCAGGTAGCCAACTTAAGGTTGACTAAGCCTTCCATTTTTCTGAGGTCTATGGAGTATCTAAATTACTGGGGGGGAGGGTGTTAGGGATGACAATGTGTAACCTGCATAACTAAACTGTAAACCACTCACAGAGAACTTTAAGCACTATAGGATGATATATAAGATACACACTTTGCTTTGCTTCTTCTCCCTAGAGGCACAGTGGGTAGGTGAACCCCCTACCTCTGGCTCTACAGCCAAATACCTAATTTTTATGGGGAGAGTAGACTTTATACGTTTGTTTTCTTTTTATATGTTTTATATGGTTTTAATAATATTTTGTAAGCCACCCAGAGTAGTGGCATGTTCACTAAATGGGTGGGGTATAACTCTAAATAAATAAATAAAAATTAAATAAACAATTAATTCACTTAGCTATACAGCCAGCTTGCAGGACACCAATCTACAGAAAGCTTGCACAACACTGTTCAAAATTACAACCTATTAGAGCACTGTTGACAGTCAGTGGCCACTGAAGCACGATAACAGTTTAAGTATTTTCTCTGTTGCTACTGCAGCAATTATTCTAAATGCAAAATGTTATTGACCAGCATCCTGTTCAATGTGGAGAACTGCAGAAGTTGTCACAGTGGTGCAACAGGACATGGAACCACACACAACTAGTACATCATCCAACCGCCACAGAAACCTCCACAGGTGGGAGTTACATACATGTTAATATTGAACAGGAAACTGCCCAATGACAATTCAAGCATTTCCTTGTACTTGGGGGTGAGAGAAGCAGCCTTTCATCAAATCATAGAATCACTGAGTTGGAAGGGGACTAATAAGGCCATCAAGTCCAACCTCCTGCTCAATGCAAGAATCCAAATCAAAGCCTATCTGACAGATGGTTGTCCAGTTTTCTCGTTGGAACACTAATCACCTCCTGAGGTAATTGGTTCCACTGTCATACTGCTCTAATTCATACTGCTCTAACAGTTTAGACATTTTTCCTGATATTCAGCCTAAATCTGGCTTCCTATAACTTGAGCCCATCATTATGTGTCCTGCACTCTGGGATGATTGAAAACAGATCCTGCTGCTCCTCTGTATGACGAACTTTCAAGTATTTGAAAAGTGCTATCATATCTTCCCTCAATTTTCTTTTCTCAAGCCTAAACATGCCCAATCCTTTCAGTCTTTCCTCAGAGGGCTTGGTTTCCAGTCCCCCGATCATCCTTGTTGCCCTCCTCTGAACTTGTTCCAGTTTGTTGGCATCGTTCTTCATGTCTAGTGTCCAGAACTAAATATAGTACCGAAGAAAAGGTCTAACTAGTGTCAAATAAAGGGCAACTAGTACCTCACGAGATTTGGAAATTATAATTCTGTTACCGAAGCCTAAAATGGTGTTTGCCTTTTTTGCAGTCACATTGCACTATTGGTTCATATTCAGCATATTGTAACAGTGCTTACCTCTTCCAGAATCCAAGTAGAATGAGAAGCAAAGATTTCATATTCTCCAGGAAGCACTTTAAAAAAAGCATACCTAAAGGATGAGAATGATAAGAATGACTTAGAAACAGAATGACGCTTGATAAGCATTTCTGTCATCTTTCTAAATGGACCATCCCGGATCTGTACTGTTGCTGTTGTACAGCAACACCCCTCCTTCTCATCTAGTATGGCCATTTTAGTCTGAAATGGCTGCTCCAAGCAAAACAAAAAAACAACAGCTCAGCAGCAGAAAGAATTCATGCTCGGTTTGGATCAGGAAAAGTAAAATTGTTTCACATGGTGTGGCTACATAAAGATTTAGGGAGTCAGTTTTGATATTGATGAGGTTCAGACAACAGTTCAAGGTTTTTAAAACTGTGGTTTACCAAGCTATGAATCAGCTTTAGAACAGGGCACTCTTTCTCTCCAACTTTCACTCCCTCCTGTTCACATCTTGGCTTGTTTTCCTGGTTTATTAAGCCAACAATAACCAACAAATCCCCAGTTCAGATGTTAATGGAGAACTCTGGTTTAACACAAGCAGCCACAACCATGAATCAGTAGTAGAAAGGGACTGAAGGGTAAGAAAAGCAGAGAAGAAGAGTTTGGGAAACTCCCCTTTTCAATCCAGCTGAAATCACAACTCTCTTAAGTGGAAGCTTTTATTTCACAGAACAGAAGCAGCTGCTTCATAACATGCCATATTACTTGTGCATCTAGCCTGCTTTGACTGACAGCAGCCGTCCCAAGATTTCAGGCACAGAAGAGTCCTTCCATCAGCTGCTGGTCTTGGCATGCCAGAGGCAGATCCTAGAATCTTCTGCACACTAACTCTGCCACTGAGCTACTGTTCCATCTCCTCCATTTTCATCCATCTCAGTCACTCTGAGCAAGATGAGAAGAAGCTGGGAGAAGCAAAGCCCATGGTCCAAATGTTAAATGCCCAAAAGCTACACCAAATCCAGTTCTCTACTTGAGCCTGTCCATTGTTATGGGCTTCTCAAGGAAAGACCCTCTTCCTGGCTTGGGTTCATCTTGGTGGCCTTTAAGGCAAATACAATCTAGACATGAAAGGGATTTTAAAATGTATGATTTTTATAAAGAACATATAATACTTGATCAAATAATGTTGACATCAGATGATTATTTAAGAAAATACAGTGGTGCCTCGCAGAGCGAGGTTAATCCGTTCTGGATTAACCTTCGCTATAGCGAAACATCGCTGAACGGGACAAAAAAAGCCATTGGAACGCATTAAACATCGTTTAATGCGTTCCAAATTGGCCCAAAACTCACCGTTCAGCGATGCTCCCGGGGTCCGGCAGCCATTTTCGCGCCCTCGGTAAGCGAGGGGAGGGCGCGAAAACGCATGCGGCCATTTCGGGCGTCCAGCAACAGCCGATCGCCCGAGGGCAAGAGGAGGAGGAGGAAGAGGGAAAGGGAGGCGGACGCACGAGCGCGCGCCACTTCCTTTCCTCCATCTGCCTGCCGGCCTGCCTACGTTCCTCCCCAGCGGCGGCAGAAGAGGGAGGAGGAGGAAGAGGGAAAGTGTGGGGGGAGGAGGACGAAGAAGGGAGGCGGACGCACGAGCGCGTGCCACTTCCTTTCCTCCATCTGCCTGCCGGCCTGCCTACGTTCCTCCCCAGCGGCGGCAGAAGAGGGAGGAGGAGGAAGAGGGAAAGTGTGGGGGGAGGAGGACGAAGAAGGGAGGCGGACGCACGAGCGCGCGCCACTTCCCTCCCTCCGCCTGCCTGTCTCGCCGCCTGCTTTTCTCCCCGGTCAGCACGGCCCCGCATCACTCTCTCGGCGGCGGCGGCTCCTTCCAACGGGCCCCCCCACATGGAAGATCGGTAAGCGAGTTTTGCCCATTGGGGCCGACTCTATGCCTCCGCATTAGCGATCCCAGAAAAGGGGTCGCTATGCGGATTCGTCGTTATACGGTGCGCTCGTAATACGAGGCACCACTGTATATACATTTCTTTTAGATTGGAAAATGGAAGATGAACAGGTGAAAGAAACAATGGTTCAACGGGCAAAAAACTTTGGCTATAACACTGAATTAGAGAATGGCAAAAGATGTGGAATAGAAACTATAAAATGACAACGGCGACATCTTATAAAGAGAGCTTATATAAAATGGTTTTTAGATGACACCTACCACCTGCTAGATTAGCTAAAATGTTTTCTAATATGTCTAATAAATGTTGGAAATGTGATAAAAAAGCAGGTACTTATTATCATGTATAGTGGACTTGCGATAAAGTTTAAAACTTTTGGATTAAAATACATACATGGCTTGTTAAAATGTTAAAAAAATATATAGACTTTAAGCCAGAACTGTTTCTATTAGGTATAATATCAGAAAATTTTGATAAACAAAATGTTTATTTAACATTGCATATTTTGACAGCAGCTAAGATTGTACTGGAACAACACTGGAAAATGAAGGAATACCTACAGATGAAGAAATAATTAAGAAGATTTTGGACTGTGCGGAAATGGTCAGACTTACATTGAAAATTAAAGAGGAGGAAGACTCAGAATATTTTCAAACATGGAATCTATTCTATCAATGGTTAGAAACGTGGTGTAGAGATTAGGCACTAATTTGTATCAACAAATGAGTAAAAGCTGAACCCATGTATCATGATGTTTAATACATGGATTGATTTTATTAATAAAAAAATTAAAATTAAAGAAAAGACCCTCTTCTTCCCCAAGGCATATCACACTAATACTTTATACAGGGCCTTCTTCATGGCTGCTCCGTGACTCTGGAAACTCTGGAAAAGAAGTTAGCTCTGCTCCCTTTCTGTTCTCCTTCCGCCAACAGACAAAGATATTTCTATTCAGGCAATACATTGGCATGTAAATCCCTCTCTTGTTGAATGAAATCTAACTGGTTTGGTGCCGACTATGTCTGTTTTATTCAACTGCATTTTTAGTTTATTTTTAAATTAAGCAACAGTATGTGACATTAAATAGTATTTTTAAGAATAGGTTTGAACAGAGATTTTGTTTTCATTTTGTAGTCTATTATTCTTAGCCCCCTTGAGCTTTTTGTGGTCAAATAGCAGGATGTACATTTTAAAAGGAACCAATGAACTCAGCAACAACTCCAAAGCTTATTAGATAGTTTCGAGATTGCTGCCCACCTGAAAACAAATGCAAACTCACTTTCCTCCAGATTGAGTGATTGTAGCCTGCATATTCACTCCTGAACCAGGATTCCTCAGTGCAACAAGAACTCCAGCAGGGCCCAGTGTTTGACCTTTGCTGAGAACCTGCAGAAAATTAAGGTCATGGTATTTCAGCTTCCAGGGAAACAGTGTGGCAGCCACTTTCTCTTCATTTTTTTTAAAAAAACGTTTCAGCATTTCTATGCCAACTTTGGAGCCCAAGCCTTCCTTGGATGCATTCGATACAAATTTAAACTTACAGACAAAATCAAATTAATCAAAATTAGAAAACTAACATTTTGTGATTTAGCACAACATGATCAGTAGAAAAATCCAGCAAAATTTAAAACTGATTGACATTAATATAAAAAAGCAAAAGAAATAGAGGAAAAGAGGGAGAGAGGAATCCCACACAGAACGTTCAGCCAGAATGGGGCAAAACGAAAAGGCTTTCAATAACTTTTTAAAAAAACGGTAAGAAAATGCCAAGCCTGTATACAGTGGTGCAAACCAGCCAGAGCTCACAAGGGTAAAAGCCCCAGGATTCCCCAAATGATAGGGGCTATGAATCACTTGCCCCCAGTCCCAGCTTCTCTGTTCTCGCTGAGCTTAGCTACTGCCCTAATGGGAAGAAATGGATTCATCCAGGAACAAAACATAGTTACTTGTTAAATGAGACATGGTTTAGTCCTAAATTGGCAATTAGGAGCCATTATCTTTACAGAACACTGGTTTCTTCAATTGTTGATAAGACCAATCTAGCAAACTCCATTTTGGGTTCTCCTTATGGGGTTGGGCTGACTACAGAGACTGTCAAGATAGGTGTCTGCAGTTCCAAATTTACCATTACATTGCTGCAGATATCCCAAGAGGATGAGGCCACCAACAAAAGGTTCTTGTTTCCAGTCCTTGACTCTCAAATTAATCTTAGGTCTAGACAGGTACTTAAAAGGCTAACAACAGACTGTATCAGGGAAGAAGCCTCACCTTCCCATTTACAGAGAATCCTGTAAAGACAAAGTTGATATCACCTCCTTTGGTGCAAATGTCATTGATGCCATCCACATGGATGTCCACACTTGTTGGCTCTGGGAGCAAAAAAACAATATGAAAATTAAACAATTTCTTAATAGGACATGTAGATTTCTGACAGATTCACGATAATAACAAGTTTAGGATCCTTATCTTGTGGACCACTTGAAATGCTACATGAAGCAGGTCTGCTCAGAATCGAGAACCACTGAGTGCAATATAACTTAATGTCAGGCAACCAAGCTAAGATTTGTCACCATAATGGCTTTGCTACAGAAATAAATATTATATGCCGTCAGGTCAGAACTGAAAGTGGCCCTAATAGGGCTTTCAATGTAAGCGAGATATTTGAGCAGTGGCTTTACCTGTCCCACCATTACCTGTGAGTCTCCACACCTGAGCAGGGATTCGAATCCCACCTCCTGACTCCTAGTTCATCATTTTATCCACTACACTCCACGAGGTGTCTACATAAGTAAACACCAATCAGGAAATAGTATAATCACGCTCAAAAGTGAACCCCAATGAGTTCGATAGTTGTTGTTCCTAAATAATACAGCAGGATTAGGGAAGACTTGACAGACCACAACTCCCATCAGATCTAACCGTGACGGCAAAAGGAGCTGCTGCAAGGAGCTGCGGGTCAGCATCTGGAGCACCACATATTTCCCAGGGCATAGAAGATTGTAGCCTTCATTTAAAAAACCAACAACACACAATTCTCACCTGGTTTACAACAGAATGTTACACCCGTCTTCTCAGAAGCAAGTCCTACTGACTTATTCCAAAGAAAATCAATACAAACTTGCTGTTTCAGTTCAATTAATTGTATGTTCTAATCTGATAACCTCTTAAATTTCTTAAGTTTTGTAGGTGGATACAACAGGTTTTCTTCAGGAGGGAACATATGTTTTTTTTACATGTATGAATTTGCTTTTATGACTTGGCTTCAGAGGCCCTACACCAAGGATGGGCAAAGTACAATACTCCGGTTGTTGCTGGATCTCACTTCTTGTAAACCCATAATGGTACAGTGGACCCTCGACTTACAGACGGCTCAACTTACAGACTTTTCAAGTGACAGACTTCTCTGGTCGCAAAATTTAGATTCGACTTGCAGCTGGAGAATCGACTTACAGACCAGAAAAAAACCAAAATGGAACAAAAATAGAATAAAAACTGCTGGTTATGGGATTAATCGGTTTTCAATGCATTTTAGGTCAATGGACATTCGACCTACAGATTTTTCAACTTGCAGCCACCGTTCCAATACGGATTAATTCTGTAAGTAGAGGGTCCACTGTATGTAATGCTGGGAATTGCATTCCAACAAGATCTGGAAGTCTTTATATTCTCCAGGCTTATTCTATATAATTCATGTATCTCACTAATGCTCTGTCACCCTTTGATGAACTGCTGGGAAAGGAGCTGCAGAATTCTCCAAGACCTACATGACTATCTGTCTTTATGCTTAAAAGCATCCAATCAGATTCAAAAGAGGTAGCCGTATTAGACTGTGCTAGCGTATCAGGCAAAACCAAAAGAAAAAAATATAAAGAAGATAAAAACATTGTGACACCTTAAAGACTAACTGCTATATTTTAATAAAAGCTTTTATGGACAGGTTCTTGTGTACGAGGAAGTAGCCTTGTCCACAAAAGCTCATATTAAAATATAGCAGTTAGTGTTTTTTTGGTGCAACAGAGTTTTTATATTCTTTATTTTTTTCCTTTTGGTTTTGTCTGATACAATAAGATTCACTGATGTTTAAGTGAACATTTCCACAGGGGTGCTCTAGTGTTAGCTGCTTTGAGGTGCCAGAAGAGCCTGATGGCACAGTGGTTAAACTGCAGTACTGCAGCCCAAACTCTGCTCACAACCTGGGTTCAATTCTAGATAGCCGGCTCAAGGCTGACTCAGCCCTCCATCCCCCCAAAGTTGGTAAATTGAGTATCCAGCTTACTGGAGGGCCAATGTAGTCTGCATACTTAAATTGCAAACAACCCAGAGAGTGTTTTAAGTGCTATGGGGTGGTATATAAGCAGCACACTTTGCTTTTTTGCCCATCTCAGAATTTCACTAGAGGAGGAAGAAGAAAGAGAAGCAGAGAAGGTTAGGGCTAAGGTCACCCTCACGCTCATGAGCATGATTAGTGTTGCAGGCAACCTAGCCCACCATCCTTGGAGAAGAGCGTGACTGTGAAATTTAAGAACTCCTGATCTAAAAGAAGTACATACCAAAACTCCACCCTAGGGGAGGCTCAATTTTAAGGACAAAATCCCCCTAAAAAGAAAAAAAAACAGCCATTAATATTTATTACAACTGTAACAAAGTCCAACAGTTTTCTTTGCTAAAATAACTTCCTTTTTCACATTTACAATACATTCTGCAAATTTCAAAACTTTCTGATTTTTTACTTTTAAAAAATATATATTTCATTTAGTTTTTAGTCTTCATTTGCCATTCAAAAGCTTAAAATACAGATTCCTCAAACAGAAGAATACACATTTGGTCTAAATCAAAAAGCTACAGTTGATGTTTTACCCCCATAGTTATTAGGTTTTTGAAGGGGGCATAAATGAGTCTGTGTCTTGAGTGGGGATGCATAGAGGAATGCTTACCTCTACTCCAAATTCCCTTACTTTTTATCAAGGAAATTCAAACTACTGATCACCCTCTCCCTCACAATATATACCCTTCTTGTACCTTAACTTCCAGTCCAAATAAACATTATAGCATAATCCCACTACCCACACACTCACTATAAAGGGCAATACTAATCATGTGAAACAGCTGCAATGAAATACAGGGTTTGATAAATGAAACATCTACAGGCAGCTGATTTCTAGTGAAAACGTATTCACTGTTGCATAATCTTTGCTACTCCAATTCAATACAATGGAATCTGTAAAAGGGTCCTTGTGTTCAATGGACTGAGTCAGCAGTGGTTTATTCCCTTCAGACAAATAAAAACTGGAGTTCACCTCTTGTGTTTACATGGAGTAGATGTTAAGATACAAGAAGGATACCTCCATGAAGTCACATTTTGAGTATGAAAAATGACTGAGGCATGATCTTTATTTCTTTGCTTTCTACACTAGCCTTTTACTTTAAATCAAAGGGGTTTTTTTGTAAGGTTCCCTGCTTTCTGAAATGCAGGAACACAGACATCAACATCTGTATTTACAGAATTTAAAGTAAGAAGTTTTCAGAGTTGTCATAAATAAAACAATCAACAATCTACTATTCACTGTACAAGACACACCAGTTTTTCCCAATCAATTTGGGATATATTTCAAAGAAACCACATCCACTCACAAAGAAGAGGGAGCTATCGTTTAAGCCTTAAGACACAGGTGCTGCAGATTACACAGTGTTATCCATAGGTCATTATTATGTTGCTCACTTTCCCCTCAGGAAACACATTACAAGCTCAGATACTTTTCACTCAAGGCCAGTCCTAATCAACAGGGGAGGGAACCCAATTTCCACCACATCATTACATTGTCTTTTTGAGTAAAGTGACCAAGTAGGAACTCAAAGCTGGCAGGTTTGAAAGGTAGAACACAGCCATCAGTGAATAATGTTATGTGCTATCAATTCACTTCTGACTTACCGGGACTCTACAAATTAGTGACTTCAAAAATGGAATGTCATTAAAAGCCCTGCTCAGGTGTTATAAACTCAACATTGTGGCTCTGTTGAATAATAGTCAGAATAAAAAGACTGACAGAAGGGGGGGGAGCCCAGTGTCCATCATTCACTTCTATGAGACAGATAACATGGAAACTATCATCAATCAAGAATATGTGAAGCCTACAGGTACTATAGGAATTTGAATTCCTCCATTGATTACCACTGGATATGCTAGCTAAAAGTGGTGAGAACTGCAGTCTAGCAGCATCTGGAGCCTGAGCTGAAGTAAGTGGCAACAGCCATGACATTCCTACAAAATACATATTGTACATTGAGGAAAACAAAGACAAGTGTCACTAAAAGTGTACCTGGGGTACAGATGATCCTAGGTCTGACAAAGGTGATGGCCACTTTTCTAGAACACATGGCCTTACATTATAAGGTAGTAAAGCTTTTACTCTCCAGACATTTCAGTTGTGAATTCCCAGAGTGCTAGCCAGCATGAGTAGCGGCTAGTGATTCAGGGAGTAGAAAACTGAAACATCCAGAAAGCCAAAGGCGAGAACCAGACTGTATGAAATTGCTACCCTCACAGGTACAGTGGTACCTCAACTTATGAACGTCTCCACTTACAAACATTTCGAGTTACGAATGGCTCCGTTCACAAAATGTTACATACAGCACTGATGTTACCTGTCTGTCATGGGTTTGGAGGGAAAGTTCCATCCTATGGGGAGTGGAAGGCGGGACATCAGGAGGAGGGGCTGTACTGTATATATATGTGAAGCGTGTGTGGTGAAGTTCAGCAGACGCTGGGATGTGAAGAAGCAGCAGCTGGGAAGAAGAAGCTGGTGTGGGAGTCTGTGTGTCAGACAGGGTACTACTGTGTGTCAGAGTACCAACCTGATAGGTTCAGGTGTCTGAATGGTTAGCCAGAACTGATAGGTTCAGGGTCTGTGCTTCAAGTTAAGGGTTCTGTGTGAACCAAACTGTGTTTATGTATGAGTGAGATAAAGCCACGTTACTATATCTTATTCACCTGATTATTTTATTTTCCCTGTGTGTTGTTTTAAATAAACCTTGTTCTTTATTTATTAAAAATCCATCCCTGGTCTGTGTGACTTCTTATAGGGAATGGTTGGTGGCAGCTTAGTTAATGTGTGGCAGATCCCAGTAGGTCTGGGTTTGTCACATTGATTGGTGTCCAGCGTGTGGGATACGACTGGTCCAGTTGTCCAGTGGTCCAGCAAAGCCTTGGCAAGAGTGCCCAGAGCAAGGGGGGTCTAGTCAGGGACAATCTGAGAGCGCGTAGGTAATCTTCTAGGTGTACCTCACGGGGGGGGTGCACTAGTAGAAGAACGTGTAACCTCAGATTGGGGACTAGATTAGGGTGCTCTGAGGCAGCCTGTTTTGGCGGGAAAAAGCTGAGGCAAAACTGTGAAACAGCAGTGATCTAGCCTGCCTGCTGAGAGGCCCAGCAGAGGGGGGTAGACTCTAACTCGCTACAGTTGCAAGTAGTGCTGAAGGACAGCAGCAATCTATAGGGAAAGCTGGTTCTGAGGCAAAAGAGGGAAAAAAAAGTGGTCGTTTTATTTTGAGGCTTGACTTTTTAAAGCAGCCTGTTCTGAGGGGGGATTATGCCCTTGACTCGAAGCCAAATGGCAGAAATGGGTGAAGTGAAAGACCCCCAGGTTGACCAAGGTTCTGAGGATGAATTTGGCTCAGTGCAGGGTGACAGCACAGGAGAGCAGAACCCAGAACTCAGAAAATTGCTCATAGCCCAACAGCATGAACTGAGGGTGAGGGAAATGGAGGAAAGGTTAGAGAGAGAAAGAAGGGAGGAAAGGGAGAAACAACGGCAATTTGAATTAGAGAGAGAGAGAATGGAAAAGGAGGAAAGGTTAGAGAGAGAGAAAATTGCTCTGGAAAAAGAAAGGATGGCGTTTGAATTAAGAAAATTGGAAATGATGAACCAGAACAATAATAACAATAGGGATTCTGAGGGAGGCCAATTGT
This sequence comes from Pogona vitticeps, assembly GCF_051106095.1. NCBI lineage: Eukaryota > Metazoa > Chordata > Lepidosauria > Squamata > Agamidae > Pogona > Pogona vitticeps. The sequence goes on from NC_135795.1 coordinate 14,746,143, forward strand.
CTAAAGCTGACCTGAAGAAATTCCCTGTGTACCACAAGGGAGATTGTCCTGAGGTGTTCTTTTCCTTAGTGGAAAGAGCGTTTGTGGACTTCTCAGTGAGGGAAACTGAGAAGATGACCATCATGCGATCTTTAATCAGTGGTAGCCTGGCTGAGGTTTATTCAGAGATGCCACAGGAACTGATGAGAGATTTTGCAGAGTTTAAAAAACTGGTGTTTGCAAGACATGGGATAAATGCGGAACAGCTGAGGCAAAGATTCAGGTCCCTCACAAAGAAACCAGAGCAGACTTTTACCCAAGTGGGGGCTCAATTGGTGAGGCTGCTAGAGAAATGGCTATCTCAGGAGGGGACAGAGACCTTTCAGCAGCTCAAAGACTTGATAGCGCTGGAACAGTTCTATTCAGTCCTGCATGGGGAACTGAAATTCCAGGTGAGGGAAAGGAAACCAAAATCTGTGGCCGAAGCAGCAGAGATCGCAGATTTTATTTCCCAAATAAGAAAGCCCTTGGGTGAGGGGAAAGTGATGGGGAAACCTAAGGAAACCTACAGCAAGTACTCTCAGGGACCAGGGAAAAGCCAGCAAGGGGGAGGGGCCCATGGTGAAGGGAAGCCCTCAGACATGAAACCAAGACCTCAGATTTTGGAGGGAAAACCAAAACAAGATGAGAGAGATTCAAAATACACCAGAAAATGTTATTTCTGTCAGGGAAAGGGCCATCTAATCTCAGAGTGTGAGAAATTAAAGCAGCTAAAAGGAATTGTGCCTCAGGATTCGAGTGGGACCAAGCCAAAAGCTGTGTTCTGTGTCCAGAAAGAGCAAGGCTCATTGTCACTGAGGGAGCCTGTTGCCATGGCTACTCAATCTGGAACAGCTACATCTGCTGATCAGGCTGAGGAAAATGGTCCTCTTGTAGAGGTCAGGCGCTGCCTGCTGGTGAGAACAGATTCTCAGTTGTTTGAGACAGCAGGGGTGGACGTAGGAATACTTGACCGTCAGTATCGGGGGCTGCGGGACACTTGTTCCCAGGTGACCCTGTGCCATCCAGATATTATTCCTAGGGAATATGTAATCCCAAATGAGAGCATGAAGGTGGCAGGGATTGAGGGGCAGGTAATCTCACTGCCAGTCGCGGAGGTACCTGTCAACTTTCGAGGCTGGAGGGGAGTTTGGCGGCTAGCGATTTCATCGACTCTGCCAGCAGCCGTGCTCGTGGGAAATGACCTGGCTGAACATGTGAAACGGGTGCTAGTGATTACACGCTCACAAGCCACCACGGGGACAGTTCAGGGGGGTAATGATGAGCCAGAGACGGAAGCAGAGGGGAGTTCAAAAGCTGTGGTGGAAACCTTAACCACAGACAGCAGATTTGGACAAGAGCAAAAGGCAGACGCCACTCTCCAAAAGTGTTTTGAACAGGTGACTGACGCCCAGCTAACACCTGAAACCCCAGTGAGATTTCTGGAGAAAAAGGGGATTTTATATAGAGAGACCCTGAGGAATATCTCAAAAGGGGGAGATGGGATCAGAAGTCAGCTGGTGGTACCTGAAAAGTATCGCCCCATGATCTTACAAAGGGGGCACTCTGACATGTTTGCTGCACACTTAGGGGTCAACAAAACACAGCAGAGAATCACACAGAATTTCTACTGGCCTGACATAGGGAAGCAGATCAGGGAGTTCTGTAAACAATGTGATGTGTGTCAAAGGCAGGGGAATAACCGCGACAGGACCAAAGCAAAGTTGTGCCCTTTGCCTGTGATTGACACTCCGTTCAAATGCATAGGGGTGGATATTGTGGGACCTTTGCCCAAGGCCACAAAGAGGGGGAACAGGTTCATTCTCACCATTGTGGACCATGCCACGAGGTACCCTGAAGCCATACCCTTGACTAACATTGAAACTAACACAGTGGCAGATGCCTTGGTGGGGTATATGTCCAGGATGGGATTTGCCTCAGAAATAATCACAGATTTGGGCGCATCGTTCACATCAAAGCTCATGAAACGCTTATGGCAAATCTGTGGAATTAAACACAAGGAAACCACTGCCTATCATCCTGAAAGTAATGGGTTAACTGAGAAGTTCAATGGGACTCTAATGCGCATGATTAGGGCTTACTTGGCAGAGAATCCAAACAATTGGGACCAGAAGCTGCAACCCCTTTTGTTCGCTTATCGATCAGTGCCACAAGCCAGTACCGGGTTCAGTCCATTTGAACTTTTATTTGGGAGAAGGGTGAAAGGGCCCCTTGATTTGATCAAACAAAATTGGGAGCAGATCACCCAGGATGACCCACAAGACGTTGTGACATACATAGACACCTTGAGGCATGACCTAAAGAGAAACCTAGAGCTAGCAGCAGAGACCCTGCAAGCTCAAAAGGTCAGAAAGAAAGTTTGGGATGACCAGGAAGCCGGGGAGAGGCACTTAAATCCAGGGGAGGAAGTGCTGTGGCCTGGGCTCTGCAGAGAGAACAGACTGCAGCTGGGTATCCCAGCAGCAAAATATTTGGGTCACATGGTAGGGGGAGGAATGATAAAACCCCTGGAGGCCAAAATAGAAGCTGTTCGTGATTGGCCCAGACCCAACACCAAGAAAAAAGTCAAATCATTTCTTGGGTTGGTGGGCTACTACAGAAAGTTCATCCCGAGGTTTAGCGAGATTGCGGCTCCGCTGACCGATCTGATGAGGAAGACGGCTGATGACCGCATCCCGTGGACCAGCGACTGTGAGGAGGCGTTCCAGAGGTTGAAGCAGGCGCTCATCAACTATCCTGTGCTGCGTGCTCCAGACTTCGACCGGGAGTTCATCATCTACACCGATGCGTCTAACAGCGGGGTAGGAGCAGTTCTGTGCCAGGAGGATGAGAATGGTGACCAGCATCCAGTGTCCTACCTGAGTAGGAAACTTCAAAAAGGTGAGAGACATTTGGCAACCGTGGAGAAGGAGTGTTTGGCCATAGTCTACGCGATCCAGAAGGCCAAGCCTTACATCTGGGGAAGACATTTTGTTCTGTGCACTGACCATTCACCACTGCAATGGTTAAAGACAATGAAAACCCACAATAGCAAACTTATGAGGTGGGCTTTAAACCTACAGGACTATGACTTTGAAGTGAAGGTGGTCAGAGGGTCAGTGAACTGTGTTGCTGACGCCTTGTCAAGAAGACCTGAAGATTGAAGACGGCGAAAGAACATGGACTATGTGTATATATTGATGACAAAAAGTTAAATGTACCTATTTTTTGAACTTGGTTTGTATGAATAAAGGTAAATTGATGTAATGTATATGGTAAATGTTTAAATGCCTAAATGGTAAATGTTTAACTTAGAATGTAAGTATAAGTAAGTATGATATGGTATGTATAACTGTTGTTGTGTGTTTTATCCAGGTTGTTTTTTTGGGAAAAAGCACCTTAGCTTTCCCCCTACAAAACAACTTATAAAGAGGGGAGGTGTTACATACAGCACTGATGTTACCTGTCTGTCATGGGTTTGGAGGGAAAGTTCCATCCTATGGGGAGTGGAAGGCGGGACATCAGGAGGAGGGGCTGTACTGTATATATATGTGAAGCGTGTGTGGTGAAGTTCAGCAGACGCTGGGATGTGAAGAAGCAGCAGCTGGGAAGAAGAAGCTGGTGTGGGAGTCTGTGTGTCAGACAGGGTACTACTGTGTGTCAGAGTACCAACCTGATAGGTTCAGGTGTCTGAATGGTTAGCCAGAACTGATAGGTTCAGGGTCTGTGCTTCAAGTTAAGGGTTCTGTGTGAACCAAACTGTGTTTATGTATGAGTGAGATAAAGCCACGTTACTATATCTTATTCACCTGATTATTTTATTTTCCCTGTGTGTTGTTTTAAATAAACCTTGTTCTTTATTTATTAAAAATCCATCCCTGGTCTGTGTGACTTCTTATAGGGAATGGTTGGTGGCAGCTTAGTTAATGTGTGGCAGATCCCAGTAGGTCTGGGTTTGTCACATTGATTGGTGTCCAGCGTGTGGGATACGACTGGTCCAGTTGTCCAGTGGTCCAGCAAAGCCTTGGCAAGAGTGCCCAGAGCAAGGGGGGTCTAGTCAGGGACAATCTGAGAGCGCGTAGGTAATCTTCTAGGTGTACCTCACGGGGGGGGTGCACTAGTAGAAGAACGTGTAACCTCAGATTGGGGACTAGATTAGGGTGCTCTGAGGCAGCCTGTTTTGGCGGGAAAAAGCTGAGGCAAAACTGTGAAACAGCAGTGATCTAGCCTGCCTGCTGAGAGGCCCAGCAGAGGGGGGTAGACTCTAACTCGCTACAGTTGCAAGTAGTGCTGAAGGACAGCAGCAATCTATAGGGAAAGCTGGTTCTGAGGCAAAAGAGGGGAAAAAAAGTGGTCGTTTTATTTTGAGGCTTGACTTTTTAAAGCAGCCTGTTCTGAGGGGGGATTATGCCCTTGACTCGAAGCCAAATGGCAGAAATGGGTGAAGTGAAAGACCCCCAGGTTGACCAAGGTTCTGAGGATGAATTTGGCTCAGTGCAGGGTGACAGCACAGGAGAGCAGAACCCAGAACTCAGAAAATTGCTCATAGCCCAACAGCATGAACTGAGGGTGAGGGAAATGGAGGAAAGGTTAGAGAGAGAAAGAAGGGAGGAAAGGGAGAAACAACGGCAATTTGAATTAGAGAGAGAGAGAATGGAAAAGGAGGAAAGGTTAGAGAGAGAGAAAATTGCTCTGGAAAAAGAAAGGATGGCGTTTGAATTAAGAAAATTGGAAATGATGAACCAGAACAATAATAACAATAGGGATTCTGAGGGAGGCCAATTGTCTAAAGCTGACCTGAAGAAATTCCCTGTGTACCACAAGGGAGATTGTCCTGAGGTGTTCTTTTCCTTAGTGGAAAGAGCGTTTGTGGACTTCTCAGTGAGGGAAACTGAGAAGATGACCATCATGCGATCTTTAATCAGTGGTAGCCTGGCTGAGGTTTATTCAGAGATGCCACAGGAACTGATGAGAGATTTTGCAGAGTTTAAAAAACTGGTGTTTGCAAGACATGGGATAAATGCGGAACAGCTGAGGCAAAGATTCAGGTCCCTCACAAAGAAACCAGAGCAGACTTTTACCCAAGTGGGGGCTCAATTGGTGAGGCTGCTAGAGAAATGGCTATCTCAGGAGGGGACAGAGACCTTTCAGCAGCTCAAAGACTTGATAGCGCTGGAACAGTTGTATTCAGTCCTGCATGGGGAACTGAAATTCCAGGTGAGGGAAAGGAAACCAAAATCTGTGGCCGAAGCAGCAGAGATCGCAGATTTTATTTCCCAAATAAGAAAGCCCTTGGGTGAGGGGAAAGTGATGGGGAAACCTAAGGAAACCTACAGCAAGTACTCTCAGGGACCAGGGAAAAGCCAGCAAGGGGGAGGGGCCCATGGTGAAGGGAAGCCCTCAGACATGAAACCAAGACCTCAGATTTTGGAGGGAAAACCAAAACAAGATGAGAGAGATTCAAAATACACCAGAAAATGTTATTTCTGTCAGGGAAAGGGCCATCTAATCTCAGAGTGTGAGAAATTAAAGCAGCTAAAAGGAATTGTGCCTCAGGATTCGAGTGGGACCAAGCCAAAAGCTGTGTTCTGTGTCCAGAAAGAGCAAGGCTCATTGTCACTGAGGGAGCCTGTTGCCATGGCTACTCAATCTGGAACAGCTACATCTGCTGATCAGGCTGAGGAAAATGGTCCTCTTGTAGAGGTCAGGCGCTGCCTGCTGGTGAGAACAGATTCTCAGTTGTTTGAGACAGCAGGGGTGGACGTAGGAATACTTGACCGTCAGTATCGGGGGCTGCGGGACACTTGTTCCCAGGTGACCCTGTGCCATCCAGATATTATTCCTAGGGAATATGTAATCCCAAATGAGAGCATGAAGGTGGCAGGGATTGAGGGGCAGGTAATCTCACTGCCAGTCGCGGAGGTACCTGTCAACTTTCGAGGCTGGAGGGGAGTTTGGCGGCTAGCGATTTCATCGACTCTGCCAGCAGCCGTGCTCGTGGGAAATGACCTGGCTGAACATGTGAAACGGGTGCTAGTGATTACACGCTCACAAGCCACCACGGGGACAGTTCAGGGGGGTAATGATGAGCCAGAGACGGAAGCAGAGGGGAGTTCAAAAGCTGTGGTGGAAACCTTAACCACAGACAGCAGATTTGGACAAGAGCAAAAGGCAGACGCCACTCTCCAAAAGTGTTTTGAACAGGTGACTGACGCCCAGCTAACACCTGAAACCCCAGTGAGATTTCTGGAGAAAAAGGGGATTTTATATAGAGAGACCCTGAGGAATATCTCAAAAGGGGGAGATGGGATCAGAAGTCAGCTGGTGGTACCTGAAAAGTATCGCCCCATGATCTTACAAAGGGGGCACTCTGACATGTTTGCTGCACACTTAGGGGTCAACAAAACACAGCAGAGAATCACACAGAATTTCTACTGGCCTGACATAGGGAAGCAGATCAGGGAGTTCTGTAAACAATGTGATGTGTGTCAAAGGCAGGGGAATAACCGCGACAGGACCAAAGCAAAGTTGTGCCCTTTGCCTGTGATTGACACTCCGTTCAAATGCATAGGGGTGGATATTGTGGGACCTTTGCCCAAGGCCACAAAGAGGGGGAACAGGTTCATTCTCACCATTGTGGACCATGCCACGAGGTACCCTGAAGCCATACCCTTGACTAACATTGAAACTAACACAGTGGCAGATGCCTTGGTGGGGTATATGTCCAGGATGGGATTTGCCTCAGAAATAATCACAGATTTGGGCGCATCGTTCACATCAAAGCTCATGAAACGCTTATGGCAAATCTGTGGAATTAAACACAAGGAAACCACTGCCTATCATCCTGAAAGTAATGGGTTAACTGAGAAGTTCAATGGGACTCTAATGCGCATGATTAGGGCTTACTTGGCAGAGAATCCAAACAATTGGGACCAGAAGCTGCAACCCCTTTTGTTCGCTTATCGATCAGTGCCACAAGCCAGTACCGGGTTCAGTCCATTTGAACTTTTATTTGGGAGAAGGGTGAAAGGGCCCCTTGATTTGATCAAACAAAATTGGGAGCAGATCACCCAGGATGACCCACAAGACGTTGTGACATACATAGACACCTTGAGGCATGACCTAAAGAGAAACCTAGAGCTAGCAGCAGAGACCCTGCAAGCTCAAAAGGTCAGAAAGAAAGTTTGGGATGACCAGGAAGCCGGGGAGAGGCACTTAAATCCAGGGGAGGAAGTGCTGTGGCCTGGGCTCTGCAGAGAGAACAGACTGCAGCTGGGTATCCCAGCAGCAAAATATTTGGGTCACATGGTAGGGGGAGGAATGATAAAACCCCTGGAGGCCAAAATAGAAGCTGTTCGTGATTGGCCCAGACCCAACACCAAGAAAAAAGTCAAATCATTTCTTGGGTTGGTGGGCTACTACAGAAAGTTCATCCCGAGGTTTAGCGAGATTGCGGCTCCGCTGACCGATCTGACGAGGAAGACGGCTGATGACCGCATCCCGTGGACCAGCGACTGTGAGGAGGCGTTCCAGAGGTTGAAGCAGGCGCTCATCAACTATCCTGTGCTGCGTGCTCCAGACTTCGACCGGGAGTTCATCATCTACACCGATGCGTCTAACAGCGGGGTAGGAGCAGTTCTGTGCCAGGAGGATGAGAATGGTGACCAGCATCCAGTGTCCTACCTGAGTAGGAAACTTCAAAAAGGTGAGAGACATTTGGCAACCGTGGAGAAGGAGTGTTTGGCCATAGTCTACGCGATCCAGAAGGCCAAGCCTTACATCTGGGGAAGACATTTTGTTCTGTGCACTGACCATTCACCACTGCAATGGTTAAAGACAATGAAAACCCACAATAGCAAACTTATGAGGTGGGCTTTAAACCTACAGGACTATGACTTTGAAGTGAAGGTGGTCAGAGGGTCAGTGAACTGTGTTGCTGACGCCTTGTCAAGAAGACCTGAAGATTGAAGACGGCGAAAGAACATGGACTATGTGTATATATTGATGACAAAAAGTTAAATGTACCTATTTTTTGAACTTGGTTTGTATGAATAAAGGTAAATTGATGTAATGTATATGGTAAATGTTTAAATGCCTAAATGGTAAATGTTTAACTTAGAATGTAAGTATAAGTAAGTATGATATGGTATGTATAACTGTTGTTGTGTGTTTTATCCAGGTTGTTTTTTTGGGAAAAAGCACCTTAGCTTTCCCCCTACAAAACAACTTATAAAGAGGGGAGGTGTTACATACAGCACTGATGTTACCTGTCTGTCATGGGTTTGGAGGGAAAGTTCCATCCTATGGGGAGTGGAAGGCGGGACATCAGGAGGAGGGGCTGTACTGTATATATATGTGAAGCGTGTGTGGTGAAGTTCAGCAGACGCTGGGATGTGAAGAAGCAGCAGCTGGGAAGAAGAAGCTGGTGTGGGAGTCTGTGTGTCAGACAGGGTACTACTGTGTGTCAGAGTACCAACCTGATAGGTTCAGGTGTCTGAATGGTTAGCCAGAACTGATAGGTTCAGGGTCTGTGCTTCAAGTTAAGGGTTCTGTGTGAACCAAACTGTGTTTATGTATGAGTGAGATAAAGCCACGTTACTATATCTTATTCACCTGATTATTTTATTTTCCCTGTGTGTTGTTTTAAATAAACCTTGTTCTTTATTTATTAAAAATCCATCCCTGGTCTGTGTGACTTCTTATAGGGAATGGTTGGTGGCAGCTTAGTTAATGTGTGGCAGATCCCAGTAGGTCTGGGTTTGTCACATTGATTGGTGTCCAGCGTGTGGGATACGACTGGTCCAGTTGTCCAGTGGTCCAGCAAAGCCTTGGCAAGAGTGCCCAGAGCAAGGGGGGTCTAGTCAGGGACAATCTGAGAGCGCGTAGGTAATCTTCTAGGTGTACCTCACGGGGGGGGTGCACTAGTAGAAGAACGTGTAACCTCAGATTGGGGACTAGATTAGGGTGCTCTGAGGCAGCCTGTTTTGGCGGGAAAAAGCTGAGGCAAAACTGTGAAACAGCAGTGATCTAGCCTGCCTGCTGAGAGGCCCAGCAGAGGGGGGTAGACTCTAACTCGCTACAGTTGCAAGTAGTGCTGAAGGACAGCAGCAATCTATAGGGAAAGCTGGTTCTGAGGCAAAAGAGGGGAAAAAAAGTGGTCGTTTTATTTTGAGGCTTGACTTTTTAAAGCAGCCTGTTCTGAGGGGGGATTATGCCCTTGACTCGAAGCCAAATGGCAGAAATGGGTGAAGTGAAAGACCCCCAGGTTGACCAAGGTTCTGAGGATGAATTTGGCTCAGTGCAGGGTGACAGCACAGGAGAGCAGAACCCAGAACTCAGAAAATTGCTCATAGCCCAACAGCATGAACTGAGGGTGAGGGAAATGGAGGAAAGGTTAGAGAGAGAAAGAAGGGAGGAAAGGGAGAAACAACGGCAATTTGAATTAGAGAGAGAGAGAATGGAAAAGGAGGAAAGGTTAGAGAGAGAGAAAATTGCTCTGGAAAAAGAAAGGATGGCGTTTGAATTAAGAAAATTGGAAATGATGAACCAGAACAATAATAACAATAGGGATTCTGAGGGAGGCCAATTGTCTAAAGCTGACCTGAAGAAATTCCCTGTGTACCACAAGGGAGATTGTCCTGAGGTGTTCTTTTCCTTAGTGGAAAGAGCGTTTGTGGACTTCTCAGTGAGGGAAACTGAGAAGATGACCATCATGCGATCTTTAATCAGTGGTAGCCTGGCTGAGGTTTATTCAGAGATGCCACAGGAACTGATGAGAGATTTTGCAGAGTTTAAAAAACTGGTGTTTGCAAGACATGGGATAAATGCGGAACAGCTGAGGCAAAGATTCAGGTCCCTCACAAAGAAACCAGAGCAGACTTTTACCCAAGTGGGGGCTCAATTGGTGAGGCTGCTAGAGAAATGGCTATCTCAGGAGGGGACAGAGACCTTTCAGCAGCTCAAAGACTTGATAGCGCTGGAACAGTTGTATTCAGTCCTGCATGGGGAACTGAAATTCCAGGTGAGGGAAAGGAAACCAAAATCTGTGGCCGAAGCAGCAGAGATCGCAGATTTTATTTCCCAAATAAGAAAGCCCTTGGGTGAGGGGAAAGTGATGGGGAAACCTAAGGAAACCTACAGCAAGTACTCTCAGGGACCAGGGAAAAGCCAGCAAGGGGGAGGGGCCCATGGTGAAGGGAAGCCCTCAGACATGAAACCAAGACCTCAGATTTTGGAGGGAAAACCAAAACAAGATGAGAGAGATTCAAAATACACCAGAAAATGTTATTTCTGTCAGGGAAAGGGCCATCTAATCTCAGAGTGTGAGAAATTAAAGCAGCTAAAAGGAATTGTGCCTCAGGATTCGAGTGGGACCAAGCCAAAAGCTGTGTTCTGTGTCCAGAAAGAGCAAGGCTCATTGTCACTGAGGGAGCCTGTTGCCATGGCTACTCAATCTGGAACAGCTACATCTGCTGATCAGGCTGAGGAAAATGGTCCTCTTGTAGAGGTCAGGCGCTGCCTGCTGGTGAGAACAGATTCTCAGTTGTTTGAGACAGCAGGGGTGGACGTAGGAATACTTGACCGTCAGTATCGGGGGCTGCGGGACACTTGTTCCCAGGTGACCCTGTGCCATCCAGATATTATTCCTAGGGAATATGTAATCCCAAATGAGAGCATGAAGGTGGCAGGGATTGAGGGGCAGGTAATCTCACTGCCAGTCGCGGAGGTACCTGTCAACTTTCGAGGCTGGAGGGGAGTTTGGCGGCTAGCGATTTCATCGACTCTGCCAGCAGCCGTGCTCGTGGGAAATGACCTGGCTGAACATGTGAAACGGGTGCTAGTGATTACACGCTCACAAGCCACCACGGGGACAGTTCAGGGGGGTAATGATGAGCCAGAGACGGAAGCAGAGGGGAGTTCAAAAGCTGTGGTGGAAACCTTAACCACAGACAGCAGATTTGGACAAGAGCAAAAGGCAGACGCCACTCTCCAAAAGTGTTTTGAACAGGTGACTGACGCCCAGCTAACACCTGAAACCCCAGTGAGATTTCTGGAGAAAAAGGGGATTTTATATAGAGAGACCCTGAGGAATATCTCAAAAGGGGGAGATGGGATCAGAAGTCAGCTGGTGGTACCTGAAAAGTATCGCCCCATGATCTTACAAAGGGGGCACTCTGACATGTTTGCTGCACACTTAGGGGTCAACAAAACACAGCAGAGAATCACACAGAATTTCTACTGGCCTGACATAGGGAAGCAGATCAGGGAGTTCTGTAAACAATGTGATGTGTGTCAAAGGCAGGGGAATAACCGCGACAGGACCAAAGCAAAGTTGTGCCCTTTGCCTGTGATTGACACTCCGTTCAAATGCATAGGGGTGGATATTGTGGGACCTTTGCCCAAGGCCACAAAGAGGGGGAACAGGTTCATTCTCACCATTGTGGACCATGCCACGAGGTACCCTGAAGCCATACCCTTGACTAACATTGAAACTAACACAGTGGCAGATGCCTTGGTGGGGTATATGTCCAGGATGGGATTTGCCTCAGAAATAATCACAGATTTGGGCGCATCGTTCACATCAAAGCTCATGAAACGCTTATGGCAAATCTGTGGAATTAAACACAAGGAAACCACTGCCTATCATCCTGAAAGTAATGGGTTAACTGAGAAGTTCAATGGGACTCTAATGCGCATGATTAGGGCTTACTTGGCAGAGAATCCAAACAATTGGGACCAGAAGCTGCAACCCCTTTTGTTCGCTTATCGATCAGTGCCACAAGCCAGTACCGGGTTCAGTCCATTTGAACTTTTATTTGGGAGAAGGGTGAAAGGGCCCCTTGATTTGATCAAACAAAATTGGGAGCAGATCACCCAGGATGACCCACAAGACGTTGTGACATACATAGACACCTTGAGGCATGACCTAAAGAGAAACCTAGAGCTAGCAGCAGAGACCCTGCAAGCTCAAAAGGTCAGAAAGAAAGTTTGGGATGACCAGGAAGCCGGGGAGAGGCACTTAAATCCAGGGGAGGAAGTGCTGTGGCCTGGGCTCTGCAGAGAGAACAGACTGCAGCTGGGTATCCCAGCAGCAAAATATTTGGGTCACATGGTAGGGGGAGGAATGATAAAACCCCTGGAGGCCAAAATAGAAGCTGTTCGTGATTGGCCCAGACCCAACACCAAGAAAAAAGTCAAATCATTTCTTGGGTTGGTGGGCTACTACAGAAAGTTCATCCCGAGGTTTAGCGAGATTGCGGCTCCGCTGACCGATCTGACGAGGAAGACGGCTGATGACCGCATCCCGTGGACCAGCGACTGTGAGGAGGCGTTCCAGAGGTTGAAGCAGGCGCTCATCAACTATCCTGTGCTGCGTGCTCCAGACTTCGACCGGGAGTTCATCATCTACACCGATGCGTCTAACAGCGGGGTAGGAGCAGTTCTGTGCCAGGAGGATGAGAATGGTGACCAGCATCCAGTGTCCTACCTGAGTAGGAAACTTCAAAAAGGTGAGAGACATTTGGCAACCGTGGAGAAGGAGTGTTTGGCCATAGTCTACGCGATCCAGAAGGCCAAGCCTTACATCTGGGGAAGACATTTTGTTCTGTGCACTGACCATTCACCACTGCAATGGTTAAAGACAATGAAAACCCACAATAGCAAACTTATGAGGTGGGCTTTAAACCTACAGGACTATGACTTTGAAGTGAAGGTGGTCAGAGGGTCAGTGAACTGTGTTGCTGACGCCTTGTCAAGAAGACCTGAAGATTGAAGACGGCGAAAGAACATGGACTATGTGTATATATTGATGACAAAAAGTTAAATGTACCTATTTTTTGAACTTGGTTTGTATGAATAAAGGTAAATTGATGTAATGTATATGGTAAATGTTTAAATGCCTAAATGGTAAATGTTTAACTTAGAATGTAAGTATAAGTAAGTATGATATGGTATGTATAACTGTTGTTGTGTGTTTTATCCAGGTTGTTTTTTTGGGAAAAAGCACCTTAGCTTTCCCCCTACAAAACAACTTATAAAGAGGGGAGGTGTTACATACAGCACTGATGTTACCTGTCTGTCATGGGTTTGGAGGGAAAGTTCCATCCTATGGGGAGTGGAAGGCGGGACATCAGGAGGAGGGGCTGTACTGTATATATATGTGAAGCGTGTGTGGTGAAGTTCAGCAGACGCTGGGATGTGAAGAAGCAGCAGCTGGGAAGAAGAAGCTGGTGTGGGAGTCTGTGTGTCAGACAGGGTACTACTGTGTGTCAGAGTACCAACCTGATAGGTTCAGGTGTCTGAATGGTTAGCCAGAACTGATAGGTTCAGGGTCTGTGCTTCAAGTTAAGGGTTCTGTGTGAACCAAACTGTGTTTATGTATGAGTGAGATAAAGCCACGTTACTATATCTTATTCACCTGATTATTTTATTTTCCCTGTGTGTTGTTTTAAATAAACCTTGTTCTTTATTTATTAAAAATCCATCCCTGGTCTGTGTGACTTCTTATAGGGAATGGTTGGTGGCAGCTTAGTTAATGTGTGGCAGATCCCAGTAGGTCTGGGTTTGTCACATTGATTGGTGTCCAGCGTGTGGGATACGACTGGTCCAGTTGTCCAGTGGTCCAGCAAAGCCTTGGCAAGAGTGCCCAGAGCAAGGGGGGTCTAGTCAGGGACAATCTGAGAGCGCGTAGGTAATCTTCTAGGTGTACCTCACGGGGGGGGTGCACTAGTAGAAGAACGTGTAACCTCAGATTGGGGACTAGATTAGGGTGCTCTGAGGCAGCCTGTTTTGGCGGGAAAAAGCTGAGGCAAAACTGTGAAACAGCAGTGATCTAGCCTGCCTGCTGAGAGGCCCAGCAGAGGGGGGTAGACTCTAACTCGCTACAGTTGCAAGTAGTGCTGAAGGACAGCAGCAATCTATAGGGAAAGCTGGTTCTGAGGCAAAAGAGGGAAAAAAAGTGGTCGTTTTATTTTGAGGCTTGACTTTTTAAAGCAGCCTGTTCTGAGGGGGGATTATGCCCTTGACTCGAAGCCAAATGGCAGAAATGGGTGAAGTGAAAGACCCCCAGGTTGACCAAGGTTCTGAGGATGAATTTGGCTCAGTGCAGGGTGACAGCACAGGAGAGCAGAACCCAGAACTCAGAAAATTGCTCATAGCCCAACAGCATGAACTGAGGGTGAGGGAAATGGAGGAAAGGTTAGAGAGAGAAAGAAGGGAGGAAAGGGAGAAACAACGGCAATTTGAATTAGAGAGAGAGAGAATGGAAAAGGAGGAAAGGTTAGAGAGAGAGAAAATTGCTCTGGAAAAAGAAAGGATGGCGTTTGAATTAAGAAAATTGGAAATGATGAACCAGAACAATAATAACAATAGGGATTCTGAGGGAGGCCAATTGTCTAAAGCTGACCTGAAGAAATTCCCTGTGTACCACAAGGGAGATTGTCCTGAGGTGTTCTTTTCCTTAGTGGAAAGAGCGTTTGTGGACTTCTCAGTGAGGGAAACTGAGAAGATGACCATCATGCGATCTTTAATCAGTGGTAGCCTGGCTGAGGTTTATTCAGAGATGCCACAGGAACTGATGAGAGATTTTGCAGAGTTTAAAAAACTGGTGTTTGCAAGACATGGGATAAATGCGGAACAGCTGAGGCAAAGATTCAGGTCCCTCACAAAGAAACCAGAGCAGACTTTTACCCAAGTGGGGGCTCAATTGGTGAGGCTGCTAGAGAAATGGCTATCTCAGGAGGGGACAGAGACCTTTCAGCAGCTCAAAGACTTGATAGCGCTGGAACAGTTCTATTCAGTCCTGCATGGGGAACTGAAATTCCAGGTGAGGGAAAGGAAACCAAAATCTGTGGCCGAAGCAGCAGAGATCGCAGATTTTATTTCCCAAATAAGAAAGCCCTTGGGTGAGGGGAAAGTGATGGGGAAACCTAAGGAAACCTACAGCAAGTACTCTCAGGGACCAGGGAAAAGCCAGCAAGGGGGAGGGGCCCATGGTGAAGGGAAGCCCTCAGACATGAAACCAAGACCTCAGATTTTGGAGGGAAAACCAAAACAAGATGAGAGAGATTCAAAATACACCAGAAAATGTTATTTCTGTCAGGGAAAGGGCCATCTAATCTCAGAGTGTGAGAAATTAAAGCAGCTAAAAGGAATTGTGCCTCAGGATTCGAGTGGGACCAAGCCAAAAGCTGTGTTCTGTGTCCAGAAAGAGCAAGGCTCATTGTCACTGAGGGAGCCTGTTGCCATGGCTACTCAATCTGGAACAGCTACATCTGCTGATCAGGCTGAGGAAAATGGTCCTCTTGTAGAGGTCAGGCGCTGCCTGCTGGTGAGAACAGATTCTCAGTTGTTTGAGACAGCAGGGGTGGACGTAGGAATACTTGACCGTCAGTATCGGGGGCTGCGGGACACTTGTTCCCAGGTGACCCTGTGCCATCCAGATATTATTCCTAGGGAATATGTAATCCCAAATGAGAGCATGAAGGTGGCAGGGATTGAGGGGCAGGTAATCTCACTGCCAGTCGCGGAGGTACCTGTCAACTTTCAAGGCTGGAGGGGAGTTTGGCGGCTAGCGATTTCATCGACTCTGCCAGCAGCCGTGCTCGTGGGAAATGACCTGGCTGAACATGTGAAACGGGTGCTAGTGATTACACGCTCACAAGCCACCACGGGGACAGTTCAGGGGGGTAATGATGAGCCAGAGACGGAAGCAGAGGGGAGTTCAAAAGCTGTGGTGGAAACCTTAACCACAGACAGCAGATTTGGACAAGAGCAAAAGGCAGACGCCACTCTCCAAAAGTGTTTTGAACAGGTGACTGACGCCCAGCTAACACCTGAAACCCCAGTGAGATTTCTGGAGAAAAAGGGGATTTTATATAGAGAGACCCTGAGGAATATCTCAAAAGGGGGAGATGGGATCAGAAGTCAGCTGGTGGTACCTGAAAAGTATCGCCCCATGATCTTACAAAGGGGGCACTCTGACATGTTTGCTGCACACTTAGGGGTCAACAAAACACAGCAGAGAATCACACAGAATTTCTACTGGCCTGACATAGGGAAGCAGATCAGGGAGTTCTGTAAACAATGTGATGTGTGTCAAAGGCAGGGGAATAACCGCGACAGGACCAAAGCAAAGTTGTGCCCTTTGCCTGTGATTGACACTCCGTTCAAATGCATAGGGGTGGATATTGTGGGACCTTTGCCCAAGGCCACAAAGAGGGGGAACAGGTTCATTCTCACCATTGTGGACCATGCCACGAGGTACCCTGAAGCCATACCCTTGACTAACATTGAAACTAACACAGTGGCAGATGCCTTGGTGGGGTATATGTCCAGGATGGGATTTGCCTCAGAAATAATCACAGATTTGGGCGCATCGTTCACATCAAAGCTCATGAAACGCTTATGGCAAATCTGTGGAATTAAACACAAGGAAACCACTGCCTATCATCCTGAAAGTAATGGGTTAACTGAGAAGTTCAATGGGACTCTAATGCGCATGATTAGGGCTTACTTGGCAGAGAATCCAAACAATTGGGACCAGAAGCTGCAACCCCTTTTGTTCGCTTATCGATCAGTGCCACAAGCCAGTACCGGGTTCAGTCCATTTGAACTTTTATTTGGGAGAAGGGTGAAAGGGCCCCTTGATTTGATCAAACAAAATTGGGAGCAGATCACCCAGGATGACCCACAAGACGTTGTGACATACATAGACACCTTGAGGCATGACCTAAAGAGAAACCTAGAGCTAGCAGCAGAGACCCTGCAAGCTCAAAAGGTCAGAAAGAAAGTTTGGGATGACCAGGAAGCCGGGGAGAGGCACTTAAATCCAGGGGAGGAAGTGCTGTGGCCTGGGCTCTGCAGAGAGAACAGACTGCAGCTGGGTATCCCAGCAGCAAAATATTTGGGTCACATGGTAGGGGGAGGAATGATAAAACCCCTGGAGGCCAAAATAGAAGCTGTTCGTGATTGGCCCAGACCCAACACCAAGAAAAAAGTCAAATCATTTCTTGGGTTGGTGGGCTACTACAGAAAGTTCATCCCGAGGTTTAGCGAGATTGCGGCTCCGCTGACCGATCTGACGAGGAAGACGGCTGATGACCGCATCCCGTGGACCAGCGACTGTGAGGAGGCGTTCCAGAGGTTGAAGCAGGCGCTCATCAACTATCCTGTGCTGCGTGCTCCAGACTTCGACCGGGAGTTCATCATCTACACCGATGCGTCTAACAGCGGGGTAGGAGCAGTTCTGTGCCAGGAGGATGAGAATGGTGACCAGCATCCAGTGTCCTACCTGAGTAGGAAACTTCAAAAAGGTGAGAGACATTTGGCAACCGTGGAGAAGGAGTGTTTGGCCATAGTCTACGCGATCCAGAAGGCCAAGCCTTACATCTGGGGAAGACATTTTGTTCTGTGCACTGACCATTCACCACTGCAATGGTTAAAGACAATGAAAACCCACAATAGCAAACTTATGAGGTGGGCTTTAAACCTACAGGACTATGACTTTGAAGTGAAGGTGGTCAGAGGGTCAGTGAACTGTGTTGCTGACGCCTTGTCAAGAAGACCTGAAGATTGAAGACGGCGAAAGAACATGGACTATGTGTATATATTGATGACAAAAAGTTAAATGTACCTATTTTTTGAACTTGGTTTGTATGAATAAAGGTAAATTGATGTAATGTATATGGTAAATGTTTAAATGCCTAAATGGTAAATGTTTAACTTAGAATGTAAGTATAAGTAAGTATGATATGGTATGTATAACTGTTGTTGTGTGTTTTATCCAGGTTGTTTTTTTGGGAAAAAGCACCTTAGCTTTCCCCCTACAAAACAACTTATAAAGAGGGGAGGTGTTACATACAGCACTGATGTTACCTGTCTGTCATGGGTTTGGAGGGAAAGTTCCATCCTATGGGGAGTGGAAGGCGGGACATCAGGAGGAGGGGCTGTACTGTATATATATGTGAAGCGTGTGTGGTGAAGTTCAGCAGACGCTGGGATGTGAAGAAGCAGCAGCTGGGAAGAAGAAGCTGGTGTGGGAGTCTGTGTGTCAGACAGGGTACTACTGTGTGTCAGAGTACCAACCTGATAGGTTCAGGTGTCTGAATGGTTAGCCAGAACTGATAGGTTCAGGGTCTGTGCTTCAAGTTAAGGGTTCTGTGTGAACCAAACTGTGTTTATGTATGAGTGAGATAAAGCCACGTTACTATATCTTATTCACCTGATTATTTTATTTTCCCTGTGTGTTGTTTTAAATAAACCTTGTTCTTTATTTATTAAAAATCCATCCCTGGTCTGTGTGACTTCTTATAGGGAATGGTTGGTGGCAGCTTAGTTAACGTGTGGCAGATCCCAGTAGGTCTGGGTTTGTCACAAGTGGTACCTCAACTTATGAACGTCTCCACTTACAAACATTTCGAGTTACGAATGGCTCCGTTCACAAAATGTTGCTTCGACTTGCGAACTGAGCCTCGACTTACGAACGAAAAAAATCCTTTCCTGACTTTTTTTTTTTACCTAAATTCATCTTAGGTCAAAAGAAGAAAAAAATAAAAAAATTCTCCCCCTAGTGGTAGAGTACGGTTAACCAGTTTGCATTAGATCCTATGGGAACTAATGCCTCTACTTGCGAACAGCGCCTTGACATAAGAACGAAAAACAGCCGGTACAGATTAAATGGTTTTCAATGCATTCTTATGGGAAATTTTGCCTTGACTTACAAACTTTTCGCCGTACGAATGCCGTTCCAATACGGATTAAGTTCGTAAGTCAAGATACAACTGTAGCAGGTGATCTTCCTGTTTTTGCTTCCATAAAATGATTACCATTCTGAAAGTCTTTGCAAATGTCGCTTACCTTTTTCTACTAAGCCACAAATGATTATGAGCAGTATTTATGGGCAATCAAGTCAGGAAAATGACATACAGAATCATTTATAACATTATGAGAGGCGTGTTCAAGAAGTGAGAAGCTGATAGACCTGCCTGGTCCCCGAGGTCATCTGAAGAGGCCTTGCAACATACCTCCCAGCTCTATTCCGGAGCTGGCCATCCAACTCTGGGGAATATTCCTCCCTCTGACATTCAATGTACTCCAACAATTTGCTAAAAACATACCTATTTTTGCAAGCTGTCCCCAGGTAATCCAACCTACCAAAACACTGAGTTTTAGTGTTGCATTGTTACATATATCTTATATTGTTGATTTATACATCTTTGAACTCTTCAGATTTAAACAGCTTGCAAACAATAGAGAAATGCAACAATATGAAGACAGATTTCATTGTTTTGTTCTGGCCTTTCATTGTCACCTACCTTATCATATAGAGGAATCATGAAGTAACCATTATTTGGAGCACAGTCTGTTTGATATTTCAGGGTTCCATGCTTTGTGTACAATTTAACCTATTATTTAAATAATAATAAGTATGAGATTCAAGTTGTAGTTGTAGAAGAGGTAGCTGTGTTAATCTGTGCAAGCATTATAGGTAGAAACATAAAAATAAAAAAATGAAAGAACAAAAAGGTAGTGGCACCTTCGAGACTGTTGCATATTTTTATGTGAGCTTTTGTGGGCAAGTCCACTTCCTCAGACATAACAGAAAGAGATATAACAGGACAAATATTTATACATTGCATCAAAATATAGAGATCAAAATATAGAGACTATAGTTGGTTGGTAAGAAAATCAATGGGGAGATAGTGTATTTGATACACAGGTAATTTCATTGAAGTCTGTGCTGTAAAAGGATGTGAGAAATTCTATTATATAAAGAAATTCTGCAATAAAGAAGAGTCCTGGATTTCGCAGAAACTCAAATCACTTCACACAAAGTGTTTTCTAGTATAAAATACTGAAGGATGGTTTCCCAGTCCTTCCTTCTGCTGGTCTTCCGGGACATGCAGCTTTCTCAAGGTTGCACAAGTGTCAGGGCGTATAATCCCATCAGACACACATGGCTATCACTTTGAAGCCTAGCCTGATGATCTCTATCGCCTTAAGAACAACCCAGGAAAAGTCTAACTGGTGGCAGAGCAAGTAAGACCACAACTGGGAGCCCATCGGATCCTGAAGGCAGGGTGGCAATCTCCCCACCACACCCCACCCCACCCCACCCCAGAAGCGATGGGGCAACAGAAGAACCTGCAGGGGTTCCTGGTTTTTAAAATCCCAGAAGTGAGGTTATAAAGAGGAAACGCCGGAAGAAAGGCTCCCGGTCTCTACGTTGGTCAGTTACTCCCCAGGCACTCCAGTTCATTCACTCACAGGCCACGCAACCCCCCTGACCGGCTTCAACGCCTTTTTAAAGCAACGCCAATACTAACAAACGATCGAGGCAACCCCCCCCCCCAAAAAAAGAGAAAAGAAATAAACGCAAACAGTTCCTTGGCCGATTTCTGCACTGTGTTTAAAAGCCATCGCTGCAACGGGAGGGAGGGAGGGAGGGAGGCGCAGCGGGGCCCCCTCTACCTGCCTGCCTGCCCACCTGGCCGGGCGCGGCGCTCACCTCGATCAGGGAATAGTTGATCTCCACGTCCGACTTGACGAAGCCCCCGCAGCCCACCACAATGTCCTCTGAGGCCCGCGCCACGGCCCACAGGCCCCACCAGCCCCACCCCCACAGCGCCCAGCCCCGCAGCAGCAGCAGCATCTCGGCTCCCCCGCCGCCTTCACTCTCTCGGCCCCACGCGGAGCAACTGCGGAAGGTCCGGGATGCGTCGGAGAGCGCATGCGCCCAAAGGCCGGCCTCCGAGAGGAGCCGCACGACCGGCACCTGGAAGTGAACGAAGAGAAGGAGCCGAGGCTTTGCCGCCCCCTGCTGCCTGGAGGATTCCCGGATTTCGCTGTAAGGGAGGCTCTGTACCACCGCTTTGGACCACAATACCCAGAAAAGGCAGCCCGGAAGGGAGGAGAGTTTGCCTTGTTCCCTACGGCTAAGGAATTCTGGGACTTGCAGTCCAAAAGAGCCTCCGAGCACAACTTTTAAGAAGCCGTTCGTTACAGTTGTGCGTGTAAGGCCCCTGAAAACAGTTTGCTGCTATTGTATATGTCTGTGGGGAGGAGCTTTCCTGTTTCTTGACAGGAACCAGAAACTCAGCTTTTCAATTTTTCCCCCACTAAAAATCTTAACTTTACGAGCCACTGGCATGAGAAGAAAGTGCCCTCTCCTCTTGCTCATCATCTTCTCAGCTCCACACACACAAGAGAACAAGGTGGAGCACAGCCAGCTCTTGAACCATTTTGATATTCCTGCTCCTCCGTTTATGAAATAGAAGTAATTAAAATAGGCAAAAACTGTAAAGTGTTTTTTTTTTTCATCAAGTTGTAACTGGAACTTTTCCTTTGCTACTGGAAACAGGAATTAACTATAAATAATTATTTGCAAACGTGGTCTTTCTATGTGCTGTCAAGTTGCTTCCAACTTTAGGTGGTCCTGTGAATGGGCGATTTCCAAAAGGTTCTCCTCTCCTCAGCAGCTCCTGTGGATTCCTTTTAGGGCAGGGGGTTCCCCTCTCAGGTGTTGTTGACCACCTTATGTTTTCTGGAGGGTTGCCATATTTAGTTTTAGTTACAGTTCACTTTATGTTTAGTATATTAAACAATGGTGTTTAATTTTAATCCTCTTGACCCACAGATGCAGAAATTTAATTTGAACCAGAACAGCAGACAACCTAAAGTTCATACAGTTATTTCTCTACTCCTTTGGGTGGATTTTCCTTTTACGCACCTGCATGACGTCTCCCCCTCGCCCGAAAGAGTGGCTCTCACTCATTTCTCTCAGCTCCTCTGCAGCCACCTTTTGCAGGACTGATGTCAGCCCTTTGCTCCCGAGTATTAGCTCAAAGAGGCCTGAATAAAGTGAGTGTGCAGTGCGTGCCAGAAATGCTGGTGCCAAGACTAACAAGTTGTTGGTGCCATAGTAGTGGGGCCTTTCGCTGTACCTGTATCTCCCATTCTGCCAGTTGTGGCAAGGGAAACACAGGGAAGGGAGAGGGGACCTGGGCAGGGAGAGGCCTCTGGGCCCTGCCTGCATTGTGGAGGAGGAAAGCAAGAGGGGCAAAAAGGTGAAAGAGGGGGCCGTGGGGGAGGTGTTTATTTGAGCTTCAGGGGGAGGGGGTCTTCATTGACAGGGCTTTTTTGGGGGGGGGATGAAGGGAGGACTGTTTCCACACCCAAAAAGGTAATTAAACACAAAGTGTACTGATATTTTCCCCTTCTCATTTATCTATTAAAGAAGGATTTACAGCTCCCACATTATTCTGTACTACGTATATCATTAATATAATACAGTCTCAATATATAGAATCATAGAATCAGATATTCAGCCTAAAACTGTAAGTTGAGTCCATTGTTGTGTGTCCTGCACTTGGAGATAATGGAGAACAGATTCTGCCCCTCCTTCTCTATGACACCCTTTCAAGGACTTGAAAAGTGCTATCGTATCTCCCCTCCCTCAGTCTTTTTTTCTCATGGCTAAACATGCCCAATTCTTTCAGCCTTTCCTCCTAAGGCTTGGTTTCCAGCCACCTGATCATCCTTGTTGCCCTCCTCTGAACTTATTCCAATTTGTCAGTATCCTTCTTGTAGTGTGGTGTCCAGAACTGGACACACTACTCAAGGTGAGGTCTTACCAGTGTTGAATAGAAGGAGACTGTTTGTTTGTCCATCCATCCGTTCAATTTGTATCCTGCTCCCATTAGTATCACAGCACTACTCTGGGTGGGTTACAACATGCAAAACAAAAGAAAAATAATAATAGAAATATTAAAACCAACAGCAATGACCCTTAAAAAAACAGATGCCATGAGCAGACTAATCCCAGAGCAGATGGAGGAAAAGAGGGGAGGGAAGAAGAGAAGGGGAAAGAAAAAGCTGGGAGAAGGTGGTCAGCTGGGGTCGGTGTGGAAAGCTTCCCTGAGAAACAATGTCTTTAATTGCTTCCTAAAAAGTCCACAGGGAGGAGGCTAGGCGGGGCTTCTCCGGAAGCTGGTTCCATAAAGATGGAGCCACCACGAAGAAGGACCTACCTCTTGTAGCGGATTTACGGGCCTTCCTTGGGGTGTCCACCCAGAGGAGCCTCGACTGGGATGATCTTGTGGGTCGGCCAGATGACATTAAGGAAAGACGTTCCAACAAGTAACATGGACCTAAACCTTGAAGGGCTTTGTGAATGTCAAAACCTTGAATTTGATCTGGGATGCCACAAGCATCCAGTGGAGGTGAGCCAGAACTGGAGTGATGTGATCAAATTTACTTGCACCAACCACCAGTATGGCTGCTGAATTCTGGATGCACTGAAGTCTCCAAATCAGGTTCAAGGGGAGCCCCACATAGAGAGCATTGTAGTAGTTGATCCAGGAGATAATCAGGGCCTGCACCAAAGTCCTGAAGGGGTCCTTGCCTAGGTAGGGGCAAAGTTGGGCAATTAGCCTAAGCTAAAGACTGATCTGGACATGGTTGCAATCTGGAACTCCCAAGAAAGAGCCAGGTCCAGAAGAACACCCAAATTATGCAATTGCTCCTTAAACTAGAGGGGAGTACCATCCATCCTAGGCACCATCTCCCCTAACCTATTGGAGATTCCCCCCAGAGTTGAACCCCTGTTCCGGGTTGAGTTTGAGCCTGTTAACCCTGATCCATTCCAGTACTGCAACCAGGCAACATTCCAGCATCTGGAAGGCATCCACTGAAGAGATGATAATGGAGACAGAGCTGCGTGTCATCAGCGTACTGATGCCACCTTACTCCGAAACTCCTGATGACCTACCCCAACAGCTTAACATAGATGTTAAAGAGCATTGGGGATAGAGCTGATTCCTGAGGAACCCCATACTGTACTGAAGGGTCCAAGGTGTCGACACCTCCTCCCTAGCAAACTCTCTGGACGCTGTCCTTCAGGAAGGATCAAAGCCAGCTCAATGCTAAGCCCCCAATCCCAGCCTCAGAGAGCCTGTCCAGGAGGATGCCATGATTGACGGTATCAAAAGCTGCTGAGAGATCTAGGAGTACCAACAGGGTGCATCTGCCCCTGTCAGCCTCCCTTAAAAGGTCATCCTGCAGTGTAACCAGTGTCATCTCAGTATCCCATCGCACCTGAATCCAGACTGGAATGGATCAAAGCAGTCCTCCTCCTCCAGGTAGTGCCTTGCAGGATTTGGAGACTAGACCTCTGTTAATGCAACCTAAAATAGCATTTGCCTTTTTTGTAGCCACATTGCACTGTTGACTCGTATTCAGATTTTGATTTACAACAATTCCAATATTCTTCTTATTCATAGTGTTCCTGAGCCGTATACTCCAGCTTGTAACTGTGTGTTTTGTCCCATGCCCACATGTATAGAGCTTTGCAGTTATCCCTGTCTAATTTCATTCTCTTGTTTTCAGCCCAGTACTCAAGCCTATTGAGATCTTTTTGAATTTTGTTCCTGTCTTCCAAGGTTCCTGTCTTCTACCCAATTTCGTGTCATCTTCAGATTTGATAAGTATTTCCTGCGCTCCCTAATCCAAGTTGTTAGGAAAAATGTTAAAGAACATTGGGCCTAGATATCAGCCTTGTGGTACCCCACTTGCGACTTTCTCCTAGTTTGAGAAGGAGCCACTGATAAACACTTTCTTATATATGAAAAACATTATTCAAATGTGTTGTCTTTACCCTATTAAAATGCCTTTTTATGCAGATGTTGCAGTGGGTTGCAAGTTAACATAATAAAGCGGGGAGAATGAGAGCTGTTTAATAGAATCATAGAATAGTGGATTTGGAAGGGGCCTATAAGGCGATTGAGTCCAACCCACTGTTCAGTCCATGAATCCAAATCAAAAATAGATCTAACAGATAGTTGTCCAATTTTCTCTTGAATTCCTCCAGTATTGGAGTGCTCACCACCTCCCAATGTACTTGATTCCATTGTTGTTACAATGTTTTTCTTCATATTCAGCCTAAATCTGGCTTCCTGTAGCTTGATTCCATTATTACGTGACATAATTTAACCTTGAATTGTTCAGAGAAGCTATGGGCTATGCCGTGCAGGGACACCCAAGACAGACAGGTCATAGTGGAGAGTTACGACTAAACGCAATCCACCTGGAGTAGGAATTGGCAAGCCACTCCAGTATCTTTGCCAAGAATACCCCATGAACAGAAACAAAAGATATGACGTTGGAAGATGGGACCCTCAGGTCAGAAGGCATCCAACATGTTACTGAGGAAGAGCAGAGGACAAGTACAAGTAGCTCCTGAGCTAATGAAGTGGTTGGGCCAAAGCCGACAGCGTCTTAAAAAGCAGAGACATCACCTTGCCAACAAAAGTCCGAATAGTCAAAGCTATGGTTTTTCCTCTCGTGATGTATGGAAGTGAGAGGTGGACCATAAAGAAAGCTGACCGCCGAAGAATTGATGCTTTTGAATTGTGGTGCTGGAGGATACTCTTGAGAGTCCCCTGGACTGCAAGGAGATCAAACCTAGCCATTATGAAGGAAATCAACCCTGAGTGCTCACTGGAAGGACAGATCCTGAAGCTGAGGCTCCAGTACTTTGGCCATCTCATGAGAAGAGGAGTCTCCCTGGAAAAGACCCTGATGTTAGGAAAGTGTGAAGGCAAGAGGAGAAGGGGATGAGATGGTTGGACAGTGTCATCGAAGCTACCAACATGAATTTCCAACTCCGGGAGGCAGTGGAAGACAGGAGGGCCTGGCGTGCTCTGGTCCATGGGGTCATGAAGAGTCGGACACAACTAAACGACTAAACAACAACAACAACATGCAAGTACCTAGAAAACAATAGCACAAGAACTAGAACCCAACATGGATTTGTCAAGAATCAGAGGGAATGCTGGACAGAGGGAATGCTGTAGATATAGTACCATATATTTCTCTGTATAAGAAGATACTTTTCTCTAAAATCTTTAGATTAAGAATTGAGGTTTGTCTTATACACCAGTGGTCCCCAACCTTGGGCTTACAGATGTTCTTGGACTACAACTCCCAGAAGCCTTTGCAACTACCTCTGCTGGCCAGGATTTCTGGGAGTTGAAGTCCAAGAACATCTGGAGGCCCAAGGTTGGGGACCACTGTTATACATGGAAGTAAGCAGGGGGAGGGATCAAAGCACTTTCATATCTGCTTTCCTCCTCCACCTTTTCTTAAGAAAGTGGAGGGGGAAAAGCATTTTCCTCGCAATAAAGTAAAGGGGGAAAGCAGGAATCATCAAAGCACTTTGATGATTCCTACTTTCCCCCTCCACTTTCCTGCAAAGAAAGAAAAGTGGGGGCGTGCATCTTATACATGGGGGCATCTTCTACACGGAAAAATATGGTATATCTTGATGTCATCGAAGCTTTTAACAAAGTGCCAAAATACATTTTGATTACCAGGCTAACTAGATGTGGGCTGGATATAACAACTGTAAGGTGGATACACAGTTGGTTGCAGAATCATACTCAGAAGGTAATGATTAATCACTCCTTTTCAAACTGGGAGGAGCTAACAAGTGAGGTACCCCATGGCTCAGACCTGGGTCTAGTGCTATTCAATATTTTTATTAATGGCCTGGATCAGGGGATACAGGGAATGCTAATCAAATTTGCAGGCAACACAATATCAGAATCAGCATAGGTCACAAGTTGAATATGAGCCAACAATGTGATGAGGCTGCAAGAAAGGAAATGCTATTTTAGGCTGCATTAATAGATGTATAGTCTCCAAATCCCGCAAAGTACTAGTACCCCTCTATTCTGCAGTGGGTAGGCTTTGTCTTATTGTATCCAGTTCTGGACACCACATAGAATGAAAGAAAGAATCATGGAAAAGTAAAGTTGGTTGAAAGGGGCCTACAAGGCCATCAAGTCCACACTTCAAAAAGGATGCTGACAAATTGGAATATAAAGATGCTAACAAATTGGAATAAATTTAGAGGAAAGTAACAAGGATGATCAGGAGGCTGGAACCAAGCCCTATGAAGAAAGACTGAAAGAATTGGGCATGTTTAGCCTTGAGAAGAGAAGACTGAGGGGAGATCTGATAGCACTTTTAAAATACTACAAAGGCTGTCATACATAGGAGAGGCAGGATCTGTTCATAATCATCCCAGAGTTCAAGACACATGGGCTCAAGTTACAGGAAGCCAGATTTTGGTTGAATATCAGGAAAAACCTCCTAACTGTTAGAGCAGTAAGACAGTGGAAACAATGACCTCAAGGGGTGGTGAGTGCTCCAACATTGGATGCATTCAAGGGAAATTTAGATACTGTAACCACCTGGCAGATATATTTTGATCTCTATTCCTGAATTGAGCAGGCTATTGGACTCCCCTTTCAACCATTATTTTATGATTCTATAGTAAAAGTAATCTTAGAACTGCTGAGATGGAGGGAACTTTATGGATTTAATAGTATTGCTGGTGACAATCTACAATTCTTCTGGTTCACAGTCAGTTGAGCTTAGTAATGTAAATCTATTCTTTATGGGAAGTTCAAATCTGTCTCGTGTTGTTTAAATTATATTTTGGCATTAGGTTTCTTTTACTGTTCTATTTCGGCTTTACTATAATGTCAGATATTAACGTTCATGATCTGCTGCTGATCTTCTTTTGGTGGAGAAAATACAGCTTCTCTGTCTCTAATTCCTAGACCATAATTTCTAACTGTTTATGCTTTGTATTTATGTTTTTGGAGGCATTAGACACAGATTT
Organism: Pogona vitticeps; assembly: GCF_051106095.1. NCBI lineage: Eukaryota > Metazoa > Chordata > Lepidosauria > Squamata > Agamidae > Pogona > Pogona vitticeps. The sequence continues at coordinate 14,773,846 of NC_135795.1, forward strand.
TGAACTATATGGTGGTCTAGAGGGATCTTGTCAACAGCCTTGCTGAAATAAAGACAGTGCAAGTTACAAGGAAATAATAGTGGGAGAGTGCAATTGATCATGTCTGCTTGTGGGCTTCCTATAGTTTTATGGTCAATGTGGGAACAAAATGCTGTATTAAGTAGGCCTTTGGTCTGATTTAACAGGATTCTTTGAATGTTCTTATATAACATAGACAGATGATACAGGCAAAGGATGTTGCAAACAAAATTTTATTTATAGCTTTTACGCAGAATCACCCAAACATATCCTTCATCCCCCCCAACAATATCCATATCATGTGTAATGCCATGTGTGACAACCCCAGACCTACTGGGATATATCACCCTATAATTAAGCTGCCACCAACCATTCCCTATAAGAAGTCACACAGACCAGGAATGGATTTTACTAAACAAAAGAACAAGGTTTATTTAAATAACAAACAGGGTAAATAAAAAGATCAAGTAAATAAGGTACTGTAATGTGGCAACGTCCCAAACACATACATATAACAGTTTGGTTCACACAGAACACTTTAAAGTAAAGCACAGACCCTGAACCTATCAGTTCTGGCTACCTATATAGAAACCTGAACCTATCAGGTATGTACTAACTGACACACAGTTGTACTCAGTCTGACACACAGACTCCCACTCCAGCTTCTCCTAACTTCTCCACACAGGCTCCACATATATATACAGTACAGCTCCTCCCCCTGATGTCCCGCCTTCCACTCCCCATAGGATGGAACTTTCCCTCCAAACCCATGACAGACAGGTACCATCAGTGCTGTATGTAACACCTCCCCTCTTTATAAGTTGTTTTGCAGGGGGAAAGCTAAAGTGCTTTTCTCCAAAAAACAACCAGGATCCAAAACACACAAAAACAGTTATACAATAACATACAATACCATACTTACTCTAGGTTAAACATATCAATTAGGCATTTAAACATTAACATTTACAATACATTAAGTCACCTTTATTAATACAAACCAAGCATGTTTAATAAACAAGTACATTTAACTTTTGGTCACCAAAATATACATAGTCCATGGTTTCTTCGCCGTCTTCACTCGTCGGGTCTTCTTGACAAGGCGTCAGCAACACAGTTCATTGACCCTCTGACCACCTTCACTTCAAAGTCATAATCTTGCAGGTTTAAAGCCCACCTCATAAGTTTACTATTATGGGTTTTCATTGTCTTTAACCACTGCAGTGGTGAGTGGTCAGTGCACAGAACAAAATGTCTTCCCCAGATGTAAGGCTTGGCCTTCTGAATCGCGTAGACTATGGCCAGGCACTCCTTTTCCACGGTTGCCAAATGTCTCTCACCTTTCTGGAGTTTCCTACTCAGGTAGGACACTGGATGCTGGTCACCATTTTCATCCTCCTGGCAAAGAACTGCTCCTACCCCGCTGTTAGACACATCGGTGTAGATGATGAACTCCCGGTCGAAGTCTGGAGCACGCAGCACTGGATAATTGATGAGCGCCTCCTTCAACCTCTGGAATGCCTCCTCACAGTCGCTGGTCCACGGGATGCGGTCATCAGTCTTCTTCCGCGTCAGATCGGTCAGCGGAGTCGCTATCTCGCTAAACCTCGGGATGAACTTTCTGTAGTAGCCCACCAACCCAAGAAATGATTTGACTTTTTTCTTGGTGTTGGGCCTGGGCCAATCACGAACGGCTTCTATCTTGGCCTCTAGGGGTTTGATCACTCCTCCCCCTACTATGTGACCCAAGTATTTTATTTCTGGGCTACCCAGCTGACACTTGCTTGCCTTTACTGTTAGCCCTGCTGCACTTAACCTCTGCAGCACTATCTCCAGGTGTTTCAGGTGATCTTCCCAGGTATTGCTGAAGATCCCTATATCGTCAATGTAGGCCACAGTAAAGTCACTGAGCCCTGCTAAGGTCTGGTCCATCAGCCTTTGGAATGTGGCTGGTGCATTTCTGAGACCAAAACTCAGGACTCTAAACTCATAGAGACCAAAAGGGCTGCAAAATGCGGTCTTTTCTTGATCCCTGGGATCAATCCTTAATTGCCAGTATCCCTTTACTAGGTCCAATGATGAAATGAACCGACAACCCCCTATGGTTTCAATCAGGTTGTCTAGCCTGGGCATTGGGTATGCATCAGGAGTGGTTACGCGGTTTAATTTCCGGTAATCTACACAAAACCTAATGCTCCCATCAGGCTTGTCCACCAGGACTATCAGAGAGGACCAAGGACTAGAAGAGGGGACGATGATGTTCTCCCTAAGCATCTCGTCCAGCTCCTTCCGCACCTTGTCCCTATAGGGTCCCGTTACTCGGTATGGGGATACTGCTTGTGGGGTTGCATGCCCTGTATGGATCCGATGCATCACTCCCTTCACTATCCCCGGCTTATTTGAAAACACCTTTTGATATTTGGTGAGCAGCACTTTTAGTTCTTGTTGCTGATCTTGGGTGAGTGCAGGACTGATCTTTACCTCATCTGGGTTGTATTTTACTTCCCCTCTACCCTCCCAGAAGGGTAATTCAGCTTCCTCACTCTCAGCTGCTTTTATTGCAAATAAAACCCTCTGTTCCCCTCTGTAGTAGGGTTTCAGGGCATTCACATATACCACCCTCCTCGCTTGGTGTTCCTCCTGCTCTATAAGGTAGTTCAGATCCGACATCTTGGAAATGACCCTATATGGTCCTGCCCATTTGAGCTGCAGTTTGTTCTCTTTGCAGGGCCTAAGCCAAAGCACTTCCTCCCCTGGGTTAAAGTGCCTCTCCCTGGCTTTCTGGTCATACCAGGTTTTCTGTCTAACCTTCTGAGCTTGCAGGTTCTCTGCTGCTAGCTCTAGGTTTCTCTTTAGGTCATTCATTAAAGAGTCTATATATGTCACAACGTCTTGTGCGTCATCCTGGGTGATCTGCTCCCAATTTTGTTTGATTAAATCAAGTGGCCCTTTCACCCTTCTCCCAAACAAAAGTTCAAACGGACTGAACCCGGTACTGGCTTGCGGCACTGATCGATAAGCAAACAAAAGGGATTGCAGCTTCTGGTCCCAATTGTTTGGATTCTCTGCCAAGTAAGCCTTAATCATGCGCATTAGAGTCCCATTGAACTTCTCCGTTAACCCATTACTTTCGGGGTGATAGGCAGTGGTTTCCTTGTGTTTGATTCCACAGATTTGCCATAACCGTTTCATGAGCTTTGATGTAAACGATGTGCCCAAATCTGTGATTATTTCTGAGGCAAATCCCATCCTGGACATATACCCCACCAAGGCATCTGCCACTGTGTTAGTTTCGATGTTAGTCAAGGGAATGGCTTCGGGGTACCTCGTGGCATGGTCCACAATGGTGAGAATGAACCGGTTCCCCCTCTTTGTGGCCTTGGGCAAAGGTCCCACAATATCCACTCCTATACATTTGAACGGGGTGTAAATCACAGGCAAAGGGCACAACTTCGCTTTGGTCCTGTCACGGTTATTCCCCTGCCTCTGACACACATCACATTGTTTACAGAACTCCTTGATCTGCTTCCCTATTTCAGGCCAGTAAAAATTTTGTGTTATTCTCTGCTGTGTTTTGTTCACCCCCAAGTGCGCAGCAAACATGTCAGAGTGCCCCCTTTGTAAGATCATGGGGCGATACTTTTCAGGTACCACTAGCTGACTTCTGATCCCATCTCCCCCTTTTGAGATATCCATCAGAGTCTCTCTATATAAAATCCCCTTTTTCTCGTGAAATCTCGCTGGGGCTTCAGGTGTTAGCTGGGTGTCTGTCACCTGTTCAAAACACTTTCGGAGAGTGGCGTCTGCCTTTTGCTCTTGGCCAAATTTGCTGTCCGTGGTTAAGGTTTCCACCACAGCTTCGGGACTCCCCCCACCTGCTTCCGTCTCGGGCTCTTCAGTACCCCCCTGAACTGTCCCCGTGGTAGCTTGTGAGCGTGTAATCACTAGCACCCGTTTCACTTGTTCAGCCAGGTCATTTCCCACGAGCACGGCTGCTGGCAGAGTCGATGAAATCGCTAGCCGCCAAACTCCCCTCCAGCCTTGAAAGCTCACAGGTACCTCAGCCACTGGCAGTGAGATCACCTGCCCCTCAATCCCTGCCACCTTCAGGCTCTCATTTGGGATTATATACTCCCTAGGCATAATGTCTGGATGGCACAGGGTCACCTGGGAACAAATATCCCTTAGCCCCCTATACTGATGGTCAAGTATTCCTACGTCCACCCCTGCGGTCTCAAACAATTGTGAATCTGTTCTCACTAGTAAGCAGCGCTTGACCTCCACAAGAGGACCATTTTCCCCAGCCTGATCAGCAGATGTAACTGTTCCAGATTGAGTAGCCATGGTAACAGGCTCCCTCAATGGCAAGGAGCTTTGCTCTGTCTGGACACAGAACACAGCTTTTGGCTTGGTTCCACTCAAATCATGAGGCAAATTTCCCTTTAGCTGCTTTAATTTCTCACACTCTGAGATTAGATGGCCCTTTCCTTGACAGAAATAACATTTTCTGCTGTATTTGGAGTCTTTCTCATCTGTTTTTGGTTTTCCCTCCAAAATCTGAGGTCTTTGTGGTTTCATGTCTGAGGGCTTCCCTTCAACATGGGCCCCTCCCCCTTGCTGGTTTTTCCCTGGTCCCTGAGAGTACTTGCTGTAGGTTTCTTTGGGTTTACCTACAGATTTCCCCTCAGCACCTAAGGGCTTTCTTATTTGGTAAATAAAATCTGCGATCTCTGCCGCTTCTGCCACAGATTTAGGTTTCCTCTCCCTCACCTGGAACTTCAGTTCCCCACGCAGGACTGAATAAAACTGTTCCAGCGCTATCAGGTCTTTGAGCTGCTGGAAGGTCTCTGTCCCCTCCTGAGACAGCCATTTCTCTAGCAGCCTCACCAGTTGGGCCCCCACTTGGGTAAAAGTCTGCTCTGGTTTTTTGGTGAGTGACCTGAATTTTTGCCTCAGCTGTTCAGATGTTATCCCATGTCTGGCAAACACCAGTTTTTTAAACTCATCGAAATCTTTCAGCAGTTCCACTGGCATCTCTGCATAGACTTCTGCCAGGCTGCCACTGATTAAAGATCGCATAATGGTCATCTTCTCAGTTTCCCTTACTGAGAAGTCCACAAACGCTCTTTCCACGAGGGAAAAGAACACCTCAGGGCAATCTCCCTTGTGGTACACAGGGAATTTCTTCAGGTCAGTTTTAGACAGGCTGCCTTCCCCATTCCCTGGGTTCCCCTCATTATTATTGTTATTACTATTTCTACTCATTATCTCCAGCTTCTTCAGCTCAAACGCCATTCTCTCTCTCTCCAATTCAAATTGTCTTTGCCTCTCCCTTTCCTGCATTCTTTCTCTCTCTAATCTTTCCTCCATTTCCCTCACCCTCAGTTCATGCTATTGGGCTAGGAGCATTTTTCTGAGTTCTGGGTTCTGTTCTCCCGTGCTCTCATCCTGCACTGAGCCAAATTCTTCCTCAGAACCTTGGTCTACCTGTGGATCTCTCACTTCACCCATTTCTGCTATTTGGCTTCGAGTCAAGGGCATAATCCCCCCCCCCAGAACAGGCTGCCTTCAAAAGTCAAGCCTCAAAATAAAGCGACGACTTTTTTCCTTTTGCCTCAGAAACAGCCTTCTATAGATTGCTGCTGTTCCTTCAGCACTAACTTGCAACTGTTGCCAGGCAGAATCCACCCCCCTCTGCTAGGCCTCTCAGCAGACAGGCTAGATCACTGTTACTTCACACAGCTTTGCCTCAGCCCTTTTCCCGCCAAAACTGGTTGCCTCAGAGCTCCCTAATCTAGTCCCCAATCTGAGTGTGCACGTTCTTCCACTAGCCCACCTCCCCGTGAGGTAAGCCTAGAAGATTACCTACGCGCTCTCAGATTGTCCCTGACTAGACCCCCCTTGCTCTGGGCACACTTGTCAAGGCTTTGCTGGACCACTGGACAACTGGACTAGTCGTATCCCACACGCTGGACACCAATCAATGTGACAACCCCAGACCTACTGGAGTATGCCACACTATAAATATGCTGCCACCAACCATTCCCTATAAGAAGTCACACAGACCAGGAATGGATTTTTCACAAACAAAAGAACAAGGTTTATTTAAATAACAAACAGGGTAAATAAAAAGATCAAGTAAATAAGGTACTGTAACGTGGCAACGTCCCAAACACATACATATAACAGTTTGGTTCACACAGAACACTTTAAAGTAAAGCACAGACGCTGAACCTATCAGTTCTGGCTACCTATATAGAAACCTGAACCTATCAGGTATGTACTAACTGACACACAGTTGTACTCAGTCTGACACACAGACTCCCACTCCAGCTTCTCCTAACTTCTCCACACAGGCTCCACATATATATACAGTACAGCTCCTCCCCCTGATGTCCCGCCTTCCACTCCCCATAGGATGGAACTTTCCCTCCAAACCCATGACAGACAGGTACCATCAGTGCTGTATGTAACACCATGTTACAGGTAAATTACTGTAGTGAGCAATACGCTTTAACACATAGCAGTGGAGAATGTATGAGGTAATTAGCAAGCCTTTCTTACTAATATGGGGAAAGCCAAGTTGATTGAAGAGAAACCTTATTTATCAGGCTAACACAACAAGATTGCGGTCTTCATTTTGGGATATTATTTGAATTCATATCCTAATACTGCAACCTGGTCAGGATGAATTTTGGACTTTCCTGTTCTTTCATGCTTTGTGATGTCCCCTGGCTGATAACCAAATCATTCCAGCTTGAAATAAATACAAGCCCTCAGCGGCAGAAGAAGAAAGGGGTAATATGATAGCACTTTTCAAATATTTGAAAGGCTGTCATACAGAGAAGGGGCAAGATCTGTTCTCAATCATCCCGGAGTGCAGGACACACAACAATGGGCTCAAGTCAAAGGAGGCCAGATTTTGGTTGACTATCAGGAAAAAACTTCCTGACTGTTAGAGCAGTACGAGAGTGGAACTGGTTACCTTGGGAGTTGGTGAGTGCTCCAACACTGGAGGCATTCAAGAAAACCTTGGATAATCACCTGGCAGATATGCTTTGATTGTATTCCTATGCTGAGCAGGGGGTTGGACTTAATGGCCTTGTAGGCCTGTTCCAATTTCACTTTTCTATGATTCTATGAAAACTCCACATTGAGAGCAAAACGGGCTAAACCAAATTGAATTGGTATTTGCATTTCTGTTAAAAGAAATAAAAGCAAGTTTGTCTGTTTTAATCCTGCAGGAAATCCCACAGTATTTGACTGTGTAGCTACAGCCTCAATTATGTGACTTTGCATGGAAATAGTGAGTGTGGTGGGAATTTATTATTGAGACCTGAATAGCTTAGTCAATGTTTCAGATGTAGTGTGTTTGTGTGTATACACATAAAAGCTGAAGCATGTAATTATCTTAAGATAAAATAGTAAATTTGTTTAAATAAGTAAACAAGCCACAAAACTTTCAAGAGGGCTTAGTATAGTATTTTGTTGTAGATCCATGACATTTTGTGTCATTCACAAATTTGATTAGCATTCTCTGTATCCTCTGATCCAGGTCATTAATAAAAAATAGTGAATAGCCCTGAACCAAGGACTGAGACCTGGGGTACATTGCTAGTTATCTGCTTCCAGTATGAGAAGGCACCATTAATCATCACCCTCTGAGTATGAGTTTGTATGGTTGAACATTTTTTTTTATTATTTTATGGATTGGAGGTTCCCAGCCTTAAGGCTACTGAAGTCGTTAAGTTAACCTATAACTTAGAAGCTGTGTAGGTGTAAGTTAGCAGAGTTTTTGTCCCAGTCCAGGCAGTCCAGTTGATTCACACAGACAAAGACAGCTTCTTCCAACACCAAATGTATTTACAGTATATACAGAAGTTCAGCAGTACAAACCAGCAACATGACATTCATAGAAGAGATCTGTACATCTTCTGCACATATCCATACAGTTATATACATACACATTTGCATACAGCCAATCAGTATGGACTTTGCATCATCCTAGGCTGCATGACTCAGGATTTTGCACATCTGTCAAGTGTGGCTGCTGATTATCATGGGCCTTGTTCTGTCTCAGTGTGAAATTATTCTTGACAAGCCGTACAGTAGTATAAATTATCGACAATGCTAATTATATTATAGTCAAAATACTTCCAAGCTGCCAAAGTTGAAAACCACTAATAATGAGCTACTAATTAGGAAAGATGCAATAAAGGCATACTCTCAGCAGAACTCACAGCAGAGTTAAGTTTTAACTAGAGGTGTGCAGATCTATGGTTTTTGACTACAAATCCCAGAATTCCCAAGGCAGCATGGTTAATGGCTATGCTGCCTCAAGAATTCTGGGATTTGTAGTCCAAAAGCAAGACAATCTTTAGTTTTAATGAAGTTTAAAACTTTTTATCCTGTTTAGTGTAATGAATACAATTAACTGTAAGTCAGTCACTGTAATTGAAGCAATTAATGAATTTACTTAATGTGCTAATAAATTAAATATTAAATGTTATTTTCAAGATCTGTACCATTAGGCATTCTTAGGGCTTTATAGGAGTGACAGAAAACAATACCTGATAGACCTAACCTTCTCAACCACACTGTATGTCAACACTGGCAACTTGAAATAGATATCCATATGAACTTTGCAGAGAAATGATAGTTAATTTATTTTATTTATTTATTTAATCAGTTTGTATCCCACTCCCATTAGTATCACAGCACTACTCTGGGGGGGGGAGTTTACAACTTGCACACAACAACACACATACATATAGGTTTATTTGTCAGATAGAGGCATCTCACCTTTTCTCCAGTGAGTTCAAGGCAGCAGAGGTGGCTCTTCTCTTCCCCTGTTTATCCTCCCAATAAACCTGTCAGGTAGATCACTGGTTCTTAACCTTGGGTTACTCAGGAGTTTTGGACTGCAACTCCCAGAAGCCTTCACCACCAACTGTGCTGGCTGGGGTTTCTGGGAGTTGCAGTTCAAAAACATCCAAGTAACAAAGGTTAAGAACCACTGAGGTAGATCATGCTGAAAGAGTGTGCCAAACCCAAGGTCACCTAAGGCCCAGCCTAAGACTATAACTACTTCGCCACATTTCCTTTCATGACAGATTACTTCTCAACTGGGTCAGAGTATTTGATACCAAGCCCCGGTTAAAAACAAGTTTTTTTTTTGTTTCCCCAGGAAAAAAAGGGAGGGTTGTGCTAGCTGAATCTGAGTCATGGGGGGGGGGACCCTGAGTCCAGTCAGTGGTGCAACTTGACAAGTACCACAATTCATCATTCTTGCTGGTCCCCCAGCAGTTCTTATGGAGATCATTGCTTGCAGCAGCTTGGGAAACAGCAAAGCCTGAAAAGGTTGGGGGGGGGAGGGAAGTATGTAGTTTGGGAAGTTCTGAGAATTACAGTCCATAAAAGCAATTTTTTTAAGCTTTGGGAGGGACAAATCAATATGAAACAGGCAGGAGTTCAGTTGTAGAAGAGGTCAGGGTAGCCACTTAAGGTGGGGGAGGGGGTTTGCTGCTGCAGGTTTGCCATGCCTGCTGAATAAAGTCAATAAAATAATGCCCAAATCCCAGCAAGTACATAACCCATTGATTACATTTTGGCCTGTTTTTCAGCTTAAGATAATCATTTACCAATTAGCTTACTAGGTTACTGTATAACAAATCTGTTGCTTGAGATCCATTGGACTTTACTACAATGGCCTCACCAAACCCTCTTGTTTAAACAGGAATCTATTATGCTAAATCATTATTGAATGGTTTTCTGTGTTGAAGGAATACTTTGAATTCCCAAACATGATAAATGTTATACACACTTCATGTTCACCAGAGGTATAACCCTTGCTGTACTAGAGGTGGACTTTTCGGACTATAATTCCCAGAATCCCATGCCTAGCATAGTTACTGTGATAGATTCAGATTAGGCATCCTTCAGTCTCGAGAGACTATGGTAATGAGCTCTGTATGGAGAACTTGGAAAAGTGTCTAGTGTGTCTGAGAAGGCCAATTCGAGAGTGACAATGCCTTCCACACTGAAGACAAATACAATCTGTCCCCTGTCCAGCTCCCTGATTTTGCTGGTTTTGGGACTGCCTATTTGCCTTGGTCTGCTGAACAATTGTCTCTTCAAATTGGGAGAGGCCATGATGCAACGCCTGCCTCCAGGCTGTCAAGGTTTCCCATCTGTTGAGGTCCATTCCTAAGGCCTTCAGATTCCACTTGCAGATCTCCTTGTATCACAGCTGTGGTCTCCCTCTGGGGCACTTTCCCTGCATTAATTCACCATACAGGAGATCTTTTGGAATCCGACCATCAGCCATTCTCACAACATGTCCAAGCCAACGTAGACGTCACTGTTTTAGTAATGTATACAAGAGATATTTGGGATCCAATAGTCAGCCATTTTCATGACATGCCCAAGCCAATGTAGACATCACTGTTTCAGTAAAGTATACAGTGGGGTCTTGACGTGAGAACTTGATCCGTATTGGAAGGCGGTTCTCAAGTCAAAAAGTTCTCAGGTCAAATCTGCATTTCCCATAGGAATGCATTGAAAACCATTTGATCCGTATCTGTTCTTTTCCGTCCATAGAAATGGAATGGGAAGCTGCTATTCCACCTTTGACCACTAGAGGGGGATATTTTGTTTCTTTTTTTCCTTAGGTCAAGAAAGGTTCAGGGAAGGCAGGGAAAATACAGTCCAGGCAGTCCAGGACCAGGCAGTCTGAAGACTGTCTCCCAATCCACTCTCTAAACGCTGGGAGGAGTGAGGAAGCAGACAGGCACCCTTTTCACTGGCCAACAGTTAACTGAAAGTTCAAATGTTGCACTTTCCCTGCCTCCCACGTGGTTTTTTTTTCAGTTCTTAACTCAAATCTAAGTATGTAAGTCAAGTCAATATTTTCCTGTGAGAGTGGTTCTTAAGTCAAAATGTTCTTAACTCAAGCCGTTCTTAAGTCAAGACCCCACTGTACATGCTAAAAATTCCAGCTCAATCTAGGACTACTGTGTTTAGAACTTTGTCCTTCCAGGCGATACTAAAAATACATCAGAGGTGATGCATATGGAACGTATTCAGCTTCCTCTCCTGCCGTACACAAAGGATCCAGGACTCACTGCAGTACAGGAGTGTATTCAGGACACAGGCTCTATAGACCTGTATTTTGGTATAAGCCGTCAGCTTCTTATTAAGCCATACTCTCTTAAGCCATGAACAACCTCCAATTCTTGTGTGGAGATGGTAATAGAGGGAGTTGAGTCCACGCTCTGGCCCATGACTTGTGTTTTCTTCAGGCTGATTGTTAATCCAGAGTCTTGGCAGGCCTTGCTAAAATGATTCATGAGTTGTTGGAGGTCTTCAGCAGAATGGGCAACAACAGCTGCATCATCAGCGAAGAGGAAGTCCTGCATGCATTTCAGCTGGACTTTGGTCTTTGCTCTCAATCTAGATAGATTAAAGAGCTTTCCATCTGATCTAGTCTGGAGATAGACACCTTCTGTTGCAGTTCCAAAGGCGTGCTTCAGCATGATAGGAAAAAAGATCCCAAACAGGGTTGGCACAAGGACACAGCCCTGTTTCTCTTTCCTTCGGATGTCAAAGGTATCTGATGTTGAGCCATCAAAAACTACAGTGTCCTTCATTTCCTCATGAAAGGACCTGATGATGTTAAGGAGTCGAGGTAGACATCCAGTCTTGGGAAGAATTTTTAAAAGGCCGTCCCTGCTAACCAAATCAAAGGCCTTTGTAAAATCTATGAAGATCATAAAGAGTAGCTGTCATTGCTCCCTACATTTCTCCTGCAATTGTCTGAGGGGAAATACCATGTCAGTGGTGCATCTATTAGCTTGAAATCCCCACTGTGATTCTGGATACACTCTGTCTGGAAGCACCTGGAGTATCTCCAGTACAACACGGGCAGGCAGCTTCAATACAACACTGAGAAGAGAGATGTCAAGCTAGTTATTGAAGTTGCCCCTGTCTCCTTTGTTCCTATACAATGTGACGATGTTTGTATCCTTCATGTTCTGTGGTACTCCAGCAAAGACAAAATATTTCGTACAGTTCGGTGGTGATGATCAGTTTACAGCACTTATGTTATCCTTTCCCTGCGCCTTGCCAGAGGCGAGGAAATCCAAGGCCACTTTTATTTCTGCTAAAGTTGGTTCGTTGTCCAACTCTCCCAATACAGGCAGGCACTCAGTGTTATTGAATGCCTATTTGGTTACTACATTCTCTCTGGAATATAGCTCAGAGTAGTGCTGCACCCAGCGTTCCATCTGCTGTGCTTGGCCTTGGATGATCACGCCTGTAGCAGACTTCAAAGTAGCAGATTTCTACTGTATTGGACCTAAAGCCTGCTTGATACGATCATACATTCCCTTGATGTTTCCTGTGTCTGCTGCTATCTGTATCTGAGAGCAGAGCTGAAGCCAATAATTATTAGAACATCTCCTTGCAACCCATTGGACTTTGCTACGAGTACTCAAAGAGGCTGCAAGTTCTACTCACTAGGACAGGCTTTGTATGCTGCTAGAGCTCTCCTCTTTTCCTTGATGGTTGGCATCAACCCCTCCAAATGGGCTTTGAACCAATCTGCTGTCTTTTTTGTCTTCTTGCCAAATGTGGACAAGCCGGTGTTATAAACAGTGATGGAAATGTTCCCATTGTTCAGGTGCATTTGCATCAGCTGGGCCTGGAAGGGTTACCTCAAGCGCTTTTGCAAATTCCTCCACTTTTCTTTGCTGATGTTAATACGTGGTCTTACTTCCTTTTTCATGTGATACAATCTCTTTGTTTGCAGTTTTACTCTACTACACACCAGGGAGTAATCAGTATCGCAATTAGCACCCTGATAACTGTGTGTGATCGTAATACTAGGAAGCCTAGAGCATCTAGTTAGGATCAAATTGAGCTGATGCCAATGCTTCGATCTTGGTTGTCTCCAGGAAACTCTGTTGAAGCTTCAGATTAAAGAACGTGTTGTTTGCACAAGGACCATAGTAACAGCAAAACTCCAGCAGGCGCTGGCCATTTTCGTTCATCTTCCCAATGCCAAAACGGCCTAGACATGTGGGCCAAGAGTTGTGATCAGCACCAACTCTAGCGTTAAGGTCTCAGAGAATGAACAGCGGCTCTCTCTCAGGAATTTTTTTGGTGGTAGCTGCCAGATCGTCACAGAATTTGTTTTTGACTTCTGTTGTAGACGACAGTGTTGGTGCATATGCACTAATGAGGGTGACCAGTCCCACCGATGAGTGGAGCTTTCACTCCCTGTGAGGCGACGAGCCACCTCGCCCAGGATCAGGAGAGTGTACCGTCAGACTCTCAAATAAAGACAGAAGCACAAGAGACAGGAGTGATAGAAAAGGGATTAAGTAAACTAGAAATAAAAGAAGAGGCTGAATGGGGTGCAAATCAGGCGGGAAAGGAGGAGGATAAGAAGGAGAGGAGCGGGAGAAGCATGTTGGGGAAGAGAGGAGAAAGGACAGGTGAAGGAAGAGCTAGTAGAGCTGATCCAGGAAGATCCTTGGACAAGAGAGAAGGCAGAGTTCAAGGTGCCTCGTGAGTAAGCTGAAAGGGAATGGAGATGACAGATGTATAGAAAGCCACCATACTGAAGCGTGAAAGCAAAGGAAGGAATATAGGGTGTGGGTGAAGAGGGAAGAACAAAGGAGAGAAAGGCAAAAATGTACAGTGATTCCAGAGAAGTCTGGTGGGCCCAGCCCCTTCCGACCCCGACAGAGAAAGATATATGGCTCGACAAAGGGGGAACAGCAGGGAACTATGATGTCTCATCCACAAACTTGAAGTGGGGTGAAAACACACCAGAGTCGATGGGTGCCAGACCCAAATGGCCCCAAGACATTAACAGTTATTTCCCCGTTGTCTTACCACGAAGAGATACCCAGTTTTAATAATGTTAAGACTTATGATTTGTTGTTGAAGTTGGACGATGACAAACAAGACTCAAAAATTGAAGCCATTTTAACAATAAATCGGTTTTATTAGAAAAATTGGGTGTGGCAAATTCTTCTTTGGACAAAGTAAAGAAAAAGGAGGTGGATTTCAAGCGGCATGATCACACTCCCCACAGTAGGTAGAACAATGGATCTCAGCAGAGTATTTCTGACTGCAAAGCCAACACCATATTCCCTGGTCTCATTCAATGGCTTGTGATAGGGGCAGCTGGATTCTGGTGCAAAAAGAAAAAGATGTTTCCCAGCTCTGCGCTGTACACACAGCATAGAAACTGCAAAGCACAAACCTGCCCTGTACATTTCAAAACATGGTCAACTATAAAGCGTTTTAAGACTAAACAGCTTTTGGTTGTGGTGGCACAGTATACTGTAAGCATCCGCCAGCATGTGTCTGGGTTGGACATGCTGGGAACCTTCGTTGTTCAATGGGGGCAAGGAGTTTCTTTTTGACATTACATGTCCCAGCATCCCCAGCAGTTAACTGGCGAGTAATGGGGTTTGTACTCTCAATAAGTGATTTCCTACCTTAACGTCTGCCTTCTAATGTCCTTCCCTTTTAATCTGTTTTCACCAACTTAAACGCGCCCCTGTGCACTGATCCTGGGTTTAGAAAGCGGGCGGGACCAACTCCCCGGCCTAGCCCTTGTCCGGGCAAATCCCCGCCCCTGGCCAGAGGGGCCAAAGGGCCACCACAGCCGGAGGAGCCGCGGGCGGGAGCGATGAGCGGGGCAAGCTGGCTGTGCGGGTCTCGGGAGGAGGATCCGGCTGCCAAGCTGTGGGTGAGTGACGGGGAGCGCCAGGGGCCCGCCACTTGTGCGCTTGCCGGGGAGTAAGCGACCCTGACCACAATGGGTTTTCCTTCCGAGCTGAAGCTGCAAAGAGGAGGGGGCCGTCAGCTGAAAATGGGCTTGCAGTAAAAGAGGGCACGGGACCTCTGCTCGCCTGCGCGGCGCCGCGAAACGGAAAGGAGACCCCGGCAGAGTCGGTCTGAAAAAGGCGGCAGTAAGAGCCGGGGGTGGGGGGTGTGGGGGTGGGAGGTCTTGCGTTCCCGTCCCTCTTGAAAAACAGAATAAAACTCCCCCTTTGACTCGGAGTTGCTGGCTCCTCACCTAGATCATCCGTTCTGAAATGGAGGCTCGAAACGTGTGTTGGTGTGTTTTTGCTTTACACCAGCGCCTGCCCAGGGAAGGAAGGGGCCCTGCTGGCCTTTTTCTCTTCGCCGAGGGCGCTGAAGGAACTTCGGACTTTGGCGGCAACTGGGGGGGAAAAAGCCGGAGTGCTGGCTTCTCTCGTCGGCTGCCGCCCCAAACGTTTAGGCTCTTAATAGTTGTAAATAT
Organism: Pogona vitticeps; assembly: GCF_051106095.1. Classification (NCBI taxonomy): domain Eukaryota; kingdom Metazoa; phylum Chordata; class Lepidosauria; order Squamata; family Agamidae; genus Pogona; species Pogona vitticeps. Next base: position 14,789,183 of record NC_135795.1, read on the forward strand.
GAATGGAGACGCTAAAATTCATTATGTAAAGGTGCTCGTTGTAGAACGTTCACATAGATCAGTTTGTGTCTAAATTAGTTGTTTGGGTTATACCTCACAGACTCCCCCCTCCCACGTAACTGGCTCAGGGATTCTGGGAATTGTAGTCCATATAGTACTGTTCATTGAGATAAATCTCCCAGAAACTACAGCCAATATAGTCAATGTTAAAGGATTGTGGGAGTTGTAGTCGAAAACATCTGGAGTCCCAGGAGTTCGCCTCCCCATTCTGGAGCCATTTGCAGCATATTGATTTTGGCTGTTTGCACGCTACCCTGAAAAGCTTCATCTCTATGGGCTGGAGCCACACTTAAGGGGAACTTCATTGGCCATTTTACCCCACAGTTTACATTGGACTGGGCACAGGTGAATTCAGATTAAAATCTTGAGTGACTACACAACATAAAGCTTGTTACGGGAAGCCTGCTGTGGAATTGTCACTTCAGTGGGGAATCATCATGTTTGTTCAGCTGGCAGGCATGGTTTAAATTTGTTTCGACTGGTTTGACATTGCCTTGGTCCACTTTCTGCCAGAGTGATCACCTGATCCAACCTAAAGTGGTGCTTGGTAGGTTTCAGCTCAGTGCTGGAATGGAGTTTTGCTACGGCATACATAAAAAGAGAGGAGTGGAATCTGCCAACTAGCACCTTGTTAGTCCCTTAAGGCAGATTCTTCTATTGGAGCTCTATGCTAACTGGGAGTAATGAGGCACCCCAAGGCTCAGTATTTTTATAAATGACCTGGATGAGGGAGTGCAGGGAATGCTTGTCAAATCTGCAGATGTTGGGCGGAATAGCTACTACCCTAGAAGACAGAAACAAAATTCAAAATGACCTTGATAGGATGCAGCACTGGGCCGAAAGCAACAGAATGAAATTCAGAAGTACTGCACCTTGAAAAAGAAACAAATCGTACAGTTACAAGATGGGGAATACCTGGCTCAGTAAAACTACTAGTGAGAAGGATCTTGGAATCGTTGTGGATCACAAGCTAAATATGAGCCAAGAGTGTGATGTGGCTACAAAAAAGGCTAATGCTATTTTAGGCTGCATTAATAGAAGTATAGCTTCCAAATCCCTCTGGGTAGTGTGGGCGGCATATAAATTGAGTGAATGAATGAATGAATGAATGAATGAATGAATGAATGAATGAACGAACGAACAAACAAACAAACAAACAAACAAACAAACAAACAAACAAACAAGGTGCTAGACCCCCTCTATTCAGCACTGGTCAGGCCTCACCTTGACTATTGTGTCCAGTTCTGGATACCACACTTCAAGAAGGATGCTAACAAATTGGAACAGGTTCAGAGGAGGGCAACAAGGATGATCAGGGAGCTGGAAACCAAGCCTTATGAGGAAAAGCTGAAAGAACTGGACATGTTTAGCCTTGAGAAAAGAAGGTTGAGGAGTGATATGATAGCACTTTTCTAATATTTGAAAGGCAAGAAGGGGCAAGATCTGTTCTCAATCATCCCAGAGTGCAGGACACATAACAATGGGCTCAAGTTAAAGGAAGCCAGATTTTGGTTGAATATCAGGAAAAACTTCTTAACTGTTAGAGCAGTACGACAGTAGAACCGGTTGCCTTGGGAGTTGGTGAGTGCTCCAACACTGGAGGCATTCAAGAAAAATTTAAATAATCAGCTGGCAGATATGCTTTGATTGTATTCCTGCATTGAGCAGGGGATTGGACTTGATGGCCTTGTTAGGCATCTTCCAGCTTCACTTTTCTATGAAACCAAGCTGTCACCTGGGCCTCCTGACACCTCTAAATCAATGTCCAGATAGCTACCATAATTTTACCTTGGGAAACCTGATTTGATAAATTGCAAATATATAGCAGATAAAACCATGTTTTCTCTGCTGTGTTGTTACTTAGAGTTGACTACTGGGTTAAAGCTACTTTAAGTCCCATCAAAAGGAGTCAGGTCACCCTCTCACCAGAAACTCCATTCAGCTTGGGAGATATTTGTGCATTGAGGGAGTTGTAGTCCAAACAGGGGTCCAAAGACTAACCTGTCCAAGTGCACTAGCTTGAGACTAGAAGTGAGCACATGACGAATTCTGGGAAATGTAGTCCATGAAGATACATCTGCATCATTTTTAAGGGTGCAGTTGAACAAAAAATGTGCAATTGCAGAGAAAGGGTATGGAGCTGAAAACTGAAAGATGAAATGGGAAAAATAAGACAGTATCTGTTTATTAAGAACTTAAATTACAGTTAGTGTCACATGACTAAATTTATTTAGCAAGTGTTTCTCACTTGATTTGGGCAGTCCACCTGTCCAAATCATATTTAAGCAACTTCTTTTTGGCTGGAACCTCCTCTTCTTCACCTTCATTGAGGGTCTGCAATTATCATCATTTCCCTATAAATACAACGTAATGTGTTGCAGAACTTTAATATTCACGGCCTTATCTTGTTTGCTTCAGGACTGGAACCAGACATGGCATACCGACACCCCAAGTTTTACTTCATGTTTCCGAAGTACTATACTGGTCTGGATTCCTTGTATCTACCTTTGGATTTCTTTCCCTTTTTATCACCTTTACCTTCAGAAAAGCTCCAGAGGCTATATAAGGATGTCTGCTATCTTCAAAGCAAAAATGGTAAGCAGTGCTCCCTAGTACCTAAAGTTATTGTTTGGGCTATAACGGGCCGTGCTGGGTGGTGAATTCTGGCAGTTGCTGTCCAAAAACAACTTCTTCAGGCTGTAAATAAGAACAGTATGTGGCTGTCAGTGGTGGCCCAAGCATGGGTGGTGTGTTCAGGTGGCTTGTGCATTGTACCTCTGTCAGGCTGGTGGCCTAAGGCACCTTCCCTACCCTTGGACCTTGAGCTGCCTGTGATGTGTGTCCTGTGACTTCCTTTGCCACATTTTATTTATTTATAAATAAATAATATTTTCAGTTGTGTGTCCCATTGACCAAGTGATTTTCCATGTTTCCAGGTCCTTGGCATCACCTTCATAGTGTTATATTTCTCAAGCACAATCTATGTTCTCTGGGAAGCAAACCAAGGGATTCCACGCGCCCCAGGGCTCATCATCAGTCCTGGGTTACAAGGGGCCACAATGGTAATTACTGCACAATGTGTGTGTGTGTGTGTGTGTGTGTGTGTGTGTGTGTGTGTGTGTGAGTGTGAGTGTGAGTGTGAGTGTGTGAGTGTGTGCCTGCACAGTTTCTCTGTGTGTGTGTTTTAAATCATTTATTGATTCAGTTGCTTCTTGTTGTTCTTTAGAATTGTCAGTACATGAAACAGTGTCAGGTCCGTTTAGCCAGATAAAGAGATGACTAGGGAGTGGCTGGGGACATGGTCACATCTTTCAGATAACGAACTGGCCCTCCTCTTAAGGAAAGGTGAGGAGCCTGTTGAGATGGGAGAGCACAAGGGGGAGCAAATTTTGGGTGCATCCTGCTAGAAGACTTCCCTTCACTACTTCGGACCATTTGGCTGTGGGTGCAGCAAACATCACAGCCTGGCAGACTCTCCAAAGAAGGAGGGTAATGGCTCAGGAGGGCCATAATCCAGCCATTTTGAACAACAGTAACATCCTTGGAGCAATGGATTAATGTGTTAAATGCCAGTGAATACACACAAATGTATACTGGAGCAACGTTTGTGATGAGATGTGTTTTTATGGGTAAACAATAAGTAACGTTAACTTATTGTTTCAACCCTTTGAAACTCAACATGATTACTTCAGTATGCTTCTGCCTTTGTATGGGAATGATATCCACATTTCTTTCTAAGAATTACGAAAACTTGTGTTTACTAGAAGAAAACAATTGTTAGTATTCCACAAATAAGTTTGTGCTGGGTAGGTGGGGCTCGTCCCCCTTGGAAGGCAGCCCATCTAGGAGAAAAGAACTCCGATTTCAAAACTCCATTGCCTTGTGGCTATATCCAGTCATGGAAAAGTCTTCAGGAGTTAACCTCAAGGCAAAATCCGGAGGCGGAGTCCCGGAGGCAGTTCGTGTTGTTCTGGGAACTCCAATGTCACTGGAACCAGTTGTATTGGCTCTTGCCTTTCCATTGGATTATTTCAGCAATGTGGAGAGGGGGAATTTGCTGCTTGGGTAACAGCCTATCCTCCATATTATTTTACCCAGGATTCATGCTCTGGAGAGGACATGCCAGCTTTGCATACAGCGTTGAAGCAAAATCAGGGAGCTGGACAAGGGACAGATTGTATTTGTCTTCAGTGTGAAAGTGATTGTCATTCTCAATTTGGCCTTTTCAGCCACACTAGATGCTGTTCCAAGTCCTACATACAGAGCACGTTACCATAGTCTCTCGAGACTGAAGGATGCCTACACACAATTGTGATAGGAAAGGTGACAGAAGTCCTAATTCTAACTAATTGGCCTAAGGTTAGGAGAGCAGATTTCGGTTGAATGTTATGAAATAGAGAATTGGTTGTGTATGGAATCGAGTATCTCGAAAAGTGGGGAGGGCTCTTCATCATTCAGGGCTTTAAGCAGGAGTTCAAAAGACATATGTGATTATTACTCTTGCTCTGGATTTCCTGTATGAAGCAGGAATTTGACAAGATACTGTAGTGTACTAGACAGTTTCCAACTCTACCATTTTGTTCTGTCATTCTGATCAGAACTTGGGTCCGTGGGCATATTTTCTGGAGAATTCTGGGAGCTGTAGAACAAAGAAAAACAAAGTTTCTAAGCTCCAGTTCTAAGTAGGTACGATGTAAATAATTTGTGATAAGCAATTCCCGAATTTTGTTTGTTTGCTAAATTTTGATTGTTAGCAGCTCTACTTTCCTGCTGCAACAGTGTTCTAACTTCAGGACCCATTGCTGAATGTGCTTTCTTATTCCTCAGTCTGCAAGCTGCTACTTACTGAGACCATGATTTATAATTTTTTCCATCTTTCTCCCTTCTTAGACCCTGGTTCTATTTCTAACCCAGAAGGAACGACTGAAAGGCATCCAGTCTTCTGGCATTTTGCTCCTATACTGGTTGCTCTCTTTTCTCTCCACTGCCATCAACTTTGGTTCTAATATACAACATATTCTGGAAGGTGTAAGTCAAGGTGGTTAATTACATCATGCAATTTTTATCAGTGCCTCTGTGCTAAAATCATTAACTCACTGAGATGGGTTCCTATCAGAGGATCCTGGAAATTGTCACTTAAAATAAATGAAAATACATACCAGTGCAATCCTATGCACATCTGCTCAGAAGTAATTTTAATTTAGGATCTCTTTAGAGCAGTGGTCCCCAACCTTGGGCCTCCAGATGTTCTTGGACTACAAGTCCCAGAAGCCTACACCACCACTTCTGCTGGCCAGGATTTCTGGGAGTTGAAGTCCAAGAACACCTGGAGGCCCAAGGTTGGGGACCACTGCTTTAGAGGACTCAAGGAAAGAAATGGTTCAATATATTTTATAGTAATCAGGCAACATTCAGGAGATTGTAAACCAAACCAACCCTACTCTGTGGCAGCTCTGTCTCCTGTAGAAATTTTTACAATTGAACGTAACATCAAACATAGGTCATAAGTTACTGCACATAAGATGTAGCCACACACCCAAACCTCATATAGACCCAATGAATGTTTTGAATATTTTACTTGTAAGCTTGGTATTTCATCCAGTACTGTACTGTATTTCATTTTTTCCACATGTCTGATGAAGTGGACTTGTCCATAAGAGCTCACATTAAAATATAATAGTAAATCTTTAAGTTTTTGTATTGTTCTATTTTGGTTTGTCTTTTTTTTTTTTTGCCTTATATGCTTGCACAGACTAACCCTGAAACTACAACTATGGTATGGGATTATAACCCTGCAAATTGATAGGAATACTTTATTGTGAAATAACACCTCATTGTGTGTGTCATATATTGTTTTTCACATACAAATATTTTTAAAACAAAAGATCAATAACATCAGTAATATATCAATAATTCAATCTGCTGAGATTATAGAGCATGCTACCATGTTTCCCCGAAAATAAGACAGAGTCTTATATTAATTTTTGCTCCAAAAAACGTAGTAGGGCTTATTTTCAGGGGTGTCTCTCTTTTACGTCCGGCAATCTACATTTATTCAAATACAGTCCTGTCACCTTCTTCTGGTTGCTGCATAAGGGTGGAGGCCAGGGTTCACTCAACTGGGGCTTATTTTTGGGGTAGGGCTTACAGTATATTGCGAGTATCCTGAAAAAATCATACTAGTGTTTATTCTCAGCTTAGGTCTTATTTTCGGGGAAACAGCAGAAACAGTTGGAAAGGATACTTTTTAAAAAAATAGTATTCCCCAACAGGGGGAATTCTGGCATTCTGGGAACTGTAGTCCCCAAACCCCACTTCTCTCTCAGGGCAATAATAATAAGTTCATGCTATTAGGCTGATTCTGATTTACAGCAGCCCTTTCCAGGATTATCCAGGTAGGGAATATTCAGAGGTGGTTTATCGTTCCCTTTTTCTTGGGGTGCCCTGGGACTGTGCAGCTTATCAAGGGCTGGGTCACCTCCTAAAAGGAACAATGGCAAATTAAACTCTTGACTGACGTACCCAATTTACTGAGCTATAATATAAAAAGCTAAAGACTTGTTTGATATTTTTTAAAGCCTTTCACCAGCCACTTGATGACATTTTGATCACAGAAGAGAAGCCACACTCACAATGACGATGACGGAATTCAAGCAATTGTGCTCTGTTGCTTTGCAATCTGTCTTAAAAGATGGCATGCTCCTTTCATTCTGAAGCACTCCTATTTTATTTTATTTTTTTGCAACCTCATGCATGCATAAAATTTGTTAATCAGTGGGTGAGCCAGTGTGGTGAAATGGATAGAATTCTGGACTAGGACTCAGGAGGACTGCGTTCAAATCCCCACTCAATCATGGAAACTCAATTGAGGGGTGGCAATGGTAAGCCACTCCTGGAACATCTCACATGTTTAAAAACCTTGTTAGGATCATCATAGGTCAAACATGACTTGACAGCACCTAATTTGAAGCTGCAAAGAAATGGTCTTTTAGATATATTTCTGATGGCCGCTGACTCTTTATTTTCTGCAGCGCTTCAAACAAGATCTCTTCCACCATGTCACCACATACATTTACTTCCCCTTGGTCTTGCTGGAACTCATGTTGTGCTGCATTGTAGACCAGCCTCCCTTCTTCTCTAAAATTGAGAATGACAATGTAAGCATTTAACCCTTTTCTTTTAGATAATTGCCATGTTTTTATTAACAAGATTCTAGCATTATTTTCTTTCAAGTTTCAGATACTTTATTGCTCCTGGGAAGAGAGTGGATATGCTCTTTTTCTTTAAAAAAAAGAACAAAAACACCTAAAAAGTGGAAACTGAAAGTATGAATATGTTATGGCTTGTTTGTTTTTTTCAAATGCCTAAGTTGGCGTATCAGGTGTGGGCACCTGTTGCCTTCCAGACATTGTTAGACTGAAACTTCCATGAGCACTAGGCAGTGTAGGCAATTATGACCTATGCTGGGAAATAACAGTCCAACAGCATCTGGAAGACCACACTTGACCAGCCTTGACACATACAATTTTTTTTAAAAAAATAGCTGATTATGGCTTTTTGTATTGGATGGCAATAAATTTCTAAATGGAGCTCTCTCATAAGACTGACGTGTTCACCAGCATCAGCATGGCATCTACCACATTTGGGTAAATTATATGAGAAGTGTGTTAATAAGAGGTAGTCAAATGTGCAAATTAGCTCATGGATAATTTTGCAAGTGGAATAAACTTACACTTATGACCAGCATCATATATAAATATCTGAAGTTACCATTGGTCCTTCTAGATTGGCGCTAGTCTCCATAGTTTTGGGGGGTGGGTGGGGGGAGGGCTCTTTTCCCTACCCTATGCAGAGATGCAACTGAACATAGGATTTTCTTCATGTAAGGATCAAACAATACCAATTAGTTATGGCCCTTTCCCTTTATATTTAAATCTAGTCATGAATATACAGGTGGGCCAAATTTAAGATCACAAGCTGAATATGAGCCAATAGTGGGATGTGGCTGCAAAAAAGGACAGTGCTATTCTAGGCTACATTAACAGAAGTATAGTCTCCAAATCCTGTGAAGAACTAGTTTCACAAGCCCATGCAGTACTAGTTCCCTTTATTTGGCACTACGCTTTAAAGACGGATGATGACAAACTGGAACAAGTTCAGAAGAGGGCAACAAGAATGATTAGGGGATTTGAAACCAAGCTCTATGAGGAAAGGCTAAAACAACTGGGCATGTTTAGCCTCGAGAAAAGAAGACTGAGGGGGGATATGATAGCACTTTCCAAATACTTGAAAGGTACAGAGGAGGGGCAGGATCTGTTTTCAATCATCCCAGAGTGCAGGACACAAAATAATAGGCTCAAGTTAAAGGAAGCTTGATTTCAGCTGAAAATAAAGAAAAAATGTCTTAACTGTTAGAGCAGTATGACAATGGAACCACTTATCTTAGGAGATGGTGAGCACTCCAGTGCTGAAGGCATTCAAGAGAAAATTGAGCAACCATTTGTCAGATCTGCTTTGATTTGGCGTCCTGCATTGAGCAAGGGGGTGGACTTGATGGCTTTACAGGCCCCCTTCCAACTCTATGATTCTGTGGTTATTGTGATGGTAGAAGGCACATATTCATCACATGTCCTGCTTTTCCTTCAGGAGGCTCAAGGACACAGCTAGTGTGATGCTTGGTGAGACTAGGGCTTAAGTGATGCAGGTTTTAGACCCCTCTAAGCTGTGACTCTGAATGAGCTTGGGACAGTCATGCTTCCTCACAGGTTTTAGGCCAGAAGTGGAGAGGATGATACTCATGACATCATCTTGAATCCACTGGAGAAAATACTGTACATACTATAAATAAAACTAATAAGTACTGTAAATAAAATGAGTTTTCCTCCACATCCCATTTTATCCTAATGTATTGACCTGAGCATATAGCATTCATATTTTATATATATATAAAACACACAGAGACAGACAAATATATGTGTGTACATTTTCACAAACCTTAGATGTATTCTGCTTTTCAAACTCTTGCAGAACCCGTGTCCTGAATCCAGGGCTTCTTTCATTTCCAAAGTCACATTTTGGTGGTTTGTGAGGTAAGAAAATAAGCCATGCTATGTTCTTAAGTAGCAGACAGCTAATGGCCAGTCCAATTAAGCAATTCAGTCATCCTCTTGTTTCTAAGTTATCTTCATCTAGTTTTGCTGAAATGTTGTAGCGTTCCAAGAATGTATTGTCTTGGATTGCATTCTGCTGTCAGTTTGGGCTTCTCCAAGCTTAGCCTTGGGGGCGGCGGTGGGGGGGGGATGTCAAAATCAGTTGAAGCTGAGGTTACTGCTAGGTACTCCCTTTTATGTTTTGCACTTGTCCTAGCTCATTCATTAATCTGCCTGAAGGTCCTTCCACTTACACGTTCTCCTTTACAGGTGTGTATTCACATTTGGAAAAAAATATTATTGTTTAAAAAGAAATACAGTTCATCTTACCATAGTAAGGAGTGCCAGGTTTGCCAGCTGTCCTCTATCCAGGGGCTAACTGTGGATGGAGCACGTCAAGGCCCCAAGGGTCTTTCATCCTGGAATGGATATATTTGAATGGGATTTGGCTTTCCATAAGGAAAAACAGTTTTCAGTCTTTGCCCTTCAAACAGTTGGGACCTTAGTTCCCCAATGCCCAGTCACTGAGTTTACTGACTAGGGCATATGGGAACTGGTATCCAAAAGATCTGGATGACCAAAAGATGAGAATTGAAACAGAGGCATGTTCTCTGATGGCTCATTAAACAAAGTATAGGTAGGAAACCTTCCTGATGCTTTGGACACCAGTTCCTACAGCCCTTTTTACCACAACAATGGTGGGAGGAGATGATGGGAATTGAAGTCTGATAGGCCAAGAGTCCCAAACCCATGAAAGAGAAGATGCCTTCAAATAGAAGACTGTCTGTGGTAAAGTAGAGCAATTTAGTTAGCTGCTTGCTCATCCAATCCACCTCTCTAGGATACTGGGCAGAGTATTAACACTCTTAATATCCAAGCTACAGGGACTAAAGCTAGCCTTACCTCCAAGCTGTCGGACTTCTGTTTTCCAAGCAGTAATTTACCATTTTGGCACCCATCACAAGATATACCACCTCCAATCCACTCTACTCTGAGGCTTGGGTTTGGGCCTTCTGTGAAAAAGGAGAAGCATATGATCCCCCCCCCCCAAAGAAAGACCATGCTTTCAAAATAAGGAAAGTGTACCAAAAGGAATTGCTATTTATTTTTTAAACATTCAGCAGTAGAGTCATCTCTAGATTTTGATGCCTTCTAAAATTTGGTGCCCTGCACCACCCCAACAATAGCTCTGCTGATTTCTCTAGGCTCCCTTTCTCAACCACATCTATGGACATAAAACACAGCGGGTGACACAGTGAGGAGTGAGATAAAGGACACCCAAGACTGGTGCTAGACATAGTATTTTTGAGGAGAAATGGCAAGACATGTGTCATTTATTTACTTTTCTGAAGTTTGGTTGATCCAGGATGGCCCTAGACCTTTCTCTGTGGAGAAATAGTAAGACATATATCTTGAAGGGTTTTTTAGATGTAGTTTTTATTCTTACTACTTTGTCAGGTACAATATCCAAGGCCAGAAAAGTTACGTGCTTCAGAGCAATGCTCTCCTTTTTTAAAATTACAAGTGCCAGAATCCCTTAGCTAGTATGAGCCCCCCAAAAAACACTTTTGGCATTGTCTATGAAGCAGAAAATCTCAGGAGTACCTTTCTTCTTCCCTAGCAATTAAAGAACTCTAGTCAGAGCCCTACTGCGTTTTTTTCTGAATAAAGAAGCAAAGTCACAGATGTTGCAGTGGCTCCCTAGGACTGATGAACAAGGTGCCAGTTGTACAACAAGCATGAGACTGGCGTCACATTAACCACCCACCACTTGCTGCTACAGGGGAAAAAAATAAGATTCTAGTCAATAGGAATACTTATCAGAATACCAATCCATGAAATAACTGATGATTCCCTTTTGGCACACCCACATGCCAAGTGTCTGAGGCAATTGCATTACACTATCACCTGGGTCTACATCTGGTGATAACTAGTCTCCCTCAGCCAACTATGTAGCTCAAATATTAACATTCCTGAAGTCTGCTCCTTCCCTTGCATTGCCATTGATGCCATTGTTTTACAGGCTGATGTGGAAAGGATATTGGAAACCACTACGAACAGAAGACCTCTGGTCACTAGCAAGAGAGAACTCTTCTGAAGAGATTGTAACCCAGATTGAAGCTGCATGGAAGAAGAATCACATAAGGTTTCTGCCTGAGCAGTGAGTCTTTATATATGTTAAACCAGCTAATTGGAGGTGAACAAGATACTAATCTTTCTTCTTTCCAGAACAGCCAGATGCTTCTTTTGAAGCATCTGGTTGACTAGCCCTGAACAATCAAATGATGTAATGAGAGTGTGATTGCACAATAAGAGAAATGCAAATTTACTCAATGTGAAGTTATACCAGAGAGTTCAGGTTTCCCCAGGTCTGTTTGAATTAACTGGAGAGAAGAGGAAAGACTTATTTGCAGCTTGTTGACATAGCTCTGTTGTAGCCCAGCAGGAGGCACAACTACAAAAGGAAAGCTCTAAACAAAGGCAGAGTGCTGATTTACTCCTCTTCTTTCCTTTTCTCTCTTCCTTTTTTGGTACATGTTTTAACTGTTCTTTTTTTTGTTTGTTTTAATGGTATTATTTTCAAACATCTTTCCCCCCGTCAAGATTATAGCCAGGACAGAGAGGTACACACAAATCACTTAGCCACACTACCCTGACGTTTCTGGTGTGGGTAATTACCAGGGGGCTCAATATGTTGATGACTGGGGAAAATCTTTCTGTCTGGCCCCTTCCCAACATTCTGGGCCACTCTGACTCCCAAGTATTCCAGGGAATACAAAACTCTCAAGGTCACACATTATAACTTGCATGGCAACCTTGCCAGGTAGGAAGACTAAAAATAAACACAAATGTAAAGAGATCCAGTAAATGCCTGAGGCAAGCCATGAATTAAATACCAACAAAGCCTTCTATGGTTGTTGTGGGTTTTTCAGGCTGTTTGGCCATGTTCTGGGTTTTTTTTCCCTTCCAAACGTTTTGCCAGGCTCTTCTGTTGAGAACAAAAACCCTGATCCCACAGCTACAAATACTCAACAATCACACACTACACCATAACATAGACAGAATTCTAGTTCCTGTCCTCTGAAGATGAAATGTTAGGAAGAAAAATCTCCAGAACATGGCCAAACAGCCCAAAAACCCCACAGAAACCATTGGATACTGGCCGAGAAAGAAAGCCTTCAAGAAAACCTTCTATTCCTAAAATAATCACCCTGCTGTGAACATTTTATTGTTTTACTGATTATGTTGCAAAAAGTCAGAAATAAAATAATTCAAAGCAGTTTCAAAACTTAGCTCAAAAAGTTCAAAATCAATAAAAAATTTGTGAAGCTAATGCACATTCAAACAGATTTGAGGCCAAGGTAATTCTAGAACAGTTCCCAAAGAAAATAATAAAGCTAACTATCCTATACATTCCTGCTGAAATATAGCTAACTATCCTTACATTCCTGCTGAAATATAGCATAATTCTAGAGCATATGCAGAGTGTAGACAAAAGAATATAACTGTCTTCTCAAAGAAGCTAAGGTAAAGTTACTTTTAAATACAGTTTTCATTCTGTGGATTGCTTCTCTGCAATTCTATGAGTCTTTCTGTAATTTTTATGATTCTATGGCTTTATTCCATTATTTGTATTTACACTGTAATAGTTATGTTGCTCATCAAGCCAAGAAACATGATTGAAGGATGGTAGAAAAACTTTTATAACAGAATTAAAAACTGTTCATGTTATCAATCAGAATTACAGGATCTTTGAAATTCAAAAGAGAGGAAGAAAATGGAGAAGATGCAGATGAAACCACCATTTTGCTACAGCCGGAACACAGTAAAAGCAAGGCATTACTGAAAGCTTTCTGGAGTGTGTTTGGAAATTATTTTCTTTTTGGGAGCCTCTGTTTAGTCATTGGCGATGTCTTCATGTTTATGGTTCCAAAGACACTAAGGTATGTAAACATTTAAAAATAGCTTCCTAGGAGGAAATACCAAATGCATATAGTCAGGGTAACTCCACAGAAGCTTAAGAGTTGCAAGGAATCTTGGAAATCATCTTGTTTACTGTGTCTCAACTGTTGAACCTTCAGATGTTTTGTACTTCTGCTCCCAGAATACCTGACCTGTATTGACTAAGATTTCTGGCAACTAAAAACTAAAGTATCTGAAAGGCTCAGTCTTGATAATTATTATTCTAGTATCACCCTATGCTCAATGCAGACTGCAATTGTAGCAATTCTGACCGAAGCCGATCCAGACTCTGGTGGAGGAGCATCTAACAACCCTTAAACCAGACTCTTGTTGAACAGCACTTACCATTTGGAAGTGTATCGTAATGTTTTGCTGCAAGAAGAACTGCTACATAATTCAGCAGTTTACAGTACATATCTGGCCAGAGGCTGGGAGTTTGATACCCCCTCTTTGTCTCCCTGGCAGGAGCTGGACTGGATGATCCATATGGTCCCTTCCAGATCTGCAGTTCTATGATGATGATTTCTTAGTCGCTTTCAGTGACTGGTTCCCAACTGTCCCTTTGAAGTTGCAGAGAAAAGCTCTGCCTCACTCTCTGGGTGATAGCCATTCAGATGTTTGAAATATATTATTAAGGTGATGATTAATGGAATGGGTCCTTCTCTAACTGGATGGAGGCAAGATCTGTTCTCGATCATCCCAGAGTGCAGGACACGGAACAATGGGCTCAAGTTAAAGAAAGCCAGATTTTGGTTGAATACTGTATCAGGATAAACTTCTTAACTGTTAGAGCAGTACGACAGTGGAACCAGTGACCTCATGAGTTGGTGAGTGCTCCAACACTGGAGGCATTCAAGAAAACCTTGGATAATCACCTGGCAGATATGCTTTGATTGTATTCCTGCATCGAGCAGGGGGTTGGACTTGATGGCCTTATAGGCCCCTTCCAACTTCACTTTTCTATGATTCTGTGTTTTCCCTCAGTCCAGAGGTAGGCAAAGTCTGTGGGGTGCAGGACCACTTATATACTACCTTGGGCATGGGTTGGCTGCAAGCCTTTCTGACACATCTTAAACTTGGGAGGGGGGTTCACAATTTTCCATTTGTAAGTGGTTTCCCTTTCTAAGCCTGTTTTGGAGAAGAAAGATTTTTTTTTTTTAAGATAATAGAAGTGACCAGCCATTTCTGACAGGTCCAGGGAGATTTAAACAGCAAAGTGTGTCCCACAGGCTTCTGGTAGTATAATATGCGATTTGGGTGGATGCAAAATTGCAGTTCAGGAGTTCTGAGGAGCCACATATGGCTGGCGGGTCATACTTTTCCATACCCCTGCCTTAATCCTATCCTATCCTCAGGCTAAATATAATTTGATGTTTCAGTTTTATTTCAAGTAGAGCATAATATGTAGGTTTCCCAGTGTGGTGTAATGAACAGAGTGATGAACCAGAACTCTGGCAAACAGGGTTTGAATCCCTACTCTGTCATGGAAATTCACTGGGGGCGTGTAGAACTATTAAAACTACTCCTTAAACACCTCACTTACCTTGAAAACCCTATTAGGATCACTGTAAGTCAGTTCCAACTTGACAGCACAAAGCAAACACACATAATACAGTGGTGCCCCGCATAGCGACGATAATCTGTTCCGGAAAAATCGTTGCTATACAGATTCATCACTATGCGGAACAAAAAAGCCCATAGGAATGCATTAAAACACGTTTAATGTGTTCCTGTGGCCAAAAAACTCACTGTTATGCGAAAATCCTCCATACGGCCGCCATTTCGCTGCCCGGTAAGCGAGGAAAGGGCACGAAAACACTGCAGGCGCCCTTTTTTTTTTACCTGGCAGCCATTTTTTAACCACCGATCAGCTGTTAGAAAAAGCATCGCTATGCAAAAATCGGTAAGCGAAACAGCTTACTGATCGTCGCAAAGCAATGTTTTACCATTTAAAACATCGCAATGCGATCGCTTTTGCGATTGCAAAAAAGCCATCGCTATGCAGATTCGTTGTTAAACAGGGCGCGCGTTATGCGGGGCACCACTGTATGTAGGTGTACAAATTTTCATACACAGTGCACATGGCAGTAAAGATGGAAACCTAATGAAATGGGAAACACAAAATGATAATTGCATCAGTAACACTGGTACTCAACTTTAAAAATTATAGTGGTGTTATCAATACAAGTAATGAACATTCAGTGTGTTGATTTACATAGACATCTTGACACTGGCTGAGAACCTATTACTTAGTTACAACTAGAGTGGGCCCACTGTATCAGTGGGGAAAAGGTACATTCCCAGTCAGTGGTTTTATGAGAAGCAGCATTTGACAATAATTAGAATGCAGGTTCAGACTCTCATTCAGCCACGACGTTTGCTGTGGCATTTTAGATTAGACACTGTCTCTGTATTTGCCTGTCTTTATGAAGTGGGATCAATCTGGTCCTCTTCTGGTCCCCATCATACTCTCTGAGGTTGTCTAGCATGCTTTACATACTTCCCTGTGATTCCACTGTTTTAATTATTTCCAGGTTTTCTAGTGTTTTCTCTGTGGTAAGAAGCTGAAATGCCTCTTCTAGGGGCTGTTACCATCAGTAAGAGCTTTAGACTCAGATTTGCTAATATTTCTGGTTCCACCCTTTGCCTCTGATCTCACGCAGCATGAATTTCATGATATTTAATTCAACCCATGAGCTCAAAATAGATGGCCTTCCTTGGTTTGTCTGCTGTTGTTTACTGTCAGGCAGAGTAGACTAGCACACTGCTTGTTCACTGATGAAAAGTTGTCCAAATGTGGACTTCATTCAAGGTGTGCCATTGACTATCTTTCATTCCTCCCTTGTAGTCTTCTCCTAGATTTCATCACTGACCAAGAAGCTCCTGCTTGGAGAGGGTATCTCTGCGCTGTAACGATGTTCCTCTTGGGTTGTCTCCAGACATTGTTTGAACAGCAGTACATGTATATGTGTCTTATTTTGGGACTAAGGTTAAAGACAGCTGTTACTGGCCTTGTTTATCGGAAGGTAAACCATTCTTTTTGAAGATCTCTGCTATATATTTTTCCTTCAGACTCAGTAACACTGAGAATTATATCTGGAAAATTCATACAGACGAAGTCTCAAAAGCTAGATCCCACAATGAAAAATAACTGGTTAATAGGGCCGTGCAGAATATAGAAAAAAGGGTGGCCAAATTGTAACCTTCCAAATGTTATAGAGCTACAACTTCCATCATCACTGGCCAGTATAGCTTAATGGTGCCTGAAGTCCAGGAACATCTGGAGGGTCACCAGTTGTCTACCCCTGCGAGTGACAGAGGTATTAGGAATTAAGTCCTAGGACAAATTATGGGAGTTACAATGAAGCAGGGAGAGAAATCTGGATGAATTCATGCCAGAGGTAACAGTGGAGGGGGAAAAAAGATAAAATAGAAGGCAAAACCAGGGAAAGATAAGCAGAGAAGCGTTTGGCTGCACGTTTGCTGCAATGGCAGTAAGTGATAAGGCAGCCATCTTGTAAGGGAAGAACAACCGAAAGGAGGATCTTGGAATGTTGTTGTCTAATCCAGTGGTTCCCAGCCTTTGGTAACCCATGTGTTCTTGGACTACAACTTCCAGAAACCCTAGCCAGCACAGCTGGTAGTGGAGGCATCTAGGAACTGCAGTTCAAGAATATCTGGGTTACCCAAGGTTGGGAGCTACTGGCCTAATCCATGACATTTCTAGAGCTGGAGAATAGGGAGAAGACTGAAAGAGGCCATCAGTTTTGCCTATGTTGTGGAAAGAATGTCAGGCTGATTCTGTTTGAATCAGGCAGCAAAAAAAGGCCAGTGCTGTACTAAGCTGCATTAATAGAAATATATTGTTCAGGTTGGGGGAAATAACAGTACGTATTATTCTACTCTGCTTTGGTCAGACCTCAGCTGGAATACTGTATCCAGTTCTGGGCATCACAGTTTTAACAGGATAAAAGGGTTGGGAGTCAAGCCCTGTGAAAAAATGGTTGAAGGAACTGGATGTGTATAGCCTAAAGAAGTGAAGACTGAGAGGTGGCGTGATGACCATCTTCAAATATGTGAAGGGCTGTTATAGAAGATTTCCGTCAAAGGTTAGGAGTTGAAGTAATGGCCCCAAATTCTAAGAGAAATCATTTCAAGTAAGCATTAGGCAGAATATCTTGACAATAAGAGCTGTTCAACTGTGGAATGGACTGCCTTGGAGGGTCGTGGACGTCAGCTTAGAAGGGATAGGAACTTTCAGGAAAAAAAGAACTCTGCCCTGTAATTCAATACCAACCCTACCCGCCCACTCAGTCCAAATTACAGGAGCGGGAGCTGTCAAGTAGTAGGAGGAAGATCCCTGTTTCCTGCACATCGTTCCTGTACCATTTCTTCATACCTCTGGCGGGCACCCCTGCTGCCCCTTTGTGAGTTGCAAAGGTTCCCTTTGACTTTTGCCAAAGGTGCACTTGACAACTGGGATCCGATAGAGGCGGCCTCGTAGGGAAGGGAGCTTCTCTCCGGACTCATTCTTGCAAGTGCATCCTTGCAAGTCACAGGGAACCTTTGTCACTCCTCGAGACACAGCAGGGGTAGGAGATAAATATTAAAAGAGGAATTGAAAATTTCATCCAAAAAATGCTATTTTGTTGGGAATTCATCACTTTCTATACCCCAAGGAATAGAAAGTGATCAATGTTTAGTGATTTTTAATTCGTTGCCATTTGTACCCCACCCAAACCATCTGCAGCCTGTTCCCAGTCAATTGGGAGTCAATTGGGAGTCTCTAGGCAACCCTGTGAGACATCTGGAGACACCTGGATTGGTAGGTCAGGCAGCCGAATGCCCTGCTGAAAGGACAGTGGGGGAATTGCTTGCTAAGAGGCTTTCAGCATTTTCCTTTTAGCCATTTTGCTCTCTGCTCAGCTATTTTCTCTGAGTAGTTGCTTCCTGGTGTCTCTGTGCTCTAGTAGCCAGACAGCAGTTGCTGTTTGTAAAGCATTCAAAATTTCATTTCAGTATTTCAAATAGTGGGATTTAAGGAGGGCTTGCTTTAGGTGGCTACATCAGATTTCCATTTATTTTTGAGGTTAGGATTAGGGTAGGGTGGGTGATCTGTAAGTGTACCCCCCCTTTAAACCCATTTCAAGTTGAAGCAGTATTTCAGCTTGAAATGGGGGGGCTGGGGGGGACTGTGTGATTTTTGGGACAGTTTAACTACTACTCCCTCTGTATTTTAAAAAAGTATGTTTTCCTCCCCAAAATTCAGCAATTAGGTTGGCTCCAGTTCAGGCTTATAGTGGGTGATATGGGATATTTTTTTCGAGTCCTCTTGTTTCACCTTTCTGTTTCTCCCCTCTACGGACCCTCCCTTGTTTTAAAAATACTCTTTTATTACAACTCTCCCTGGGATCTGCCAACTTAATTTCTTCTTTTATTTGGAAGCAAGCCCTCTCCCCTCCCCTCTATCTGGAAATCCGACTGTGTCTGTGCGTTAGGAGTAGGGGTTAGAGCACTGACCGGAACATGCGTGGCCGGCAGGTGGTCTCAAAGGGGAAGAGCCCCCCCCCAGCAGATCGGCCACCACTGTTCCTCCTCTGGTGGGCTTGCAGGTGGAGGCAGAAGCATAGCCACCTGAGGCTGCAGCGGGTCTGGAGTCCTCCCAGTCCTCTGGACCAGGAGTGGCAAGGCAGGTTCCACCACCACCACCACCACTCCTGTCGCCAGATCCCTCTCTTCAGTCCTCCTAGACAAGCACCACGCAGTCTTCCCAGGCCAGCAGCAGACAGGGGCAGGCAGTGGAGCCGTCGTCGTGGCAAAGAGGACAGAGGCTCCCTATATTTCACTACTTTCAACGATGACCCACACATGGCATCCTGCAGTGCCTGCATTATGATGGTCTGCAGGGGCTCCAACCCCAAACATCTTTCCTCCATCGCCCTCCACCAGCATCTGGAGAGCCACCACCCAAGGCTTCCATCTGGGGAAGGCTGTTTGTCAACATCTGGGGGAGGAAGAGACCAGCACCAGGGGGAGAAGGTGGGGAGGGAGAGGGAGGCGCTACCGTTGAAAAAGACTGCCATGGGGGCTCCTGCAGGTGGGAGCTTGAGGCAGGCCATAGACGAAGTTCCCATTGAGGCTGCAGTGACCTTCAGCAGATGGTCCAGGGCCAAAGCACAGGGTTTGGGCACTCGTCACTGAGATAACTGCCCTGCTCGAGCTTCCATTGTGCACTGTCACCACCCCAGCCTTCCACCATTTGCTCCATTTTTTTTCTTGGTACACCACCCCTCCCGGAGAACCACCAGCCGAAAAGTCCTGTCATCCCTCTATGACTCCATGTGGGGGGTGGTCTGTGACAGCTGTGCCCAGGTGTCATGGGCCCAGGAGCATAATATCCACTTCACAGCCAACCTATGGAGTGGAGGTCACTAGTCTTATCTCCGACTCACACAGCCCACTGGTGGCAGCCAAAGATCCTGAAGAGTGGCAAGGGATCGGCAGCAGGACTGCAGGAAGAGGCACCTGTCCTGCCACCAGGGTAGAGGGCCGTTCGTCTGCAGCTGCGGCACATCTCAGGCGATGGGGAGGAACATCGCTTATGAGTTTCTGGTATTCAAGCCCCTTCAGAATGTTGTCTGTGGTTGTGATGCAAGCCTGGGGCAATTTATCCCCCTTGACAGGGCTCTGCAGTCTGCCCGTTTCAGGGGTCCACTCTACTTTTGTGGCCTTGGCGTAGAGGTTGCCGGCCATTGTGCAGAAGTGACTCCATCCTGCCTGCAGAGACAGGTCTTCATGCTTCGGAGCTGGAGGAGTGGAGAACGGAGCTCTCCAGTGAGGTTTACAGGGTGGTGGGAGTGCCACGCATGTGTGGAAAGCTGGCAATGCAAGGGTGTGAGGAAGATGTGGGGCTCCCAGCAGCCACAGGCAGGGCCTTCTGTTGGCAAGGGCGCCAGCTCACGTTTCTGGAGCTCAGTGGTGAGCTGGGGAGTTGCCCTCCCAGGGAAGGCAGATAGGTGGCAGAAGAGGACTCTGCAGAGGCATGGTGCCAGAGTACCCCAGCCCGCCCCATCAGAACCGCTCCAGTACTGGGTACAAAAAGTGGGCATGGCACTCCACTGTGGCCATGGACCTCCTCTCCATCCTCCCTACCGGTGTCCAGAATGAGCGTGTCTTCTCCTCTCTCGGAGACGTGCTGTGACACCACCACTCCCATCTGCATCTGTTAACCATGGGGAGGCTGTTCATCAATGTGAACCTTGTCTTGTTGGGTTTCCCTTCATGGAACCCAATGAGGTGAGGGATCCTATCCCAGCCTTTCTGCATCCTCAACCCACCAAATACAGATCCGCCTCCGTCAGTCCCTTCACCCCCTCGGCTGCCTCTGCCACTCCAGGAAACCAGTGTGCCTGCCTGTCTCCCACCTGTGCCACAGATCTGCTTCTCTGCCAGCAACCTGCGCCCTTCAGAGAACAATCCTACCTTTCTACCAGCCACCTCTGACCCCCAGGACAACACACCTACCTCTCTGCTTCTGAAACTTGGGGGAAACAAGCCTGCCTGTATGTCAAGTAACTCTGGATGTCGGAGGAAAATGCCTGCTACTTCACCACCTGTGCAAATTGAAGGAAAATGCCTCTCCCTGCCGCTATGCCACCTATGTCTCTCTCTGCAACCTCATCTCTCTCGTCCCCTTTCCTGGGGATGCCCACTTTGTGGGTGTCTAACTCAAACATCCAAAAGCTAAACTTCACCAAACCTGGAGAGATTGTAGAGGAGAGTCAGCAGATGTGTATCTGTGATTTTGATGTCTCTAGGTGCCTGGAAGGTATTTTCCAGGGGCGGTGCTGTCTTTGTAGGCGTATAACATGGATGTCTGAAACCCAAACTTCACCAAACGTACAACACTTGTAGAGGAGAGTTGGTGGAAGCTTCTCTGTCATTTTGGTGTCCCTAGGTGCCTGAGGGGGGGGCATTTTACAGGTTTTAAAGGAAAGACAAATTGATTTGTCTGTTGGGAAAAAATAATTGTGTGATTTTTTGACTACAAATCATGATGAGTCATCATTTTTTCCAAGTCATGCCCATCTCTAGTAAGAGGGCTCCTCTACCTTCTGCCTTTCAATGATTCCCAGTCCCATAATTTGGACTGAGGTAATGGTGGTTCCTCCTGAATTATGGAACTGGCAGTTATTTCCCCCCAAAAGTCACATCCCTAGCATTTAATGTTGAATTGTGTTGGGATACTGGGAGTGTTTATTAACAGAGGCCTATTTAATGTTGAGTCATCTCTGGGTGCTAGCTACTGTCTGTTCCAGTCTGTGAATTGTTGGTTTGATTTTCTCTTCTGTAGATCTTAGTCACATCAAACACAGCCAAGAAAGCAACAACAGTTGGTGAAATAGTCAACCTGGTGTCTGTCGATGTGCAAAAACTCATGGATTTCCTTATTTATTTTAATGGGACTTGGCTCGCCCCCATCCGGATTATCATCTGCTTTGTATTTCTTTGGCAGGTAAAAGAAAAGAAAATATAATTCCCATTCCTCTTAAGTAGCAATAGTGATGGAAAAAGAAAGCCGAGGAGTCTCTTTGAACCCAAATGTATTTTATTCCAAGAAGCCTCCTAGATCTTTATCTTCTATTTTAGCCACAGAACTCAGAGTATAAGTATTCTCTCTCTTTTTCACTTACATCCTGCTTTTACTTTGTGTTTTTGGATCCTCTTAGCTTTTGGGAGTATCTGCTCTGACTGCAGTCGTGGTGTTTCTGTTTCTCTTGCCAATGAACTTTTTCATTTCCAAAAAGAGAAGTTGGCTCCAGGTATGTCTTGTTTCCTATGAATAGTCATCCAATTTTAGGATTTAAATACTTTACTTTTATATTCATGTGATATCACTTATTTATCTATACAGTATTGGTACAACAGCCTTCTGCCTGGCAGAAATGACTACAAATCCCACTATCACACTGCCAGCTCTGTCTATGCCGGGCTTCTCCAATCTAGCACTTTACAGATCTGATGTGAGATGTAATTTGTTCCAATCAAAATAGACCAGGTTAGAAAGGGATGACTAGCAGCAGCTCTCTAAATGTTCAGACAGGCATCTTGCCAAGCCTTGCCCAGAGATACTGCATGCTGACTTGAGACGTTTTCTCTGCAAAGTCTGGGATTCTAGGAACTGTAGCAAGAAAGTATGTCCTCCAACCTTCTGGTGTTAGGAATTATTGCCGTAGAATGACAGCAGGGTCAGCCTGTTTTCTAAAGCAAAAACAAACTCCACAAAGCTGCATTTTTTTACACCAGCAATGCTGATCGTTTTACAAATTAGGCTCTATTTCCCAGGAAGCTCAGATGAAGCATAAGGACAGTCGTGCAAAGCTCACCAGAGCCATTCTCGCCAACATTAAAAACCTCAAGCTACATGGCTGGGAGAAGAATTTTATGGACACAATGTTAGGAATCCGAACCCAAGAACTGCAAGCTCTCAAGAAGTCTCAGTTTCTCTTCTCTGCATCTCTCACTTCTTTCCACTCGTCTACATTTCTGGTGAGCACTTTTTGACACCCTAAGAGTTGGTTCTTTCTGTATCTACGCCATTCACCTGTTTTCCCATTGTTCCTCTACAGATTTCATTCATCATGTTCGCAGTCTACACGCTGGCAGACAGCAGAAACATCTTGAATGCACAGAAGGCATTTATCTCTCTGGCTCTGGTCAACATACTCAACACAGCTCACTCTTTTCTTCCATTTTCCATCAATGCTGTTATGCAGGTGAGTCTCAGGTTGACTTTTCATATGGCTACACTGCATAACTGTGACGAGGAGTGCCACATATATGTGCTTTTTTCTAGGCCAAAGTTTCCATAAATCGTTTAGCTGCCTTTCTTTGTCTTGAAGATCTGGAACAGACTAAACTAGACTCTACTCCTTTAGATGGCAGTAAGTACTGTCTATCTGACTTTTTTCTTCACTTTGTGGGACTCTCTTTTAGCAATACAACAGCAACATATTTTTTTCACTTTAGCATGAACCAAATCAACTGTCTCTGGTAATTTAGTAATCTAGTGTTGTGGAAATACATCCCTGATCCTTCAATTCCACTTGATCAATGTATGATCTGCAGGCCAGTTACAGTGTAGCCCTCTTGGTCCTGGGGCATCATCACTTTATTTGTGGGTTGCTGTTTTTCTTCTTCAGTTCGGTGTTGTTTTCTTAGTTTAATGGCTGAAGAAGAAAAACAGCAACCCACAAATAAAATATTTCTGCCATACATCAAAAGGGTCACGGACCGAATGGGGAAACATTTGAAAAATACATAACCTACAAACAGTATTCAGGCCCACGATAAAAAAACAACAAATGTTAGAGTCAGCAAAGGACAAAAGGGACCCCCTCATCACTGCAGGAATATACCGGATACCTTGCAGTTGTGGGCAGGTATATATTGGAACCACAAAGTGCAGCATTCATATCAGAATCAAAGAACATGAGAGACACTGCAGACTAAAACAACTAGAAAAATCGGCAGAAGCTGGACATGAAATTCTATTTCAAAATGCTGGAGTACTGGACAACACCAGCAATCATTATGTTAGACTGCACAAGGAAGCCATTGAAATCCACAAACACCAGCACTGTAACTTCGACAAAAAAGAAGAAAGTTGAAACAAAGCCTGGCTCCCAGCACTGAAAAATACAGCCTGCAAAAGGTCAAAGCAATCTACCCAGCCACAAGGACCAGTGATCACTGAACACAAAAAACAGCTAACGGCACCCATCAATCACAGTGACAGATCATCACCCAATCTCCTGAAAAGGACAAAAGCTGTTCCCACAGCTAGAAATACTCAACTATCCAACAAATTGCAACAGAGCACAGACAGAGTTCTGACTCCTGTCCTCCGAAGATGCTGGCCACAGAGACTGGTGAAGAACAAACTTCAGAACATGGCCAAAGAGCCTGAAAAACCCACAACAATCATCAGATCCCAGCCGTGAAAGCCTTCGAAAATACAATTCAAATCAGCCTTTGCATCATGTGGCCAATAAAAAACCTGTGAATTAACGCATTTTAAAAGTGGAGCAAATCCCACCGTGTTTGACCATGAAGTTGCATCCCAAGTTGGCACTGCCAGGAGCCATGGATGCCCACTTCATCTGCAGGGAACAAAGGCAAGATGTCTCCTCCTTGAAGGAACAAGAAAGAGGTGTGAGAAGGATGGAAATAACACCAACAACCCTAAGAAGAGCAATCTAAGGTTGAAGGGAGGTCAGTGCAGGTGAAAGGCAGTCTAGGAAATGTGAGGAGTCCCTGAATCTATCCTCTTCCCCATGGAAAGACAGGCATCTTCTTGAGTGTAAACTGAGTTGCAACAGTATCTTAGGTAGCAAAAGATCTTGTTAGCACAATGTGGATTTGTTATATTTCCTTTTCTTCTCAGTAGCTCAGGGCACCAAGCAATGTCCATTACCATTCTCTCTATTTTTATCCTTGCAGGGCCTCTGCAAGGTGGCTAGTTTAGCAGATAATAACTGACACACGAGTCACCCAATGGGCTTCAGGGTCAAGTGGCCATTTGAAGCTCGGTCTGCTCAACACTAGCCTGGCATTCTAAGCACTTACAGCAGATCTTGTGGTGATACTAAAGATATCTGAACCTGTTGGTCCTTTATGCCTCGTTTGTTTCTTAGCCCAGGATTGCATCATGATAAGGAATGGAACTTTCAGCTGGTGCAGAGAAAGCCCTCCATGCCTTAAAAGGTAAAGGGGTTATGAACAACTTGGGTCTTTTGTTTTTCAGTTTTTTTTCCCTTGAGAAGGAATATGGCTGTCAGATAAATCACCCAGAACAAATCAGCAGAATTTTGACTGTTTTATTTTATTTCTCCTCTATCCTTCTGACACCCAGCATCAAAACAATGAAATACAGTGGTGCCCCGCATAACGAGCGATTCGTTTAACGACGAATCCGCATAGCAATGTGTTTTTTTTTGATCATTTTTGTGATCGCATTGCGATGTTTTAAAAACAGCTGATCTGCGGTTCCAAAATGGCCACTGGGTATATAAAATGGCCACTCGCAGTGTTTTTGCGCCCTTTGCTCGCTTACCGGGCAGTGAAGATGGTGGCCGCATGGAGGATTTTCGCAGAACGGTGAGTTTTTTGCTCATAGGAACGCATTAAACGTGTTTTAATGCATTCCTATGGGCTTCTTTGTTCCGCATAGCGAGGAATCCGTGTAGCGACTATTTTTTTGGAACGAATTATCGTCGCTATGCGGGGCACCACTGTAACTTAAAACAGATATGCAAAACCATCCCTGCTAATGTTGTCACTGTGGCCATCTTCTTCCTCCCCATGCCATCCCTGTAAGTGGCCCCACATTGGCATCAGCAGGCAGTTGCAACAGGTAACAGGTGCCACATTGCCACTTTTCCTTCTGCCTCGTGTCTGAAGAGGTGCTATTGGCCCTTGTTGCAAGAATGGTCAAGGCTGGCTGTTTGAGGTCCAGGGTCACCACCACTATCATCTCAACACTTTCGGTTCATAGAAGCATGGGAAGTGGTCTGACACTGAGTCCCTTGAGCTGACACCAGCTCTTCATGGTTTCCAAAAGGAATTTCCCCAGTCTTGGTTGGAGATGCCTGGATTGAATCTGGGACCTTCTGTGTGCAAAGCAAGTGCTCTACCACAGCTATAGCCACTAACCCCCACTCCACTTTAGTTATGTCCTACCTGTAAACACCCATTGGGATGTGTGGCTCCAACTTTACAGGATCAACCTGACTATAACCCGGGGCAGTCTGTATGCTGTGGTTGGCCAGGTGGGAGCTGGGAAATCATCACTCCTCTCAGCGTTACTTGGTGAGCTGCAAAGATTAGAAGGCTCTGTAGCAGTGAAGGTAACCTCTTTTTTTCTTATGTGGGGTTAGTTTTTTGTTTTTAGCTTCAAAAGCAGATCTGAAGCTTAGAATAGTTTGCTTTATTGTCATTCAAGACTATTAAGGTTGCATATTGAAATCCAAATGCCATAATTACATCCTTGACCAAATGTAATGGATCAGAGGCTGAATAAGTTCCTTTTTGAACTTCAGTTCACAGAATTCCCCTGCAAGCTTGACAGGTTGCTGAGGTATTCTGGGATTCGTAGTTCAAATGATAAAGATATTTTTTCAAATTTTGGGGTGGGAAAAACTTGTGCACTTGTACTTTGAAATGTCTTAAACATTTTCTAGCCTTTCTCCATAATAGTTAGGATTAGAACTTTTAATTCCTTTTTTTATTTTAATGAAAAACTGAGATTAGCTTTCTCTGCGTGGAATGTATGGAATGTCACCAGTGCTGCTTTCTGCTCATCCTCCTTTGTTACTTTAATATCACACAGGGCTCAGTGGCATTTGCTCCCCAAGAATCATGGATCCAAAATGCTTCTGTGGAAGACAACATCACGTTTGGAGAAAAGTTGGACCAGAGGTGGTATGACAGGGTGGTTGAAGCTTGCGCGCTGCTCCCAGACATTGATAGCTTCCCTGCTGGAAGTCAAACACAAATTGGAGAAAAGGTTCTTGTTTCATTTTTTTGCCTTCCTTGGAGGTTAGGATCTGTTGTTGGGTGAGGAATTTTACATTGGGTGAGGAATTTTACATTCTCTTAAATGATCCCAGATATGAGTCATTCTTCATATTCTTCATCTATGATTGCTTAAATATATGTATTATATGTAGTATTTTAAATTTTGGTTTTTGTTGCGTTCATTCTGCATAACACAAAGGCAAGGCATGCAAAACAAGTGCTTAAAATAAAAACATGGGGTTTACATTCCTGCTATACATAATTTTACCTTTTATGCCACCCTTTTGTGCACTTCCTATATCTGATCTGCCATGTAATTATTTCCTATTGGCTATATTGCATGGGGATGAGTGTTGCAGTCTAACACATTTCCGGGGCACCATGATGGGGAGTGCCAGTGCAGGTGATAACAAACTAGATGAACTGGTGATGCCCTCCCCCCAGGTGTATGAAGGGCTTGGAATGCCTGGAATTTGGGCCTGGCATAGTTTGCAAGCACAAAACTCAAAGCTACGTTTTAGAAAAACTAGGGTTTGAAAACCAGAGGAAACAGGGGGAATTATAAATCCCAGGTATTTGTGAAAATGCCTTTGTATTATTTTTAAACCCTGCAATTTTGTGTAAGAGAATTTCAGATAAAGAAAAAAAAGTATATTGCAAAACAGGGGATCAATATTTCTGGAGGACAGAAACAAAGGATTTGCTTGGCTCGTGCCATTTACAAGAAGGCAGCGCTTTACCTACTGGATGACCCCCTTTCTGCTGTTGATGCCCCAGTCGGCCAGCACATATTTGAACAAGTAATTGGACCAAAAGGCTTATTGAAAAATAAGGTACTTAGATGCACATCTACCTCTCTCTTTCTCTTTCCCTTTCTGCCTTTCCTTCCTTCACTTAGGGTTCAATTTTGAATTAGGAGCACAGGCACACTTGCCTCTACTGTAGGACCCGCATATCCACGAGGGATTGGTTCCAAGCCCCCTCCTGTGGATGCTGAAAAATGTGAATTATAGTGAATTCTACTTTAATAGCAAATGTTATGGTCTTTGATTCCATCTAGTGGCCAGTTTTGGTAATGATGTTATAGAAATATATTTCTCTAGTGAATGCTGTACATATCATGGTTTCTGGATCACTCTAGTGGCCAGTTTTAGTAACTTCACCTTTAGAAATATATTTCTTGGATTTTTCTTTTAATATTTTTTATTATTTTCAGACTGTGGATAAGCGAATCAGTGGATAGTGATCCAACAAATATGGGGGTCGTGCTATATATGTTATTCAACAAGCTAACCATGATGATTGTAAGCTGAACAGCTACAGATCTGGAGGGAGCAGCACGAGGGACACAGATGCATTCTATAAATGGGAATGATGTTTAGCCACAACTTTATTTTGATTACAGCCACCACAGCCTTGGTTCCACATAGGATATGGAGCCCCAAACTATTTGGTGCCTGATTGAGAGGTTCACAGCATGCTTATGCCTTTTCCCCAGCAGACAGAAAAAGGACTTCCAGTCTCAGGTCCACTCAGGACTGACAAGGAGGGCTTGTCCACTTTGTTTCTGCTTCCCAATTGGCCAGGAAAACCAAACCCAGCTAAGAGTGTGATCAGATGGGGATGCTGAATTGCATTGGAGAGTGCTGGGTGAAATTGCCTTTAAAACAACTCTCTTGTGCACATGCAATCAGGTCCCTATTGCTCCAGCCCATCTCAAAAATAATAATAATAATAAAAAAGAGTAGCCTCACCTCTGGGCCAAAAAGATCTGGATCAGACATGAAGCAAGATAAGGCTGGTTTATGATTTCCTGTACCTCATTGGTTGCAGAAAGATAACTCAAGTCAGACTGTGCCACAAGTGGTCCAAAGCATGAGCGATATCACCATCTGATCACACCCGAATTCTCCAATCCCATGCTTGTACCATGCATGGAACACTATATAGCACAATCATGCTTATTATTTCTTCTCTTAGTGACATAAGCCTATTTGACTCTAAAACTTATCTTGCTGGATCAGACCTAAAGTTTATTTAGTCCAGAACTGGTCTCCAGAAGCATTCAACTAGATTACCCAGGTATCTCTTTTGACAGATGGGGAGGAAGAATAAACTTTCAATTACCGGCCATTTCTTACTGGCATCGTCATGTCTCATCTGGTAGACTTCTCAGTTGGAAGGTTCATTTCAAGTTTCTTGGGAATTTCTCCAATTCTCCCATCATATAAAATGGAGAAATTGATGGGATATGTATTTTTCCAAAATTATTCCAAATTAAAAACTAATTTTTAAAGAAGGGATTTTAATTTTTACTGTAGTTTATTATATTGTGTAAGAAGATATTTGCAGTGTTCAGATAATTTTTTTCTTTTTCCATATTCAGCCATATTAGTTTAATTACCTTAAATTAGGAAGTCCTAATCCTCCTACTTTTTGCAGTTTATACCAGCCCTTCTTATTAACCCTTGACTTTTTATCTCCATTACAAAATTAATTAATCTTGTAACTGTGCACTTGATTTCTTTTTCCGAAGTGCAATACTCAGATTAAAGAAATGTCACTTTACATACATTTGTAATGAAACTCAATGAAAATAAATGGATGATGTTGTAATAACAACTGATATTAGTAAGAGGCAAATAAAGGCTATGAAAAAAATTGGAGTGTATCTGGTCCAGATGAGCTGCATGGATTTTGATGAAAGCATCGAACAAGTCTCTATCAACATATAGCAGTGCAATTTAACCACTTATTTCAAAATTCTACAACTGAAGACAGGATGACAACAGGTCTCACATTTCTGATAATAAAACATCATCAAAAGGGCAATGAATCCAGTTATTATTGACAAATTACATGCCGTTCAACAGTGTTCAAGCTCCTCAGAAGAGTACTTACAACACAATGTATAATTACTTACTTAACTGAAAACTCCCTATACCCTATTGAACAGGGAACCTTAAAAAGTCAAGAGGCACAAAAGATTATTGATAAAATGATACTGAAGAATGCAAAAAGACAAAAAACAAACATTAACATGGTCTGGATAGACTATAAAAAGCCATTGGACTCAGTGTGACACAGCTGGATAAACACCTGCCTAAAAATGTTTGGGATTACTAAAAACATTCAGAAGTTTCTCAAGAAAAACATGGAAAAATGGGAAACGGTCTTAATGGCCTGTGGCAAAGAAATCAGGGAAGTTAGCATCAAAAGAGGACTATTTCAGGGGGATTCTTTGTCACCACTGCTGTTTAACATCTCGCCAATCCCCGTGTCAATAATTTTAAATAAAACTGGATTGGGCTATCATATTTCACAACAAGCAGGAAAAAAGCAATCATCTGTTATATATGGTGTGATATTTACCCATGTGGCCCGTGCTTGTTTCACCAAACACAGAGCTCACCCAAGTATCCCAATATGAGTATCCCTTTGCCACCAGTTGACCTCTGTCAACACCCTTTAATTAGAAAGACTGAGATCCAAGCTGAGTATAAAGTTGAATAATACAGGTTTATTGATTAGTTTACTTAAGCAGGTTCTTCACAGACTTTAATATATTCATTATATTAGTAATAACTTGTTTCACCCTTAACTCTCTTAGTTCTCTATAAGTTCCACACTCTTAACTCCTAACTCTGCTACTCTCTCTAACTACCACAGACTAACTTCTACTTCTACCTCATCTCTGACTCTCAGTCCCTCTCACGTCAGACTCTCCTCTCTGACTTAAACTGACTGACCTTAAACTGACTCACCCCTCCCTCCTGGTTTCTCTGGCTCTGCCTCCCAACAGCTCCCATTGGTACAGGCCAATACCATTATATTTATATGAAGACAGGGTGTTTGCTACACATGGATGACCTAAAATTATATGCAAAATGTTCCACAGAGAATCATTACTAAACACAGTGCAAATATTTAGTGTGTGTGTTTAGTCGTTTAGTCGTGTCCGACTCTTCGTGACCCCATGGACCAGAGCACGCCAGGCCCTCCTGTCTTCTACTGCCTCCCGGAGTTGTGTCAGGTTCATGTTGGTTGCTTCGCAGACACTGTCCAGCCATCTCATCCTCGGTCGTCCCCTTCTCCTCTTGCCATCACACCTTCCTAACATCAAGGTTTTTTCCAAGGACTCTTTTCTTCTCATGAGATGGCCAAAGTACTGGAGCCTCAGCTTCAGGATCTGTCCTTCCAGTGAGCACTCAGGGTTGATTTCCTTTAGAACTGATAGGTTTGTTCTCCTTGCAGTCCAGGGGATTCTCAAGAGCCTCCTCCAGCACCACAATTCAAAGGCATCAATTCTTCGGCGGTCTGCTTTCTTTATGGTCCAGCTCTCACTTCCATACATCACGACAGGAAAAACCATAGCTTTGACTATTCGGACTTTTGTTGGCAAGGTGATGTCTCTGCTTTTCAAGATGCTGTCAAGATTTGTCATCGCTTTCCTCCCAAGAAGAAGGCGTCTTTTAATTTCAGGGCTGCTGTCTCCATCTGCAGTGATCATGGAGCCCAGGAAGATAAAATTTGACACTGCCTCCATATCTTCCCCTTCTATTTCCCAGGAGGTGAGGGGACCAGTGGCCATGATCTTAGTTTTTTTGATGTTGAGTTTCAGACCATTTTTTGCACTCTCCTCTTTCACCCTCATTACGAGGTTATTTAATTCCTCCTCACTTTCTGCCATCAGAGTGGTATCATCTGCATATCGGAGGTTGTTGATATTTCTTCCGGCAATCTTAATTCCGGCTTGGGTTTCTTCCAGTCCAGCCTTCCGCATGATGTATTCTGCATATAAGTTAAATAAGCTGGGGGACAATATACAGCCTTGCCGTACTCCTTTCCCAATTTTGAACCACTCAGTTGTTCCATGACCAGTTCTAACTGTTGCTTCCTGTCCCACATATAGGTTTCTCAGGAGACAGATAAAGTGGTCAGGCACTCCCATTTCTTTAAGAACTTGCCATAGTTTGTTGTGGTCCACACAGTCAAAGGCTTTCGCATAGTCAATGAAGCAGAAGTAGATATTTTTCTGGAACTCTCTGGCTTTCTCCATAATCCAGCGCAAGTTAGCAATTTGGTCTCGAGTTCCTCTACCTCTTCGGAATCCAGCTTGTACTTCTGGGAGTTCTCGGTCCACATACTGCTGAAGCCTACCTTGCAGGATTTTGAGCATAACCTTGCTAGCGTGCGAAATGAGTGCAATTGTTCGGTAGTTGGAGCATTCTTTGGCACTGCCTTTCTTTGGGATTGGGATGTAGACTGATCTTTTCCAATCCTCTGGCCACTGTTGGGTTTTCCAAACTTGCTGGCATATTGAATGTAGCACCTTAACAGCATCATCTTTCAAGATTTTAAATAGTTCAACTGGGATGCCATCACCTCCACTGGCCTTGTTGTTAGCCAGGCTTTCTAAGGCCCACTTGACTTCACTCTCCAGGATGTCTGGCTCAAGGTCAGCAACTACATTGTCTGGGTTGTCCGGGATATCCAAATCTTTCTGATATAATTCCTCTGTGTATTCTTGCCACCTCTTCTTGACGTCTTCTGCTTCTGTTAGGTCCCTCCCATTTTTGTCTTTTATCATGTTCATCTTTGCGCAAAATGTTCCTCTAATATGTCCAATTTTCCTGAACAGCTCTCTGGTCTTTCCTTTTCTGTTATCTTCCTCTATTTCTTTGCATTGTTCATTTAAAAAGGCTCTCTTGTCTCTCCTTGCTATTCTTTGGAAGTCTGCATTCAATTTTCTGTAACTTTCCCTATCTCCCTTGCATTTTGTTTCCCTTCTCCTCTCTGCTATTTCTAAGGCCTCGTTGGACAGCCACTTTGCTTTCTTGCATTTCCTTTTCTTTGGGATGGTTTTCGTT
The DNA here is from genome assembly GCF_051106095.1 of Pogona vitticeps. Classification (NCBI taxonomy): domain Eukaryota; kingdom Metazoa; phylum Chordata; class Lepidosauria; order Squamata; family Agamidae; genus Pogona; species Pogona vitticeps. Next base: position 14,821,803 of record NC_135795.1, read on the forward strand.
GCTGCCTCCTGGACAATGTTACGAGCCTCTATCCAAAGTTCTTCAGGCACTCTGTCCACCAAATCTAGTTCCTTAAATCTGTTCTTTACTTCCACTGTGTATTCATAAGGGATTTGGTTTAGATTATACCTGAGTGGCCCAGTGGTTTTTCCTACTCTCTTCAGTCTAAGCTTGAATTTTGCTGTGAGAAGCTGATGATCAGAACCGCAGTCAGCTCCAGGTCTTGTTTTTGCTGACTGTATAGAGCTTCTCCATCTTTGGCTGCAGAGAATATAATCAATCTGATTTCGATATTGCCCATCTGGTGATTTCTATGTATAGAGTCGCCTCTTGTGTTGTTGGAAAAGAGTGTTTGTGATGACCAGCTTATTCTCTTGACAAAACTCTATTAGCCTTTGTCCTGCTTCGTTCTGAACTCCAAGGCCAAACTTCCCTGTTGTTCCTTTTATCTCTTGGCTCCCTACTTTAGCATTCCAGTCCCCTAGAATGAGAAGAACATCTTTCTTTGGTGTCAGTTCTAGAAGGTGTTGTAAATCTTCATAGAATTGTTCAATTTCAGTTTCCTCAGCAATGCTGGTTGGTGCATAAACTTGGATTATTGTGATGTTGAATGGTCTGCCTTGGATTCGTATTGACATCATTCTATCATTTTTGAGATTGTATCCCATTACAGCTTTTCCCACTCTTTTGTTGACTATGAGGGCTACTCCATTCCTTCTACGGGATTCTTGCCCACAGTAGTAGATATGATAATCATCTGAGCTGAATTCGCCCATTCCTGTCCATTTTAGTTCACTGATGCCCAGGATGTCGATGTTTATTCTTGCCATCTCCTGTTTGACCACCTCCAGCTTCCCAACGTTCATAGATCTTACATTCCAGGTTCCTATGCAGTATTTTTCTTTACAGCATTGGACTTTCCTTTCACTTCCAGGCACGTCCACAGCTGAGCGTCCTTTCGGCTTTGGCCCAACCACTTCATTAGCTCTGGAGCTACTTGTACTTGTCCTCCACTCTTCCTCAGTAGCATGTTGGACGCCTTCCGACCTGAGGGGCCCATCTTCCAGCGTCATATCTTTTAGCCTTTTGTTTCTGATCATGAGGTGTTCTTGGCAAAGATACTGGAGTGGCTTGCCATTTCCTACTCCAGGTGGATTGCGTTTAGTCGGAACTCTCCACTATGTCCTGTCCGTCTCGGGTGTCCCTGCACGGCATAGCCCATAGCTTCTCTGAGTTACTCAAGCCCCTTCGCCACGACAAGGCAGCAATCCATGAAGGGGTTCATATTTATATGAAGACAGGGTGTTTGCTACACATGGATGACCTAAAATTATATGCAAAATGTTCCACAGAGAATCATTACTAAACACAGTGCAAATATTTAGTGAAGATATCCAAATGAAATTTGGAATTGACAAATGTGCAACTCTGTTTATATACCGTGGCAAGACCCAAAAACTAAACGGAATAGAGTTTAAAAGGGTAATATTATAAAATCACTATAAGAATTATAAATACCTTGGAATACTAGAAGCAGACAACATCGTGCACACAAAAGTTAAAGAACTGACAAAAAGAGAATATATCAAAAGACTCCTTAAAATATTAAAATCCAAATTAAATGGGGGAAATACAATCAAATCATAAACACATGGGCCATTCCAGTAATTATATCCCAGGTGGAACAATAGATTGGACTCAAAGTGAACTAGAAGAATTAGATCAAAAAACACAAATACTAACGAATATGCATCACGCTTCCAAAACGTGAAGTGGACAGATTATATTTACCATGAAAACTTGGAGGCAGTGGATTACTAAAAGTACAGCTGGTAGCAGAAGAGGAAAAAAGAAGCCTAAATTATATCAGTACAAACAGAAAAATTGCTTAAGGAGAATATTTTGAAAACAACAGAAACAGAGGCTCAATATAAGAAACAACAATTTGAAAATAAATTTTAAATAAACCACTAAATGGACAATACCTGAGATATATTGATGGAAAACATGATAATAATTCAACATGGGCATAGCTGAAACTGGGAACTCTTAAGAAAGAAACCAAAGGCTTGATTTTTGTTGCACAAGAACAAGCACTCCAAACCAACACGATGAAAGCTAAGTTCCACGGAATTAGTGCTAACAGCAAATGTGGACTCTGCCAAGAAAAAGATGAAACTGTGTCACACCTCATCTATGAATGTCCGAAGATTGCACAAACAGATTACAAAATTAGACATGAATGGTGGCAAAATTAGTGCACTGGACATTATGGAAAAATATAACTTGCCATCCTCCAAAAATCTATGGTAGAGAAGGTGTCAGAAAATGAGAAAGTCAAGATCATATGGGAATTCTGGATCCAAACTGATAGATACCTTGAACATAACACACCAGACAAACATAGTAGTAATAGAATTAATAAATGTCTAGATCATTGACATTGTAATTCTAGGGGATGCCAGAGTTGAAAATAAAGAACTGGAAAAACTAACAAAGTACAGAGACCTGGCAATCAAAACATCTTGCTTGTGGATGAAACACACTTCACTGGTACCTGTAGTCATTGGAGCTTTGGGAACAATATCAAGAAACTTCACACAGTACTGTAAGCAGTTGCAGATCTCAGAAATCACACCATCAGAGCTACAAAAATGGCAATATTAGGAACAGCATACATACTGCACCGATATTTAACAAGTATGTGTTCTTGAAGGCTTTAACGACCGGGATCCAATGGTTATTCAAGATTTTTTGCCAATCTCTATGGCCGGCATCTCCAGAGGACAGGAGTCAGAACAGACAGAAAAACCTACAACAACCATTTAACAGATACTTAGGATTTTTGTTAAAACCTGTACAGTCATGGCCAAAAATATTGGCACCCTTGCAATTCTGTCAGAAAATGCAACCCTTCTCTCAGGAAATTGTTGCAGTTGCAAATGTTTTGGTACTCACATGTTCATTTCTTTGGTTTGCGTTGGAACAACATAAAAAAAGATAAGAAAAGTCAAATCTGATACAATCCCACACAGAAACCCCAAAATGCACTGGCCAAAATTACTGGCACCCTTAACTTAATATTTGGTAGCATCCCCTTTGGAAAAAATTACTGAAATCAATCACTTCCTGTAACCATGAATGAGTTTTCTCACACCTCTCTACTGGAATTTTGGACCACTCTTCTTTTGCAGACTGCTCCAGGGCCTTCAGATTTGAAGGATGCCTTCTCCCAATTGCTGTTTTGTGATCTCCCCACAGGTGTTCTATGGGATTCAAATCTGGACTCATTGCTGGCCATTTCAGAACTCTCCTGCGCTTTGTTTGTAACCATTTCTGCTTTTTGAAGTGTGTTTTGGGTCATTTTCCTGCTGGAAGACCCATGACCTCTGGTGGAGACACAGCTTTTTGACACTAGCCACAACGTTGCGCCCCCATGTTCTTGGGTAATCATCAGATTTCATGATGCTATTCACACAGTCAAGGCATCCTGTGCCAGAAGCAGCAAAGCAACCCCAAAACATCTTTGAACCTCCACCATCCCACGGGCTGTCTTAAAAAAAAAAAAAAGACCCAATCAGTTGATTCATGGTTCGTTGGGCCAGTGTGTGTGTGTGGGGGGGGCAATTCATGTTTCATTTGGCACTTTGTCCCCATCTCTAGTCTGTGCCTTGTTCTCCTGATGGATAGATGTCCAAACAACCAGACCTGGACTGCTTCTTGAACCCTGATTGTATTGCTGGCTCTGTGAAGCCTTGCTTTGTGGACGGACCCTGACATTTCTTCTGCTTGCTTCCTGGACCTCGGTTACTGGCATAGGCCTTTGCTCTTTGAAAGCAGGACAGGAAACCAGTATAGTTCTTCCTTTGTTACTCTCCAAAAATAACATGTGATATTCTGTTATTTAACCATTGACATTCTGGGAATTTAGAAATGGGAAGTAAAATTATGCAGTACTGCAGAATTTAAGAGGCTGGTCTGATGGCTTTAAGAATGAATCATTATGTCATATAATATCATTGGTTTTCCCTTTTTTCCCCCAGACTCGTGTTCTGGTGACCAATGCAGTCCATCTTTTGCCCAAGGTGGACAACATCATAGTAGTAACAAGTGGTGAGATTTCTGAAACAGGCACTTGTCAAGAACTTGGAAAAAGACAGGGACCTTTTGCAGATTTCTTGAAGTCCCTTAATACCGAAGAGCTGGAGGATGATGAACTACAAGGAATGGCAGGCCACACTGTCAATCAAAGTGAGTAATGGTGGCCTATGGGCTGCATGTGGCCCCAGCTACCCATGTGTGCCCCATAGCACATTCACACATTCTGATGAGAAAAAAATGGTACAAAGAGTACCCCTGTGCCTTTAGAGTCTATGCATGGGGCAGAGTTGCCATGATGTGAGGGGCCAAAGATGTGGAGTCCCGCAGCCCAAGATTAAAAAAAAATGTTTTGGCCCTATGAAGGAGGTCATGGCTAAAACATTCACAATGTCTGTTGTTTGGTATGGACAAGAAGCCCTGTAAAATATGTCTCTGGAACTGGTGATTTTTTTTTCTTCCTGAAGCAGCACTGACTCTTCTATTGCTGTTTTTCCCCACTTTTTAAAGAGATTTTTTCCAAACTTCTTAATTCCACAGGTGCAGGAAGGAGTGGCACAATCCCCAAAGGAGACATAACACATCCAGAAAAACATGAAAGGTCAGTGCACCTAGCTGCATTCATTAATCTAAGGAAACATTTCAGTTGGGAGAGGATGAATAATTTGTTCTGCTCTATGCAGCTAAAGTTGTGTTCCTGCAAAGCAAAACTGCTCACAAGTGCAGGGCTGGCTGTGCCATAAGGCAGAGAGAGGCAATATGCCTCAGTCAAGAAAGGCAGTGGAAAAGCAGCAGCAACCTTTAGTTGCCTTCCTTGAATTCCTTGAAGATTTCCCTCTTTGGGGAGACAGAGCCATGTATGCCACACAGACCCTCTTGAGCCCCCTAAACCAGGGATACGCAGAGTGCAGGTCCCAGGAGCATCTCTGCAGAAAATACTTGGTCACACAAGAGCCACCCTATGAAAATGATTTAATTTTTAAAAAGATAATTCCTAAGGGAGTGGTGGCTTTCCTATTGTGGAGATTGGGGAGGAGTCTCCCAGTACCTCTCCAAATGAAACCAGGAATGCCCATCTAGGCATTTCCTATGTTCCTTCTTGGTGTCTCCCCCCTCTGCTTGCCACAAATAAAGGCATTTTAAGCCATTTCCAGGCATAGTATGGCCTATGGCAGGGTCTGTGAAGGAGAAAATTTGGACTTCAGGCTTGCTGGTTACCTGTCCCTGTCCTAAGATAACTTACTTGGCATAGCCAGTTTCCCAAGCTCTGTATATCCCCACATCCCACTACTGCCCTGTGATGTCAAACATCTCATCCCGCACTGCAGAAGATCACTGGTGGAGCAGCTCTACCATTCCAGAGGGTGCTTCTGCCAGCGTATCCTCAGAACGGGAGTGCCTTCCGAACTTACCACAGACCTCCATGGCCTCTTGACCAGTGAGAACATTAGTGCAGAACTTAAGTCTTAGCACTGCTTTTGAAGCACCGTAATGTCCTGTACAAAACTAATCTTTCTTCTCTTTCCATAAAGATTTTCTTCAGCAGAGGGTGGTGATTACGGGCCAACAGATGTAGATACAGCAGGATTGATGGCAGAAGACAAGGAACAACTAACTGGGAGGGTAAATCAAAACATTTTTCAAATATCTTTCTTAAAAGGTTGTGCAGCTTCTACAATCTGTTACCCCTGCTGAGTGGGGCTGATGGGATCCAGAGGCCAGAACAACTGAAGGGCCAAAGATTTCCCATCTCTGGCATATATGATTGCTGTCATCAGGTGATAGGGCAGAGTGACAGATATTCTGATCTGGTATAAAAGAGTTTCATGTGTAAGTTATTTGTCAAGGCTATCCAGGAAAGGATGATAAAAAAAGGACAGGGCTGTAGTGAAGTGGCACATAGTTTGTGTGCAGAACATGACATATTCAGTCTTCAGCCTTTCTGGGTTTAAAAAAAATCAGCAAGTGATAGAGAATATGTTCTTCACTATTTGTTTAGTATTGACAGTTAGTTGTATTTATATTTGGCCTTCCCTCCAAACAGCTCAGAGGCCTGTACGTGCCTCTTTTCCCTGCCTTATCCTCACAGCTCCCCTGGGAGGGTGGTGGCTGGCCTGAGGCCATTTGGTGAATTTCATGACTCCATCTGGACCTGAACTTAGATCCCAGCTCATCCCTCTAACCACTCCAATGATCAGGACCTGGAAACTACTGCCTATCAACAGCAGACCCAGGCTGCATGAACCTAGAATCTGTAGGATTCCAGAGGTCATTGAATCCCCTTGTTCCACCCAGTTCTAGTTAAGCTGTCAGATGATGAGGCGTGTAGTTCATATGCCGTTCGTATCAGGAAAGTCAGAGATAGATAATTCCAGGTTTGATGAACAAATACTTTCACCCATCTAAGAAGGACACTAGGTGGTCAAATACCATCAGGTTTGAATTCAAAGCTCTTTTTTTCTGTCTGCATGACGTACAAGGCCGAATTGAATTGGTCTAGCCTTTTTCTTATCAACCTGTTTCTCTCTTTCTCTCTCTCTGCCTGTAGAGGACTGCAACTTTTTATGCCAGGAGGGTTTTTTGGGGGGGCTTTTTTGCGTGTAGACTTTGTTGTATAGATGGTGGGATGTCTATAACACCTGCATTCACCTTTCTTCCACCAAACTTCTTGGGATTCCCAGATACTTGGCTGAGGGCCAGGGAAAGTTCTACCTGGCTTGTCTACAAACAATGTGTGGTTCATTTGCACTGGCACATGGCCCATCTCTGCGTCCTCCTGAACTATATCTCCTTTTCACCAGCATCCTGGCATCCAGCCAACACATCCATCCACCCTTTCTGTGTCTCTTTTCTGACTACACATAAAAATTAGAGATGGGCATGAATCAGCAAAATGGCAATTTGTCGCAATTCATAATTCATCAGGGATGCATGAATCACAAATCACAAAATAACTTTTTTTAAAACAGACAAATCAATTTGTCAGTTTGCTGGTTATTTAAAATGCTATAACACCTCCCCTGGCACCTAGAGGCGCCAAAAGTTTAAATACTCTACAGGCTTCAAAACAAACCAAAGAAAAGTTGAGTCCTTCCAATTTGGTGTTTCAATATAGTCACATCCCACGACTGCTTCCTCATCTCAATCTGTCCCTCCTTCTTCTTGGTCTCTCTTCCTTTGGTCTAGGCGAAGGCTTCTACCTACCTGAGCTACCTGAGAGTGGCTGGGGATTTCATCTGGGTATATATCATGCTTTTGTTCACCTGCCAGCAAGTTTCCTCCTTTTGCCGTGGCTACTGGCTCAGCCTGTGGGCCAATGATCCCATTTGCAACGGAACTCAGCAGCATACTGGACTCCGTGTGGGCGTCTTCTTTTTCCTGGGATGTGCTCAAGGTTTGTCTCACTTAAAATTCTTGGGCACATGGGGAAACATATCATTTCAAAAACTGAACTGTTCCGCACTGCTTCTGGCAGACCCCGTACAAGAAGGCAATAAGAGAGCCACATCAAGACAACCAGTAAAACGCGTAAAACAAGACTACTCGACACATGCAGCAAAGATTGCTCCACGTGTTCTTATTTATTTATGGGCCAGAATCCTACTAGTAGTTCAGTCTTACAGAAGGGAAACTGCATAAGTTGCAGCAACTAACGGTTATTCATTGATTAGGTGCTGGTTTTATTGAGAGGTGGGTGGGAACAAGCAGGGTGTAGGAGGGGCTAAAATTCTCTCCTGCTCACACTTTCAAATGAAACCTTTTCTTGAACACCCGAATGGGGCTCCAGCAAGTTCTGGGGCTGAGTCGGCATTTGAACCCGGGGCTCTCTGCTCCTGGACTCTGTCTTGCCAAAGGCCTTGTCACTCTTTGTCATCATTACTGTAATATTGATTCATTAATTCACAGGGCCTTTTTGTTCATGGCACTCAAGTTATTTAACTCTGTACAAGAGATCCATTCAGCCCCTTCCCTATACAGTGGTGCCTCACTAGACAGTTACCCCGCATGACAGTTTTTTCTCTAGACATTGACTTTTTGCGATCGCTATAGTGATTCGCAAAACAGTTATTTCTATGGGGGAATTTCGCTGGACAATGTTTGGTCCCTGCTTTGCAAACTGATTTTCACTAGACAACGATTTTGACAGCTCCCTCTGAGCTCGCAAAACGGGTGTTTTTGGGACCTAAGCTTCACAAGACAGCTATTTAAACAGCTGATCGGCAGTTCGCAAAGCGGCTTTCCTATGGCCGATCTTCGCTAGACAACGACGATTCTTTCCCATTGGAACGCATTAAACAGGTTTCAATGCATTCCAATGGGGAAATGCTTTTTGCTAGACAATGATTTCGCTAAACAGCAATTTCAGTGGAACGGATTATCATCGTCTAGCAAGGCACCAGTGTAATGGGAGTTAGATGCTTTCAGAAAATACTTTCACTTTTTTACCAAGTTTTTGGATTTATTTGTTTTTTCTGTGGGTTTTATTTTTAAATAGGTATGTGACTATCCCCATTGTTTCTACTTGGTTTTGATTTGTCATTATGTGAAATATAATGGGCAAAGGCCATATAGCAGAATATAAATTGTCTTAAATATTTTGTGTGGTAGTGTCCCACCTTTGAAATGTACACGCCCAAGAAAGCAAAAGTTTGATATCACCATTGCTTTGTTTTTCACCCCAAACTAAAATGTACCTTATTTGCTTAGGCATTTTAAATTTTAAATATTTGCAATTTTATTTGCTTTAGCTGTTTGTTTTCCAATTTAATACTATTTTATCCCTCTTATTTTATGACATTACTTGAGTTATTATATGAAATGTGTTTTTATAATGTAATTAAACTGACCTTCCCTGTTCCTGTATGGATGATGGACACAACTTTTGAGATAATTACTTTTATGGACCACAACTTTCTGAAGCCTCCTGCCAGCATTGCTGCTGGAAGGTTCTACAAGTCATAGTCCAAAAAATAAATTTTTCCAAAGTGGGGATTTTTAAATTTTAAAAATAAAGAAAGGAAGCTATATTTGTACATTTAAGCTTTATATAGAAAGTTCAGCAGAAGTGAAAGTGAAAGATTTGAGAACCTTTTGGTGTTTTACAACATCAGTTACAAACAGCTGTTCAGTATGGGCAGATTGTCACATCCCTTCTGGAGTGTGGGAAGCCCATTTCCATAATTTATATGCAAAAAACCCCGATCTCCCTTTGAGTTGAATTCAGTTAGCTTGTTAGTAAGTTCTACACCAGACAACTTTATTGGAAACTTCAAAAATGGATGGCTATTGAATATACTTTCACTGATGAACAAGTGGGCTTCAAATCAGGAAGATCTACCTTGGATCAGGCCCTTATCCGGCAGTATTTGGTGGAAAAATATTCTAGTAAACCTAAAGGGTCTTTCTTTGCAAACAGATTATGGCATAAACTAGAGGCTTCCACATTAGACCAGTGGTTACCATTGCTTATTTACCAGGTGCATGAAAACATAGCCATGAAAATAAGGTGTAATCTGGAAGGTCATCTGTTTAATAAAATCCCTATATATAATGGAGTTAAACAAGGTTGCATACTGGCCCCATTCTTAATTTAATTTTGATATTAACTCAATAGTGGCAGCTCTTAGCAAGCCAGATTTCCACCCCCACAAGTTAGTGGGCAGACACCTCTCAGTGCTGTTATATACTGATGATGCCGTACTGCTATTGTGGGCATCTATTGGCTTAGATAAAGGCATTGTGTGCCATAGTATATTATAGCCAAAAGGACAGCCTTCAAATAAATTATGAAAAAGCTAAAGTTATGGTGCTTGAAAAAAGACCAAAGCTCTACAAATGGTCAATAAATGGTCATCACATTGAGCAGATAAGGGCCTTTAAGTTCCCTGGTGTTGTTTTTCAGTTAAATGGTTCCCAAAAGGTACATACACAATACATTGCACAAGTGGCACAGAGATCCATCTCTACAAATTTGATTTTTTAAAAAAATATTCAGTGGGGCATTATATTCTGGCTGCTTTAAGATTATTTCAGGTCAAATCTTAGTCAAGTCCTTTATGGCACACAGCTGGATCCTTACACCTCTTTCACCTCCTTGGAAGTAGCACAATCAAGATTTCTAAGAGCCACTTAGAAACCCCACTTGGTTTCAAATGCAGCTGTATGACTGGAGGTGGGATACCTGAAATTTCAAACTAGGGTTTGACTAGCTATTTTCTTTTTCTGACTGAAATTAATCTTCTTCCCAAGAGGTTAAACCTCTTTAATATTACTAGATAACCGTCAGTCAATTTAGAAGAAAATTCTGTCTATCAAACTTAAAAGAGATGGCTTCTCTGGGGAACGCCTTGTTCTCATGGAATATGCTGCAGCTAATGGAGTCCTCAGACAATGTATTATGGAGGCTGAGAGGCAGCATGATTTAGGTCCAACTTCCAACAATATATTAATTGATTTCGCATTGTTACTTTTCAAGTCAGCTAAGTATTCCTATTTACTTTTAATACAAAAACAATGTAGAGTTTTTACCTTTGTCCCATCTACATGCTCTGCCATCAGCAGTACAAGAGCAGAAGTTTAAAAAGATTCCCTAGTCTCATTGCAAAGGCCCTTGTAATTCTTCACGGCCCCTTCTATCTTGGGATTCGGGAATTTTTTATCAAACCATATATAAAGATATTCCCTGGACTCTCAGAGGTATATTATACCCTTCTCTTTGTTGTCAGGGCAAAATACTGCATGGTGTCAGGAGCGAAAACAAGTATGTGGCTGCAATTAAAATCCATGAAGGAAAGGTCTCAATAAATTTTTAGCGAGCTTTTAGCTAGAGTTAGAGATGGGGACAAAACGCCAAAATAGTGGCTTATCTTGGTTTTACCTTAGGAAAGGAAAGGAAAGAGCGCCTTCCATCTCTGCCTGTGCGCCCGCCGATCAGCTGTTCAGTGGGGCCCTAGGCAGAAAGGGAAGGCTAGGCTGCCTGAATGTAGTCTTCCTTCTCTGCCTATGGAGACAAATAAAAATGGGTAAATATTTGTCCCTTCATATTTGCCAGACTCTCCAGAAGTGACAAGTAAAAAGGGACGAATATTGGATGAAATTTCTTAAAGGTAAAGGTAAAGGTTCCCCTTGACAATTTTTGTCCAGTCGTGTTCGACTCTAGGGGGCGGTGCTCATCCCCGTTTCCAAGCCATAGAGCCAGCGTTTGTCCGAAGACAATCTTCCGTGGTCACATGGCCAGTGCGACTTAGACACGGAACGCTGTTACCTTCCCACCGAGGTGGTCCCTATTTATCTTCTTGCATTTGCATGCTTTCGAACCGCTAGGTTGGCGGGACCTGGGACAGAGCAACGGGAGCTCACTCCGTCGCGTGGATTCGATCTTACGACTGCTTGGTCTTCTGACCCTGCAGCACAGGCTTCTGCGGTTTAGCCCACAGCGCCACCACTGAAATTTTGTACAAATATTATAATTCATTTTTAAAATTCATACCCTTGTCTAGTTATAGTAATACAGGCATCCATGACCCCCCACGCACGGAGCTTGCCCCCCCAGCCAGTCCGCAGTTTCAAAAAGGTTGGGGACCGCTGTAGTAATGGAAAGATTTTAGGCATATGTATATATGTATACTGTATGCTTTTTGGATATTGTGTATTTTATGTATATATATTTTGGATATTGGTCATTGACTGCAAAAAAGTGTCAGTCTGTCTGTCTGTCTGTCTGTCTGTCTATCTATCTATCTATCTATCTATCTATCTATCTATCTATCTATCTATCTATCTATCTATCTATCTATCTATCTATCTATCTATCTATCTATCTATCTATCGTGGTGCCTCACTTAACGATCACCTCGTTAAAGGACGAATCCGCTTTACGATGGGTTTTTTGCAATCGCTATTTCGATCGCAAAACAATGTTCCTATGGGGAAAATTCGCTTCACGATGATCGGTTCCCTGCTTCGGGAACCGATTCTTCGCATTACGATGATTTCCAAACAGCTGATTGGCGGGTGGCAAAATGGCCACCCGCTGTGCAAAATGGCTCCCTGCTGTTTTTAGGACAGATTCCTCGCTATACGGGCACCGGAAAATGGCCGCCGTATGGAGGATCTTCGCTGCACTATGAGGTATTTCGCCCATTGAAATGCATTGAATGGTTTTCAATGTGTTTCAATTGATTTTTTAATTTTGCTTAACGACAATTTCGCTTAACAGCGATTTGAACGGAACGGATTATCATCGTCAAGCGAGGCACCACTGTATGTATGTATGTATGTATGTATGTATGTATGTATGTATGTATGTATGTATGTATCTATCTATCTATCTATCTATCTATCTATCTATCTATCTATCTATCTATCTATCTATCTATCTATCTATCTATCTATCTATCTATCTATCTATCTATCTATCTATCTATCGAAGCTAATAATTTCCCCAAGGAATGTCATAAAATTAGTAATGAAAGGAAATAATATTTTCTGTAGCTCAAAAGGGCTCTCACATCTTATGTTACAGCCATTGGAAAGTTTGGATCTATAGCCATGGTGTTCTTGGCTGGGACGGTGGCATCACGTAAACTCTTCAGGCATCTGCTCAACGATATTGTCCGGTCCCCTCTGGCTTTCTTTGAACAGACACCCAGTGGCAACCTCCTCAACCGCTTCTCCAAAGAAATCGATGCCATTGACACCATCATCCCTGACAAGCTGAAGTCTCTTCTGGGATTCCTTTTTAACCTGCTGGAGATCTATACTGTGATTCTCGTAGTCACCCCAATAGCCATCGTGGTCATAGTTCCGCTAACAGTCTTGTATGCTGTGTTTCAGGTAGACAGGGCAACATGCTGACAATAGTCTGTTTTGGGGGGAAAGATCCCTGTCTTCCACTTGGGTAGAAGATCCCATTCTATCCTTTCCCCACTTTCCTTCCCCCATTCTTAAGAAAAGAAAATATTTACAGGTCCTAAACCAGATGCAGACTGGCCCAAGCAAGTTCTTTACATGTTTGTAAAGCCCAGAAAAAAGAGGGCCCAGAAATAGGGGATCATTCCAAAGAAGAAAAAGCAAAATAAGCAAAGTGTGCTGCTTATATACTGCCCCATAGCACTGGGCAGTTTACAAGATAATTATGCAGGCTACAAGTCCCCCCCCCCCTTTAAGCAGGGTCTAAGATGCTGGTCATATGTATAGATATAATCTTCACTTATTTTGCTCTTGCAAGTGAATGATAAATGCAAACAGCTCTTCTTTCTGGATGATAATTCTTGTGGATTTTTCAGTTTGGGGCATTTTTTGTAGTATTTTTGTGTGTGCAAAAAATGGAGGAGTTCTGATGTGGGACAGTAGGCGACTAGATGACCCAAAGAGCACTTACAGAGTAGCCTGAACAACATGTGTCTGAAGTTAGCATTTGTTTTTTATTTCAAGAGCATGGAAGGTAATCCTACAATCAGAGTATTAAACAAGCTTAGCTAGGGTTTACAAGGTCTATACCTAAGAAAAAAATCCCACTCTGTGCGTTGTCAGACCTCACCCGGAAGTCTGTGTTCAGTTCTGGGCACAACAGTCAAAGAAGTCTCTTGACAAGCTGGAACATGTTTATAAAAGGGTGACCAGGGGTTAGACTTGACGATCCTTAGGTTCTCTTCCACCTCTGCCTTTCTGTAATTTTGTGACAGTCAGGCTGGGAAAGATTCCAGAAACCCGACTCCCTCAGTGCTTTGTCTGCTTCTTAAAGGGCCAGAATCCTTTTTCTGTAGATACTGGTTTCTTCTGGAAGGGATGAAAGTTAGTGCAGTGAGATGTTGCTTTAGATCCACTCCACAGGGTCTTTCTACTTGCTGGAGGAGTCCAACACTTACTCCTCAGAGACAGGGAGTAGAGATCTCTCATGAGTGGCGTGGAGATGTGTGGTACAAGGATGTGGGCCTCAGTTCTAAATGATCAGGGCAGGTTGTGGCACCTTCCAGCTGGAAACATAATTATTGGAAAGTTCTCAGTTCCGGGCCAACACATTGAGCAGACGTGTACACAACACCAGGTGTCCCTTCAAATAACTATAGACCTCTATTTCCTTTATTAACTAGTTCGTAATTGCATCCTGACTTTCCACAACAATCCATCCTTTAAAGTAGGTCAAGACATAGGTTTACCTTTGATTTATCCTCTTCCTTTGCTCCCATTATTTTATCTTCCATGTCATTTCTCTTTATTGACCATTTTGGAAAGGGGTGATACGTAGTCTGTTGGACTGCATATCATATCAAGGGCTGCAAGTTGAGGAAGGCAGATATAGATTAACTAGATGAACCAATAAGCAAAGTCTGCAGAATGTACTGTTTGCTTGCTTGCTTTTCTTTCCTTCCTTTTTTCTTTTGTTTTCTTTTCTTTCTTTCTTTCTTTTTTGCCTCACTGCCTTCCCATGTCATTCTGGCCACCCTCTGAAGTAGGTCACAGAAAGCAATAGGACCGTTCCAGAGTCATTTACTGAGTTCCATCTCGTCTCCATGGGGCCTTGAACTGAGAGCACCAACGTCTCTCGCACTCTCTGAGCCCTCTGGCACTGCAGCTGCTTTGCCACGCTGCGTCTCCTCATAGTTTATGCCCTTCTGCCACAGGTCTGAGCTAATCCAGAACTACAGAAACTCAAACAGAACCAGATGAGAGCTGAAAGCAAGTCTCGCCCTCCTCAGCCACTGAGGAAAGACTGGTCAGATAACCTTTTTAAAATTCTTTTTCTCTCAGACCTTCTTTGTTACCACTTCATGCCAGCTTAAGCGACTTGAAGCTGCAGGCCGTTCTCCCATATACTCCAACATTTCCGAGACCTTTGAAGGAAGCAGCGTCATCCGTGCGTACCATGCCCAGCGGCGTTTCGTTTGGCAGAATGATTTCAAGGTGGACAAAAACCAGGAGGCCTCTTTCTGTGTGGTGGCGGCCGACAGGTGCAACACTGGGGGGGGGGGAAGGGAGGACTTTGTTCAGAGAGATCCTTTTTCTTTTTCTTATTATATATCCATGGTTATAGCCAGGGATATTGGCGCGTCTTTGGGCCCAAGCCATGAGTTGGAGGCTGGAGGCCACCCCAGGGCGGGCATGTGCTGCGTACGCATAGAGCTGGCCCCTGCCTCTGCACATGTGCTGAGCGTATCAGCTGGATGGCGGGCGCATGGGCGGAGGCGGCAGCCAGCTCCTGGAAGGGAAGCTGGGCCTACTGCCTCTGAGGATGATGGCGCTGGTGGCAGCAGAGGCAAGTAGGGAAGGCCATTGCTAGTAAGGACTTGTAACATGACTCAGGAAAAATAGGTCCAAGGTGCGAGTCCAAGCTTGCCTCAAAAATACCCGAGTCGAGTCAGAGTCAAGTCACTGGTGCGACTTAAGTTGGATTTGACAGCGAGTTGTGACTCGTGAGCCCCCATCCCTAGTTGTAGTTGACCTCTAAGATCAGAGTAGAGCCTGGGAAGGTTTTGGGTTTTTTGGACTACTGCTCCCAGAATGCACCAGCCAGCGCGTCCCTGGTAGCAGGAGTATTCCAGAGTTTTAGTGAAAATGAATGAAAAAATATGGAATAAATACTTTTCCAAGCTGTGAATCAGAGACAATATGCCTGTAGATTATCAGGTGCTATAGAAGGATAACAACAACAAAAATTTTCCTTTTTCTTTCTCAGCCATCACTACTTTGCTAAAGAATGCCATCTGCCAGAATTTCCTCAGAATATTCTCCGATCCTCTTTTATTGCCTGGCTAGCATCCCCTGCCCCCTGTGTCTGTAATAGGGTTTGCCAAGGATATAGAATTGCAGCAAGGCTGACAACAATGGGGCTGCTTTAGAAAAAAAGAAAGAAGCTGGGCTGCTACCCTGGTGTGTGTGTGTGTGTGAGAGAGAGAGAGAGAGAGAGAGAGAGAGAGAGAGAGAGAGAGAGAGAGAGATGTGATGTCAAATTGGAACTAATTTGTACCAACTAATGTGCCTGGTATGCTGTCAGTGCAGAGCAAAGAACTTATTGCTGGGTTGACAGTTTTAATATTACGTATATCTGTGTCATTCCTTTTCAAATAGTACTATAATAAGTTATTATTTTCTAGCTTTCAATGCTGTTTATTTTAATTCTGTAAACCACCTTGGGTGCTCTTGAACAGAAGCGGGATATAAATGTTTTTAAAAGGTTATATTTTTATTTTTTTTAAGCTGTGATTAAAAATGAGGGATGTTACAAATGAGGGATGTAAATGCATGGCTATATAAAAAAATTAATAGAGGGATATTTTGTAAACAGGTGGGGAATGCTAAGACGCACAATCATCTTTCTTCTGTTGTTCCAGGTGGCTTGCCACAAACATAGAATTCCTTGGGAATAGTATCATCCTATTTGCATCCTTGCTTGCTGTAATAAACAAATCACATCTCAGTCCAGGTCTTGTGGGGTTTTCCATCTCTTATGCTCTGCAGGTAACTTAAAAACAGTGCAGTAAAACAGTATATGTGAAACAGAATGGACAACCTGTGACACCTCAGAATTTGGGGGGACTACAGCACCCAGAGTGCCTCACCTTTGACTATGCTGACTAGGACGGATGAGAGATATAGGCTAAGAAACATTTTCTGTTCCCCCATTTATGTTTCCCTGACATGAGATATTGGGGTCTGAGCTCAGTAGAGGAGAAAGATTTTACATCAACATGTAAAAGCAGTCCTTTTAAATCTCAGCTATTCTGAGCCAGGGTTTTTAAAAAATCATACATGTATCCTCAGTGAACTTGTACTTTGTCTTAGGGGAGGAGGTTTGATGTGCAAGTATTTTGGGAAACAAAGAAATAAGATGAGTTATTGCTCAGTGGTGGAGCACCTGTTCAGGTGGATTCACAGTTGGTTACAGAATCATACTCAGAGCGTGATGATTAATGGCTCCTTCTCCAACTGGGAAGAGGTAAAAAGTGAGCTACCCCAAGGCTCAGTCCTGGGCCTGGTGTTCTTCATCATTTTTATTAATGACTTGGATGAGGGAGTGGAGGGAATACTTGTCAGATTTGCAGATGACACAAAATTGGATGGAATAGCTAATACAGTGGTGCCTCGCTTAACAAGCACTTCGTTTAACAACAAATCCACATAGTGATGAAGATTTTTGCGATCGCATTGTGATGTTTTAAATGGTAAAAAATCGCTTTGTGATGATCGGCACACTGTTTCGCTTACCGATTATCGCATAGCGATGATTTCTCAACAGCTGATCGGCTTCCAAAATGGCCGCTGGGTAAAAAAAATGGCTGCCCGCTGTGTTTTCGCCCGGATTCCTCGCTTACCGGGCAGTGAAAATGGCTGCCGTATGAAGGATTTTCGCTTAAAGGTGAGTTTTTTGCCCATAGGAATGCATTAACGGGTTTTAATGCATTCCTATGGGCTTTTTCTTTTTGCATAGCGACGAAATCGCTTTGCAGCGATTTTTGCAGAACAGATTATCGTCGCTATGCGGGGCACCACTGTACCGTAGAACAGTGGTCCCCAACCTTGGGCCTCCAGATGTTCTTGGACTACAACTCCCAGAAGCCTTCACCACCACCTCTGCTGGCCAGGATTTCTGGGAGTTGAAGTCCAAGAACATCTAGAGGCCCAAGGTTGGGGACCACTGCCATAGAAGACAAACAAAATTCAAAATTTTCTTGATAGGCTGGAGCACTGGGCCGAAAAGCAACAGAATGAAATTCAGCAGGAATAAGAAATAGAAACCAAATGCACATTTACAAGACAAGGGATACCTGGCTCAGCAGTACTACAAGTGAGAAGGATCTTGGAATTGTCATAGATCAAAAGCCGAATATGAGCCAACAGTGCAATGTGGCTACAAAAAGAGCATATGTTATTTTAGGGTGCATTAACAGAAGTATAATTTTCAAATCCTGCAAAGTGTTGGGTCCCCTCTATTCAGCACTGGTCAGGCCCCACCTTGAGTATTGTGTCCAGTTCTAGACAACACACTTCAAGAAGGATGCTAACAAATTGGAACAAGTTCAGAGGAGAGCAACGAGGAGGATCAGGGGGCTGGAAACGAAGCCCTATGAGGAAAGACTGAAAGAACTGGGCAAGATTTCCATACAATATCAGGAAAAACTGTTAGTGTTACTGTTACAGCAGTACAGGAATGGAATCCATTCCCTCGAGAGGTGGTGAGAGCGCCAACATTGGAGGCATTCAAGAGAAATTTAGACAACCACTTGGCAGATATCCTTTGATTTGTGTTCCTGCATTGATCAGGGGGTTGGACTTGATGCCCTTCCGATTTCACTATTCTGTGATCTCTGATTGAAACCCATCAATTTCTATTTCAAAGAGCATGATTAGCTCTTAATTGCTCTTAATTGCCTAGTAGTTGCCAGTTTTTTCTCTGCCCTTTTCCATATTCAAGAAAACCTATCGTATCATATTGGCTGAAATTCTGTTGGCAAAAGTTACGCCATGTAAAATGGATGATGTCAGTTTTTCAGGAGTTAAAGATTTCTGATTTCCCCTCCTCCAGGGGCCCCGAAGCTCCCTTGGGACCCCTTTCATCCTGGGGAAGCCACTGGGCAGCACAGGAGACAAGAAACCTTTTACTTTCTGAAAATTGCTGCTGGCAGGATAATTTTACCACCAGTGGCAATTTGGGGATATTAAAAGCTTCCCCCCCCCGAGAGGCCACAGCCCCCACCCCCACCGGTTTCCCCAGAACAAAAGGAATCCCAAGGGAGCCTCAGGACGCCTGAGATGGATTCAGAATATTTTAATTCTCAAATAGCAACCGTGGCTGATGATGACATTATTAGCCTTACATAGCACAAGTTCTGCTACTGGATTTCAGCCATGATATTATAGTGCTTTTTCACATGAAGAATCCAAAGCCCTCTAGCCTATTATTGTCTATTCTGACAGGTAACAGCTTTCCAGCGGAAATCTTTCTGATTACTGTTTCTGATCACATGATTCATTTGAACTGTAAATTATAGTGGGGATGGATCTCCCTTTTTTGTTCTATCTAATTAAAGCCCTATCTATCAATGTTTTTCTTCCTTCTGACCAGATAACGGGCATCTTGAACTGGATGGTCCGTGCTTTGGCAGAATTGGATAACAATATTCTGTCTGTAGAGAGAGTGAGAGATTACTCAAGGACACCCAAGGAAGTAAGTGTTGGAAGGAAATACGGGTAAATCTGTCAGTTTTGCTTTTCCCACATTTGAATTCTTGAAATGGCATTTTCTGTGAAGGCATCTGCAGCTTTTGAAAAGTTTTTATCAAACTGAAAACTGTAATGAATTCTTCCTCAAATTCAGCAAGTACCACTGTTGCCTGCCTAAAGGGGGCTCTCTTGTCCCTACCTGTGCTGTAAATGCTAAAGATGAATGCTTATTGGAAAAGATGGGCGGAACTCTAGTTGTTTACCCCCAGATATGTTTGAATTGCAGGAATACAAATCCAGAATTTGAAGATTCAAGAGCTAATTCAAAGCACCCTTCCCTGATGGGCAAATTTACCAGTTTCATTTTCTCTCTTTTTAATTTGTTTAAAATACAATTCAGAAAGATATTTGCAGTTTTCATATGTTCTCGGTTTTAAACAATGAACCAAGTAAATAAACTTTCTTTCTAAGATAGGAGTACTGGAGAGAGGAATTTTCTGTGTGATTCATAGCAAACTGATCTCCTCGACCCCTGCACATAGTAGCCTGTATGTACAGTATGCAGTGCCATCTTCCAAAAACATGTGATATGCCTTAATTTTCACCCCAAAAGCTGCCATGTAAGTAAAAGTCTCAGGCCCTCAGAAAATTAACAAACCAACTGCTGTCCTGGCCAGGAGCATTTTTGTGGCAAGTGAAAAGGAAATGAGGGGGAAACAGATGAAAGAAGCATCAAAATAGGAAGTGAAAAAGGCTTGTGTTTGTTTGTTTGTTTGTTTGTTTGTTTGTTTGTTTATTATATTTATACCCCGCCTATCTAGTCAAACGACCACTCTAGGGGTATCATGGAGCTTTCAGCTGCTTCGCCCAGAATCACTGGTCACCTCTTCTTCCTGCACTCTCACTGTGCCATAAAACACTTCCAGAAGCCTTCACCACTAGCTGTGCCAGGCAGGATTTCTGGGAGTTGTAGTCCAAGAACACCTGGCGATTACCCAGACCAAACATTTGTTCTTGTAAAGTTACAGAGTTCAGGTATTTTTCTTGCCACCCAGACAACATAAGCCTTGTCTCACTTAGCCATTGCTTTTTTTTTTTTTTGAATGACTTTCTATGTCTTATTGTTCCTCCTTTCACCATGGCTTATTTTGAGTTTCATTTTGTTCAGGTTTTGTGGAGTTTAGCCTTTTAGTGCTTTCCCAGTTGATTTCATGTCCATAGCCAAGTGCCTGCTAGTTGGAGGTTTTGCGTTATTCAATTAGCACAAATCTAGAAGTGTATATTAACAATGTACAAACAAGGCATATTAACAATAACAACAGCAATCTTAGAATTGGAGAGCTGGAAAGGACTCTATGGATCATCGGGTCCATCCCATGTCTAAGAGACACAATGGGAAATCCAACTCCCAACCTCTGGCTCTGCAGCCAGAGACTTAAACCTATAGAAGTGCTATCCAGCAGTTCTGTTAAATATTGCTTGAAGTTGGGTTTTGAAAAGATTTCCCAAAGGAAAGACATTTTCTTACAGACAACGGAAATTGCTTTTTAAAGGGAAATTTGGATGTGACTCTCTAACAGAGCTTGCTCGGTCATGAAGGAGTGCACTCAAGCAAGAAAAATGAAGAAGGAGAGACTTCTGCTCTGTCTGAAAGAGCGCTATGCTGTTGATTCAAAGAGTCTACTGTAAGTTGTAGAGTTGACTGCACTCTTGCCAATGGCCAGTAGGAGGTAAACAAGAACAGCAACAAGTAAACACCCTCCACTTTTATTTTTTATTAATATAATAAACAAAAAAAAGGACAATAACCAAACATAGACTACATTACACTCCCTTAAATTCACTATTCTTGTAGAATATCACTCTATGTATTTTCTCCACCCAGTGCTACCCTCCCATTCTGGACTAGGTTCCAGTGCTCTAACTTTACAGTTTGTTTTATTGTTTAGTTGTTAAGTCGTGTCTGACTCTTCATGACCAGAGCCCTCCAGGCCCTCCTGTCTTCCACTGCCTCCCGGAGATGGGTCTAATTCATGTTGGTAGCTTCTATGGCACTGTCCAACCATATCGTCCTCTGTCATCCCCTTCTCTTCTTGACTTCACAATTTCCCTAAATCAGGGTCTTTTCCAGGAAGTCTTCTCTTCTCATGAGATGGCCAAAGTATTGGATCCTCAGCTTCAGGATCTGTCCTTCCAGTGAGCATTCAGGGTTGATTTCTTTCAAAATGGATAGGCTTGTTCTCTTTCCAGTTCAGGGGACTCTCAAGAGTCTTCTCCAGCAACACAATTCAAAAGCATCAATTCTTCAGTGGTCAGCCTTCTTTATGGTCCAGCTCTCACTTCCATACATCGTTACTGGAAAAACCATAGCTTGGACTATGCGGACCTTGGCGGCAGGTGATGTCTCTGCTTTTAAAGATGCTGTCAACGTTTGTCATCGCTTTCCTTCCAAGAAGCAGGCGTCTTTTAATTTTGTGGCTGCTGTCTCCAGCTAAAGTGATCATGGAACCCAAGAAAGTAAAATCTGTCACTTCCTCCACATCTTCCCCTTCTGTTTGCCAGGAGGTGATGGGACCAATGGCCATGATCTTAGTTTTTTGATGTTGAACTTCAGACCATTTTTGGTTCTCTCCTCTTTCACCCTCATTAAGAGGTTCTTTAATTCCTCCTCACTTTCTGCTATCAGAGTGGTATCATCTGCATATCTGAGGTTGCTGATATTTCTTACGGCAATCTTAATTCCGGTTTGGGATTCCTCCAGTCCAGCCTTTCGCATGATGTATTCTGCATATAAGTTAACTAAGCAGCGAGACAATATGCAGCCTTGTCGTACTCCTTTCCCAATTTGAACCAATCAGTTGTTTACATTACAGTTCATACTGCCCCCATATTGCTACAGAAATATGGAATTGGGGGTCAGAAAAAAATTATTTTATCCACCCACACTCCCCACCTTGGCTGAGTAGCCAAAGTCAACACCTTGAGTTGTCTAACCACTCTAACAAAACATTGGTTCTTTTCCAGTTACTTCTTTTCAATTCTGTGGGGATCTGCCATTTTTTAATTTGAGGTGCTATTGTCTGTCTTCCTAGGCCCCCTGGACTTCCGACAATCCCCTTTTGTTTGACAACTGGCCTACGGAAGGAGAGATTGAATTTCGAGGCTACAGCCTGCAATATCAGCCAGACTTAGGGCTAGCTCTGAAGAACATCAATATAAAGATCAAGGGGCGAGAGAAGGTAAGACATTAAATAAGAGCTGGCCTGTCCCGAGACATTTGTCTGCCTGGGGTGAGAGAAAAGCTCTCCCCACATTCTAACTACAAAAGCCCACCAAGGAGGCATTCAAATACATTATTTCTATGCTGAAACTTGTCTGCCATGCTGAAGGAAGTGGGATAGTTCAGGAGCAGTAGGTTGTTTTGTTTGGAACACAGCTTGAAAAAGTTCCTGTTTTGGATTCCAGCTCCCAGAACCTGGGTCTTTGGCGGATTCTGAGAGTTGTGGTCCAAACAAGTAACTTTTTCTAGGTATTCTCAAAGGCTTTCACAGCTGGGATCTGATGGTTGCTGTGGTTTTTTTGGGCTCTTTGGCCGTGTTCTGAAGGTTGTTCTTCCTGACGTTTCGCCAGTCTCTGTGGCTGGCATCTTCAGAGGACTGGAGTAGGAACTCAGTCCATGCTCTGTTCCTGTTTGTTGGAGAGTTGAGTATTTATAGCTGTGGGAACAGCTTTTGTCCTTTTCAGGAGATAGGGTGATGATGGTGATCAGCATGTTTTTGTTGTGGATGTATTGTTGTGATAAAATGGAGAGATTATCTGTCACTATGATTGATGTGTGTCTTCAGCTGGTGTTTTTTGTGCAATGATCCCTGGTCCTTGTGGCTGGGTAGAGTTCACTGACCTTTTGCAGACTATATTTTCCTGTGCTGGGAGCCAGGCCTTACTAAGTTTTAGACAGAACTTCAACAAAACAAAACAAAAACAAAAAAAGGAAAATCTAAAACTTACGACTCTGTCTGCCAGATCACTGGCTCTTAACCTTTATTACTCGGATGTTTTTGGACTGCAACTCCCAGAAGCCTTCACCATCAGCTCTGCTGGCTGGGGTTTCTGGGAGTTGCAGTTCAAAAACACCTGAGTAACAAAGGTTAAGAACCACTGTGCCAGATGGCCTCACTCTGCTGTCCCCTCCATGCCATGCATTGTTTGCCACCTGAAGCAACTACCTGTGTCATGTAATCTCAGAGAAGGGTTTCTCCCATAAATTCATTTTCTTAGCCACACCAAGGGCCTACTTGGTCCATCATCTTCCCCTCACTGGCTAACCAGATAGCCATGGAAGGCCAAAAGCAGGCCATGAGGGCAGTAAGCGTTGCAGAGTTTTGAATATCTGGTTAACTTCCTTTTGCTTCACAGCAGAAGTAGAGATTCACAGAGGTGAATAGCTCAAAGTTTGCCAGATAGTCTGTCCCTTTCTCATTAACTGGCACTTAAGGTCTCAATATCTCACTCTGTGTAGGAAAAAAAGGGGGGGGGAGGTTTCTTTTCTTACAGTTGTGAACAGATGAAACATCAAACTAACATACTACTTCCAACCGATGAAAGAGAGGGAAAGGAACGCTCATCAGAGAAGTAGGGATCACTTTGAATACAGAGGTGGGAAGGAATGATTGGTTAGTGCTGGGTAGACTGACAGTCATCCCAGCCAGCAAAAGTCCCTCCCACTTCCTCCTTTTTTAAAAAAAGCAAAACAGTACAGCAGTATAGGATTATTAGTCTGCCTCTTGATCAATTGCCAAAAAACAACAACAAGAAGAAGTGTCCAGTGGCATTGTAAAGACTTGAAATTATATCCATGCAGTGACTGTAATACAGCAAAGTCTTTTGTTTGTCTCATGGAAGTGGTCTGAACTGTACAGCGATGCTGGGAGAAGACACATCATGAATCCAAGAATTTTATGCGAGCCTTGCCCCTTCCAATAGGCAGAGAGGGGCAACTGCCTCAAGCCGCTGATACTAGGGAGTGGCACCAGCAGACACCCTCGCCATCCATCCTCAGCGTCTGGACTTTCTCTTTCTGGTGGAGGCAGAGCACACCGTTGGTTTCCCATCCCCTAAATTGGCCTGCTGCCCTGACGTGTGTTGGAGGACTTTATCCCATTGCCAATATTCAGTTGGCAGTCTCATCAGGTTGTGTGCATGGAATGGGAAAGGGAACACCACTTTGTCCATATCTCATGATGCAAAATGACTTGGACCATCTGGCCATTGAACCCCTTCTTTTTCCTAGGTTGGCATAGCTGGAAGGACAGGGGCTGGGAAGTCCTCTCTTGCAATGGGCCTTCTAAGACTAGTAGAAGCTGCTGAAGGACAGATCTTGGTGGATGGACTGAACATTGCCCAGATAGGTCTGCATGATCTGAGAAACAAGATTACTGTTATCCCTCAGGTAGGAGGCCAGTGTTTAATGGCACTGAAACACAACTGCACAACCAATAAGAACTAATCTTTGACGTCTTGTACGTTATCACCTTTGTACTCAGGACCCAGTACTGTTGTGGAGTTCTTTGAGAAGGAACCTCGACCCCTTGGATGAACACTCCGATGAAGACCTCTGGACTGCTTTGGAACGGACGCTGCTCAAGGACTTTGTTTTGAATCTTCCCTGTCAGCTGGCATACAAGTGTTCTGAAGGAGGCAGAAATCTGAGGTGAGAGGAAAAGTCTTATTGAGGTTCAGGTGGTTGAAATGGAATGATATTTGATAGTAAGCAAAAACCATCTGAGACTGAGTCCACAGCTTGGAAAAGTTAGGGCTTTCTAATTATCATGCTAGCCATGCCTTTGATTCTGTTGTGGGATTCTGGATATTGCCATCAAAGATGGCTTTCTCAAGCTTTGGGACCTACCTCTTGGAAATAACCAGCAGTGTTCTATAAAGGTTCCTTGCCTGCTGTTGAATCTTCTGAAAGATTCAAGACATAGGCAACTTGCTGCGGATTTAACCTCTCCTGAGGATGCTGGAAGGGTCATATGCTCCACAGAAGAGAGCACACCAGATGATTTTTTTTTTAGAATGGTTATTTTCTCCAGGAAAAGTGGCCTTGAATCTCACCAAAGGAGCACCAAGGGACCTTATTATCAGATATCATGGCACCATGTATGCTAGTGGTGGGGGTTCTTTGGCTCTCTAGGTGTTTTTTAACTATAGCTCCCACAGTTCCTTACCACCAACCAAGCTGCCAGGACTTTTAGGAATAAGAAGTCCAAAACAACAAGAAGGCCAAAAATAGTCCACTCTAGTTTACATTGACCATAGTATCTGTCTGATGTCAGGCAACTGTCTTTTTATTTTTCCTAGGCTTTTAATTTTTTTATACATTTTCCATTTCTGGTGTGATTATTTTTTCCCAAAAAAGCACCCAGTTTTTACTGTTTGTTTAATAGTGTTGCTCAATAATGCTATTTTACCACATTCATTTATGTTCAGGTAAAAAACCCTGAACCTTGTTTTTAAAATAAAAACAGTAGTATAGATAAATAAATAAAACATTAATGTAGTAAAACAAACATTTGATCATGTAGATTAATGTAATAATCTGCTTGCTGTCAAGTTGATTGTGACTTATGATGACCATTTTCAGAGTTTTCTATGTAGACAATACTCAGAAGTGGTTTAGCCTTTCCTTCTTGTGGGGGTGCCTTGGGACTGTGCAGCTTGTCCAAGGCCACCCGGGCTGGCTCTGCTGGTAGGAGACACAGTGGGGAATTGAACTCCAAACCTCTGGCTTTGCAGCCAGATACCTAAACCACTGACCTATCCAGATTGTCTTATTATATGAGGATCCTGGTGGGCAGCTGTGACTCTCCAGATGTTTTTGGGACTGAAACTCCCAGTATACCTAACCATTGGCTTTGCTGGTTAAGATTTATAGGAATTGTAGTCCAGCCTCTTTTGGAGGGCCATTTATTTCTTGTCCTGTTCTAAGCAGGTAAAGCCAAGGATGTCTAAACTCTCCCTCCGTTTTCCCTTCAGTGTCGGCCAACGGCAACTCATCTGTCTGGCACAAGCTCTCCTTCGTAAAGCTAAAATTCTGGTTCTGGATGAGGCCACTGCTGCTGTGGGTATTGAAAGTGACCTCCAGATTCAGTCCACCATACGGACTCAGTTTAGAGACTGCACGGTTCTTACAATAGCTCACCGCATAAACACCTTTATGGACTATGACAGGTAAGCCTTTCATAGAGTAACAGCATTGTAGAGCTGGAAGGGACCTTCAAAAGTCAAAGCTGCTCAGTCTCATGATGGGTTCCAAGGTTTCAGAACTTTCCCACTGTCTGTTGCCTGACATGAGTGTGTGACCGAGAAAAGCTAGAGATGAACCTGGGACCTTCTGTAAGCAAAATATTTGCTCTGTCATTGAGTTACATCCATTTCTTGTTGTTTAATTATTGGTAATGCATTATGCTGGCCTCCTCATTATGTCCCAGATTATAGTTCCTATGCTCGCCATATGGCTATATTGGCTGGGGATGTTGGGAATTGTAGACTGATACATGATAATTAGAATGCCACCTCAAATTTTATATTGTTACAGCATGTTGAGCTTGGAAGAGATACTTTTTTAGACTACTCTTTCCACGACCCGGCAATCATAGACGTTGGGTACCCTAGTGGCAGCAGGATTCTGGAATGTGTTGTCCGGAATAGTTGATCTTAGCTCTGAGTTAAATGTTTTTGGAGTTAATTTCCTTCAACATTTGGTTTTTATTACGTGTACCTAGCTGCACCTATGGTTGCAGCATCTGGCTCTCCAGATGCTGCAACTCCCTCCTGCCTTCACCAGTATAACCAGTAGTGAAGGAGCCTAAAGATTGTTTAACACTGACAAGCCAAACCAAAGTGATTTGGCTTTGTTTTGGCTTGAGCTGAACCGCCCAAAGTCACACTCCCAGTCCTTTGGAGAATGAAACAATCAATCACATAGGCAAAGACCATTCGAATCATTGCAGTTAGAAAAAAGTAGAAGCTCCCAGCAGCAGGAAGACTGGAAGGAATTGGGGACAGACCAATTTGCATTGATCTTTATATTGTGTGGGAGGGACTTGGTGGTGTGGTGGGTTAAACCACAGAAGCCTCTGTGCTGCAAGATCAGAAGACCAGCAGTTTTAAGATCGAATCCACGTGACGGAGTGAGCTCCCGTTGCTTGTCCCAGCTCCTGCCAACCTAGCAGTTCGAAAGCATGTAAAAATTCAAGTAGATAAATAGGTACCACCATGGTGGGAAGGTAACAGCGTTCCATGTCTAGTTGTGCTGGCCACGTGACAACGGAAACTATCTTTGGACGAACGCTGGCTCTACGGCTTGGAAACGGAGATGAGCACCGCCCCCTAGAGTTGGACACAACTGGACTAAATGTCAAGGGAAACCTTTACCTTATATTGTGTGGTCATTGAAAAATACTTTGAATTCATCTGTCCCAAATCCAAGCAAATTGTGAAGTATTTTCCAATGTAATTGCACAAATAAACTTATTGTTTTAACCAAAACAACAGTCTTATAGTATCTGAAAGATGAACCATTTTAATCTCCTGAGTGCCACAAATCTGTTATTTTTGCTGTAATAGGCTAAAACAGCTAACCCCACTACCCAAAATTTTAGTTTCATTGATGAATGACTTCTTTGCATGATAAAATCTTCGCTGCTAACGTGTCTTTGGTATGTCCATTCATATGTCCTAGCTTTTATATTTCCTTTAATATTTTCAGAATTATCGTTCTGGAAAGTGGCCGGGTGGCAGAATTTGATACCCCAGAGACGTTAATAGCCCAGAAGGGGCTCTTCTACAGGATGGCTAAAGAATCAGGACTGATCTGATGAGAGAACTCAGGGAATAAAGTGTCTGATCTGAAAGTGGATATCTTCCTCTGATGTATTGCCATGAATGCTTTTTGGAAAAAACTTTGTAAAGTGAAAAAGAAACAGTTGTCATGTACAACAACCCAGCAAGATACTGCAATTTCATTTCCCCAGAGAAAGTGGAGAACTAAAACTGGAAAGAGTAACTTGCTCAAGGCTATTGTACGGAAACTTAGGGTGCTGTTACACATTGTAATACTCCTGGGTTTGTGTTGAGATCAGCATGCTTGAAATGGATCAGAAAGTGAGATATTTTAAACAGCCACAAGAGAGGCACAAATGTGCCACAAGGGGGGGGCATTTATTATTAATCATTTTGCCATGTATGCTCATTTGTGTTGAAGTAAATTGTGTCTGTGGCATTTCTCAATACTTGTATGCAAAGATCATGGGTTGAGTTTGCAGGGAAACCTTGCTGTCCAATCTGTTATATATTTTTTCCTATTTATAACACTAATCTAATGCTATTCCAGTTTTAAAAAATATTGAAATAACATTGCAGCAGAAGAACATGTTTTTATCACAGCCATCCACATCACCTCAACATGGAAAGTAAGTTTGATCAGGGCAGGGCAGGGCAGGGCTGGGCTGGCTGGGCAGGGCAACAACACACCAACATACATTCATACACATCATTTATTGCACCCAGATACATACATACATACCTTTCATTTACATGCAGACACATACACATAATTATAAAAAATTAATCTATGTAGACAAATGGCCACACTATTCATACACACACATAGAACTTTTCATGCTGTCACACATATAGAAACACAGAGAATTAATTTGGTCACATAAACAGAAGCACAAAACTACATACACAAATACACATCCAATATGCATGTTATTATACGCATGCACATGGCATTTGCACCATTCATTCACATTCACACACTATTCATTTGTGTATATAGATGAACAAAGACACCATTTATTTGCATCCAGTGTCAAACACAGGTATATATACTAAGCACATGTATACACATCTCATGCACACATCAATTATTTACACAGATAAGTACATATACACCATTTATTCTCACAGATAAACCATTTTTTACACACATAGCTCATAGAATCATAAAATAATTCAGTTGGAAGTGGTTTAAAAGGCCATTGAGTCTAGTCCCCTGTTCAATGCAGTCCAAAGCAGGTTTGAGAAATGGGGTCCAATTTTCTCTTGAATGCCTCCAGCGTTGGAGTACTTACCACCTCCCGAAGTACCGTATTTTTTATAATACCGTATTATAACACACCCCCATTTATAAGATGCTCCCCCCAATTTTCTAAACCCCCCTCCCCAATTAAGAAAACTTAGCTTTGAGGATTCAGCCTCTAGGCTCAGAAAGTTGGAGATTTTGTCTCTGTCGAATCGCGAGCCTACAGGCTCCACCTCCAAGGAGGTGTGTTCCAGTTGGTTAGTTCAGTATCAGCTGACATCAGTTCCATAAGGCTGGTTATTGGAGGAAGTGAAGTCTCCTGACAGTAGGAAACTAAGCCTTGTGGCTGAAGGAAGCCTGTTTACAGAGGCAAGGTATGTGCCATTTTGTTGTCCCCTCAGCTGTCTCAGATTACTTCCGTGTAAAACACGCCCCTCAATTTTTAGGGTAATGATTTTAGGAAAAAGCATCTTATAGATGGAAAAATACAGTAATTGCTTCCATTATTATATAGTTCTTAACAGTTATTACATTGTTCCTGATATATTCAACACAAATCTGGCTTTTTGTAGCTTGATCCCATTATTACATATCCTGCCTTCTAGGATGATGAAGAACATATCCTGCCCCTCCTCTGAATGACTACCTTTCAAGTACTTGAAAAATGCTAACCTATCTCCCCCTCAGTCTTCTTTTCTAAAGGCTAAACATGCCCAGTTCTTTCGGTTGTTTCTCATAGTGCCTGGTTTGCAGCCCCCTGGTCATCCTTGTCGCCCTCCTCTGAACTTGTTTCCAGTTTGTCAGAATCCTTCTTCAAGTGTTGGGTGTCCAGAACTGGACGTAGGACTGAAGATGAGACACCTAGAGACGCCTCCTGCCCCCTTCCCACCGTTCCCATTGCCTCTCTACCTGTTGCTGCCACTGCTCCCACCATCTTAAAAGGCAGCCTGGTTGGCTCTAGCAGGCCGGCTGCCTCTGCACATGCGCCCACTCTTGAGCTGTCACAAGATTGCTGTCTTTTAAAAAAAAGCCCAGTTGCCTCAGGCAGGCGCATGTGCAGAGCCGCCTCTAAAACCTTTTTTTTAATTAATGTTTGTTGGGGAAAAGAGAGAGAGTCAATGATGCGTGCTTGCCTCTCAGCTGATGACTGCCTCTTAAAAAATGCATAAAATAAAATTAACCCAGCTTCCTTAGCTGAGCCTGCCTCAATATTTGTTTTCAAATGGCAG
The DNA here is from genome assembly GCF_051106095.1 of Pogona vitticeps. Taxonomy (NCBI): domain Eukaryota; kingdom Metazoa; phylum Chordata; class Lepidosauria; order Squamata; family Agamidae; genus Pogona; species Pogona vitticeps. The sequence continues at coordinate 14,852,382 of NC_135795.1, forward strand.
CCAGGCTGGCTCCTGGCTGGCTGTGTCTGCCAAGAGGTGGGCCCGTGGGCAGAGGCAGCTGGCCTGCAGGAGCCAGCAGGGCTGCCTATATATTAAAAATTTGAGAGGCACCCCAGACACTTCCCCCGCTGCCTCCCTATCTTTTGTATATATATCAAATTGAGATGAACTGACAACTCAAAAATTGCTAAAATTTATTGATTCATATTTGTCAGGGTTGTCACATTTGACAAATACAAATTGATGAATTAATGATTTTCAACAAGTTTTCCGTTTTTTTTGTTTCATTATTTTGTTTCTCTAACATCTGTCTAACAAACAACAAGCATTAATTCTAACAACAGAGTTTGAAAGAGTAGTTAGATTCCTGTCCACTTTTGTTTCAAGTATCTTGATAACCTTTATTTTCTTCAAGATGTGGATTTTTCCATTCCACTGTAAAGTGTTCTGCATGCATCATATGCCTCTGTGTTTATTCCGTTTCAGAGAAGAACTCTTGGTTCCAAATTAGTGTAGAAACTTTAAGGAGAAAATCCAAAGAAACAAAACAGGACAAAACAAAAAGGCCAAAACATGTGGAACCTTAAAGATTAACCGTTATATTAAGGTGCCACACATTTTTGTCTTTTTGTTTCTTTGGATTTTTCCTGATATGCTTGCACAGACTAACACAGCTACCTCTTCAAAACTTTAAAGAGAAAGTGTACCTTTTCTCATACATTGGTCATATAGTTATGGTGAGTGGGAGGATTATGGCTAAGTATTATCAAAGAGTACGGCGTGACTGAGATGCTCCCCCTTCACCCCAACGCGCGCACGCACACACACTTCCCAGTCTCAGCCCCTCCTCTGGGTCTCAGAGAAGAGCTAAAGCAGTCAAATCCTGCTTTGTAAAGGAAAGGTTCCTTTCACTGCCCTTCTGTAGAATTGCCTCTGAACGGGGAGATCTGATGTGAATTTTGCTCATGCTGACAGAGATTCCAAAGCCATGGAGTTTCAGCACATGATAATGTTATTATCCATTGTTGTGACTGGCGTATCAAGGTGTAAGTAGAAGAGAAGCAACACTGTTTTATGGCTTCAGTAATTGTCCCTCTTTTTTCTTTCTGCTTTTTCTCTCTCTTTCCCTGTCAAGTTGAAGTGTGACTCCTGAACAGTGATCTCATTTGCCTGGCATTCAATTTGTGTAGGGACTTGCAGTTTTGCTGAGAAACTTGTCTTTAACTTGTTTTCAGAATGCATGTTGTCATTGTGCCTTTTCATCCTCTGCTATTTGTTGGGAGGTGATTGGAATTACACCTGCTCAAACTGCACTTACATGGGAATACAGGTCTGGTCACCGAACCTATAAAAGGATATATTGTAGATCTGGAAAAAGTGCAAGGTTGGGGGGAAGCCATTCAAAATGCTTGTGATTCTGGAACAAATCTCCTGTAAGGAATCATAGAATAATGGGGCTGGAAATGTTACAACATTTTGGACTACTTGGTTTAAGGTTTGGTTTGGCTTGGTTTGGTTTTGGGAAGGCAAGAAGGGCACACATGATTTAAAAGGATAAAGCTAAGGCATGGTGTTGGAAAGATGGGTAGGGAGAATTTTTCTCCCACTCTTGTAATATGGGAACCCAGTGGTATCAAAGAGTAAAACTGAATGCTGAGAGATTTAGGACTAATGAAAGAAAATACTTGGGTGTACTTAAACTGTGGAATTCACTGCCACAACATATAGTGACACTTGCCAAGTTGTGTGGCTTTTGAAAAGGATTGAAGAAATTCATGATGCTTAGAGCTATCAATGGCTGTATAACTCAGTCAGTTGGAAGTTTGATTCCTCACCATGCCTGTCAGAAGAAGAGCCAACCTATGTAGCCTTAGGCAAGCTGCACCGTCACAGAAGAAAGGTAAACTATTTCTGAGTTGTGTATGCCTGGAAAACCCTGAAAGGGATTGTCACGAATTGGGCTATTAATATCAATTTATCAGGATAATACCACTATTAGTATCAGAGCCAAGAAGCCTCCATATGTCAGTGCTGGAATATGTGTGACAAGGTTGAAGTGTTTTATCTCCTGCAGGCAGGCTCCACATAGGCAACGGCTGACTACTGTGTGAACAGAATGACAGACTAGCCTCAAATTTGGCACGTGGGCTCTTCCTATGCTCCTCACAGAGCACCGTCCACAGCTGTGAGGAACTCCAGATTTTGCAGGACAGCAAAAGATTTGGGGGGAAATCAAAGGAGGAAGAAAAATGAGAGCAAAAAGCCTAGCAGAGACTGGTTATGATCTATGTATATTCTATGCTGAATAGAATCGGGTAAATAGAGGTGCAGGATGGACAGATGAAACTGCATGCAAGTTTCTTCAAATGCCTTTTCTGCAGCTCTCCTTAGCTTGTTGTCATAGGAACACTGGAGAATGTAAAGCATAAAGCCTCCTTCATCTCTCATTGCACTGGTGAGTAGACAAGGTGAATTCCCAATAACAAACCATAACATGATAGTTTACATGTAAGGGCTCTTCAGAGGGCTTTCCCCTTCTGGATAAACAATATGAACTCTGCTCTTCCTCATCCTGATGGAATTGGGTTTTTGGCGCTAAAGTCCATAGTGAGGCATAAAATTCAGTAGGCAATCTTAGACCTACCTCACAGGGCTATTGTGAGGATAAGGAGGCTGTGCTCACATACTACAGTCTAGCCAGTTTCACTTGGTTGTTGTGCAGAAAGCCTTCTGTATCGTGGAATGTGGAATAATTTCCTCACTCATGTACAGCAGGAGGCACTCAGCACTAAGTATTTCTACTATCAGCTGAAGACTTACCTATTTCACAATTCCTTTCCTTTCATGTTGCCAATTACCCTTGGGTTTAATGAGCCACACATTATTATTGCATTGCTTTATCATTGTTTATTTTCATCAGTCAGATTGATTATGTTTTTACATGCAGATGTCTTGAAAATGAAAAGCAGCATAAAGATAAAGAAATAAATGCAGACTATGTATTTGCAGGGATGCTGGCACGTGCTCTGGTCAGAGCCGTGAGTCCAAAGCCTCAAGTCCGAGTCTCAAGTTGATGGACACCCCCCCACGCCCACACACACACATACACACACACCGGGGTGCATGAGCAGACAGGGGGCCGGGCGGATGCATGCTGAGAGACAGCGGGCTAATCTCCCTTCCCAGAGGTTTGTTTGTTTAGTCGTTTAGTCGTGTCCGACTCTTTGTGACCCCATGGACCAGAGCACGCCAGGCCCGCCTGCCTTCCACTGCCTCCCGGAGCTGGGCCAAATTCATGTTGGTCGCTTCGATGACACTGTCCAACCATCTCATCCTCTGTCGTCCCCTTCTCCTCTTGCCCTCACACTTTCCCAACATCAGGGGCTTTTCCAGGGAGTCTACTCTTCTCATGAGATGGCCAAAGTACTGGAGCCTCAGCTTCAGGATCTGTCCTTCCAGTGAGCACTCAGGGTTGATTTCCTTTAGAATTGATAGGTTTGTTCTCCTTGCAGTCCAGGGGACTCTCAAAAGCCTCCTCCAGCACCACAATTCAAAAGCATCAATTATTCGGCGGTCAGCTTTCTTTATGGTCCAGCTCTCACTTCCGTACATCACTACAGGAAAAACCATAGCTTTGACTATTCGGACTTTTGTTGGCAAGGTGATGTCTCTGCTTTTTAAGATGCTGTCGAGGTTTGTCATCGCTTTCCTCCCAAGAAGCAGGCATCTTTTAATTTCGTGGCTGCTGTCTCCATCTGCAGTGATCATGGAGCCCAAGAAAGTAAAATCTGTCACTACCTCCATATCTTCCCCTTCTATTTCCCAGGAGGTGATGGGACCAGTGGCCATGATCTTAGTTTTTTTGATGTTGAGTTTCAGACCGTTTTTTGCACTCTCCTCTTTCACTCTCATTACAAGGTTCTTTAATTCCTCCTCACTTTCTGCCATCAGAGTGGTATCATCTGCATATCGGAGGTTGTTGATATTTCTTCCGGCAATCTTAATTCCGGCTTGGGATTCCTCCAGTCCGGCCTTTTGCATGATGTATTCTGCATATAAATTAAATAAGCAGGGGGACAATATGCAGCCTTGCTGTACTCCTTTCCCAATTCTGAACCAATCAGTGGTTCCGTATCCATTTCTAACTGTTGCTTCCTGTCCCACGTATAGATTTCTCAGGAGATAGATAAGGTGGTCAGGCACGCCCATTTCTTTAAGGACTTGCCATAGTTTGTTGTTGTCGACACAGTCAAAGGCTTTTGCATAGTCAATGAAGCAGAAGTAGATGTTTTTCTGGAGCTATCTGGCTTTCTCCATAATCCAGCGCATGTTAGCAATTTGGTCTCGAGTTCCTCTGCCCCTTCGAAATCCGGCTTGCACTTCTGGGAGTTCTCGGTCCACATACTGCTGAAGCCTACCTTGGAAGATTTTGAGCATAACCTTGCTAGCGTGGGAAATGAGTGCAATTGTACGGTAGTTGGAGCATTCTTTGGCACTGCGCTTCTTTGGTATTGGGATGTAGACTGATCTTTTCCAGTCCTCTGGCTACTGTTGAGTTTTCCAAACTTGCTGGCATATTGAATGTAGCACCTTAACAGCATCATCTTTTAAGATTTTAAATAGTTCAGCTGGAATGCCATCACCTCCACTGGCCTTGTTGTTAGACAAGTTTTCTAAGCCCCACTTTACTTCACTCTCCAGGGTGTCTGGCTCAAGGTCAGCAGCCACACTATCTGGGTTGTCTGGGATATCCAAATCTTTCTGGTATAGTTCCTCTTTGTATTCTTGCCACCTCTTCTTGATGCCTTCTGCTTCTGTGAGGTCTCTCCCATTTTTGTCCCAGAGGTTGGCCCCTGCCAATGTGCATATGCCAGTCTATCAGCCGGGCAGCGGACACATGGGCAGAGGCAGCAGCTGACTCCTGGAAGGGAAACCGGGCCTCCTGCCTCTGAAGATGGTGGTGGCGTCAGTGGCAGGTCGGGAGATCCACAGGGACTTGGCAACGTGATTCGAAAAAATGGGTCGAAGTCGCAAGTTGAGTCTGAATCTTCAGAAAAAAATATATCCCTGAGTTGAGTCCAAGAGAAGTCGCTGGTGTGACCTAAGTCATACTGGAGAGCAAATTGTGACTTGTGAATCCCCATCCGTGTATATTTGACAAATAAATAAACCTTGTCCTTGTTTTCTTAGATTACGGGGCACTGAGTCTCTCAACAGGGTCAAGGTTAAGCTATAGGTATTCCACATCCACAAACACGTTTCTTCAAGGCAGAGCTGACAAACGTAGCGGCATCTCCCTGGAAGCCACCGTAGTGGTTGAAGTGCTGGCAAAATGCCATCGCGTTTTACAAGTAAGTATGACAAGACCTCAGAGAGCATCCTCTGGATGGAAAAATGTGCAGTTGGCATAAATGTGTGTAGCTGGAAAGCCAGTAAACATGATCTTAGGGAAAAAAGTAGGAAGAGAAAATAGGCACGTTATACACTGGAGGCCAGTGTTGAATGGAAGGTTACGAAAGCACAAGAATACAGAAAGCCTTGCAGAAGCTTTGAAAGGCTTCAAAGGCTATTGTAGGTCTGGGAGGAGGGGAGCCCTCGGCCAGACTCTAACTGGTGGTGTTTGCTTGTGTTGAATGAAATTGCAGTGAATCACAGCAATAAATTGTTGCTAATTAATGACGTGCTGCTTATGTTTGTTTGTTTAAGATATTTTCACCCTGTCTTTCTCCTTAAAAGCACCCAAGGTGGCTTACAATCATTAAAAGACAATATTGAATGCTAAGAACAGTAAGTATACAAATACTAAAAACGGTAAACAAAAACAACACCAAAACACATTCAAAGCAATAAGGCACAACAATCCATTTAACAACCCCACTCGGGCAGCCAGTCACTGAGGGGAAACTTGCCTGAAGAGCAAGGTCTTCGCCTGCTTGTGGAAAAGGGAACAAAAATGGGGCCAGTCTGGGAGAAGTGAAGTAGAAGGCCCTGTCCTCAAATGCACCTGGGCTGGGGTGGGGGAGAGAAAGGCCTCCCCTGACGATTCCTACCAGTCGGGCAGGCCCATAAAGAGCGATGCGGTCCTCGGGGCACCTTGCATCCCAAGCCACTGAGAGCTTTATACTGTAGATTAGAACCAGCACTTGGAATGGGGCCTGGAAATGGATTGGCAGCCAGTGGAGCTGCTCAGGTTGTTAGGTGATCACATAATCATAGAATTACAGGATACTGAAGTTGGCAGGGCCCTATAAAGCCACCGAATCCTACCCCCTGCTCATTACAAGAATCCAAATCAAAGCAGATCTGACAGGTGGTTGCTTAAATTTCACTTGAATGCCTCCAATGCTGGAGCACTCACCACCTCTCAAGGTCATTAGTTCTATTGTTGTACTGCTCTAACAGTTGGGAAGTTTTTTTTCTGATATTCCCCTAAAATCTGGCTTCCTGTAACTTGAACCCATTGTTGCGTTGTCTGCACTCTGGGATGATAGAGAACAGATCCTGTCCCTCCTCTGTATGATAGCCTTTCAAGTATTTGAAAAGCGCTACCCTATCTCCTATCAGTCTTCTTTTCTCAAAGCTAAACATGCCCAATTCTTTCAGGCATGGTTCTGCTCACAGGGCTTGGTTCTGCTTGGTGTTCTCTGTGAATACACACTAATGGGTTAATCTGTGCCTAAGCAGAGCAGTCTCAGAAACTTCTATCGCTTTAAGCACTTGGTGCCGGGACCTCTCACATAGGCTATATAACCACCTCTGGCACCCAGTGCCTCAGTTCCTTTTGTGTCTGCAGCTGTAGCAGCTTGTTAGGAACTTTGCATGTAAAAAAACCAATTCTAATCCTTACCTTTCCTTTCTCTTGACCTCCCTGGCTTGATCTTTCTTCAGTAACTGTGAGTAACCTGCATAAACAAGTGGATAATTGTTAATTAGCCTCAATAAGAGGTTTGTTTAAACAAGTTGTTTCTTCTGCCTGGGGGAAGAGCAGCAGCCTGTGCTCTTTTGTAAGAGCTTACACAGCCGGCTTTGAAGCAGCGCCTCCGGGCTTTTGTCTGAGAAAAGTTTCTTTGGCCTTCTTAACAACTGCTCCATAAAGGGGGTGGGGGTGGGAAGCTGCTTCGGAAGCCAAGGCAAACAGGCTCAGGAGCAACAACAACTGCATCCACCCCTTTGCAATCTTCCTCTTTGGGCTCAAAGTAGAAGAAGGCGGCATCTGAGGCTGCTAAGTCTGGCCCTAGTTTTGCCCTTGGGAGAAGAAAAGCGCCCCCTGCAGCTCCCACCACCATCCCACCTGTCATTCATCAATGGGCTTGTTCACACAGCTGCAAAGTCTGCCGAGAGCTTGGCACCGAGGACGGAGATATCCCGGCAACACATGGTAGCCCTAGATTTGCCCTTGGAAAAAGAAAGGGCCCCCTGCAGCTCCCACCACCATACCCACCTGTCAGTGATATTCCTGACTGGGGTAACACCTCTTTGGAGCTTGGTGAATTAGCGCAGAACGGCCCTCATTCATCAATGGTCTCGTTCACAAAGCAGCCTGCGGTCTCACTTCAGCCGCTGACGCCAGTGGAGGCTCATAGGAAAAGGACTCATAAGAGCCGACCCAATCGCAGGAACCCTGTGGCCGTCAGGTGGGCCCGAGAGGTTTTCCCTGTTTGTCAATGGGGTCCTATCACGCTGACAAGTTTGAGCGAGACCCGTCCTTTTATACAGACCCATATTTTCAGCTTTGGAGCGATGAGCCTTATCCGCCACCTTTTCTGCCGTCACCACCTCTCCACGCTACCTGGCACCGTTTTGAGCCACAAGCCGAGGAATGCCATGTGCCTCCACCTCCACCTCGAAAGAATAGTGCTCCCTTGAACTTGGCTCCAGCAGCTGGAGCAAAGCGTCCGCAGGTTTGACTGAACCCGCAGTTAACCCATTCAGACTTCTCCCCAAATCGTCAGAAGGACTTACCTTGTTTGGATTGGGATTCACAAGAGTCAGAGAGGAAGGAAGATTTTCCAACCAGTCTTCCTACATCCATGTCAAGGAAGACAGATAAGGTGTTTGAGGACATTGTGCAGGACCAGACTCCACCCGTTCGTCTTGGATTCATCCCTTCCTTTTCTGAACTTATGAAGGACGCTTGGGCTAGGCCCTCTACTTCTTATCAAATCTCAAGGAGGGTTGAGATTTTATATAAGCTTTCTGGGACCGATGCTGTTTGCCTCTTGCAGCACCCTCTTCTGAACTCGTTCATAGTGGACAGCATGCAAGACAGAGCCTGGAATCGTTCAAATGCTTCTCCCTCCGATAAAGAAGGTTGTAAATTGGACATCTTTGGTCGGCGATTTTTATCTCTGGCCTCCTTTGTCCTTCATGTAGCCAATTACTCTGTTGCCATGGGCACCTATGATTGCCACTTACGGCATTTGGCACTGCCCATTCTGCAGGCAGCTCCTGAGGACCTTCGCAGTCAGGGCCTCTCATATCACCAGGAGGCAAGGAAGCTGGCACGTCACGTGCGCATTGCTGCTCGTCATGCCTTGGAAGCAGCATCCAAACAACTGGCCACTGCCATCTCTTTGTGGCGGCATGCTTGGCCAACATCTTCCAACATATCAGAAGACTCGAGGGCATGGGTCGAGGACCTGCCGTTTGATGGAGTAGGGCTTTTTGATCAGAAAACTGATGATATTCTTGATAACCTGCTCAAGCTCCGGAAAATGGCACGGCCTTTTGCGCTGCAACAACCTCACACAAAAAGAGTACATGGGGACGTTCCTATCAGCCTAGAGCATCCCAGGAACATCAAAGGCCCCAACCCCAAGGTTACCAACCGCCACCCCCTAGGCAGCGCCCTGGCCAACAAAACCGCAGGTAGCACCGCAAAACCAAACAGTCTCTTTAATGCACCTGACTTCTCTGTCGTTGACCAATCGGGCCATTGAATTTGATATATTCCCTGTCACAGGCCACTTTAAGGCCATCCTCCCCTTTCCCCCTTTGGAAGATGAAATTCAGGCCTTGTTACAAAAAGATGCCATTGTTCCTTGGCACCACCCCCAAAAAGGATGGAGGCCTCCGGCCCATCCTTGACCTTAGAGGCCTGAATTCTTTCGTGACTCCACAAAGATTCCATATGGTTTCTCTGGACTCTGTTATTCACATATTACATCCAAGGGATTGGTTTACCGTATTTGACCTGAAAGATGCTTATTTTCATGCTAGCATCCGGTCAGACCATCAATGCTTTCTCAAGTTTTCAGTTGGAGGAATCACTGTTTACCCATATTTGAATAACTGGCTCCTGGTCGCTGTGTCCAAATCACAAGCTTGTAAATACACGTCCTTGACACTGTCTCTTTTGTCAGCGTTAGGACTAAAGGTCAATATAGAGAAGTCAACTTTGCAAACCTACACAACGTGTAAATTATATTGCTTCAACTTTGGATGCTTTCTTGGGGCAAGCTTTTCTCCCTGACAACAAGATTGTGAAAAAGCTTGGTGGTTATGCTCCTTTTCTTCAGGTGCTTGGATCCCTGCCTACAGGTCCAGCGACTTCTGAGGCCGACGGCATCTACACTTGTGATACAGCATATTCGACTGAAGATGGTATCTCTCACTCTTTTAGATGCCTTGCGACCACCCATCCACGTTGCTCCAGGTTACACTGGTACTTGCTGCACAACTGCACAGGTGGAGACCCCCCCCAACCTACGGATACGGAGATGCTTTGGTCTCTTGACCCGGATAGTTCAGTTAACTGAGGATACCAGCCCGTCAGGCTGGGGGGCTTGTCTATGCCCCCATGCTGTCCATGGCCGCTGGTCCACGATAGAAGCCGGGCTCCATATCGATGTGCTGAAGCTGCTGGCAATCACCAAGGCCTTTCGAGCCTTCGAGCCCCTACTCCGTGGTCGGATGGTCCAGGTCGCGTCGGACAATGCCGCTGCAGTTTATTATATAAACAAGCAGGGCAGCACTCACTTGGTATGCCTTCTCTTTCACACCACCAACCTTTCGGAATGGTGTTATGCTCGCCACGTTTATCCAGTGGCTGTACAGTGGTGCCCCGCACAGCGAGGTTAATCCGTTCTGGATTAACCTTCGCTGTGGGAAACATCGCACTACGGAACAGAAAAAGGCATTGGAACACATTAAACAGCGTTTAATGCGTTCCAATGCCATAAAATACTTACCGTTGTGCGATGTTTCCCAGGGGCCGGCAGCCATTTTCGCGCCCTCCCCTCGCACAACGAGGGCGCCAAAATGGCTGCCATCAGCTGTCCGGCGGGTCCAAAATGGCCACCGGAACAGCCGAAAGGGCCCGGGGTGCAGCGTTTTCGCGCCCTTGGTAAGCAAGGGGAGCGCGCGAAAACGCTGTCGGAAGCCCCGAAATGGTTGCGCGCAGCCATTTCAGGGCTTCCGCAGCGTTTTCGCGCGCTCCCCTTGCTTACCAAGGGCGCGAAAACGCTGCACCCCGGGCCCTTTCGGCTGTACCGGCGGCCATTTTGAAGCCGCGGGACAGCTGATCGGCGGGTCGCAAAGCGAAGGTCGGTAAGCGAGCAGCTTACCGACCTTCGTTCTGCGATTTCCCACCTATACGGGCACCGTTTTGCGATCGCATTTGCGATCGCTAAAACGGCCTCGTAGAGCGAATTCATCGCTCTACGAGGCGCCCGTTGTGCGAGGCACCACTGTACATTGATAGGCAGGAACAATTCCAAAATCACTGAGAGCTCACTCTACTAGAACTATAGCATCCTCAACGGCCTTTCTTCATGGAGTGGACATCGCGGATGTCTGCCACGCTGCCATATGTGCCACTCTGTCTACCTTCATCTCGCAGTACCGCCTGGATGTCTGAGCAAAGGCTGAGGCTGCGGCAGGTTGAGTTGCCCTGGCTTCAGCACTTTCCTGACGTCCCTCCTCCTGGTTAGTCAGCTTGCTAGTCACCTATTAGTGTGTATTCGCAGAGACCACGAAGGAGAAAAAGAAGTAAGTTTTTTTTCCAGCCCCCTGAATATCCTCTGAACTTGTTCCAATTTGTTAGCATCCTTCTTGAAGTGGACACAGTACTCTAGATGAGGCCTAACCAGTACTGATTAGAGGACTAGCACCTCACGACATTTGGAAACTATACGTCTATTAATGCAGTCTAAAATAGCATTTGCCTTTTTTGTAGCCACATCACACTGTTGCCTCCTATTTAGCTTGTGATCTAGAACAATTCCAAGATCCTTCTCGCTCATCATATTGCTGAGATAGCCAGATATCCCTCAACTTGGAACTGTGTGTTCAGTTTCTTTTTCTGAGGTGCAGTAATTTGCACCTACAGTGGTACCTCGACTTACAAACTTAATCCTTTTTGGAACCACGTTTGTACATCAAAAAGTTCGTAAGTCGAAGTACTATTTTCCGTTGAAATGCATGGGAACGGAATTAATCCTTTTTTCCTTTGGAGGTCTCAAACGGCTTCCTCTGATGTCGGGGGGGAAAGCCCTTTGAGACCTCTGAAGGCGCCGATTGCTCCGTTTGCAAAAAAATGGCATTGACCTGCAAACAGAGCCTCGACCTCGTTTGTAGGTAGAGGCTCTGTTCGCAAGTTGATGCCAATTTTTGCGAACAGAGCCATTCGTAAATCAAAAAGTTTGTATGTATGGACGTTGGTAAGTCGAGGGTTGATTGTATCCCTGTTGAATTTCATTCTTTTGTTTTTAGCCACTCAGACCTATATAGATCATTTTAAATTTTGTTTCTGTATTCCAGGGTGTTAGCTATTCCATCCAATTTTGGGTCAAAATTGGTTAGCATTCTCTATGTCTCCTGATTCAGGTCATTAATAAAAATGTTGAAGAGCACAGGGCCCAGGACACTTGTTACATCCCTGTCAATATCCGCAGTTACAATCTGGCTGCTCCATTTTGGACTTGTTGAAGTTTCTGAATACTTTCCAGAGGCAGTTCCAGGTAGAGCGTGTTACACAAATACATCTGGGATTTAACTAAGGCATACAGTGTGTCATTGTGGTCCAAATCAGATCTCTCCAGGAATGGGCACAGCTGGTATCCTCATCTTAATTGTGCACAGGAATGCACCCTCATTAAATAGCAATAATTTGCCACCGTAGCTTATGCAACATCTCCTGTACAAACTAAGTTACCAATTGGATTCTGGTCAGTGTTTGCTGTGAAAACAGGCATATTTCAATGAATAGCTATATAAATTTATTGCTGGACATATAAACATTTATAAAATAACCATGACTAAAGAACAGATAAGAACATCTTGTAGAACAGAATCTGTAGAATAGATGCTGACTCCTGTGGAAAAACCACCGCTAGTGCAGGATGTAAACAGGGAGCTCTGTGTTTGGCTTTCTGTTACAAAAAATAATGAAACATTTACAGCGGTGCGTCGACTTACGACCATCCCTACTTACGACCATTGCGAGTTACAACCAGCTCTGGCTGAAAAATTTTGCTTCGACTTGCGGCCGGGGCTTCAACTTGCAACCAGGAAAAGGCAGGGGGAAAGGTGGGAAATTCAAACTGTTGGTGGCGAAGATGCTGTTTCTTTGTAGCTCTTTTGCCCCAACAGTTAGGGAAAGGGGGCGGTGGCGGCAGCCCAGCGCCAGGAGGCTGAGCCTGGCCGGGCCGCTCCGGCTGCTCACCCCGGCCTCGTCCTCTGCCATGGCCAGCCCCGCCGCCGCCACCTTGGTGGAGGAGGCTTCGGACTGGTAAGGTGCTGCTTTTTGCTTTTTAAAAACTGTTCTGGGTGGCTTTTGCAGGGTGGGCTTGGGCTGGGGCGGTTATGTTTCTGTGACGTTTTGTTGTTTTTTGTGATTTTTTTTTTTTGCAGTCCCAGTGTGGGACTTGCTCCAATGTTTATTTTGGGGTTTTGTTTTTGTTTTTTGTTATTGTTGTGTTGCAGCCCCAGCGCTTTCCTATGGGGCTTGCAGTGTTTTATTTTCATTTTATTTTATTTCTTTGGTATTTTTTTTAAAAATGCTGGAACGGATTAATTGCGTTCCCATGCATTTCAATGGGAAATGGTGCTTCGACTTACAACCATTTTGACTTGCGTCCATCTTCTGGAACAGATTATGGTCGTAAGTCGAGACATCACTGTATTTTTGGAGAACAAAATGTTTCAGAGGATCTTTGCACTGTTGGAAATGTTGCTTTTAAAACTGTTCATAAAATTATATATTCTTCCCATGACTTACGCTGTTTATACTAGATATAATTAAACACAGACTTTAATTGGTGCTGTTGTCCTTTCCAGCTGCAAGATGTACAGATCAAGATAATCTTGGAATCCAAGGAGAAATTGCACAAGGAAAATGTCAATTTAAGGTAAAAATAAATTGTTCTCTCACTTTGGAAGAAAAAGAAGTTGAGGGGAAACTGGTACTGTATATAGTTTTTTATATTATTTAGTAATATTAATGTTTATGCATAGCATATTGGATTGGACTGAGATGAATTTTAATTAAAAATGTTAATAACATGATGTTTAATGCAGGGAGGCCCACTGTGGGATTGTCTGTTTTGAGTGGGAAATCATCATAAGAACATGAGAATAGTCCTGCTGGGTAAGGCCAAGGGCCCGTCTAGTCCAGCCTCCTGTATCTCACAGTGGCCCCACCAGATGCCTCTGGGAGCACACGAGACAACTAGATAGCTGTCTCCTGATAGAAACACAGAATCATAGAAAAGTGAAGTTGGAAGGGGCCTACAAGGACATTAAGTTCAACCCCCTGCTCAAGGCAGGAATACAATCAAAGCCGGGTGATTATCTAATTTTTCTTGAATGCCTCCAGTGTTGGAGCACTCACTAACTCCTGAGGTAACTGGTTCCACTGTCATACTGCTTTAACAATTAGACATTTTTCCTGATATTCAACCAAAATCTGGCTAACCTGAGCCCATTGTTGCGTATCATGCACTCTGGGGATGATCGAGAAGAGAACTTGCCCCTTCTCTGTATGACAGCCTTTCAAATATTTGAAAAGTGCTGTCATATCACCCCTCAGTCTTCTTTTCTCAAGGCTAAACATGCCCAGTTCTTTCAACCTTTCCTGATAAGGCTTGGTTTCCAGGCCCCTGATCATCCTTGTTACTTTCCTCTGAACTTGTTCCAATTTGTTAGCATCCTTCTTGAAGTATGATGTCCAGATACCCCCTCCCCTGCATCTGGCATTTTGAGGTGCCTTCCTTTTAAGCCTAGAGTATACATCCCCAGCATGACTTGTAACCTGTAATGGACTTTTCCTTCAGGAATCTGTCCAGTCCCCTTTTCAAGGCATCTAGGTCAGATGCCATCACCACATCCTGTGGCAAGGAGTTCCACAGACTAACAACACGCTGGGTGAAGAAATATTTTCTTTTGTCTGTTCTCACTCTCCCAACACTCAATTGGATTGGATGTTCTAGTATTGCATGAGAGGGAAAAGACCTTCCCTCTATCCACTATCCATCCCCTGCATAATTTTATATGTCTCAATCAGGTCCCCCCTCAGGCATGTTTTCTCTAGACGAAAGAGCCCCAAAGGCTGTAGCCTTTCCTAATAAGGGAGGTGCCCCAGCCCAGTAATCGTCATTTTTGTACAATTGGCAGGAGTGGATAAAATGTTTTTCTGATCTGGAGGAAATTGCTTTTGTCTGTTTTCTGCCAGTGTGATCGCTGATCTGATACAAAAAGGCACTTGCGAGGGCATCAGTTCATCTTAACCAAAAATTGCCTAAGTATTTCCTTAAAAAAAAATGTTTCAGCTCAGCACTGGAACACAGCATTACTACAGCATTTAGAAAACTAAAATTGAAAAGGAAGAACAGAAATCACCAATTCACACCTTGTTAGGACCTTATCAAAGGTAGATCCTGCTGTTGGAGCAGTATGCAAACCGAGCTCTTTGTCTCTGCTCATGCAAATTGTCATCTGGATGGCTACAGGGATTTCACCCCAAGAAACCCAAGGCTGGAAAACTGCAAATCACAGCTGAGTAAACTGTTCTGTCTTCACTGTACTGACACCCTGACTGCCAGGGAAGAGAGCATACACTAAAAACAATAATATATCAGTACCTGTGAAGTACAACCACGGCAGAATGAATCTCAAGACTTCATGGTAGATGCAATGCCAAGAGGACAAGGTGACAGCCTGTGGCTTGAATTAGTAATAGGGAGACTTCAGGTGAGGGACGTGGTGGCGCTGTGGGCTAAACTGCAGAAGCCTGTGCTGCAGGGTCAGAAGACCAAGCAGTCATAAGATCGAATCCACGTGACGGAGTGAGCGCCCATTGCTTGTCCCAGCTCCCGCCAACCTAGCGGTTCGAAAGCATGCAAATGCGAGTAGATAAATAGGTACCATCTCGGTGGGAAGGTAAACAGCGTTCCGTGTCTAAATCACACTGGCCATGTGACCACGGAAGATTGTCTTCGGACAAACGCTGGCTCTATGGCTTGAAGAGCGGGATGAGCGCCGCCCCCTAGAGTCGGACACGACTGGACAAAATTTGTCAAAGGAACCTTTACCTGTAGACTTCAGGTGTGTGGGATCTACTTTCTATTCCCCTGGAATCCTAAGATCCAGAAACTTGTTTCTTTGGCCACTTTGTTTGTTGAACACTGAGTCCATTTTAGTATAGAGATATGACAGAATTTTCATTAATAGGAAAGAATCTTACAGAGTTTTCTTTGGTGGCTCTCTTAGGACACAAATAAAACATCCGATGAAAAAGGAAAATGAAGAGACCCCCCTCTCCTATAGATTTGAGAGGGAGAGACTAAACTATCCAACTAGCAACAGCTGCTAGCACATCTCCTATATCACACCACCACCATACCTTGAAACAACATGCAATTGAGAGAGACTTAAGATCAACCTTCCTGTTCCTCTTTTCCTCTTCACCTCCTTACCTACAGAACTCGCTTGTGGCATCTTATTGCAGTGGTTCCCAGCCTTGGGTCCCCATATATTCTTGGGGACACCACCCAGAAATCTTGTTCAGCACACCTAGTGGTAAAGACCTCTGGGAGTTTTAGATCAAGAACAGCTGGGGACCCAAGGTGGAAACCACTGTCATTGGCTGAAGAGCAAATGTTCCCAAAAACCTGTGTACGTTTTTGCACATCTGCACACTTTTTATACATTTTTGGTTAGTCTAGAAAGCTTGTTCTTCTTGTTTAGTTGTTAAGTCGTGTCAGACTCTTCGTGATCCCATGGACTAGAGTATGCCAGGCCGTCCTGCCTTCCACTGCCTCCCAGAGTTGGTCAAATTGATGTTGGTAGCTTCGATGACACTGTCCAACCATCTCGTCCTCTGTCGTCCCCTTCTCCTTTTGCCTTCACACTTTCCCAACATCAGGGTCTTTTCCAGGGAGTCTTCTCTTCTCATGAGATGGCCAAAGTATTGGATCCTCAGCTTCAGGATCTGTCCTTCCAGTGAGCACTCAGGGTTGATTTCTTTCAAAATGGATAGGCTTGTTCTCTTTCCAGTCCAGGGGACTCTCAAGAGTCTTCTCCAGCACCACAATTCAAAAGCATAAATTCTTTGGCGGTCAGCCTTCTTTAAGGTCCAGCTCTCACTTCCGTACATCACGACAGGAAAAACCATAGCTTGGACTATGCGGACCTTGGCGGCAAGGTGATGTCTCTGCTTTTTAAGATGCTGTCTAGTTTTGTCATTGTTCTCCTCCCAAGAAGCAGGCGTCTTTTAATTTGGTGGCTGCTGTCATCATCTGCAATGATCATGGAACTCAAGAAGGTAAACTCTGTCACTGCCTCCATATCTTCCCCTTCGATTTGCCAGGAGATGATGGGACTTTGATATTGAGCTTCAGACCATTTTTGAGGCTCTCCTCTTTCACCCTCATTAAGAGGTTTTTTAATTCCTCCTCACTTCCTGCCATCAGAGTGGAATCATCTGCATATCAGAGGTTGTTGATATTTATTCCGGCAATCTTAATTCCGGTTTGCGATTCCTCTAGTCTGGCCTTTTGCATGATGTATTCTGCATATAAGTGAAATAAGCTGGGAGACACTATACAGCCTTGTCATACTCCTTTCCCAAATTTGAACCAATCAAGTTGTTCCATATCCAGTTCTAACTGTTGCTTCCTGCCCCACATAGAGATTTCTCAGGAGATGGATAAGGTGATCAGGCACGCCCATTGCTTTAAGAACTTGCTATAGTTTGTTGTGGTCCACACAGTCAAAGGCTTTTGCGTAGTGAATGAAGCAGAAGTAGATGTTTTTCTGGAACTCTCTGGCTTTCTCCATAATCCAGCGCATGTTAGCAATTTGGTCTCGAGTTCCTCTGCCCCTTTGAAATCCAGGTTGTACTTCTGAGAGTTCTTGGTCCGCATACAGTACTGCTGAAGCCTGCCTTGGAGGATTTTGAGCATAATCTTGGTAGCGTGTGAAATAAGTGCAATTGTACGGTAGTTGGAGCATTCTTTGCCACTGCCCTTTTTTGGGATTGGGATGTAGACTGATCTTTTCCAATCCTCTGGCCACTGCTGAGTTTTCCAAACTTGCTGGCATATTGAGTGTAGCATCTTAACAGTGTCATCTTTTAAGTTTTTTTAATAGTTCCACTGGAATGCCATCACCTCCATTGGCCTTGTTGTTAGACATGCTTTCTAAGGCCCACTTGACTTCACTCTCCAGGATGTCTGGCTCAAGGTCAGCAACCACACTATCTGGGTTTTCAGGAACATCCAGATCTTTCTGGTATAATTCCTCTGTGTATTCTTGCCACCTCTTCTTGATGTCTTCTGCGAGTTCCCTGCCATTTTTGTCCTTTATCATGTCCATCTTTGCACAAAATGTTCCTTTAATATCTCCAATTTTCCTGAACAGATCTCTGGTTTTTCCCTTTCTATTATTTTCCTCGATTTCTTTGCACTGTTCATTTAAGAAGGCCCTCTTGTCTCTCCTTGCTATTCTTTGGAAGTCTGCATTCCATTATCTGTAACTTTCCCTATCTCCCTTGCATTTTGTTTCCCTTCTCTTCTCTGCTATTTGTAAGGCCTCGTTGGACAGCCACTTTGCTTTCTTGCATTTCCTTTTCTTTGGGATGTTTTTTGTTACTGCCTCCTGGACAATGTTACGAGCCTCTATCCAAAGTTCTTCAGGCACTCTGTCCACCAAATCTAGTTCCTTAAATCTGTTCTTCACTTCCAATGTGTATTCATAAGAGATTTGGTTTAGATTATACCTGACTAGCCCAGTGGTTTTTCCTATTTCCTTCAGTTTAAGTTTGAGTTTTGCTATAAGAAGCTGATGATCAGAGCCACAATCAGCTCCAGGTCTTGTTTTTGCTGACTGTATAGAGCTTCTCCATCTTTGGCTGCAGAGAATATAATCAATCTGATTTCAATATTGCCTATCTGGTTATGTCCATGTGCAGAGTCGCCTCTTGTGTTGTTGGAAAAGAATGTTTGTGATGACCAGCTTGTTCTCGTGACAAAACTCTATTAGCTGTTGCCCTGCTTCATTTTGACCTCCAAGGCCAAACTTGACTGTTGTTCCTTTTATCTCTTGACTCCCTACTTTAGCATTCCAATGCCCTAGAATGAGAAAAACATCTTTCTTTGGTGTCAGTTCTAGAAGGTGTTGTAAATCTTCATAAAACTGGTCAATTTCAACTTCTTCAGCATTGGTGGTTGGTGCCTAAACCTGGATTACTGTGATGTTGAAAGGTCTGCCTTGGATTCATATTGAAATCTTTCTATCATTTTTGAGATTATATCCCAGTACAGCTTTTCCCACTCTTTTGTTGACTATGAGGGCTACTCCATTTCTTCTATGGGATTTTCTGCCCACAATAGTAGATATGATAATTGTCTGAATTGAATTCGCCCACTCCCATCCATTTTAGTTCACTGGCGCCCAGCATGTCAATGTTTATTCTTGCCATCTCCTGTTTGACCACATCCAATTTACCAAGGTTCATAGATCTTACATTCCAGGTTCCTATGCAGTATTTTTCTTTGCAGCATTGGACTTTCCTTTCACTTCCAGGCGCATCCGCGTCTGAGCGTCCTTTCGGCTTTGGCCCAACCACTTCATTAGCTCTGGAGCTACTTGTACTTGTCCTCCGCTCTTCCTCAGTAGCATGTTGGACGCCTTCTGACCTGAGGGTCCCATCTTCCAGCGTCATATCTTTTAGCCTTTTGTTTCTGATCATGGGGTTTTCTTGGCAAAGATACTGGAGTGGCTTGCCACTGCCTGCCTGGATCGCGTTTAGTCAGAACTCTCCACTATGACCTGTCCCGTCTTGAGTGTCCCTGCACGGCATAGCCTATAGCTTCTCTGAATTACTCAAGCCCCTCCACCACGACAAGGCAGCAATCCATGAAGGAGGTCTAGAAAATTACCACCTCAATATGGATTTTTGGAATTTATTTTATCCACAGCTTTGGCTGAGGACACTTTCTTGATTGGCTCTTCAGAGAAAACATTGAAAATACTATATTTTTCTTTCTTTTAAGTGATGCAGCATGTGACCAATAGTCTACCAGAACAGAAATTTCACTTCCCCTACCCCACTACTAAGGAGCAGAGGAAATATTCAATTTGCTGATATCCTGAAATGGCTAATTTGTTAAGCCATTTCATGATATTGGAAGGACCTGGACTTGAAATTCAATATGCCACTTGGATGACCCAGTGCATATTTGCGTCTACAACAAGAAATCTCCTCCCTAAGTGTGAATGCCAGTATTGGAATTATTTATTCAAATTTGCAACTAAAAAACAGCAAAATGCTAGAATGAGCAACTGGAGTGTGGACGAGTCCCATGAGATCTGGAGATTGGCTGGGGTTCTGGAATTTGTCTGGGGGATTGTGCTCCCAGAGCCCTTTTTCTGGTTAGAAAGCATAGAAGCAAAGTCACCTGAACAACAGGAAGGACAAAGCAAAGGGATGGTTTTGAAAACACTTGGTGAGGGAGCAGCCATAGGTTTCCAACATTGGTGTAGCTAACTCTCTTACACTCTAGAAGATTCTAAAAAGCCTCACAAATTTACTTTTAAAAATCATCAGTAACAACAGTCTAACACTCTGAGGTAGTCCATTGACTTCTGATGTGTTTTGCTGACTGAGGACAAGTTCTCCCTATGCTAATTCACCAGCAGAAAATCTTAGTTAACCATCTGTTTTCATTGTTTCAAAGGAAAGTCTTGGAACAACATCCATTGTTGTTTTGCTTCCATAATGGGAAGATTTTGAAGATCTTCCCCCAAGAGAGGGAGCCAATCTGGGCACTCAACATCAAGCGAGGTATTCTCAGTGTTTTCCAGACATCTTTGGCGGCAGCAGTTACCAACAGGACCGTGCAAGAGGTAAGTAGTGTTTAGAATTCAAACATGGTTTTAGTCAGTAAATATTCTTGACCTGAACCCCAAAGATTTCCAGCTGCTAATAATAATAATAATATAATATAATAATATAATAATAATATAATTTATTGTCATTGTAAGTATATACACAGTATACCATACAACGAAATAATGAGGGGCATTGATTATTTACTCTGGAGTTTGCATCAGATCTGGCATGGATAAAACCAAATTAAAAACTGGTGACTACACAACACAAAGCTAAGTGCAGGAAACCTGATGAAAAATGTCTCTTTCATGGGGAATTGTCTTTTTAAAATTCAACTGGCAGGGATGGTTTAATTTTGCTCCTTGCTGGCATTGCTTTTCTCTGCTTTCTCCCCTATGTGCTGGTAAGGATGTCAGTTCCTATCAACCAAATGTCAGTTGTTTCCAAACAGTACAGTGGTGCCTCGCTTTACGATTGCCCCGCATTACGACGAATCCACTTAATGACGGTCTTTTTGCGATCGCAATTGCAATTGCAAAACGATGGTCTGAATGGAGGAATTTCGCTTTGTGATGATTGGTTCCCTGCTTCGGGAACCGATTCTTCACAAAATGACGTTTTTTTAACAGCTGATTGGCGGTTTCAAAATGGCCGCCGGGTGATTAAAATGGCTCCCCGCTGTGTTTAGGGACAGATTCCTTGCTATACAGGCAGCGAAAATGGCCGCCATATGGAGGATCTTCGCTGGACAGTGAGCTTTTACCCCATTGGAATGCATTGAACAGGTTTCAATGCGTTTCAATGGGGTTTTTATTTTCGCTTTACAATGTTTTCGCTTAACGGCGATTTTCCTGGGATGGATTATCATCGTTAAGCGAGGCACCACTGTATTTTAAAAAGGCTTTGAAGTCAGTGCTGAAATATAATATTGATAGGCCTCCTCAGGAAAAGAAAAATAGAAGAAAATTGCCAATTTGCACTTTGCCAAAAAAGTGCTGGTAGTTAATCCACAACTGGCATGAAAAACTTGGCAAGCTTGATGACTACAGCTATTTCACTCACAGAAACCAGGAGAGGCATATTTTGCAAAACTGCAGATCACAGGTGATCTAAGCATATCTTTCCCACTGTCACATTGAGCGTTCACAATACCTTCATTTTAACAACAGCAGGACTTGGCCACATTCTTGCTAGATACACTACTTTACATGTGAATGAGATGAAGTCCTGAAAGGAAAGAACTGTCCAGCATCAGGAGACCAAGGCTGGCTTCTTAGCTAATGCATGCATGCCATTAAATAATGGTGGAAGAATAATGGGCAGAATCAAATAAATTCACTATTGTCTTGCAGACACAATACCCTGTTTCCTGGTGCTTTCACAAGCAACAGTTCAATTTATTATTTCAATTGTTCAAATAAGAGTATCAAGGACATGCCTTTCTCTAAAATCCCTGTGTGTTGTTACCAATGGGACAGAATGCTAGTTCCAAAGCAGCATAGTAGTCTATTTCCTAAAATTAATGTTGTCTATTTAGGCCTATAGCAGGTAGCTTTAGAGTAGAAAAGACATATTGCAATGCCCATGAGATCTCAAAGTGATCTATTCATTCCAACCGGGTCCCAAATCAAACCGATGGGTTTTGTGTGCTCCTTTCCAGATTTCAGCCTTTAACTTTAACTCCAAATTTTCATCCTTGTTTCCCTCAAAATACCACTACTTGGTGCTTTCCACCCAGCTTTTAAAAACTTTTTCCCATTCTAAGAGGCTGAAATGCTTATGCCAAGTGTCACATACAGCACTGATGGTACCTGTCTGTCATGGGTTTGGAGGGAAAGTTCCATCCTATGGGGAGTGGAAGGCGGGACATCAGGGGGGAGGAGCTGTACTGTATATATATTTGGAGCTTGTGTGGAGAGTGAGGAGTTGGAGTCTGTGTGTCAGACTGGGTACAACTGTTTGTCAGTTAGTACATACCTGATAGGTTCAGGTTTCTATTTAGGTAGCCAGAACTGATAGGTTCAGGGTCTGTGCGTTACCTTAAAGGGTTCAGTGGGAACCAAGCTGTTGTATGTGTGTGATTGGGGTTATGCCACGTTACATTATCCTATTTACCTGATTCTTTTATGTACCCTGTTTGTTGTTTCAATAAACCTTGTTCTTGTGTTTAGTAAAATCCATTCCTGGTCTGTGTGACTCCTTACAGGGAATGGTTGGTGGCAGCATAAGTACAGGGTGGCATACTCCAGTAGGTCTGGGGTTGCCACATTGATTGGTGTCCAGCGTGTGGGATACGACTGGTCCAGTTGTCCAGTGGTCCAGCAAAGCCTTGGCAAGTGTGCCCAGAGCAAGGGGGGTCTAGTCAGGGAAGATCTGAGGGCGCGTAGGTAATCTTCTAGGCTTACCTCACGGGGAGGTAGGCTAGTGGAAGAACGTGCACACTCAGATTGGGGGGACTAGATTAAGGAGCTCTGAGGCAACCCGTTTTGGCGGGAAAGGGCTGAGGCAAAGCTGCGTGAGGTAACAGTGATCTAGCCTGTCTGCTGTGAGGCCTAGCAGAGGGGGTGGATTCTGCCTGGCAACAGTTGCAAGTTGGTGCTGAAGGAACAGCAGCAGTCTATAGAAGGCTGTTTCTGAGGCAAAAGGAAAAAAAGTCGTCGTTTTATTTTGAGGCTTGACTTTTGAAGGCAGCCTGTTCTGGGGGGATTATGCCCTTGACTCGAAGCCAGATGGCAGAAATGGGGGAAGTGAGAGAACCACAGGGAGACCAAGGTTCTGAGGAGGAATTTGGCTCAGTGCAGGAAGAGAGCACGGGAGAACTGACCTCAGAACTCAGGAAAATGCTCCTAGCCCAACAGCATGAACTGAGGGTGAGGGAAATGGAAAAAGAAGAAAGATTAGAGAGAGAAAGAATGGAGGAAAAGGAAAGGGAGAAACAGAGAAAATTTGAGATGGAAAGGGAAGAGAAACAGAGACAGTGGGACTTAGAAAGAATGGCGTTTGAAAGGGAAGAGAAACAGAGACAGCTGGAGTTAGAAAAAATGGCGTTTGAGCTGAAGAAGCTGGAGATAATGAGTAGAAATGGGAATAACAATAATAATGAGGGGAACCCAGGGAATGGGGAAGGCAGCCTGTCTAAAACTGACCTGAAGAAATTCCCTGTGTACCACAAGGGAGATTGCCCTGAGGTGTTCTTTTCCCTTGTGGAAAGAGCGTTTGTGGACTTCTCAGTAAGGGAAACTGAGAAGATGACTATTATGCGATCTTTGATCAGTGGCAGCCTGGCAGAAGTCTATGCAGAGATGCCAGTGGAACTGCTGAAAGACTTCGCTGAGTTTAAAAAACTGGTGTTTGCCCGACATGGGATAAATGCGGAACAGCTGAGGCAAAGATTCAGGTCACTCACAAAAAAACCAGAGCAGACTTTTACCCAAGTGGGGGCCCAACTGGTGAGGTTGCTAGAGAAATGGCTGTCTCAGGAGGGGATAGAGACCTTCCAGCAGCTCAAAGACCTGATAGCGCTGGAACAATTTTATTCAGTCCTGCATGGGGAACTAAAGTTCCATGTGAGGGAGAGGAAACCTAAATCGGTGACAGAAGCGGCAGAGATCGCAGATTTTATTTCCCAAATAAGGAAACCCTTAGGTGCTGAGGGGAAAACTGTGGGTAAGCCCAAAGAAACCTACAGCAGGTACTCTCAGGGACCAGGGAAAAACCAGCAAGGGGGAGGGGCCCATGTTGAAGGGAAGCCCTCAGACATGAAACCACCAAGACCTCAGATTTTGGAGGGAAAACCAAAACCAGATGAGAAAGACTCCAAGTACAGCAGAAAATGTTATTTCTGTCAAGGAAAGGGCCATCTAATCTCAGAGTGTGAGAAATTAAAGCAGCTAAAGGGAAATTTGCCTCATGATTTGAGTGGAACCAAGCCAAAAGCTGTGTTCTGTGTCCAGACAGAGCAAAGCTCCTTGCCATTGAGGGAGCCTGTTGCCATGGCTACTCAATCTGGACCTGTTACATCTGCTGATCAGGCTGAGGAAAATGGTCCTCTTGTGGAGGTCAAGCGCTGCTTACTAGTGAGGACAGATTCACAATTGTTTGAGACCGCAGGGGTGGACGTAGGAATACTTGACCATCAGTATAGGGGGCTAAGGGATACTTGTTCCCAGGTGACCCTGTGCCATCCAGATATTATTCCTAGGAAGTATATAATCCCAAATGAGAGCTTGAAGGTGGCAGGGATTGAGGGGCAGGTGATCTCACTGCCAGTAGCTGAGGTACCTGTGAGCTTTCAAGGCTGGAGGGGAGTTTGGCGGCTAGCGATTTCATCGACTCTGCCAGCAGCCGTGCTCGTGGGAAATGACCTGGCTGAACATGTGAAACGGGTGCTAGTGATTACATGCTCACAAGCTACCACGGGGACAGTTCAGGGGGGTACTGAAGAGCCCGAGGTTGAGGCAGATGAGGGTAGTCCCGAAGCTGTGGTAGAAACCTTAACCACAGACAGCAAATTTGGCCAAGAGCAAAAGGCAGACGCCACTCTCCGAAAGTGTTTTGAAAAGGTGACAGACACCCAGCTAACACCTGAAACCCCAGCGAGATTTCGCGAGAAAAAGGGAATTTTATATAGAGAGACCCTGATGAATATCTCAAAAGGGGGAGATGGGATCAGAAGTCAGCTAGTTGTACCTGAAAAGTATCGCCCCATGATCTTACAAAGGGGGCACTCTGACATGTTTGCTGCGCACTTAGGGGTGAACAAAACACAGCAGAGAATCACACAAAATTTTTACTGGCCTGAAATAGGGAAGCAGATCAAGGAGTTCTGTAAACAATGTGATGTGTGTCAGAGGCAGGGGAATAACCGTGACAGGACCAAAGCGAAGTTGTGCCCTTTGCCTGTGATTGACACCCCGTTCAAATGTATAGGAGTGGATATTGTGGGACCTTTGCCCAAGGCCACAAAGAGGGGGAACCGGTTCATTCTCACCATTGTGGACCATGCCACGAGGTACCCCGAAGCCATACCCTTGACTAACATCGAAACTAACACAGTGGCAGATGCCTTGGTGGGGTATATGTCCAGGATGGGATTTGCCTCAGAAATAATCACAGATTTGGGCACATCGTTTACATCAAAGCTCATGAAACGGTTATGGCAAATCTGTGGAATTAAACACAAGGAAACCACTGCCTATCACCCCGAAAGTAATGGGTTAATGGAGAAGTTCAATGGGACTCTGATGCGCATGATTAGGGCTTACTTGGCAGAGAATCCAAACAATTGGGACCAGAAGCTGCAATCCCTTTTGTTTGCTTATCGATCAGTGCCCCAAGCCAGTACCGGGTTCAGTCCGTTTGAACTTTTGTTTGGGAGAAAAGTAAGAGGTCCACTTGATTTAATCAAACAAAATTGGGAGCAGATCACCCAGGATGACCCACAAGATGTTGTGAAGTACATAGACACTTTAGTGAATGCCCTGAAACCCTACTACCGAGGGGAACAGAGGGTTTTATTTGCGATAAAAGCAGCTGAGAGTGAGGAAGCTGAATTACCCTTCTGGGAGGGTAGAGGGGAAGTGAAATACAACCCAGATGAGGTGAAGATCAGTCCTGCACTCACCCAAGACCAGCAGCAAGAACTAAAAGTGCTGCTCACGAAATATCATAAGGGTTTTTCAATTAAGCCAGGGATAGTGAGAGGAGTGATCAAACCCCTAGAGGCCAAGATAGAAGCCGTTCGTGATTGGCCCAGACCCAACACCAAGAAAAAAGTCAAATCATTTCTTGGGTTGGTGGGCTACTACAGAAAGTTCATCCTGAGGTTTAGCGAGATGGCGACTCCGCTGACCGACCTGACGCGGAAGAAGACTGATGACCGCATCCCGTGGACCAGCGACTGTGAGGAGGCGTTCCAGAGGTTGAAGCAGGCGCTCATCCATTATCCAGTGCTGCGTGCTCCCGACTTCGACCGGGAGTTCATCATCTATACCGATGCGTCTAACAGCGGGATAGGAGCAGTTCTTTGCCAGGAGGATGAAAATGGTGACCAGCATCCAGTGTCCTACCTGAGTAGGAAACTCCAGAAAGGTGAGAGACATTTGGCAACCGTGGAAAAGGAGTGCCTGGCCATAGTATACGCGATTCAGAAGGCCAAACCTTACATCTGGGGAAGACATTTTGTTCTGTGCACTGACCACTCACCACTGCAGTGGTTAAAGACAATGAAAACCCATAATAGTAAACTTATGAGGTGGGCTTTAAACCTGCAAGATTATGACTTTGAAGTGAAGGTGGTCAGAGGGTCAATGAACTGTGTTGCTGACGCCTTGTCAAGAAGACCCGACGAGTGAAGACGGCGAAGAAACCATGGACTATGTATATTTTGGTGACCAAAAGTTAAATGTACCTGTTTATTGAACAGGCTTGGTTTGTATTAATAAAGGTAACTTAATGTAATGCAAATATTAATGTTTAAATGCATAAATGATATGTTTGACCTAGAGTGAGTAAGTATGGGATTGTGTTATAATGTATAACTGTTTTGTGTTTTGATCCTGGTTGTTTTTTTGGAGAAAAGCACTTTAGCTTTTCCCCCGCAAAACAACTTATAAAGAGGGGAGGTGTCACATACAGCACTGATGGTACCTGTCTGTCATGGGTTTGGAGGGAAAGTTCCATCCTATGGGGAGTGGAAGGCGGGACATCAGGGGGGAGGAGCTGTACTGTATATATATTTGGAGCTTGTGTGGAGAGTGAGGAGTTGGAGTCTGTGTGTCAGACTGGGTACAACTGTTTGTCAGTTAGTACATACCTGATAGGTTCAGGTTTCTATTTAGGTAGCCAGAACTGATAGGTTCAGGGTCTGTGCGTTACCTTAAAGGGTTCAGTGGGAACCAAGCTGTTGTATGTGTGTGATTGGGGTTATGCCACGTTACATTATCCTATTTACCTGATTCTTTTATGTACCCTGTTTGTTGTTTCAATAAACCTTGTTCTTGTGTTTAGTAAAATCCATTCCTGGTCTGTGTGACTCCTTACAGGGAATGGTTGGTGGCAGCATAAGTACAGGGTGGCATACTCCAGTAGGTCTGGGGTTGCCACACCAAGAAAGGCTTAATTCCTTGCAGGAAGAGCCTTGGAAGGTAAAATACAGTATTATTTTGGGTACCACCATTTTTCATTTGGCATTCAACACCACCAAACAACCCCAAGAACAACTCTAATATTAATTTTTGCCCTCAGGCTGAAAGCAGTCCCTTCAAAGGACAGGCCTTTTGACTAGAGCTCAGTAGCTCTCCTCTGTCCTTCCAGGGGCTCATGGTAGGAATATTGTCAACATTTTTGTACTGGCTGCATTGACTGTGGGGCACTTAGAGGTGCCCAAGTGCTGGGGGTTGTCTCAGTGGCTGCTGATGTTGGCTTATGGGTCACTGAGCCAGGTCCTGGGTTCAAAGATCTTGAGCTTTAGGGCCCCTTTGGCCTCTGGCCAAATTTCTACTCTGTGGACAGGACTGATTCCTCAGTCAACGTGTCTGAGTCACTGCTGAACAACTGAGTCCTCATAATTGCTCAAGTAGAGGGAGAGAATGGAGTCTATAAGCAGATTTCTAAATGACTTGCAGAAGATCCTTAGCATGTAGTCCCAACTCCTGGCAACAAAAATAATAGCAAGAAAAAGAAGAACAGCAATTGCCAAAAGTCTTCCCGTGAAGTAAATTAAGTTACTGGAGATTCAGAAGAATGCTGTGTGGAAAACCAAGAATAACTTCTTCTTCTTCTTCTTCTTCTTCTTCTTCTTCTTCTTCTTCTTCTTCTTCTTCTTCTTCTTCTTCTTCTTCTTCTTCTTCTTCT
This sequence comes from Pogona vitticeps, assembly GCF_051106095.1. Taxonomy (NCBI): domain Eukaryota; kingdom Metazoa; phylum Chordata; class Lepidosauria; order Squamata; family Agamidae; genus Pogona; species Pogona vitticeps. Next base: position 14,880,568 of record NC_135795.1, read on the forward strand.
TCTTCTTCTTCTTCTTCTTCTTCTTCTTTTTTGCTCTTTTTAGCTTGCCTCTGGTATTGGCCTGTGCTCAGTATGTGAATTCTTAGTACAGGTCTTGTTGTCAGAAGCCTAGCTATTTTGCACTTAGCTCTGTCTGGTAAATCTCAGGACATTAAAATGTTTACTATGATTACTATGGTAGCTGTGCTATACATATGCTGGTTTGTTTCCTTTAGCGTGTTGGTTGGGAATGTTCTAATGACAGCATTAACCTCATTCAATAGTTTCTTCTTCTTCTTCTTCTTCTTCTTCTTCTTCTTCTTCTTCTTCTTCTTCTTCTTCTTCTTCTTCTTCTTCTTATTCTTATTCTTATTATTATTATTATTATTATTATTATTATTATTATTATTATTATTAGAGATGGAGATGAATAAAAATAGATCATATTTTTCAACAAAAATAGCTGATTTGTTAAATATTTGTTGATTCGTATTTGTCAAATTTTAACTCCAATGAATACAGATTAACAAATATTTTCCCGTTTTTATTCGTCCTTCGTAATTTAAAAAAAACATTCTGCCTACTGGCCGCCAATCAACTGATCAGTGGGCCGAAAGGCAGCCACCCACCCTCACAGCCTACCACCACCACGTTCCTCTCCCTACCTTGCCCCCCACACCCCTGCCAACACTCCCTTACCGTAATCGCCGCCACTGAGGTCTCCATCTGGTCTCCGCAGCCACGGTGTGTAAAAAGGGAAACTGGCTGCCCTTTGCAAAGATAGCGACTGAGGCTTCATTTAGGGTAGGGAAGCTGCAGCTGCCATCTTTGTGAAGGGCCACCTGGATTCTCTGGTGATGGCAGCAGGGGAGGCGGGGTGGTTTTTTCAATAACCCCCCACAAATCTACAGATAACTTCGTTATTCATCGCTTCATGGGGGCAACTTCGTGCTTCACGAATTGTCACCTTTTGATGACTCACGAATTTCACTATAGCACTCAGAAGAACTAAATACACAAAAAGGGAGAGGTGGAAATTGCCATTTAGCACATTGTTAGCACCTCAAGACAGCCCCATGCAAATCAAGCTCTCTGATCTACTGACTCTTGAAAATTGTCATCTGGACAGCTACAGTGATTCACTAAGGGAAAACCTGTTTGATAATCTAAATATATCACAGATCAAACCATACATGTAATCTCACTCTTATTTATGCAACAATTCCTCCACAGCAAGACTGGGATGATATTCCAATATAGATGCCATTTTATAATTATTAACCAGAGATATCATACACTCAATTATTTTTAAACTTCCTTTCTCTTCACCTCATTCATTTTCCATTGACATCCAGGCTCAAATTAGTGATGGGAATGAATCCTTGCATATCTTATCCTCATAAATGGAGGATGACTTATCTAAAGATTTTTAAAGATAGAATCATGAAAAGTTTTGTTTGCATCTTTTTCAATTGTCAGCCTGTCATTCTATGCTTGCTGTGAATGTCTGTTTTTATTCTCAAAGGAAAACTGTCTTTACACAGACAGTTTGGACCAATAACATAGTAGACTACAATGAGAAAAAAAAATATCACTCCATGTCTTGTTCTCACCTAGAAGCAAGTAACCTTCCAGGACTTGAAAATTGGTCACTCTCATTGAGTTGAGTTAGCCAAATGGATACAGAGTTTACTGAACATTCTGTATATCCCAGGCTCAAATTATGCATTTTAAAGTTAAAAGAAATAATCCTTACTTCTTGTGTTGTGACTAGGTGGATATCTTGGGGAAATGCCCAACAAAATATCACCGGAAAGGATCTCTCCTTTGGAAGACAAAAGATTTAGACCTCTGTTCTCACCGATTTTCTTTGTTCACTTCCCTAAGGTCTGTTGCTCTGCCCAATGCTCCAGTAAGTACAGAAGCACTTCCTTACTGTTTTTTCTCAAGGGACTAGCTGCAACAGAAGACTGTCATGGTTAGAAGGAAATGCAACTCAGATGAGGTTTATGTTCCGGCTGGTAGCTGGTGCCCAGCGGGTACGAGAGAAGCTAGACAATGTTGGTGGTTAGCATATGATCTCCATGGTGGGGAGATCTTGAAGAAAGGTGTCCTGTCCCAGGCTAGAGCACAAGGTTTATGGACCTCCAGGCTCTGCAGTCTCAGGCTCTGGGATCTTTGGCCATCTGAGTTTGAGGATGTCCAGTATCTCCAACTTGAGAGTCCTTCTGGCTTTTCCCATGGTGCTTGAGCTTAGCATGTCATCCATATGCACCATAGGTTCCTCAATTTCTGAGCCTAGGGTCAAGCTAACCCCTTGGATCCTTGACTTACCACAGTCACTAAAGAGTCGACAGTGAGTGCCTTGCTGAGCTGTGAGATTTAGTAGGTGCTGAAAGATGCCTTCTTTGGCACCAGGGCTAGCAGTGTTGCATTAAGCCAAACAAGGAGTGTAATACATCAAATGAGTGTCAGAAAAGACTATCTTCCTATGTTTCAGTCTCAGGAGCAGCTCCTGTCATCCAAACTTGAATGTGTTCAGAGGTTTAAGGAGCAAATCCTAGAAGAAGCCAAATGTACAGAATCCCACCTTGTTAGACCTCCTACAAAGAAGAGTGGTGGAGTGAAAACACAGATTCAGACCTCAATGAAGCTATTCAGAACAGATGCTGGTGTCACAGTACATGAAAGAGGTTAGTAGATGCTTGTAAAAGACCACAAATTAATGAAAAGTCTTTTGCAGGGGAGCAAATTCTCCTCCTCCATTATTATAAAAGATGTATATTGTACCCTACAGCCGGAAGAGCTGTCCGTGTGTGAGTATCCATACAAGACAAGGGACTGCCTGCCCTCAACATTTGCCATTTATGATGGTACAACAAAAGGAAAACAGGACCCAGGATCAGTGGTGGCAATGGTGTGATATGAGGGGATGCTGATAAGTATTGAGCCTTTCCCAGAAAAAATTGAGCTAGGAAGCTGTAACTGCCACACTATTCTACATATTCCCATAGGAAGTCAGTGAGCTTGCGACATCTGTTCTGCAGCTTCTTAAGTCCCTGCAAATAAAATTCTCCTGACTGCTGGTGTAGTCACTCATTTGCAGTATTAGTTGCCTCCAGAACACTCCCAAATCATTGTCCCTTTAGGCGTTTCTTGAGTTTGGGGAACAGATAATAGTCAGAAGGAGCCAGGTCGGGAGAATAGGGTGGATGGGGCATCCCTTGAAAGCCTAAGGAGGTCAATTTTCCCATTGTTTCACCTGCAGTGTGTGACGAGGCGTTGTCATGCAACAGGATGACACCTTTGGAAAGCTTTCCTCCATGTTTTTCCTTGATGTTTTCCCTCAACTTCATCAATAAAGCACAGTATATTTTGCATTGATGGTTGAACCCTGTTGGAGGTAGTCCACCAGCAGAACTCCCTTCTTATCCCAAAAAACTGTTGCCATTTGCTTCTGCACCGACCTTTGCACTTGGAACTTCTTTGGCCTGGGGGAACCACTGTGCCTCCATTCCTTAGATTGTTCCTTTGTCTCAGGATCATAACAGCAGATCCATGTCTCATCACCAGTTACTAGTTTGCCCAAGAAATCTGACTCATTTCTTGCAAAATGTTCCAAAACAGCCAGCGATGACTCTACATGTTTCCTCTTTTGTTTGGTTGTCCAAAGTTTGGGGATCCACTTTGCTGCCAGCTTTCTCATTTCCAAGTCATTCTGGATAATGGCACCAACTCTCTCACATGATATTCTCAGATACATAGCAATACTTTTGGCTGATATTTAGCGGTCCTCCATGAACAGGCCTTCCACTGGGTTTCTCACTTTCAACGCTGAAATACCTAGCATTTAACTGTTGCATATGAAGGGCCACTGTCACCCATAGTTTGTGACATTTCATCATGGATCTGCTTTGCACCTTTCTCTTGGAGAAACAGGAACTTGATTATGGTCCTATGCTGTTTCACATTGAACTTTTCTGGAGGTGCTGCCATGTTTACTTTGGACCTGAACATGAAAGATAAGCAGCCAGGCCTTTAACAATGGAATGGGCCACGGTAATAATTAATGAGTCTCTCCTTGAGGGCAGATTTCCATCTGCCCTGAAGGACACGCTCATTAGGCCCATTAGGAACAAACCTAGTTTGGCGGCGGATGAAATTGGCAATTATAGGCCCGTCACCAACATTTCTTTCTTAAGCAAGGTGGTTGAGAGGGTGGTGGCCGATCAGCTTCAAGCGCTCCTGGATGAAACAGATGCCCTGGATCCATTTCAGTCAGGCTTCAGGCCGCGCCATGGTACAGAAACGCCATTGGTCGCCCTGTGCAATGACCTACTGAGAGAGGCCGACGGGCAAAGTGTCTCTGTTGGTTCTCCTTGACATCTCAGCGGCATTTGATACCATTGACCACGGTATCCTCCTGGGGAGGCTCTCCGAGTTGGGAATAGGTGGTCTGGCACTGGCCTGGCTCCGTTCCTTCTTGGAGGACCGTCCCCAGAGAGTGCAGCTTGGGGAGAGCGTCTCGGCCCGGTGGAGCCTCAATTGTGGGGTTCCACAGGGGTCGATTATCTCCCCAATGCTATTTAACATCTACATGAGGCCACTGGGTAGGGTCATCAGGGGGTGTGGAGCCTTGTGTCATCAGTATGCGGATGACACCCAGCTCTACATCTCCTTTTTGCCAACCGCAGGAGATGCCGTTCTGTGCCTTCAGTGCTGCCTGGAGGCCGTACTGAAATGGATGCAGGAGAACGGGCTGAGGCTGAACCCGGACAAGATGGAGGTACTGAGGGTGGGCCCTCGGCCCTCCCACAGTTGGGGATTTGGGAAACTCCCTCTCTTTTGGGGGGGTGACTCTGCCCCCCAAGGATGGGGTCCGCAGTTTGGGGATACATCTGGACCCGGCGCTCACCATGGAATCACAGGTGGTGTCGGTGGTCCGCACTGCCTTTTTTCATCTCAGGTGGATAGCCCAGCTGCGGCCCTACCTTGATGTGGGGGCACTCACCATCTTGGTGCATGCGCTCGTAATCTCAAGATTACTGTAACACACTCTACACTTTCTTTGAAGCTGCTGTGGAAACTTCAAGTGGTGCAGAATGCGGCGGCCAGATTACTCAGTGGAGTGAAAAAATTCCAACATATCTCGCACACTTGGGCCGCATTGCGTTGGCTGCCCATCCGATTCCGCATCAGCTTCAAAGTGTTCACGCTTACGTATAAAGCCCTAAATGGTTTAGGGCCTCGATATTTGGCGGAACGCCTACTCCCACCAAGTTCTACCCATGTCACTCGTGCGAGCCAGGAGGTGAGGCTGAGGAGCCTAACGCCGAGGGAGGCCCAGAAAGAGAAGACAAGAAATCGGGCCTTCTCGGCGGTGGCTCCTCGCCTTTGGAACAAGCTACCTCCTGGGATTCGCGGGGCTCCCTCACTGGGTATCTTTAAGAATCAATTAAAGACATGGATATTTCGGCAGGCCTTTCCACCAGACAATTCCTGATGTTCCTCTTCTTTTCCTCTCCACTGGATTTCTATTTTTGTAAGGTTTTTATTATTTATGCTGTTTTATATATGTATACTTTTATTATTTGCTGATTGTTAGCCGCCTAGAGTGGTCCTGAGTTGGCTAGATAGGCGGGATATAAAACAAATAATGAATGAATGAATGAATGAATGAATGAATGAATGAATGAATGAATAAATAAATAAATAAATAAATAAATAAATAAATAAATAAAATCATAGGTAGTTGATTTTTGCACGATTGAATACAAATTGGCCAATACACCCTGCAATTTATAGCTCAATTTATAGCTCAATTTTTTGTGGGAAAGGCTCAGTATCAGCACACCCCCGTAAAACAGGTGTGGACCTTATTAGTCTAATTTTTAGAGACCTTCGGGTAGTGTGGGCGGCATGTAAGTTAAATAAATAAATAAATAAATAATTTCATATTTATTTATATAGTTAGTTAGTTACTTAGTTAAACAGCTAGGAAGAGTATTTATCCAAGTGGCAAAAAAGTAGCAGGTGCCAAAAGACAGACTGTATAAAATATCAGGTCAAAACAAAAGAAAAATAAAACATAATGAAGACAAAAATGTTGTGGCATCTTAAAGACTAACTGCTATTTTTAATGTAAATGCAAGCTTTCATTGACAAGTCCACTTCCTCCAAGAAATTAGGAGTTAGTCTTTAAGATACCACAACATCTTTGTTTTCTTTATTTATTTTCATGTTTTTATGTTTTGTTTTGGCCTGATACGCTAACACAGAGTGCCACGGCTAACTCTTCCAAAACTGCAACTGTATAAAACAGAATTTATGTCCTTTGGTTTTCTTCTGGGCCTGGACTGGGGCTGTGCGGCTCGCCCAAGGCTACACAGGTTGGTCTTCTCTTGGGATGCAGCAGGGAACTGACACACGCCCCCCCCCCAAAGATATGTAACTCACTGAGCTTTCCTGCCAGCACAAATTGTAAGCTTTCTTATTTTCCTAGACAAGAAGTCTGAATGTGATTTCCAACCAAGGGTAAAGTGTGTTCCACTGTTGCCAGCCCTCACTACCAACAATGATCAGGACTGAGGCTGAGAATGAGTGGTTTGCTACTGTTACCTAGATGTCACTAATTTAGAAATGTAGGTGATATCTTTATTGGATCAGTGAGAAAAAAAATCAACTAGATTACTGGATGGTAATCCATTTTCATCATGCTAACTATCAAAGTTTCATGGCATGGTGGTTGTTCATGCCACAGAAATATTCTTGAGCCGTATGCAAACTGCTGGTGGGGGGTGGGGTTGGAAACTCTTCCCCAAACAGCAGCTTGGAATTTTTTTCTCTCATCACTTCTAACAGAGAATCGCCAAGCAAGCTGCATTCCACATACACCCCAATATTATTGTATTCTCACATTACTCACTGTCCATAATCCTGTAATGGTTTCTCTTCTCCAGCAGACACAAAGGATATCTATGAAAGCACCCTCCTCTACGAAAAGGAAAAAGCAGCACAGTTATCAGGAGAGGAGGAGGAAGAGGTGGTGGCTGATATATTGCAGAAGCTCTGTGTGAAACCTAGGGTAGATCTTGAGGTAACTTGTCACTTTCATTTATGTATTGCTAAAGATTTTCACTCACTGTTTGGTGCCCCCTGTGTTGGGCACGGAAACCTGTAGTCCTTCATGTTCCCATGTTCCCTCATCATTGGCCAGACAGTGTGGAATTGATGGGCATTAGAATGCAAATAACTAGAGGGCCGCATGCCTCCCAGCCCTGCTCTGTGTGAACTCCCATGCTCTTGGTAATTTGAAGTGATGCCATTCAGACATAGGTTTCCTTTGACAATGAGAACTATGCCTTCACTCTCGAAAGACTATGGTAACATGCTCTGAATAGTGGAACAGTGTCTAGTGTGACTGAGAAGTCCGATTCGAGAGTGACAATCCCTTCCCCTGTCCAGCTCCCTGGTTTTGCTGCTTTTGGGACTGCCTCTTTGCCTCAGCTTGCTGGACAAGGATCTCTTCAAATTGGGAGAGGCCGTGATGCAACGCCTGCCTCCAGGCTGAGCGCTCAGATGTCAAGGTTTCCCATCTGTTGAGGTCTATTCCTAAGGCCTTCAGATCCCGCTTGCAGATATCCTTGTATCGCAGCTGTGGTCTCCCTCTGGGGCAATTTCCCTGCACTCATTCTCCATACAGGAGATCTTTTGGAATTCAGCCGTCAGCCATTCTCACGACATGCCCGAGCCAACATAGACATCACTGTTTCAGTAATACCCATAGTGTGCATTGAGAATAAGGAAGCAATGTGTCCTCATTTGTGTCCTTCTTGAAAGAGAGCAGGGCTCTGTTTGTGGTGCTGTGGGAAGACCGTCTTTCCATTCAAATGGGTCCTCTAATTGGGTTGCTGTCCAATCCAAGTGCTGTATACAGGTAAAAGAACAGTAAGAAAGAAAAGCTGGTCTTGGCGAGTGTGCTGTCAGGGCCATTGGGAATTAATCTTCAAGTGCTCAGGCATGAATTGGAAAGCCTGGCCCATCCAAGTCGAGTTTAAAGCTAAAGTACCACAGGAGGAAAGAGCAGGCCCTTAAACCTGGCCATTACTATTTAGCATGTGGACACTGAATTGAACAGGCACTCCTGATACATCTGGATTCTACAAGAATGATTCCCAGCGGTTAAAGTAGAATTAATTAGACTGCTATAATCCACATCTACACAGTTATAGAAGTTCAATTACACTTTCACTGCCATGAATCAAATTTGTTGAGGCACTCAGAATTCCATGTTGTTCTTCAGCCGCTAAAGCTGATGTTCCAGTGCAACAAAGCCAAGTAGCTAATTTGCATTTTAAATGAATTAGCACATTTATGCAACTGTGAGCAACCAGTTTTACATATTATGAAAATCAAATGCATTAATTGTTGCATTTGTATACTAATACATTTTCATCTTTGGCACCACTTATATTTATAAGCACTGATTTGAGATAAACTGTGTGGTACAATAGTTACCATATAGTACAAATGAAATTCAACAAAAGACTCAAATTGAAATAAACCCCTGTTAAGTATTATTCAATATCTTTCAGCCAAACCTAGATTACAGGATTGTTGCGAGAATAAATTAGGGCAGAGAAACCTAGTTGCCAGGTATGCTACTAGTGCGTACAGTAGTGCCTCGCTTAGTGACATTAATCCGTTCTGGACAAAATGTTGCTAAGCGATTTCATCGCTAAGAGAAATTAAAAAGCCCATAGAAACGCATTAAAACACGATTAATGCGTTCCTATGGGCTTAAAAACTCACCTTAAGCGAAAATCCTCCATGGGGCGGCCATTTTCGGTGCCTCTTAAGCGAGGAAACACAGCGGGTGGCCATTTTGTTTACCCAGTGACCATTTTGAAACCGCCGATCAGCTGTGCAAAAATGGGCACTTTGCGATGATCACTTCCTCGCGATCATCGCAAAGTGAAAAAATCCCATAGGGACCATCGCAAAGGATCACAAAAGCAATTGCAAAAACCCCATTGCTAAGCGATTTCATCGCTCAACAGAGCGGTCGCTAAGTGAGGCACCACTGTATATATAAAAAAGTGATTTATTGGTTTCCGGTAATATTCTTCTCAGATAATCAACATTATTTACCATAATTGATAGACAAAACAATTACATTACCAAATTAACAAACAACACAGTATGACAACATCATAGGAACTACCCATAAGTGACACATTACCATGTGATCTGCGAGGGGAAATTAATTCAAACTATAGGCATTATGGGCAAAATATGTATGATTTCCTTCTTAGTTTGTATATTTCCAATTTCCTACAAGCAAAGGTAAATTTCTGAATTATAGGTGCTCACCATTAAAAGATAGATATGGTATTCTCTCTCTCTCTCTCTCTCTCTCTCTCTCTCTCTCTCTCTCTCTCTCTCTCTCTCTCTCTCTCTCTCTCTATCTATCTATCTATCTATCTATCTATCTATCTATCTATCTATCTATCTATCATATTTTTCTGTGTATGACACTTTTTACTTAAATAATTGGACAAAAAATTGAGGGTCGTTTTATACATGGAAGGCAGCCACTTTCCCTGCCTTTTGCAAAGCCACAGGATAATGCAGCCATGAAAGGGTGGCACGATTGCACCCCTTTGATCCTGAAGCAGCCATGAAAGGGCGTCAGGATCAAAGGGGTGCGATCGTGCAAATGTTCTAATTTTCTAATTTGGGGGTTAGAAAAGGGGGGGGTCGTCTGATACATTGGGTCGTCTTATAAATGGAATCATACAGTATCTGTCTGTCTGTCTATATGGAAGATGCTGTTTTGTTTTATGCAAAATTTTGTTTTAAGCAAAGTTAAGGGCTAGAGAGAAAGTCTGTGTTATTATTCTTTTATCTTAAATTATAGCTTTGAGAATATTAGAGAAAACAAGACCATCTCAATATATTTTATTGACCAATAGCCAGAGAGAGGTGATGATTAGAGATGGAGGTACAGTGGTGCCTCACTTTATGATCGCTCCGTTTAACGACAAAATCGCATTACAGTCGACCCTCGACTTACAGACGGCTCGACTTACAGACTTTTCAAGTTGCAGACTTCTCTGGTTGCAAAATTTAGATTCGACTTGCAGCCGGAGAATCGACCTACAGACCAGAAAAAAACCAAAATGGAACAAAAATAGAATAAAAACTGCCAGTTGTGGGATTAATCAGTTTTCAATGCATTGTAGGTCAATGGAGATTCGACCTACAGACTTTTCGACTTACAGCCACTGTTCCAATACGGATTAATTCCTTAAGTAGAGGGTCCACTGTACGATTAACTTTTTGCGATTTTACTATGGGGGAATTTCGCTTCGCGATGATCGGTTCCCTGCTTCGGAAACCAATTCTTCGCAAAACGATGATTTTCCTCCAGCTTATCGGAAGTTTCTAAATGGCCGCCGGGTAAACAAAATGGCCCCCCGCTGTTTTCTGGGATGGATTCCTCGCTGCACAGGCAGCGAAAATGGCCACCTTATGGAGGATATTCACTGGACGGTGAGTTTCCAGCCCATCGGAACATATTAAATGAGTTTTAATGGGTTTCTATGGGCTTTTTAATTTCACTTTACGTTTCCGTTCTACAGCGATTTTGCTGGAACGAATTAACGTCGTAATGTGAGGCACCACTGTATTTGTATTCATATACAATTACAAATATTCCCCTCATAGCTGAAGTTAACAAGGGTCTGATGGTGCTGCCGGACATGTGAGTGGACTCCCCAGGCAAGGGGAGAGAGGATGAGTCTCCCTGCATGGCTACCTACCGAGTGGCCAACCAAGCAGGAAGAAAACGGGGCTCCAGGAGTGATTGGAAGGATGAGTGAGGCTGCTGGCGCCGCCAGACGTGTGAGTGGATGCTCCTGCCTGAGGGGGTGGACCCTCGTTAACCCTAGCTGCTTACTTGTATACGACTACCCCCATCGCTAGTGATGATCTAAGGCAGGGGTGAGCAATTAATTTCTATAGGGGGGCACATGAAAAAGCTGAACTGTGTTCAGGGGCCGAACCAACTTTACTTAAAAATAAAATGAAACAGTGTTATGATTGTTTTTATTTTAAATTTGTTAATCTTCACAAATACTAAAGAGTTTTTTGTGGTATGTTAAAGATAAGCAACGGATCAACTTTAGACAAAAAGCTATACAGTGGTGCCTCGCATAATGAGCTCCCCATTTAACGACGAATCCGCATAGTGATGTGGATTTTGCGATTGCTTTTGTGATCGCACTGCAATGTTTAAATAGGGCAAACATTGCATTGTGATGATCAGTAAGTGTTTCGCTTACTGATCTTCACATTACGATGTTTTAGAACAGCTGATCAGCGGTTCCAAAATGGCCGCCACGTCAACAAAATTGCTGCCCGCAGCATTTTCGCGCCGATTCCTCGCTTAAACAGTGTTTAATGCGTTCGTATGGGTTTTTTTGCCCCGTATAGCAACGCTTCCGGATAGCGACGATTCATCCGGAACGGATTATCGTCGCTATGCGGGGCACCACTGTAAATGGTTTTGATGTTCAAAACTGTATGCAGGCCGGATAGGAGCGGCTTGCGGGCCGCACTTTGCCCAGGTCTGATCTAAGGCCTAAGGAGCCTCATGGCACAGTGGTTAAACTGCAGTACTGCAGTCAAATCTCTACTCCCAATCTGTGTTCAGTCCCAACAGATTCAGGCAGCCTTCCATTCTTCCGAAGCGGGTAAATTGTGTACCCAGCTCACTGATAGGTGTGTGTGAATGTGTAGCCTGCATGATTAAATTCTAAACCTCCCAGAGATAGCTTGAAGCAGCACACTTTAAGGCAGCAAAAATTTAATATCATGAAGGAGTATAAAATTGATTTGTTTGGGGAGGGTAATTTTATTGTCAGGTTTGGGGAAATGTACTTGTTACATTTTTTGTGTTGTGCCAAAATAAAGTGGCTCCCTTTGGATGCACCAGGAATTGGGTAAGAGAGCATCATTTTGCTGCCCTGACCTAGGCAGCAAAATGTTTTGGTATCTAACTATCTGCTGGCCTTTTATGACATTGCAGATCTGATGTCTGAGGCAGCTGCCTCGTTCTCCCTCATGGTAGAGCCAGTACAGACTATTGGTATGAAGAATAAATACATCGCAATGAGTGATGGCCCTTCTTCTGTTGTTGGGCTTTGGAGGGAACCGCTACTTTGCTTCTATGGGCCTTCAAAAGAGGGGTGAATAATATGCATGATTTGGTATTGAACAGACGGTCTCCTGTGCTCAGTATCCTCTGTGTGGGCTGTGTCTATTATATGGACATAGTGTCCCTATTATACTCTTAGTTCACACCCACCCCCTTCCTTCCTATCTCCATCTCTTTCTTGAAAAAAATGCCCTTTTTTGGGGGTTCAAAAAAGCCTGATGGGAAATGTCCACATCATTGCCTGGGAAACCATTTCTTTAGTAGCCATCTATAGTCTTATTTCTCCCATATATTGTTGTGGCTTTCAATGGGGTGAGATTATGTGTTTTGTTCACAAAACCCCAAGAATAAATAACAGGGGACTGCAGGGAGAAACCCTCCGCAGCAGAGGAAAAGCACGTCACTCAACAGAGGAGCTTTGCAGAGTCAGTTTCCCAAACCCATTGTGAGAACAGATGAGATTTAAATGCAGATCAAGTAATGGGCCATTAAATAAGCAAATGTGTTGGGCTGCAGGGGGAAGTGGGAGGGAAAGCTGTTTTGGAGATGGATTGCCAGACCAGTCAACAGAGCCTGGAGCCCAAAGAGCTGGAGCGAGCTTCGATTCCCATCCCCTTGTTGTGAAAGGATCCTTAAGGGTTCTGATGGATACATAACAGCCCATTAGAATATGTTTCTCATTAAAATAAGTAACGTCCAGATTAGATTATCTAATTCAGTGGTTACCGGTCTTGGAGCAACAGATGTTCTTGAACTAAAACTCCCAGAAGTCTTCACCAGTAGCTGTGCTGGCCGAGGTTTCTGGGAATTAAAGTCTAAGAACATCTGGGGACCTAAGGCGGAGAAGCACTGATCTTGTTAACTAATTAATTAGTTAATTAACTGGATCCAGTGTAATCAATGTAAAGGATTGTGAAGATCCAGGCTGAAGTTTTGGCTTCGCCATAAAACTCCTATGGTGGCCTTCAACCAGCCATGCTTGCTCGGCCTGGCCGATTTCATAGGACTGTTGCTGTGAGGATAATTGAAAAAGTGCATATGGCACCGTCTTGGGCTTGAAGAGTCTGGGAAACAGACAGTGCTTGGTTTCAAACCCCCTTTTTTGAGAACGTAAAATCCAGCTGTCTTCATCTTTAGGACAAACAATATATTTAAAGCAGTGCAAAATACTGTATTAAATTATGATTGCATTTAATTATATTGGGAAGTAGTTATAATAGAAAATCAGATATTAATAGGTAAGTTTTAAAAATCAATAAATATCTCACTCACTCGGTCAAGGAGCACGTTATGCATTAGCTGTCAAGTTTCTGAGTTTGATCAACCGGCAGATTGTTGCAGCCCTGGTTTGCACTGCAAACTCTTTACAATGTTGTATAGTTGTGTACCAAAGGCAGGCACTTCAGTAAAGACCCTGTGAGCTAACAGAATGCTCAGCATTTGTCGAAAAAGGAGTGCCTATCCCTCACTTCCAAAAGCAACAAAATATGTAGTTTGGATCTCCAGCCAGCACTAGCTTTGAAGTCTGGCAATAAATTTTTTCCCATCAAAGAGAGTGAGAGAGAGTAGGAATGTGAAGAAAAGGTAAAAAAATTATGATTTTGACCAATTACATTGTTTTTTTACAGCAACTAATCAAAGGTTTCTGATCAACTTCAGAATTATTCTGTTTGTAGGTTGTGTTTTTTTCAAAAGTTTCCCCATGCGGTCCGTGACCCCTTTGATGTATGGCAGAAATACTTTATTTGTGGGTGGCTGTTTTTCTTCTTCAGTTCGGTGTTGTTTTCTTGGTTTGATGGCTCTTGTGATTTCATTTTTGGAGTAGCCATTTGCCTGTAGGGCCCAATTCAGATGGTTGAGTTCAGTGCTGAGAAACTGAGCTTCACAGTTCCGATTTGCCTGGTCTACCAGTGTTTTGATTATGCCTCTTTTTTGCTGTGGGTGGTGGTTGGACATTTTGTGTGGGTGGGTTTTCTGTAGACCTTGTGTCCAGGTCGGAGGTCAGTTTTGCGTAGGACCATGACATCTAAGAACGGGAGTTGGCCCTCTGTTTCTTTTTCCATGGTGAATTGTATATTTGGGTAGATGCTGTTGAGATGGTTGAGAAATTCTTCCAATTTTTCTTCACCGTGACTCTAAATTGCAAAGGTGTCATCCACATATCGGAACCAGACTGTGGGTGCGAGGAGTGCAGAAGCCAGGGCTAGTTTTTCAAAATGCTCCATGTAGAAGTTTGCTATAACCCACAGCAAAAAAGCCTATCTCACAGCCATAAATACTGCATTCCCAAGCCAACTACACCAGAGCACAGGTTGTTGTCCTCTGAAGATGCCGGCCACAGAGAATGGTGAAACGTTAGGAAGAACAACCTTCAGAACACGGCCAAAGAGCCCGAAAAACTAAGTCACTCAAATTTTTAACTCTTTCATGTATAATTATATACAAAACTTCCATTTTTTTTCTTTCCAGTCTGCAGAGCTATTCATGACATTGGTGTTTGAGCTTCGGCATCTCTCTTCTGATGCTTTAATGAGCCTGTGGCAGAGATCTTCATCAAAGTGTCAAGATGACTGGTAAGATAGCTCCCACCCCAACTACAACAATGATCGAAAGGACCAGAAATATGAATCCTCAAGGGTACTTGTAAAAAGGTTGTTCAGGTTAGGCTTGACACAGCTGGTAGTCAGCTGCAAGATTTTCTCTGCTCATTTCAATATGTATCCTCTACCGTGATTTCTCGAAAGTAAGACAGGGTCTTATATTAAGTTTTGCTCCAAAACACGCATTAGGGCTTATTTTCAGGGGATATTTTATTTTTTCATGTACAACAATCATACAGTCATGTCATCTTCTTCTGGTTGCTGCCCAATGGTGGAGGGCGGGGTTTCACTTACCTTATTTTTTGGGTAGGGCATATATTACAAGCATCCTGAAAAATCATACTAGGTATGTCCTCTGAAGATGCCGGCCACAGAGACTGGTGAAACATTAGGAAGAACAACCTTCAGAACATGGCCAAAGAGCCCGAAAAACCCACAACAACCAATCATACTAGGTCTTATTTTCAGGTTAAGTCTTATTTTCAGGGAAACAGGGTAGTTATTTCCAACTTGTGAGGGCCCTCCCAGGTTTTTCTATATATAAAGTACTCAGAAGTGGTTTACCATTTGCTTAATAGGGTAGTCCTCTGAGATTGTACAGCTTGTCCAGTGCTACACGGGTAGCAGACCTGTAAAGTCATTAGCCATACACCCTCCAAGTAATTTTATCAGGTCCCTCTTGAAAGAGGCATCGAGGGGATTCAAACTTTCAGCCCCAGATCCTATCTTAGTGAAGCATTTGTCTTACACGTAGAAGCAGTGCTCCCTTAAAGAGAGAAAGACATCTGTTTTTCCTAGCAGGAGGAAAAATAGCTCTCACTGCTGTATCTTGCAAATTAGCTTGTTCTGCTTTGTAATTGGTCGTTGGAAGGTAAGCAGAGGCTTAATTTGCAAGTCTGATTACTTGTGCATATCTTTTGAAGACAATGGTGCTAATAGCAGGAAATGCACAATCCTTCTAACATTTAGTTTCACCTTTAGCTACTGTCAATAAGAACCTTTAAATTAAAATATTCTGGTTTTTCTGGCCTCATCCCTTTATACGCATTAAGAGCCTCACCCACCACCTCAGGAACATTTCTGAAACTGAATTTTTTCCCTCTGGTTGGAACAAATTCCTCATTTTTGTCTTCAATTCACTTGCCATGAAGACCCTGGGATTAACTTTTGCAAGCTCTTCTCCCAATTCCACAAACATAAATCAGCAAAATTAGAGGGGGGGAGGGAAAAAGGGCAACAGATTAACCGTTTTGTTTCAGTGAGCTTTTGTGGATCAAAACTCACTTCCTCAGACCCATGACTGGAATCCTGTTGTCATCAGATAGGACAACAGGATTCAGCTGTGTAGTTTCAAGTGCCATGGGAGCTCACACTGAAACAAAGCTCTAAATTTGAAGTATGGTTAGCCAATCCAATAGATTTGGGATGTGGGCCTCCTCATTTGCAGTAGCCACTGAATCAACTTTAACTGATTCCATTGAGAAGAACCCTCTTCCTCTTTTTCTGCTTGAACAACTCACAGCTCAAGAATGGGGGACTAGTCATAAGTAGAGATGGGGACAAATATAAAAATGGATTGTTTTTTCAATGAATATAGCCGATTCATTAAATATTCACCGGTCCCTATTCATAAAAATATAAATCTAGACCAGGGGTCTCAAACTCATTTTACCTGGGGGCCGCTGGAGGCAGAGTCTGGGTGAGGCAGGGCCGCATCACATTTTCTGCCAAGCGGAGCAAGAGCCCGAGGAAGCCGCCCAGGAGTTTCCTTAGCCCAACTGGGGCTCAGAGGAGGAGGAGGAGGAGGGGTGCGCGAGCCCTCGTCACCGGCCACGACCCCCTCCGGCTCCTTCTTCACTACCACCAGCAGCAGTAGCAGGACAAAGAAGAGGAGAAGGGAGGGAGCGCCGGTGACCGCCTAACCGGGGGTGAGATGTGGGAGGAGGGCACAACATAAAATTTAAAAAATACACCTCACAGAATTGCCTTGCCAAAGGAGAAAAGCCCCATCAGTACCCGCAAAATTAAACAGAACGGGGTGCCCCTCACAGGTGCATGCATGCACACAAGCACGCACGCACGCACGCGCGCGCGCGCGCGCGCGCACACACACACACACACACACACACACACACACACACACACACACACACACACACACGGAGGTCCGGCAACCTTCCTCTGAGGGCCCCCCTCAAAAAAAGGCGTACTCAGCAGCAGCAGCTACTCCCACCACGACAGAGGAGCAAACGTGGTGAGGCGAGCCCAGGCAGCCTCCAGAGCTGAGGCGGCTGAAGCAGGACGAGGAGGAGGAGGAAGCACTGCTGAGCGCTGAGGCGGCCGCTGGCCAGGCTGGTGCTGGGGGTGCCGAGAGAGAAAGAGAGCCAGAGAGCCGCTTACCTGGAAGAGGAGGTGGCGGTGGTAGCTGCTGCTGGTGGCTTGGAGGTGTTCTTCGAGGACGGGCCAGGAGTGAGCTCCGCTCTCAGGCATCACTCGGTGGCGGCTCAGGCGCTCGGGGAAAAGGGCCAGCAGTGCGCTTCGCTCACCGACAATCCCCCAAGACAACGCCTCTTGCACCTTTTGCCTCAGTGCCCCGATGGGGCCCAAAAGCCTGCTTTCTGGCTGCCAACTACCTCAGTGCCCAATGGTGCAAGACACGGTACTTTGCTGCTGCCAACTATCTGCCACTTTGCTGCTGCCTTGTGCCTCAGTGCCCGATGTGGCCAAAAAAGCCTGCTTTCCTGCTGCCTTTTCCCTCAGTGCCCGGAGGAGCAAAAAAGCCTGCTGTGCTGCCAAATACCTTCTTGCCTCCAGTCCTCCTGAGGGCAAACTCTACTTCACTGGCAAATGTAATGTTGTGCTGAGCTGAAGACAAACTGAATGCCTCTTGCGTGCCTCTGCAAAGGGACCTCTCATCCTGCTGGGGCTAAATATAACTCCCTCAATGCCATGAGCTTCTGTGCTGTGTGGTAAACTCTCCTGGGGGAACCTGATTTGTGGGTGAATAACTTGGAGTTCCAATATCCAATCTTCACCAAAGTTGGCAGGCGTGTTTGGGAAAGACATAGGAAGCTCCGTTGTGATCCTGGATTCTCTAAGTACCTGGGGGAGCATTCCTGGGGGGTCCCATTTGTGACTATATAACTTGGGGGTCCGTGACCCAATGTCCACCAAATTATCAGGAGTTGTAGGAAAGTGTCTGAGGAAGCCTCCCTGCAAATTTGGTGTCTCTAGGTCATCTGGGGCCAGTGTTATAGCCATTTAAAATGCAGATGAATTGACTGATTCATCGATTCATCAAGGGATATTTGTATATTCGTATTCATTGATCCGTTAATCTTGATGAAGAATGGATCAAAACAAATCGACGTTTTTAAAATTTGTCCCCATCTCTAGTCATAAGCTGTTGCTTTTATTTTGTAGCAAGCAAGTCTCGCTAGTCAGGTATCTGTCTTACTGTTGAATTTATTTGATATACGTTTGCCCAAGATGTGTCTTCAATAAACCTTTGGTTTATTAACTGTTCGTACTTTCATTTTAGCTACTCAAGCTTCACGGAAACAGGAAGTGATTGATTTGTTTGTTCTGCTTTTTTTTTTTTAAAGACTATTCTTTCCACTGGATCAAGTATGATATACTGTTTTCCTCCTTTTTATTCCCCTTTCAGGCAACCTCTCTCAGATGCTCTCCCTTCCTGCACAACTGAAGCCTGTGTAGTCCTGATGAAAGAACTGATTGTTTCTGGAAAAGTGGGAGAAGAAAAAATGGAATCTTTCTTTCAGTTGCTTTCCTTCATTCCTGAACCAACTGCAGGGATGATTGATGCTCTAGCTGTAAGGAGAACAGTTGATCACTTAACATAAAACCCCACTTCGCCTTTCTCATTGAGACACCTTAAGTATATGTACATAATTGGGCAGATCTCAGAAAAGTTAGATTTTTGGACTACACCTTCCAGAATCACCGTCTGCATGGCTAGTAGAGGATTCTAGAATATGTACACCAAAAAGTAACATTTTTCCTTTTCTGTGATTGGTTTGAACCATAGAGCAGGTGTAAGCAACCTGGTGCCTTTGACGTGTTTTGGACTAAAACACCGATAAGCACTAGGAAACCTGAATGATGATCAGGAACAATGTGAGTTGTAGTCCAAAATATCTGGAAGACACTGTGTACCAACAGATTCATAATTTTGTGATATGTCTGTATGGACTCTGCCTGATTACAAGTTCAAAGACATGAACTCAAAATCATAAGAATAGAAAGTATCCTCTGGTGACTTGATTTAGATGAAGGCAGGCTATTGATCTATCCTACCTAAGCAGTTAGAGATAGAAGAAGCAGCGGGGTCAAAGTATTTGTCCCACCTTGTCCATTTTTTATTCCTGACTTCCTGGCAGGACCGCTGGAGATCATCTTGTCTAATCCCCTCTTTAAGTCAGAATGTGCCATCCAGAGTACATGACAACCCCTAAGTATTTGAGGGCTGGTCAATACCAACCAGTTAGCATATAGAGTACGCAGGAATCTTGCAACTACTGCATCCTCAAGAGACAGCAATGTAAATACCTCCGGCAAAGGTGTCCTGTAATCATTAGGACATCATCTCCAAAGGGAGAGCCTTCAAAATATTATTACTATTAGGAAATGTTTCGTAACGTTTAGCTGTTTCACTGTTAGGGGCAAAGGAAGCAGTTTTGGATTTTGGAGCACCAGAAACATGCCTGCATCATCTTGCATTTAACACCCCTTCAGATAAAGACTACTATTAAACCATATCCTGTTTCATTGCCAGTCAGCTTGATGAGATTTTGACTTAACGTTAGAAAGAACTTAACTGTAAGAGCTGTTCAACAGTGATGTAGCCATGGATTTCCCTTCATTGGAGATTTTTTTTTCCAATAGAAGTTGGATTGCCGTCTATCTAATGCAGGAAATTTGTGGATTTCTTGCATTAGTAGAAGTTTGAATTAGGTAACCCTTGGGGTCACTGACAAGTTTACAGTTCTGAGATAAATATAGCAACCCCATTCTGTTTTTTGTGCTGTAATCAGTATATATATGTCTGTGTGTATTTTTTGTGTCTTGGTTTTCCAGCCTCTGCTACAACTATCAAGAGAAACACAGAGTGCCTTCTTAGGAATAACTGCCTTAGTGAATCACTTCTGTTCCATGAGAAATAACTGTGACCAAGAACCTGCTGTCCGGGGTGTTATGAAGAATCTTGAACAACATCTGGGGGAAAAATGTACCTTGCATAAATCGGAGGGAATTGGTCAGGTAGTGTTTATCATATTGGTGGGCGATCTCCTTCAGCTCAAAGGCCAAATTCAGTTTAATTTCTTTGAGGAATATTCTGAATTTGGGGAATGGGGGCAAAGACAAAAAGGTGGGATCAAAAATACCAATATATTTTATCTTAATAACAGTTATATGCTGTCACGTTCCAACTTACGGCGAACCTCAGCACTCTTGAGACTGTGAAGTCTGCCCAAGATAACACAGGCTGGGTCTCCTCTTGGAAGACATGGTTGGGAATGGAACTCCTCAGCCCTGTCTCCTGCACTCAGTTCACTGAGCTAGGCAGCTATGGCCAGTGGTATGCCTCAGGAGAGGTATTCCAACCTTTCAGAATGGAGGAAACGCTTCACAAAAATAGGGGAATGATGATGGCATGGGAAAGGAGACATGGTTGCCAGGGAAACCATGTAGGGCCAAATTGGGATGAAGCAGCTGACATTCTCATACTAGTTTATCTGGTAGTTTAAGAGTGGGAAACTTTTTTTTGTACTCAAAGGCACACTGCTGGGGGTGGGGGTGGGAAACAACCTCAATTACTTCATTTCCATGATGTCCCCAGACATACTTATGGTCCTCTGTGAATCACTTCTTAATATGACTAGAGTAGGGGGTATGGAAAATATTTGGACTTCAGCTCCCCTAATCCTTGTCACTCCTCCCTAGGGCTTCTGGAAGTTGATGTCCAAAGGATGTAGTAAGCCAAGCCCTTGTCCCTGGGTTAAAGCAGTACATTCAAAAGACACCTCACTCAATTCATTTTGGATTTTCAGGTGGAACTTATTTTAAAAGCAATTGGAAATGCAGGACTGGCAGCAGCACCTCTCGAGCCTGTCCTGAATTCCTGTGCAAGATGGAAAAATAATCCCATCGAAATCCGCCTGGCTGCTATAGAGGCCTACCGACGTATTCCTTGTACAGTCAATGTAGGTGGCATATAATTATAATCAGTGCTGTTTTATTATTATGTTGAACAAAACACATGTAAAGCCTGTTGGCGGAATGATGGGAATGAATATGGAAGAAAGGGTGGCACCTCAGGCATCAAAAGGAAAAAAGAGAAGAGAATGTGTCACCAAAAGAGAAGAAAAACAACAAAGAGTCCCACATTGCATTTTAGGACTAACAGGTAATAGTTGGCAGAAGCTTTCATGGACTATATAGCCCATTTCTTCTGAAGCAAAGTGTATGCCAAATAAAACTTGTTTCAAAGATGCTGGAGAACTCTTCGTTGTTTTTGCAACAGACTAACATGACTTACTTAAAAAGAGAGATGTGTGATTAAAAAACAACAACCCTAGTATCTATTTATTTAGAGTCCATCATGCGAATCCCAATTTAAGTGACTATTATGCCTACGTATTCCATCTAGTTCTGAGTAAAGACAAAGGAAGTTGAAATATTTAAAATTTTCAATGATAATCAATGGGAGCCACATTTTTGTATCACACTTGTGAATTCCAACTCCAGTTGAGCAGTCCATTTTCCAAAGTGTGCAGTGGCAGCCGGAACCAGCTGCGAACATTTGGTGATTCATTTCTCTTATAGAAAATAAGAACATCTAACTTGATGTCTTCAGGCCACTTTTCCTATCTTACAAGGCTGTTCTGAGTTGAAAATGTGGTATGGATACATGTTACCCATCCTGATAATCTTGTTCACTTTTTCTTTGTTTGTTTCTTTATTTAGCATGATGTACTAATGCATCTGTATCTAACTTATGATGAGGATGTAGAGATAAGAATTGCTTCTTATCTTATGTTAATGAAGTGTCCAAACAAAGAATTATTTAATCAAGTGAAATTCACTTTGCAAGAGGAGAGATCCAGCCAAGGTGAGACGAGGCCCTTGGATTATTCAGGTTCAATCTACTTAGACCCAAACTTCAAGGATTAAATCCAACAGCTGATCCTAATCATAGCAGACCGATTGAATCAATTGCTGAATGCTAAGTCAGCGCTTACATAAAGGGTATCTATCACAAAATGCACAGAACAGCACAGTGCAGTGCTGTCCCCAGGCATTTTGGGGTTATTCTGGATTGTTCTAGTATTTTTTGTTGTAGATTTGAATAGATTGTTACAGTATGGAAAGAACATTTGTACCTAGAGATACTGGGATACTCTGGGTAGTCCTGGTACTGCTTGTCTGCACACATCCAGAATTTCTCCATGACGTCTCACTTACAATATTGACTACCATCTCTGCCTTTTCCCTACCTATTTTGCTCTTCCCTCGTTGTTTTATTCACCCATCATTTTCATATCTACATATTTTCATGGAAGTTTTAAAAAAATTGTTTTCCATTTTTGAGTTATGGTACAAAAGTGATAACGTTTTTAAAAAATTAAAGAATAGAATGCAGGAACAGTTAATATCACAAGAAAATTCCATAGGAGTAGCAATAAGATGTGGAAGGGAATAGACTGACTGGTAGAAACATGAGGAAACATCATCAAATAACATATACTCACAAAATGCATGGTACTGGGGTCCACTTGAGAAGACTGGGTACTAGGGCAGATTGGAGCAACGCAGAACAAAAACCTGGAATGCAAGGGGATTTTTTTGTCTTGCTTTGACTCTGTTGACAGTAGTTTCAACCTTGTGTCATGTGGACACCAAGAAGGAGTACCAGTAACATGACACAAGGAGAGCTGAGCAAAGGCTCAGTATGGATGGGCCCTACATTTCTTTGGCCAAAATCCTGTTGCTCAGTGTAGTAAATTGTACCAGAATAGATCCACTGAATCAGTGGGGATTTGGAGAGTTAACTTCTCTGTAAGGGCTCAATCACACATGAGAGATTAAACCCAGTTATACCAATTCTTTTCATATCTCTGTTGTGCCAATACATTTTTCCAGTAGTCACATGGTATATATATATTGGCATGAGTGTTCACATTGTTTTGAACTGTATTGATTCATTTCTATCTATTTGAAGCATCATAGCAGGCTAGACTGCTCTTTAACTTTGTACTTATTCATTTTCTCTTCTGTTTCTTGGGGCAATCAGGCCTCCCCTTGTCTTTTTAACAAACTGATTAATAGAGCAATAGAGTGGTACAAACCTTCTCTCCTCCTCCTCCTCTTTTCCCATCCCTCCTTTACTCACTCATCCCCTTTTCCTTATTTCTTTGCATATCTATCCCTCTCAGTTCTTCATTTTCATTTTTCTATTCTCTTTTGCACAATGTCAGGAGGAGGAAGGGTTTTTTAAATACTTGCAAAGTATTGTGAAGACCAGGTTTTGTAAAAAAAAAAAAATAGAGAGGAGATGTTAATGCTACCTCTCTTTCTTTACAATTCAAAGCAGGAGATTTCCCTCTCTCAAACTTTCTTTCACCCACAAAGGAAGGGAAAAGTCTGTCTCCTTTGAGCTGTCTCCTTCTGATCAATGTATTCATGTTGTTTCTATGGTGGCAACAGGTGCTATTAGTGATTTACCAATAACTCTTTTTTAGAAAACAAAGCAATACAAAAAAGGGTACAAGTCAAAATGATCAAAGGAAATAAATCAATAGCAATGTTCATATACACTGAAATGATAAGGAATGAAGCAATACATCCGTACAACGTAAAACCCTCTCAGCAAGGGGGAAATAATCTGGGGCAAATGAATCAATGTTGGTCGTGTGTCATGGGAATGGAAAATTTTAAAACAATTTAAATAATGGCAATATCAGAATAACTGGGATTCTTTTGGCATGTGTAATCAAGCCCTAAGTTCCATTGATTCAAATGGGCCTACTGTAACTGCGATTTAGCATAGTAAGTTGTAGTTAGACTAGGCCCATTTGAATCAATTAAATGTATGAAGTAGTTGACTCAACAAATCCCCATTGATTAAATGGGTCTACCCTAGTGTCGCACTGTACTTTACTCTACTTTGAATTAGCAATAGGCTTTGTCCCTTAAAGATTTTGGATATCATTCTGTATAAAGATTTTAGCTATCATCCTGGAAATAAGTCTTGTTGAATTCAGCTGTACTTGCTTCTGATTAAACATAGAATTGATTTGACTGCATCATTTAGTCTGTAGTCCTATGTACATTTAAGTGGTAGTATGTAATGTTGAAGGGACGTGGTGGCGCTGTGGGCTAAACCGCAGAAGCCTGTGCTGCAGGGTCAGAAGACCAGCAGTCGTAAGATCGAATCCATGTGACAGAGTGAGTGCCCGTCCCAGCTCCCGCCAACCTAGCGGTTCAAAAGCATGCAAATGCAAGTAGATAAATAGGGACCACCTCGGTGGGAAGGTAAACAGCCTTCCGTGTCTAAGTCGCACTGGCCATGTGACCACGGAAGATTGTCTTTGGACAAAACGCTGGCTCTATGGCTTGGAAACGGGGATGAGCACCGCCCCCTAGGGTCGAACATGACTAGACAAAAATTGTCAAGGGCAACCTTTACCTTTACCTATGTAATGTTGGACTTAGTGAGTAGACATCCCTGGGACTACACTGTGAATGTAGTTTCAGGTTAGAATGACAATAAATAAATAAATATTCAAGTGGGCAGTCTCTTGCTAAGAACAACTTACTGAACACTGAGTGTACCCAGCCACCATGGGGGAGAATGGTATGGAGGGACCTCCTTGGGAAAGGCATGACTGGTTGGTTGAAACACTAACCCCAAGGACGTAGGTGCTATTCTTTGACCTGTACTTGTCTCTTCCTTGATTTAAGTGGGTTCCTTTGTATGGAGTCACCTTTCTGAGCTTTTGGAGACCGATGATCCACTGAAGCAACATCTCAAGAGTTTCCTGCCTGATGACATTCTGAGCAAAGAATTTGATCGGGAGATGTGGAAGTTTTCCTCTTATTCAGATGTTACCTTCCACTCAGGTAGATTTGACAGTAATGGTCTCTGTCATGGGACCTCAGTGAAAGCATGAATGACCCAATTAGAGCCTTATTATAGATTCAGCGTTACTTTTTGTACATCTGTGCAAAGGATAGCATGTGGCCAGATTCCTTTACAAGGAAAAAGAAATTCATATGAATTCTGTTTTTTATATGTGAAAAAAAGTCTTTAAAATCTTTTGCGTTCCCATTATTGGGAAGAAACCAGAAGTGCTGGAGGGTTTTTTGCTCTACTCAAATTCTATGTCTACATTTTCCATTGCAGGAACAGGAAGTGCCAATGTTGAGGCCAGGATAATCTTTTCACCTATGTCGTTCCTTCCTCGTTTGATAGTAACAAATTTTACAATCTACGTACTTGGAAGAGCTGTTAATATCTTGGAGGCAAGTTGTTTACCATGTATCAGCAGCTGAATTGCCTTGTGTATTGATACAGTTTGTAGGAATTGTAGTGATCCAATATTTTTGTTGAGACAGAATTTTAGGATTTGTCCTTGATCGTTCTGGAGTTGCTCTGTGTCATTCTGTTTTGTTGTTGTTGTTGCACATTTGAATAGATCGTCCCAATGTCACTGACCAGTCCACACATGAGGAAGGTATTCCTGGCTGTATGTATTCACTGGGATGCACAGAGTTGTCCTAGTACCACTTGTCAAAACACGTGGGGAATTTCTCCAACACAAATTGCCACACCCTCTTGCCTCTCTTCTCTTCCCTCTCCCTTCCTGCTTGACTCGTGCATCTTTGCTTTATGGCCTATCATTCTCAAAAAAATTTCCACCGTGCTTTTTGATTGTAATTTTTGAATGACGGAATTGTGAGAGCCAAACTATTTATTACAGATATTCTGTGCATCAAAGAGGGAAGTCCTTAAGTTTGTGTGTGATTTTTCATGCTTCCTGTAGCTTGCAAATTAGGGAGAATCTACATTGCTCATTTGCATCTCTGTCTTCAGCAATGCAAATAAGAGCAGTTCAGTACTACATAACAGTGACGTGGTTTTTGAATTGCTGTTCAGTTCTCACTAGCAAAGCCATCAGCTGTTTGGCACTGTCCAGGAAGTGTGAGAAGCAGTGGAGCTGAATCTCCTAACTGGGAGGAGGCCCCTTCCAAAATCCCAGCTGGGTGATTCAGCTCCCTACTTCCTCACTGTTTCCTGGGCGGCATTGAACAGCTGATGGTCAGCCCTTCAGCTTCTTGAGGCCACTTGGAAGCAGTCATGGCTGGGAATTACCCAGCCACCACCCACGCTGCCTGTCAAAATAGGTTAGTCATGGGCGGCGGGCAGGGGGTGATTGGGTGAGGGGTGCATAGGGGGGAAGGAGGACGAGAGAGAAAGGGAAAGGCGTGGAAGGGGGGAAAGGGACATGGGTGACGGTGGGAGGGTATGGGGACATGGGACGGGGTGGGTGCGTGGGCAAGCCAAGCAATGGGTGGGGGAGAGCTGCGCTTTTATTTTATTCTTCTAAATTCCTGCTATCTGGTATTGCACTGTATCAGATAGCAGGAATTTTATATAAGTGGCAGGAGCAGTCACATATGTGGAATCGATTATTTGGCATTCCACAGAATTGATTCCACATCCAGCACAAAATGTGGCTTTTTTATCAACAAGCAGCAGATAAATTGTTACTGATATCTGCCCTACCATTGGACTGACAGTAGCAGCAAATACTGGTGGCAGGGAGTAGCAGAGAGGTTGCAGATTGATTGCCATGTAGCCTTCCTTACCTGTACCCCTTAAGCTGGCATGATGCCCTCAGGTGACATGAAAGATACTGTGTCTCCCCGAAAATAAGACAGGGTCTTATATTAATTTTTGCTCCAAAAATGCATTAGGGCTTATTTTCAGGGGGGTGTTTTATGATTTTCATGTACAACAACTTACGTTTATTCAAATATAGTCGTGTCATCTTCTGGTTGCTGCACAATGGTGGAGGGCGGGGTTTCACTTAACTAGGGCTTACTTTTGGCTTATATTACAAGCATCCTGAAAAATCACACTAGGGCTTATTTTCAGGTTAGGCCTTATTTTGGGGGAAACAGGGTACTATCCCATATCTGGCAGCAAACTATGATTCAGCTTCCTGTCTGCCAGCCTCTGAACATGGAATGCAAAAGTGTGCATCATCTGGCATTTCAACTCATTTTTCAGCAAAATATTTTGGAATGGTCTGATATTCTTCTAAATATAGTGGCCTATATCTAATTACTAGTCCCAAGTACAGTAGAGTCACTGAATCAATTGCTGAATCAGTCTACTCTCTGGCTATGGATCACCAACTGAGTTAATGCATATGTACCATTTTGTAGCTTGGTGTAAGGTTAGAGAATGTGGAAGATGTTTTACGGAAGTTCTTTGGCCTGCAATCAGATCAAAATGCCAAAGAAAGAGACTCGAAGCCAGAACCTCCAGTGGAGAAGACCCATAAAACTCATCCAAATCATCTGACGTCTAAGAGATTCAGCTTCAGAAATGATCTTCCATCTAAAGGAAGCAAGTCCAAGTTAAAAATGGAAAACCAAAGCTGCCCTAATGGACAATCCAATAAGATGAGTGAGCTAGTGAAAAAGGTAACTTAAAATTCAAAATAAAATCCATTCAATTCTGATTTGTAATCAGTTAGCCCCAATTGTGCCACACAAAACATGCCTTGGGGATCAAACTGTACATTACAAGGAACACATCAATAAAAGGAGGATTCTTCATCGTGGTCTTCTGTGAATGCACACAAAGGGTTAATACCAGCGCCAGCGTTGGGCCTCTCGGAACATTCTCTAGCTCAGGGGTGTCCAACCTTTCATCTTCCCTGGGCCACATTAGAAGATGAAAGTTTGGTTTGGGCCGCACATACATTTGTTTTGGGCCGCATGGGGGGGCAGCCCTAGCCATCCTCTGCAGCCCCGCTCCAAGCGCGCTTACCACCAGCTGCGATCTCAGACAGCAGAGGCTGCCAGCTTCGACTCCGGCGGCTTTATGGGGCCGGGAGGGGGTCCACCTATTGACAGGGACGGCGCAGTGCAGTCACGCAGCCCCCTTGTTCCCTCCCCTCCCACTAGTTCCTTCCTTCCCTCTCTCCCCCTCTACTGTTGTGACATGTCCCGGCCACATTCCGGCCGCAAGCGCCGACAGTGTAACTTGAAACTTCAGAATTTTTTTAAAAATAAAAAATTGCACTGGGCCGCATTACGAGCTGACCTGGGCCGCATGCGGCCCTCAGGCCGCAGGTTGGACAAGCCTGCTCTAGCTGCAAGAGAAAAGTAACAATGTTTAGGACTACCCCTACTGCGCACGCCCAGCCTAACCGTCCCTCAGTTCCATTTTTCCGCCTAGCGGTTTGGAGCCTTTCGTTCTTAGCTGCGTTCTATTTGCGACCTGATTTTATTCCTTGGATTTTGACCTCGCTTAGCTCACGGACTACCCTAGCGCTTTCTCCCTTCAACTAGACGACTCGGTTTATTCTATTCTCCTGGCTTTTACTCGGACTGCTTACGGACTGCTTTGCCTTCTCCCTTAAACTAGTCGACGTCGGTTTTTTCTTACCGCCCTATGTCCCCTTCCGGGCCATTCAGCAGGTGTGTGGTGTGCGATCGCAAAATTCCCCACCAGGACGGCCACGATACTTGTTTGTATTGTTTGGGGGAATCACACAACTCCAAAACTTGCCCACACTGCAAAGCTTTTACTAAAGCCGCTCTTAAGGCTCGCCAGCAGCGCCTTAAACTTCATCTGTGGGAGTCAACGTTGTCTTCCATGGTGCCCTCGGAGGGGGAAATGGCTTCCACTTCTCGAGCAGCTCCTGTACAATCGGTCGTCTCCAAAGTTTCGAAAATGTCGAAAAAATCCGCGGCGTCGAAATCGGCCGCTCCTACTTCGAATCCCGAGCCCCCGGCCCCTGTTCCACCGAAAGCTAAACCGTCAAAGACATCTAAAGCCAAGGCAGCCGCCAAGCTTAAAGTGACATCCCTTCGACTTTCTCCGAGCTCGGGCTCGATACCGTCACCGATTCTCGAGGGGCTGTCGAGACGCTTCGAGGCTTCGTCCGATGCACCCGCTCCTCCTCCGGTTCGACGTACTGAAGCTGTGCCACCATCGGGAATGTCTTCCCCGACACCGAGCCAGTTAGTAGGAGTCACTACTGGTCTCACTTCTGCCCCACATAGCCCCTTTCCTGCGGGCCAGGGGTCGTCTCCCGCGTCGATCTCGTCCGTACACTCGGGCTCGAGATCTCCTCGAGACAAGGTGCCTCGCTCACCCGTGCGTTCGAGGTCGAAATCCCCTCGAGGCAAACGTCCCCGCACGGAGAAGCATCGCTCCCCGAGTCGGTCCCCTTCCTCCGGCCGCTCTAGGTCGAAGTCTCCTCGACGGAAACGGTCGAAGAAGAGGCATCGGGCTTCGACCCAGTCCGACTCTTCCCATCGTTCGGACTCAAAATCTTCTAAGCGCAAACGCTCTAGGAAGAAACGCCGCTCCCATCGGCGTCGTAGTAAACATCGACGTCGATCCTCTTCTTCCTGTTCGGTGGACTCCGACCGTCCCAAGCGTCGTAAGCACCATCGACATCGACGTGAGCGCTCGAGGTCTCCTTCCTCGTCTTCGACGTCCGCATCTCGAGACCGGTACCATAAGAAGATCCGGTACATATACCTGTCTTCTTCCTCGGAGTCGACCCGCCCTCGACGTCGACGCCGAGTTATCCGAGTCGGAGAAAAGCCTCCTTCGCTACCTGTTGCCCCTGCACCGCAACCGGTGCCTTCCACCTCGGCGTCGACTGCGGTCCCGACTCGACCTCCGACAGCGTCGGTCGGCATCGAGAGACCCCCTCCAAAAAAGAAGAGGGATGTCTTCTCCTCAGATCCAGATGAGGTGTCCACGGAGCACTCTTCTGACTCTGATCAAGAACAACCCCCACCCCTGCCACCGCACGAGTTGCCTCAGGGGGATGTGGTGGTTTCAGATACTGGTGATCCTCACGCATCTTCTCCATCTGAGGACTTTTCTTCCTACTCTCAGATGATGTCCAGACTTGCTAAAACACTAAAACTGGACTTGAATCTTCCTTCGCCTCCGGGTGAGGACTTGTTCTTCGGAGACATCAAGAAGGACAGTACCGCTCCCCCTAGTATAGCCTTTGTGCCTGTAGTTATGGAGGCCATTAAGGAATTCTGGGCTCAGCCTGCGAATACCCCTAATGTCCCTCGTCGCACAGAACACTTCTACAGGATTCATGGGGCTGACACCCACTTTTTGCTCAAACATCCGATTCCAAACTCACTCATTGTTGAAACAAGCTGTTCAAGGCCATCTGCCAAAGCTCACGTTACCCCCGTTGACGAAGAGGGTAAGAAACTGGAAATCATCGGCAGGAAAATCTACTCCCTTGTCACCTTGTTACTTCGAGTCATAAATTACCAGACTGTTCTAGGGGCTTATCACAAACAGTTATGGCTTAAACTTTTGCCAGGACTGAAAATGATACCTGAAGACACCCGGCAAGCTTTCCTAAACTCATATGAGGAAGCTCAGACGGTATCCAAGTATGAGCGTCTCTCCATCAGACATGCAGCAGAGATCTCTGCCAGAGTTCTCATGTCTGCCATCACCATCCGGCGCCACGCTTGGCTCCGTTCTGCAGACATAATGGAGGACGTCAAATCAAAGGTTGAGAGTCTCGCCTTTGACGCTACCGGTCTGTTCAACGAAAAGACCGACTCCCATTTAGAAGACCTTCACAAGGCCAAGAGGACTGCCAAGTCCTACTCTGTTCAAACTCAGTCTAGACAGCGAAGACCCCAATGGCGTAAATCTTATGGTCAATATCAACCTTCTCAACAGTACCATCCTTACAAGCACCTACCTCAGCAACGCTCTGGCCAGTCCTCTTCTTCTGTCCAGGGCTATCAGGGATACCGGCCTCGTCCGTCTCATCGCCGCCAATCCTTTAAGCCACCTGGAAGAAAACAAAAACAGTATCTTTGACTTTCGGCCCCCCATTTTTATCCATTCACCACCTACCACCCGTCTTCAACCGTTTCTTCACAACTGGTCTGCCATCACAACCGACACTTGGGCTCTAAAAATTATTCAGCACGGTTACCAGCTGGAGTTTATAAGATCTCCTCCGCTAGGTTTCATAAATCATTCTCCATTCGACTCCTCGCTAGAGGAAGAAATATCATCTCTCTTGCAAAAAGATGCCATCTATACAGTACCACCCCGCGACATACAACGCGGATTTTACTCCCGCTACTTTGCTGTCTCAAAAAGAGGAGGAGGCATAAGGCCCATCCTCGATCTAAGACTCCTAAACACTTACCTGCGACCCAGACGGTTTCGAATGCTCACCTTAGAGTCCATCATGCACCTACTGAAGAAAAACAACTGGTTCGTCCTTATAGATCTAAAGGATGCATACTTCCACGCCACTATCTACCCCGACCACCGCAAGTTTCTTCGGTTCATCTTTCAGGGCACAATCTACGAATTCCAGGCCCTGCCATTCGGCCTGTCCACAGCTCCCCGGACCTTCACCAAGGTCATGGCCCCAGTGGCAGCTTACCTTCGTCTCAGGGGCATCCACGTTTATCCTTACCTGGACGATTGGCTCGTAGTCTCCACCTCACGAAGACAATCCCTGAAAGACACAAA
Source organism: Pogona vitticeps (assembly GCF_051106095.1). Lineage (NCBI taxonomy): Eukaryota > Metazoa > Chordata > Lepidosauria > Squamata > Agamidae > Pogona > Pogona vitticeps. The sequence goes on from NC_135795.1 coordinate 14,912,177, forward strand.
ATTCATCCTGTATCTCCTCTCCAATCTCGGTCTCACTGTCAACAAACAGAAGTCTCAGCTCGTTCCCTCCAAGACAGTACAATACATAGGGGTTTGCTTAGACGCTGTAAAGGGTCGGGCATTTCTTCCCCCAGAGAGGATACACAAGATTCAACGAGCCATCAGAAAATTTCGCCCTCGTGCTCGGGTGACAGCCCATCACGCCCAACACCTCCTCGGCCTGATGTCCTCTACAACACTGGCGCTCGCTCACGCTCGCCTCAAGCTACGGTCGCTCCAGTCATGGTTCCTCACTCTTTTCGACCCTATGATGGACAGCCAGAGGACGCGTCTCCGGGTCACCCCGGAGCTCGCCAGGCAGCTCCAGTGGTGGACGTACACACCCCACCTCACGGTTGGCCGGCCCTTTCGTCCACTCCGTCTCACCGCTCAGGTCACAACGGACGCCAGTCCATCCGGCTGGGGGGCGCACTGCGGCCATCACACCATTCATGCCCTCTGGACCCCACAGGAAACCATGCTCCACATCAATCACCTGGAGCTACTTGCAGTTATCAAAGCGTTCAAGTCCTTCCTTCCTCTGCTACAGGGCCGCGGAGTTCAGCTGGTGACGGACAACACTACCACAATGCACTATGTCAACAAGCAGGGAGGAACTCGCTCTCACTCACTCCTGTACCTCTCCATCCTCCTCTGGGAGTGGTGCTACCGTCATCATATCTACCCGGTAGCCATCCATGTAGCCACAGAGGACAACACAATTGCGGACACTCTGAGCAGGCTTCAACATCAGACACACGAATGGGAATTGAACCCTCTGGTCTTCCACGACCTTTGCAACCGGTGGGGGTCTCCAGTGCTGGACATGTTTGCATCCCCTCACAATGCGAAATGCCTCAGGTACGCGTCTCGAGCCGATCTCGGCCTACATTCTCTCGGCGACGCATTCATGATTCCATGGAACCAGGGTCTCTTGTACATGTTTCCACCGATTCCGTTGATACAGAGGTCCCTAATCAAGCTCCAACGTTCGATGACTCCGGCCATTTTCATTGCACCCTTTTGGCCTCGCCAAGTGTGGTTCCCCACTCTAGTCAGCATGGCTGTGGACTCCATGACCCTTCCACTGTGGCCGGACCTGCTGACCCAGGAAGCAGGCAAAGTCCTTCACCCCGACCTCGACACGCTCCATCTGACGGCATGGAGGATCGTCCCGAAATCCAAGAGGTCTTGACTAATGCCGTCAAGCCCTCCACGTCTCGCTTGTATACCTACAAGTGGAAAAGTTTTTTGAAATTTACCCAGCAGAGGGATCTTGTTCCCTCCCCTGTATCTCTTTCCACGCTCCTACAGTATCTCCGTTACCTGTTTGATTTTCACCTTTCTATATCTACTATCAAGGTGTACCTTGCTGCGGTTGTCTTCTTCCAACCCAGGGCTTCCCCCTCTTCCCGGCTCTTCTCTCACCCTACCGTCAGGATGTTCTTGAGGGGTCTCTCTAACCTCCGACCTCCCGTTCGTCCACCACTCCCACAGTGGTCCCTTCACTTGGTTCTACATGCTCTTTCCAGGCCTCCATTTGAACCCATGGCTACCTGTGACCTGAAGATGCTTTCTTTAAAAACGCTGTTCCTGGTGGCTATCACGTCTGCTCGCCGGGCTAGTGAGTTGGCAGCTCTCCGTTATGACCAACCGTTCCTTCAATTCCTTAAGGACAAGGTTATGCTTTATCTGGACGTCTCTTTTCTCCCGAAGGTGGTCTCCGACTTCCATGTAAATCAACCACTAATTCTACCAACCTTGTTTCCGTCTCCGGCTACTGATGTTGAACGCATGCTCCACATGCTCGATGTTCGACGATCCCTGGCCTTTTATGTCTCTAGGACCAAGGACTTTAGACAGGCCAACAGACTGTTTCTCTGTTATTTTGGTTCAAAGAAGGGCTGTCCGGCCTCGCCGTCGACGCTCTCTAGGTGGCTCGTATCTACCATCACCCTTGCCTACGAGCTCAACCACAGAGATCCTCCAGAAGGACTTAGGGCACACTCCACCAGGGCTGTAGCCTCATCAACTGCCTTACTCCGTGGCGTCGACCTGCCCGACATCTGCCGGTCCGCTACCTGGTCCAATGCCTCTACCTTCATAACCCACTACAGATTGGACATGAGGGCAAGAGAGGAGATGAGGTTCGGGAGGGCAGTGCTCACATCAGCTCTTCAGTGACAGCCCACCATCCGGTTAGTAAGCGTGCTAATCACCCTTTGTGTGCATTCACAGAAGACCACGATGAAGAAAGAAAGGTTACTTACCTGTAACGATGGTTCTTCAAGTGGTCATTCTGTGAATTCACACAATCCCGCCCGGCCTCCCCTCTGTCTGTCTGTCACTGGCATCTCTATAACTCGGGTACCTGTGGCGGACAAATGGAACTGAGGGACGGTTAGGCTGGGCGTGCGCAGTAGGGGTAGTCCTAAACATTGTTACTTTTCTCTTGCAACTAGAGAATGTTCCGAGAGGCCCAACGCTGGCGCTGGTATTAACCCTTTGTGTGAATTCACAGAATGACCACTTGAAGAACCATCGTTACAGGTAAGTAACCTTTCTTTTTGCTACCTGCTAAATGCATCTGACTGCCACAGCAAGAGTTATGCTGGGTAGTCTGCAAATCAGTTTGCTTTGTTTTGTGCTTGGTCCTCCAGATATAAACACAGGTTTTGCTTGCAAATAAGATTGTTTTAACGTGATGGTCTTCCAGATTTGAGCTACAATGATGTGTTATTAGTAATGTATAATTTGGTCCCTGGAAAGTGCTCATATACAAACAAGTACATAGTTAACATTGGCCAATACTAACATAGTTTCTGCAGCTCCACAGGTTTCAAATTAGCTTCCTTTTGTTTTGTGATTGTCTTGATGCAAATACAGACTTCATATGCATATTGTATTGTGCAGATCCTTTGAAGGAATTCATCTCTGGAAGAATAAAATTTTATCAGTTGTGAGGCTAGCGCTTCCTACAGTTTGGTCCTGAGATGCCAAAAGTTGTTTTTTGTTGTGGTTTTCAAGTTTTGCCCGTAATATACTTTGTACATTTTTCCACACAACACTAGTGTATACACAGAGAGAGAGAGAGAGAGAGAGAGAGAGAGAGAGAGAGAAGAAGTACAACAAGATGGCTGATAGGTCACATATACAAAGAAGTCATCCAGTGCTACAGCCTGTTCAGTCCTTGGTAAGCCATCATGATAACATTTTCCAGTATTGCACATTTTATAGAAATGCACAAAAACACTCAAGAAAATGCCCAAGTTTTCCCTGAGATTCACCAAAAACCCCTATCTCAGTTCACACTGAAGAGAAGAATTCCAATAGTTTCAATAGTTTCTCATTTATCACACAAGGACAAATCAAACTAGAATGTACATGCCAACTGGGGTCCAAAAGGGCTCTTGATGTGGTTATTAAGTCATGGTAGCTCAGAATAGCTATTTTCCTTTGTTTGTTTCCAATCATCTGATATTTCAAGACATGCTGCCCCTAAGCCTGGAGGTTACTCCAGGCTTAGAGGCAGCATGTCTTGAAATATCAGATGATTGGGAACAAACAAAGGAAAACAGCTATTCGTTGTTGTGGATTTTTTGGGCTCTTTAGCCGTGTTCTGAAGGTTGTTCTTCCTAACGTTTTGCCAGTCTCTGTGGCTGGCATCTTCAGAGGACGGGAGTAGGAGTAGAGAATAGAAAATAGCTATTCTCTAATATCTTGCTTGTGCACTTCTCCATGGCAGCTGGTTGATTACTATCAGTTCTTATCTTCCTTTTGATACCTACCTGTGGGTGAATCCTGAGACAGAGTCCTTATTCTGAAAACTTGTCACTTTACATACCAAAGATAATACTTTTAAAAAGTAAAAACACAACTGGTCTTTTTGGGGTTAGTTTTGGAATGATTTTACATCAGTTGCCTCTCTTTGTTTATGCAACAGTTCACCAAAAGAATGGGAAAGAAGAAGAAACCAAAATGTGATCTGAGCATAAAGGTCTTTGGAAATGAGCTTGCTGTGCTGGACTGCAGAGAGCTGAGAAGCCAAGCCAAACATTACTACCTAAATCTGGCAGACTTAGTATTGAAACTTCTGAAGGTAGGAGAACAGTGAATGGTTCCAACAACGTGGTGCCATCTGGGCATTTTGGGCTCCTAACAACCCCTGCCAGCGTAATGTAGTCTAAATCATATGGGCTCCAGGTGTGGGGAGAGTTTTGGTTAGGAGAGATGAAAGGATGGATGGAGTTTTTCAACTTGGATCTCTGTTTGGCTCCTACCCAATCCATCTCTCCTTTTTCAGCTGGTAGGAAAATGCAGGGTAATGACTGGCATAGCAGAGATATTGGCAAGTCCGAATCCTAAGTGCAAGTCCAAGTCTTTGGTACCAAGTCGGAGTTTGAGTCTTTGGTACAAAGTCCCAAACCCCAAGTCTAAGCCCCTATTACGCTTTTTTCCCTAGAAAAAAAGGGAGGAAGGGAGTAGGTTCCAAGTTATGAGTCGAGTCTGAGTCATTAAAAAAAACTGAGTTGAGTGTGAGTCAAATCACCAATGAAAATTAAGTCCAACTAGTCCCGCACCTTGAATCCCTATCCCGGCTGCATAGCTGCCTCTTGGAAATCCAGAGCACCTATCATCGATTAGGTGATGAATCCTCACTAGAGATGGGGACGAATATAAAAACGGATCGCTTTTTCCGACGAATATAGCCAATTCGTTAAATATTCATTGATCCATATTCGTGGGTTTCAGAGACCCCCACGAATATGAAGGGATGAATATTTATCTGCTTTTATTCATCCTACATATTAAAAAAAGCAAAAAACACAATTCTGCCTACTAGCCACTGATCAGCTGATTGGCGGCAGAAAGGCAGCCACTACCCCACACAGCCACCCAATACCACAACCTACCCCACCCCTTCCTTTCCCTACCTTAGGCCTCACACCACCCCCACCGACACCCTCTTACCTTAATTGCTGCTGCAGAGGTCTTCTGGCCTCGGAACCATCCATGTAAAAATGGAAACTGGCTGCCCTTTGCAAAGATGGTGGCTGCAGCTTTATTTAGGGTAGGGAAGCTGCAGCTGCCATCTTTGCAAAGGGCAGCCAGTCTCCCTTTTTACACACCATGGCTGCAAAGGCCTGATGGAGACCTAGGCAGCAGCTATTAAGGTAGGGAGGTGTCGGTGGGATTGGGGTGGGGGTTAAAGTAGGGAAAGGAAAGGGGTGTGGGGTAGGCAGTTGGGGTGGCTGGCTGTGTGTGTGTCTGCCTATTGGCTTCTGATCAGCTGATTGGCGGCCTGTCAGCAGAATGGGCTTCTGTGCCATGTGGTAAACTCTCCTGGGAGGACCCAATTTGTGGGTGAATAACACAGGTGTCCGATATCCAATCTTCACCAAGGTTGGTGGGCTTACTGGGGAAAGACCTAGGAAGCTCCGTTGTGATTCTGGAGTCTCTAAGTACCTGGGGGCAGCTTTCTTGGGGGGTCCTCTTTGTGACTATATAACTTTGGGGTCCATAATCCAATATTCACCAAACTTTTAGGAGTTGTAGGAAAGTGTCTGAGGAAGCCTCCCTGCAAATATGGTGCCTCTAGGTGGTTGGGAGCCAGTGTTATAGCTGTTTAAAGTGCAGATGAATAGACAAATTGATTCATCAATTCATCAAAGAATATTCATATATTCGTATTTGTTGATCCGTTAACTTTGACGAATAACATCAAAATGAATCACCTTTTTTTATTTGTCCCCATCTCTACTCCTGACCCACGTAGAGGTAAGAAACTAGTTGTACATGCCTTGTATTTTGATACAGACTCTCTCAATCTTGCAACAGGGTCAAGAAATCCAGTTTAACAAAAGGCTGAGTTTGGCCACAGAAGAACTTATGTTCCCAGCCATCTCAGGCTTGCCAGTTCTCCTGGCTCTTAATGCCTCAGCAGCAATCAATGTGACAGTCAAAGGCAACATGGATTTCAAACAGCGAAACAATTTTTTCATCAATGGTTATATAAAGCCAAGGTATACATCTGCATTTTAAAAATGAATTATATTCATTGCAGGGAGAGCATTTGCAGCAAGTCTATTCAGCAGTAATTCTGTAACATTTTTAAAAAGATATATTTCATATAAACAGTCGTGCTTTTTGGCTAAAGCTGGTGAATGAATCTCATTCTCCATGGCTTGATAAACAGGGCCTCATCGATCAGATCTAGAGGCAGAATCTGGTACTACCAACTGTGGTTTTCTATAATATTCTGTTCCTCCTTCTCTCTTATGATTTCCATTATTTCCTCTCAATGGTCAGTCTATATTTCATGGCTGCTGAGCAGGCCCAGTCCTGGAGTGCTGTCTTGACCTTTACCTGTACATGTTTGCAAGCCTCATGTCTCCCTGGAATATCTTGATACTGTATCATTCCTCCCCATTAAAGCCAGGCGAGACCATTTTAGTTGCAGAATAACTGGCACTCAGGCCTGAAATAGCTGCAACTGACCAGACTTGCAATGGCCTTGTATGGAAAAACCAAACAATGTGATGGGGCATAATAGAGTACAGAGCTTCAGAAAGTACTGTATTTTTCCATGTGTAAGACTATACTTTTGTCTAAAATCTTTAGACTAAAAATTGAGGGCCGTCTTATACATGAAAGTAAGCTGAGGAGAGAACAAAAACAAGTGGAGGAGACAGCAGGGATCAAAGCGATCCTGTAGCGCTTTGATCCCTTTCCCCCTACACTTGCTAAGCCCTACTTAGATTTCTTAATTTTGGATTAGAAAAGGGGCATTGTCTTATACGTTGGGGCATCTTATACACGGAAAAATATGGTACTTATGAGAAAACCTAGGCAACACAACAAGAGCTTCGGAAAACTCCCTCTTCTGACTTGCAGTTCCCAGGATCCTCCACTCATCATGAATGCTGGCCTAGTGAGCGTGTGCCAAGATTCACGATTAGAGATGGGCACAAGCACTGGTTCAGCACAGTTTGTTTCTCCGCCACACAGCTGATCTGTGGTTTAGCACCCGGTCCCCTCCAATGTGCCCAGCCAGTGCTAGCACCCTGCCCCATTTCCTCTGGGTGCTGCTGCCGAGTGGGCATCCACTGGAGGGGGCAGAGCATCAAACTGTGGGTCAGCCGTTCAGTTGGAAAACAGACTATGCCAAACCAGTGGCTTGTGGCCATCTCTACCCATGATGATTAAGAGACCCCAGGCCTTCCAGCCGAGAAAGGCTAGAACTTTTCCTAAGTTCTGGCAAAGTAGAGATGCTTCCTGATATCCTTACTGCTCACAGTGCTTCATTGGGAGAAAGGTATTATTTTTATTGTGTGTGTGTGTATATGTATATATGTATATATATATGTATATGTATGTATATGTGTATATGTATATGTATATATATGTACATATGTATATATATGTATGTATGTGTATGTGTATGTGTATATGTATGTATATGTATGTAGGGATACATATATGTGTGTGTATATAGACATTCCAGGGAGACATGAATATATATACAATGAGATAACATCAACTGTGGGTCCTGATGGCAATTTTAATTGTATTTTAATCATTTTATCTTTTATTGTATTTTAGTTGAATTTTAATTGTTGTAAGCCACCCAGAGACCTTTGGGTAGAGTGGGCTTCATATACCATAAGTTAAATAAATAAATAAATGTATATATATCACACACACACACATAAATGTCTGTTAATTTGAGAATTTGATTTCCAAAAGGTGCAAAAGAGCCAAGCTGTTGGTCCCTCTTGAATGTGTGTCCTTTCTTTGCAGAGTTCTCCTTCAGATTTCTGCCCAGATGGGAACTGCAGGCACTCTGGGGAAGACGGGCTTGAGCTGGTCAACCAGACTGAGATCATCAACCAGTCTTGATGGGGGGATCCAGGTGAAAAAAGGGAAAGAGTTTAAGATATTTTTGAACACTCCTGAAGACTCTATGGACATTGTCAATTTCAGGTAAAATGCATAGGTTGGACCATTGCCTAGGGATTTACCCCAGAGACAGGGAACCTGTGGCCCTGTCATGGTTTCTGGATTCCATTTTTCCAGCCCCCCCATGTTTGGTGGTCTGAGATAATGAAATTTGTAGACCACCAAATCTAAAGGGCCACGGGGTCCCTTCAGTGGGTATCTGCACAAGGCTTATCTTTTCTAAGATGCTTTTGGAAGGTTTTTCTTAACTAGAGAATTCTCAATACTTGCATTTCTAGTCACAAAATCCTAAAATCTAGAAAACATTAAGCAAGAAATAGATTCTAACATCTGTATAAGCCAAGGCTGTCATGTGGCTGACCTGTAGATTGCAGCCAGCTAGACAAAGTCCACATGGCTTCTGAAAAAAAATTAAGAAAATTTAAACCGAATAACTGTGCCCCAGAAGCCCATTGGGGGAGTGGCTGGGTGTAGACTGAAATGGGGTGAATTCAGACTTTCCGTGGTTGGACATCAGATCCATAAACAAACAAGGTGGGCACAAACAAACAAAGAAGCAGGTCTTACCTGTTGTGTTATTATTTTTTATTCCCCCAGAAGCCCAAGCCTTCTCTGTGAGACGGCAGGTCCTCAAAATCAGGATTGTCTACATTAGAGGTCACTCTGCAAGGTTTCTTATCAGGGTCTTTTCTTACCCCACCTACAGTTGCGAGGAATTGAAACCAGGACCCTCTGCATGTAAAACCTATGCTCTGTCCCTGAGCTATAGTCCCCACTCCCTTAAATCTGGGAGAATCTGGAATTTCCTTCATTTCAACCTCCAGAATCTATAAACCAGCATGGATAAACTTATCTTTAAAATGTAATTCACCACCACCACCAGGAACAAGATATAGTGACATAGAAAGAGGGCAAATAAGGCCACCTTATTATGTGGCAGTATGTCTGGATGCTTCGTTATGTCTAGACCTAAGTTCTGTCAAAAACCAATGCGATTTTATGTGTACATGTGTGTTACTGGTTGAACTAAACTGCAATAACCATCTTCTTTATTATAGCTCCAAACTCTGTCCAATGACAGTGACTGAAACAGACACTTGGGATGACTTTTCAAGACAAGTGGAGATTAAGTCATGCACAAATGAGGAGAGTAAGTTAGATAGAACCACTGTCATGTTATATGTATGTCAACCAGTTGTTAAGCTGTGTTTAATGTAGTTGGATACTGAAACTCTAGCAGGACCTGCTTCCAAATTTGACTGCAGAAAATTACAGTTTTTCATTCAATATATATTGCATTATGTTATAAAAAGGAAAATTAACCCAAATGGATTTGGGGATGTAGTTATCCCAAAAACGTATTTTTTAAATTTTTATTTGCAAAATATTTTTGTAGATGAAAATTACCTGCAGCACTAGTAGAAATTCAGCAGTGCAGAATTTCCTCCATCTTGTTACCAACTTTCTGTATGCTATGGTTTCTTCTTCAACAACATATTTTTCATAAATAACAATAATAATTTTTAATGAACTAAGCAGTCGTCTCTCCCTTCTCCTACCCATCCCTTTCTTTCTTTGCTCCAGTGTCTAAGATATTTGGCTGGCAATTGTGCTCTGAGTTTTCTAAGCCTGGTAATCAGAATGATGATTTCGTTTTTCCTTTCCCTGGACCAATGAAAGCTGCTGTAACACTAAGGAAGAGGGACAGAAACCTATACCAGTACTTACTGAGAGCTACATATAATTACGTTTCACAGGTTTGGACTCTGTTATCCATTCTGGATAGGTTTTGATGTCACAAAGTCATTTTGACACAGATGGGATTAATATGTTAAGAGCAAGTCAATTAGCATGTTTAGACAACTTTATTGATCACAAGAAGCAACACTGGAGGTAAATGGGACCTGTAACAAAACATTCCAGTTGTAGAATGCTTTTGTTTGGGTTTCCAGCCTCCTTGTATCATTTCCTTCCTACTAACTCCTCAACTATCCATTTATTCCCTCAGCAGTCAACATTCCACAGTTTTCCCCCCTCATGTCCTGATTTTGGTTACAATAAAATAATATGCAGCCTGCACATCAGAAACAGGGAGTGATGATGGATGAGCAGAGAGAAAGACTGGGTGTGCAAGTGTTTATATGGATTTAACGCAGCATTAGGCGGGGAGGAAATACCTCTCCTTTAGTGCAGCAACAATCAGGGAAATGTATTGGTGGCTAAGTGGGATTAAGGGCCCGTGTGTGTCCTAAAACAGAGGTCCCCAACCTTTTTCGGACCCCGGGCCGGTTGGGGGGTGCGGGCTCCATGCGTGGACAGGCAGGGGCACCCCCACGCCCGCGGGTGGCCGTGTTGCGCTTGCAGAGGGGCGTGTCACACTCACGGGTGGTGCACCAGGAATTATGGGCATCTTTACACTTAATATTCAATTCCTCAAAAAAACCTTCCGGTTTATGAATGGAATATTGTACTTCTGTACTCACAATTCAAAAAGTGAGGAAATGGCCCAATATTGCTGCAAAAAAGTATGCCTGTGTTGCCAGCAGGAAAAAAAAAGATGCTATAGCAAAGGGCAGCCTGAATGTTGACAACACCAATGGCAGCAGTCAAGATGGTCGCCCTCTTCCATTCACTACCATTCACACTTGATGAAAATCAGCCCTAACCTTGTGTTTGGGTGAGAAATTCTTAACTGATGAAAAATGGAGTCAGCCTCTGGGATTTTCACTTCTGTGGTGTCACTTTGTGAAATGTACCGATGCTGAGGGACTCCTGTTCAACACCTTTTGTCCATTAGCCTGTAGAATGTTTCAGATTTCCATGATTCCCCATACTATTTCACATAAACATAAAAAAGAGGCTTTTTAATGAAACATTATTGCTCTGAACTAACAGCTGAATCTTGCTTCCTATCTGCCTTATGGCTTTGTGCTCTGATTATTGCCCAACAAGCTCCACTGACACATTTCCACGCCTTGCTCCACTGAAATTATTACCTGACGCTTCCCCATTGTAAAATACTCTCATATAAACTGGATAACCCCAGTTGTATTTTATTCCATTCTTGATGAGTACAATATTCACAGGATACATTTAACATCTCCAGCTTATGGTTTCAGAGCAAAGATCTTGATAGATTTGAATAGTTGCCTCTTTGTACTTTGCCCAGAGTTTTCTCTCACTGATTTCATAAACATTTCTTTTCTCTAGAAATTTGTAAATCTCAACATTAGATCTCTTGGTAACATCCCAGATCTGTGCTTTTATCCTTCATGATGCACTCTTGCTATGTCCTGTTCCCGCCCTTGTTCTCCTAGAGCTATTACCTTCAGCAATTCCAGGATTCCATTCTGCAGATTTCTCTTCTATGTGCCTGTTCCCTCAGGAAATCTGCAGATTTTCACAGTACAGTACTTCTTCAATTTCTATCTTGAAGATCAATAGTTTTCTTATAAATTTGATCTAATCTATCTCTCTGCTGAGGAATCAGTGTTGCATTTCCTTTTGCCCGTTTTTTAGTCTTTTGAACTTATAGACCCAATGCTTTTATATCTTTCTTGAGGTCTGCTGTAGTTTTCTCCATCTCCTTTTTAATTTGTGCCACAGTTCTGTGAGAGTATTTTTTTTAATTGTCTGCCTTCATTTCCCTTGCAGTTTTTTCATTGTTGTTTAGTCGTTTAGTCGTGTCTGACTCTTCGTGACCCCATGGACCTACCTTCATTACCTACCTTCATTTCTTTAACAGCTGTTTCCAATAGCTTCTGAAACTCATTCATCATGTTTTCTTCTTTTCTCACTTCACCTTGTACTTCTTCACTATTTCCAGTATTCTCCAAATGATTTGCTGTGTCATCCTCAAAAGCCTTTGTCCTCTCCAATTTGCTTACACTTTTGTCTCAAGGACAGTCCTATCCCAGACTACGATCTCCTTCTTTTTTTAAATTGTCATGGCATACAACGGTGTTCTTCGTTCCAGCCAGCAGGAGGAAGCAAACAGTTTAACTCCTGTCACAGGAAAGGGCAGTTCTAGTTCACGCTCAGCAGCATCGACACATCAGAGTTCAAAAATTTACTTCCTGTAAGCTTATCAAATTCCACTCTCCAATAAAGTAGACAGTCTTCAAATAGTCTAAGAACTTATGCAGAGGCAAACTGACATCTCTCCAAGTCAACCAAATACCGTATTTTTCCGTGTATAAGACTATACTTTTGTCTAAAATCTTTAGACTAAAAATTGAGGGTCATCTTATACATGGAAGCTGAGGAGAGAACAAAAACAAGTGGAGGAGAAAGCAGGGATCAAAGCCATCCTGCTCCTTGATCTCTTTCCCCCTACACTTGCTTAGCCCCACTTAGATTTCTTAATTTTGGATTAGAAAAGTGGGGGGTGTCTTATACATGGAGATGTCTTATACATGGAAAAATACAGTATTCTTCTGTTAATCCCCTCAATCTTTTCACAGCGACTGAAACATAATTTTTGCTTTCTCTGACAAGAGCACATGGAAGAGACAAGGAACACAAATCTTCAGCTTAGCAAGAGAAATAAATCAGTTCACTGAAGTGCCACTTGCTCAGCTTTAAAGCTCCAGCTTAGGTTAAAGGACAGTCACATTTCTTTAACTACCTGTTAATTCAAAACCTGTTATGCTCCCTTCCAGACAAAGCACTTGACAAAGTTGTTGTTGTTTAGTCATTTAGTCGTGTCCGACTGTTCGTGACCCCATGGACCAGAGCACGCCAGGCCCTCCCATCTTCCACTGCCTCCCAGAGCTGGGCCAAATTCATGTTGGTAGCTTCTATGGCACTGTCCAACCATCTCATCCTCTGTCGTCCCCTTCTCCTCTTGCCTTCACACTTTCCCAACATCAGGGTCTTTTCCAGGGAGTCTTCTCTTCTCATGAGATGGCCAAAGTACTGGAGTACTTAATGAAGTAAACAACCATAAAGCTTCATCCTTTAAGTCTTATCAGGATGGAGGTGCTTTCAGCTGCTCACATTTATTACTTACTCAGTCCTTCACAGCTTGTTCAAGGGTGCATTTTGAAAATAACATTCTGAGGCACCAGAGCAATGACAGGCTCGGACCCATGAGTTCTGTGTAGTCTGTGGGTGCAAATGGAATCTATGATTTTATGCTGGTTTAGAGAAGAATACATCTAAAAATCATATTAAATAATATGGATCTGTAAACTTATGAGTAAACTAGGTAAACTTCGTTCGTTCGTTTAGTCGTTTAGTCGTGCCCGACTCTTCGTGACCCCATGGACCAGAGCACGCCAGGCCCTCCTATCTTCCACTGCCTCCCGGAATTGTGTCAATTCATGTTGGTTGCTTCGCAGACACTGTCCAGCCATCTCATCCTTGGTCGTCCCCTTCTCCTCTTGCCCTCACACTTTCCTAACATCAAGGTTTTTTCCAAGGAGTCTTCTCTTCTCATGAGATGGCCAAAGTACTGGAGCCTCAGCTTCAGGATCTGTCCTTCCAGTGAGCACTCAGGGTTGATTTCCTTTAGAACTGATAGGTTTGTTCTCCTTGCTTTGAGATCCACCCCACCAAGAAACAAAAAACAAATAAATTCATAGCATAAATAAGTGAGCTGCTGAATATTTTTTATCCATTTTTAAAAATATCTTTTTACATATTTAAATATTTTTACTGGCTGGAGCTGAAAAAGTGTGTACAGGAAGGAGTTAAATGCTTGCTTTCACACTGAATGTGTTCTCACACTTTCCCCATATTAGCTGCCTGGCTAATCCAGACACATTCTGACTGGCCAATGTGGCCATAATGTTACGGTATGCAAATAGTTCCTTTGGAATGCTTGGGCATTTTGGATATTTTCTGGCTTTATAAGGACTAATTAAAAACTTTGAATTAGAGTAACAAGTGACTCAGTTCCTGTGGTTGGTTAAAAAAAAGCTGACGGGTTTTTTTCCTGGTATGCAAATTTTATTTTATTAACATATTTTATCTCTTTTCAGTCTACCATAGCTGAAAGTCACTTGCTTGTGCACAGGATAAAACAGTATTCCTTTTTTAAAAAAGCATAACTTGAAAAGCCTTTCCCCAAATGTCCCCTGGAAGAGCAGACTTTCTGCTACATCCATGTCAAATTTGGTGTTGATCCAAGGTCCAGTTTCATAGTTATAATTTATTGTTTGAGGCATCCCTATTTTTTTTTATTTGACTTGCGTAATGCTTTTTACCCCTAAGAGCAAAATATATTGTTTGCTTATTTATTTATCTATTAATTAATTAAATTTATACCCCGCCCATCTAGACCAAAGTCTACTCTGGATGGCTAACAATAATAGATAAAATAAAACAATATACAGTAATAAAATAAAAAACAACAGTAGTAATATAGCTCAAGATGGGAAAAAATATTCAAGTGATGACAGGAGGGAAAGCCTGCCTAAAGAGCCAGGTCTTAAGTTTGCTCTAGAAAATACCCAACGAGGGAGCCAGACAGATCTCTGAGGGGAGACTGTTCCAAAGGCGAGGGGCACTGCTGAGAAGTCTCATGAGAAGAGAAGACTCCTTGGAAAAGACTTTGATGTTGGGAAAGTGTGAAGGCAAGAGGAGAAGGGGCCGACAGAGGATGAGATGGCTGGACAGTGTCTGCGGAGCAACCAACATGAATTTGACACAACTCCGGGAGGCGGTGGAAGATAGGAGGGCCTGGCGTGCTCTGGTCCATGGGGTCATGAAGAGTCGGACACGACTAAACGACTGAACAAACAAACAAACAAACACTGCTGAGAAGGCCCGGTTTCTTGTTCTTTCTCTTCGGGCCTCCCTCGGCGTTAGGTCCCTCAGTCGCCCTTCCTGGCTAGAACGAATGATTCGGGTAGATATAGGTAGGAGGAGGCGTTCCTCTAGATATTGAGGTCTTAAACCATTTAGGGCTTTATATATCATCATTAACACTTTGAAGTCAATGCGGAAATGAATGGGCAGCCAATGTAAGGCAGCCAAAGTGGGGGAAATATGCTGGTATTTTTCTCGTCCCACTGAGAAGTCTGTCCCCCGTATTCTGCACCATTTGAAGCTTCCGCATCAGTCTCAAAGGTAGCCCCAAGTAGAGCGCATCACAGTAGTCTAATCTCTGGTCCAAGCATGTGGACCAGAGTGATGAGCGCCCCAACATCAAAATAGGGACGCAGCTGGGCAATCCGCCACAGGTGGAATTAGGCAGAGTGGACCACTGACGCCACCTGGGTTTCCATGGTGAGAGCCGGATCCAGATTGACCCCCAAGCTGCCAACCTCACTCTTCGCGGTGAGAGTCACTCCCCCCAAAGAGAGGGAGTTTCCCATACTGCCAATGGAGGGGTCACCCACCCTCAGGACCTCCATCTTGTCCGGGTTCAGCCTCAGTCCATTCTCCTGCATCCATTGCAGTACAGTCTCCAGGCAGTGCTGAAGGGACGTAATGGCATCCACTGTGGTTGGAGAAAAGGTTATGTAGATCTAGGTATCATCAGCGTACTAATGGCACAAAGCCCCACAACCTCTGATGACTTCACCCAGCGGCCTCATGTAGACATTTAACAGCATTGGGGAGATAGTCGAGCTCTGCAGAACCCCACAATTGAGGCTCCATGGGGCTGAAACACTCTCCCCGAGCTGTACTTTCTGAGGACAGTCCTCCAAGAAGGATCGGAGCCAGGCAAGCACCAGGCCACCGATTCCCAGCTCGGAGAGCCTCCCCAGGAGGATACCGTGGTCGACGGTATCGAAGGCGGCTGAGATATTGAGGAGGACCAACAGGGACATATTGCCCCTCTCAGCCTCCCTCAGCAGGTCATCAAACAGGCCGACCAATGTGGTTTCCGTACCATGGTGTGGCCTGAAGTCCGACTGGAATGAATCCAGGGCATTACTATACTATTGCGCAGCCATAATTACTATTCTTACTGTCTTCTCGGACAGAAAGGTGCCTGGATCCCAAATGAAGTTGGCTTGCATTTCTTTATGGGGACTCCAAAATCAGAGTTGAAAAGGAATATTGCTGTTGACTTCCATTTTAACGTTGCCCAGAAGAAGTTTGAAATTCAGTTGATCTACCCAAACAAAAGAATGCAACTGAATGGTAAGTGCTTTTTGCCAAAAGGGCTTTGGATTTCTAAGGAAAACCCCAGGTGTTTCTTCCCTGGTGAGGGGTTAATTCTATCCCCATGTGTGGAGTATGTGCGACCCATTAGAGCAACAGGGCTCAATTTGATGCCATCCAGAAGTGGATGCATCTGGTGGGTGCCACGCTGGGAAATGCTGCATTAAGTTGGATCAATTGTACATTCTAGATCTGCATTACAATAATAAAGTTCAGCTTAGACTTGTTCAACTTGTGTTTCCTGCTCCTTCCCAGTTTCACCTCTACTCCCTCTCTGTAGTGCTGTCTAAAATGGCCTTTAATTATACAGTACTTTTATTTAGTTAGTTAGTTAGTTAGTTAATTTCCTTATAACATGATCTTATCACAATTTGGGTCATATATTTGCATATATCATGATAATGCTGAATCCAAGTCCATGCTCTCATGTTTGTTTTTTAATGCATTTTTAAACTAAAAAACATTGGGAAGACCTGATCCCTTAATTTTGAGAAAAAATAAATTAAAAATGCATTTAGGAGTGAAATCTGAAATTTAACACCCTGTGCGGACGCATCTCTGCCTTAGTGTGTTTGTGGGTTGAAGTGCACTAGATTTTTTACCAAAAATGCTTTTGAGCTTTTCCGACACATCTGCCATGTAAGGAATGACCAGGTTCTTCCGTCGGCTCTGGGTCTCAGACTGTTCCATTGTCTTTCTGGGTTCAGACGTTGCCTTGTTAAAGGTCCATTTTGGATAAAGGTCCATTTTGGGTATCCACAGGCCTTAAGGGCTGTCTTCAGATGTTTGTCTTCCTTCTTCTTGGCTTCTGTGGAGATGGTGATGTTTCTTGCTCTGTGACTTAATGTCCTGATGACGCCTAGTTTGTCTTGCAATGGGTGATGAGAGTCAAAACACAAGTATTGATCAGTGTGTGTAGGTTTTCTGTAGATTTCTGTTCCTAAGCTGTCTTTTGATTCTATGATGACTGCTCAGAAGGATTTTTGGTAAACACCACATACCCATGTGTGGGGAAATCCCCAGGGAACCCTGCTTGGAAGCCAGCCAAGCAGCAGTTGCATGAAAACCAGGGAGAGATCTCTGATAAATGAAGACAGACTACAGTCTTTAGTTATGATGCATGTCACCGGTGAAGAAGATGTCTGCCTGTAAAATGTCTCCAAAAATGTCTCTAAAATGTCTCTAAAATGTCTACCTTCTTCTCTGGAGGCATGTCTTTTTTTTATTAAGTACCATCATTTACATAAAGAGAAGATTTAGCCAAAGAGGGTTGAGAAACTTATCTTTTCTACACATTCCACACATGCGCAGAGAGAGAATCATAGAACAATGCATCTTTATACTACAATAACTTGATTATGCTAAACACCAGTGATGTATCCCTTAATAGCCACAAGATGGAACTTTAGACTAAAACTTCCCACACCCATGCACTTCATACCCACAAACATAGTAAGGCAGAGAATCGTCCACCCAAAAGACCATAACACAACATGAGCAATATAGTACAGTATATGTGGTCCAGTGCAAAGAGGAGTGTTCGGAGCTCTACACTGGAGAAACCAAACAGCTACTAAACAGGAGAATGGCCGAACACAGGGAGAATGGCCGAACACAGGAGGGGCAATGGTTCAGGACCACCATCAGCAGTGTTCTTTCATTTGAAGGACAGAGGACACTCATTGGATGACCAAGATGTACTCATTTTGGACCGAGAACACAGGTGGTTTGAGAGAGGTCAGGGAGGCCATACATGTGCATATGTATGTAGGGGTGGAGGCTTTAGATACAATCTGTCTCCTAGATATCATGTTGCCCTTTCATCCATCCCCAGAAAGATTAGGACCCTCCACACACCAGAAAGTTAACAACTGGTAACAACCCATGGCAATGGGTGGAAAAGGACTGCAGAAGTGGGATTTTGACTCACCCCAGTCCTTTGTCCATCTAACAAGTCTATTCAGAGCAGGGGGAAGTGAAACCAATGTGGAGGATCTATCAGGGGTCTCCTATCAACTTTCCTCAGACTGAAGAAGCTACTTGGAGGAGTAGCAAAATACTTCAATCTAATAAGAAAGAAGTCCAGTTGCCATGACTCAACTTTCAGATTACTTCACCTGGAAGACTGAGAATCTTCACAGATATGTTACTTAGTGCAATCCTATGAGGCAGTCCTCTATTATCCTCATTTTACAGATAGGAAAATGGAGGTTAATAAACCTTGTTTTATTTAACAAATTATTTTGTTGCAAAAAGAAAAAAATGTTTCTTAAATCTATATCTGGTACCTGGCTATTAGAGAGAAGAACAAGGGAAAATAATTAATGTTTTGCTGGCTTTTTAATGATGTTATGTTGCTTGTTTTTCATTGATTCTTGCGATGTATCATTATGTGTAAGAACAAATGTGTATTTTTGGAAACAGTTCGGTAAAGAGAAGGAAAATTTTTTGACTTTTATTCTGTCTTACCAGGAAAAATTGAAGCATCTAGAAATTCACGTACTGGGTATGTGGAGCTGATACTAGATGACAACGTCTATTACATCAAGGTAGGCATGCTCATTTGATTTTGGAGCCAAAGATTGTATGAACACAGTGTGGTACACACAGAGGAACATGTTGGTAAAACTCTGCTCAGGTGTTCACTTGAATGCATGAGCTTCAGATTACATAGAGCAGTGTGTAAATCTGTGTCATCTGATCTGTGTAGCATTGATAAAGCAGAGCAACAAGTCAGCTGAAGGCTCTATCCACATTCAAGCAATTGTATATACAGTAGGGCATCCTCTTCGAACTTTGCTGATTAATGCAACAAGCTTGGGGCAGAAATACAATAGAGGTGGAGATTACAGAGGCCCAGGATGTTTGGATTAGGAAAGACAATGATGTCATCTTCTATACAAACCTTATTCAAACTTCCTTTTCCCTTCCAGTCGTAGCTGCAACCCTCACAATAAATAGGTACATGAAACTGGTTTTTCCTGGCAATACCATTTTGTTATAAGCTATCCCTGTTATAATGCCTAGCATCTGGGAATGGGCTTCATTTTTAATGTGCAATCAAGAGCCCATAGCTTTACAAAAAGACACACTCCTGGTGGGGACGAGAACTACTAGAATGGGGTGGTTGACATGGGTGAGCCCAGCTGCTTGCACTTTTGGACTCTCCTTTAAGAAGAAGGCTTGTCATGAAGAGTGCCAGCACAAACCCTAAACACCTGGATTGGGTACTGAGAGGTGGCTATTGGCATGCATAGAGATGTAAGGCAAGCATAGCCCTACACACTTTGAGTCTTCATGCCGTGGCTAAGTTGTACAGTAGAACAGAAAGTTTTGTATTCTTCCTAAGCTGCAGAGTGTATTCCCAAACTATTCTTTGCTGTCATGAACAACAACAACAATGTGTTGGTTATATTTTCTACAGGGAAGGACAGATCTGCAAGTAGTAGCGGGAGAGCAAAAGTACACAATGCAGCTGGAAGCAAAGGTGCTAAAATATGGGAGCCCCATTATATTTTCAGGAAACATCACAAAGCAGCCTGGCAAGAAGATCACATTTTCACTTTCCTTGAATAACCTACTAAAAGAGGCAGCTTTCATAGCAGGTAAGAGATGAGCAGAAGGGAATCTTTGGATCTCTAGAAGTTGAAGAATTGTTACTCTTGATACGCCTCACCTTTGATCAGGATGGCTAGGGCTCGTGGGAACTGAAGTTTAACAACACATCAGCTGTACATTTGCCATCCTGTCATAAGGGGCATTCATACAACCTCCTCACATGGGATGTAGGCAAGCTGGCTAGTTTAAAAGCAGATCTGCAAGTAGTTGCAGAGGAACCATTTCATCTTTCAGGCTCCGTTGTGTATACATTGGTCCTCTTGCACTGTGTTGCCTTCACCCACCCCTCAACTGCAGGGCCTCATAGTTTTGATGTCACTTTTCAAGTTGATTAACTGTTATGACTTCTTGTAAAGCTTCAATCCCTGCCAGTTCCTATGAGTAGTTGAAGGGGACCTTCCTTAGTATATAAAAAAATAAAATGGATAGTCACCACTTTCCTTTTCATAGAGTAGTGAAGTCAGAATGGGCCTATAAGGCCATCAAGTCCAACCCCCTGCTCAAGGCAGGAATACAAATCAAAGGATATCTGTCAGGGGATTTTCTAAGTTTCTCTTGAGTAATGTGATACTTTTGTCTAGTTAATCATAGAATCACTGAGTTGGAAGGGTCTATAAGGCCATTGAGTCCAACCTCCTGTTCAATGCAGAAATCAAAAGCAAAGCAGATACGACAGATGGTGGATCAATTTTCTCTTGACTGCCTCCAACATTGAAGTGCTCACTACCTCCTGTGGTAATTAGTTCCATTATTGTACTGTTCTATCAGTTAAGAAGTTTTTCCTAATATTCAGTCTTTCTGGGTGTGCATGTTGTCCATCTGTAACATAAATATTAAGACTCTTGAAATATGTTATTGCTTAGTGATACAGATGGGTCCATTGTCATAACACTGCTTTATGGCATTCAACAACATTCTTGTGTACATGTGTAAACTTCCTTCCCCATCCTACATCTTCCACAGTAGTATCCTAATGTATCCTAATGTTCTTGAATATTTTTGTGTTCTTTCTCTTCTTTTGTTAGTGTGTTTGGAGAAAACGGCCGATGATAAACTAAAGCAGTATTCCCTGGAAGGAGAAACTCACATTCCAGGGGTTTTTGGCTCGCACACCATTGCCCTTCTACTACACCAAGGACATTTCTGGTCCAATGCCCTGAGGATTAAATATGGATTATTTGGTAATCAATTATTCTCCTCTGCTAAAGAAAAGAAAATACACAGGCTTTGTGCACACTGTTTCATTTACACAAAAATTACAGAAACCAGTTTAAAAGATCCAGAAAGATGTTCCACAACCACACCTGATGTGGGTGTGCATTTTCCCCAGAGCTTAGAAATGTTACTTCTGTGGATTACAACTCTCAGAGCCCCACCTCCAGTAGAGCCAGTGAGGGATTCCAGAAGTTGAATTGGAAAGTTACCTCTTCCAAGCTGTGAATTTCATACATACAGCCAGAAAGGGGGCGGGTGGGCAAATATGGGATTAGTCCTCTGAATGTTGTGTCTGTGTGTGTTCATGTGCAAACTTCATCTGGCTAGAGCATGGTTCAGAAACTTATGAACCTCTAGATCAGTGGTTCCCAACTTTTGGTGGCCCATGTGTTCTTGGAATGCGACTCCCAGAAACCTTCAGTACCAGCTGTGCCAGCCAGAGTGTCCAGGAGTTGCAGTTCAAGAACACTTTGGTTACCCAAGGTTGGGAACCACTGGTCTAGATTTTACTGGGCTGTAATTCCCATCTTTCCCAGCCACCATAAGCAATGGAAAGGGATGATGGGAATCTTAAGTGAAGAAACAGCATGCTGAATAATAGACCTTTGATTTAATGGTTGTTGTGGGTTTTTCAGGCTCTTTGGTTTGTTTCAACCAGTAAGAAATGGTTCTTCTTAGCTGCAGTAACTAAGCAGAGTGTTCAGGTTTAGAAGCAGAGTATATTGGAATAGTGATGAATGGAGGAGAAACATAGGGCGAATGTATATAGGTGGCAACTGTAGGCAACTAGCGCTGGATAAAATAAGCTTGAGGTCTCATCCAGAGTCACTTTTCTGATGTTCTTTATGCATGAGCATAAAGTTGCCTTCTCTGTTAGCACTGGTTGCCCTTGCGCAACGTGAAAGCTGAAAGGTTCCACTTTGTAAAGCTGCCACTCCCCTCTGTCTCTGCATGGATGCTTGCAGGAGAAGCAAAACATCTTCGGCATGAATGTAATGTGGGCCAGAAGCTGAAAGTGGATCACGGTCCCCAAGATACCTACAGGCTGGATCTTGACCATGAGCTCCATTGTACTCAGATCCTAGCCTACAACCACAAGGTAGGCCAATATACAGTTTGTTCATACTTAAAGCCATTGTGAATTCTGGTTAATTACACCAAATCTGGATTTTCAGTACAACTTTTCTGAGGCATGTTTTATAGGGCTTGGAAAAATTAATGAGCTTATTCAGGGAGTTGTAATCCAGAAAAGGAAGATTTTCAAACTCTAATATTTTATTATTTCATTTCATGCCTCTCAGTTTTCCAAATGATAGGAAGCGTGAGGTGTCTTTTCCTGGAATCAGTCTCTGAGCTTGAAAATCTTACTTTGTTAACAACTCTCAAAATCTCACATCAGATTTGCTAAATATAAAGGTTTGTCTACATGGTTTCTCTGGAGTGGCTTGAATAGGATTGTGAGGAGGCCCAATATGCCATTAGGTGCATTCCTTGCATCTCAACGGCATATTGACCTCAAGCAACCCTATTTGGTCCCTATCTGGTTACAGTTGCATCCCAGATCATGTTTAAGGTATTGACACTTAATTATAAATCCCTTCACGGTTTGGGGCCATGTTATTTGTTGGAGCACCTCTTCCCAAGGTTATCTGCCCGCACCACCAGATCCTTTCAGACGTGTTCCTCTGAGTGGCCACACTGAAGGAGGCCAGAAAATCTTTGACAAGAACTCTCTGGTATCATCTCCCTTTGGAGCTGTGCCTGGCTCCCTCCCTCGCTCTTCAAGAGGCTGCTAAAGCTGGCCTTTCAAGAGGCCTTTGGTGGCAGCCTGCTTTGAACTTGCTTGCCCATGTATTGCTGTTTGTATTGTAGCCTGGGGACGCTGCACCTTCTGGACTTAATGTCTGGTTTTTGGGTGTTTTGTTTGTTTTTTCTTTGCTATTTGATTTTATACTGTATTATTTTGTGGTTTTATATGTACATTGCGTAGAATAGTGCTATGCACTAACGGGGAGGTTTATACATGCAACAAACAAGTGAGCAAACAAGCAAACACACACACACACACACACCCCTCCCCAGCTCGATCGAGGGGGGCTAAATGCCTTTGTAGTCACCCTGAAGGAGAGGACCTGCAGCAAAATGTTGTCACGTGGAGCACTGTAAGGTTCCAGTTAGCCAAATCACTTTCGAGACTAGTCCATTCCATTCATTCACCACTCATTTTTCCATCTTGTGGAGCAATATTTAATAAGCCCCCAGTACCTACTGGGCTGTTTTGGCAACCTCCCCCACATCTTGAAGTATGAAGGGTACTTCTCAAAACTCTGAGCTTACTGATACCTTTGCCTGTGTGGGTGCTGCTGTGTTAGTAGGATATGTGCAGACATCCATCCCAAAGGCTTTAAATAGCATATACCAGGAGGCATGTGTCTGTTGAGGACTTCAAAAGAGCCCAATGGGACTACAGTAAGTTTGCTTTTCTAGCCATAGAAAGCCTACTGAATTTGGGAAATGATGGAATAGGAATCTGGTGCAGAGGACAAATGGAATGGAGGCTCCTCAAACAGCACTTGGTGGGTTGGAATCTTGGACAGAAGAACACTGCCAACAGTTTGTTCAATTCTCCACTGTGCCTCCTGGAAGAAAAGTCAGCCTGTGTAGCTTTGGTAAGCTGCACAGTCCCAGAGCATCCCCAGCAGAAGGAAATAGTAAATGACTTCTGGGTAGTCTATATCTAGAAAACCTTACAAAATGTTGGCGTAAGTCAGAATCAATGTGACAGTACGTGATGGTTATTGTTGGTGTGGGGGTGATGCTGTTATTGTAGTACCTGTATACACTTTTTTTTTACTATTGACCTCCTTATCTGGGGGACCAATATTCACTGATTCACTTATTCATGGTCTGAAAATATGAAAAATATTAAAAGAAAAATCCCCCAAAATTTATATTTTTAACAACCAACATACCAGAATTGGCCAATAGAGGGAGCCAGAGACAATGCTATGTGTAGCATTCACTATTAAAATAGCACTCCTCATTTTTCAGTGGATATGGAAGTCCTACTATAATTGCCACACACAAAAAAGGGGGTGAAGAGACTGCAGTTGAAAAGGTCTTAGCTAATTGAAACCACTTTGTGGCAGATCCTAACTGCTAAGCCAGTAGAAGTGGCAAACAATAATAACAATGAGTGACCTTTCTGCAGATTCATTTGCATCATGAAGAAACTGTATCGCAGCTGCACTCTCAATTGGAGGTCAACTATGGAAAACACTGGGATGAAATCAACAATAAGAAGAGGGTGATTGTCAGTCAGACATTTAAAAATAATTCCTATCCAGCTCTGACCAGCTATTTTATGGAGGTAAGAGATGATGTGATGTGTTTAAAGAAAAGAGAGGCATAATCCCAAAATTTGAGACAGCAACAAAAGGCTGAACTACACTGCAAAATATTGTGAGTTTATTGAGTTGATTTGGACTGTCTCTCCAGCGGTTTCTGCAGGTGAAGCCATTTTAGCCATTTACATGGAACTGTTTAATTATCTTCTTGTGAGAGTCCACACCGTGCCTTCTGATCACTAAAGGTTTTACTTGCATCACTACCCTGTTGACACTGCTGGGCACCTTCAGCTGTTTTCCATTGGGTCTTCTTCCCTTAAGAAGATGTTTGACATGCAGCAGTGAATTGATAATGACAACTGGAAATCCTTCAGACGACACACTTCTGTCCTTTCTCTCACTTTCAGTCTGTTTTCCTCTTTCACTTTCTTTTTGGATAGGCATTTGTTTGATCTTCTTCATCCTTCTCTTCCTTCCTCTTCTCCCTCATTTCCCTCTCCTCTTGCCAGCATCTCACTCGCCTTGCTTAGAAGATTGTGCAAGGCAACAACAGCTTCCTCAGGAAAGTGACAAATTGTAAGAAAATGGGGGTGCCCCACTCTCTCTCTCCCTCTCTTTCTTGACATCAAGCCACTCATCAGAGATGGAAACATTTCTATGACAGACATCCCCATGCCGACATCCCATCATGTGTCCAGCCACTTGCCCAGTCCCCTGAGCTGGCTCCCTCCCCGAATGTAACTTCCAGTGCTCAAGATATTTGGTGTTTTTCCTTCTTTCTTTCTCTTCAGCTGCCACTACCGCCACCTTGCATACAGAAACAAACAAACAAACAAACCCAACACCATACTGGGTTTGGGTGCATTTGTAAGCAGGCATCAGGGGTAGTGTGGGGTGAAGGAGGAGGAGGGATCATCTTTTTTAGGCGAAAGTTGTTGGGTACCAAAGGGGGAGGGTGGAAAGCAGTGCTGATGCAGTGCTATATTTGGCAGCAGTACCATTTAAAAATAGGGACGTGGTGGCGCTGCGGGTTAAACCGCAGAAGCCTCTGTGCTGTAGGGTCAGACGACCAGCAGTCGTAAGATTGAAACCACACGACGGAGTGAGCTCCCGTCACTTTGTCCCAGCTCCTCGCCAACCTAGCAGTTTGAAAGCATGTAAATGTGAGTAGATAAATAGGGACCACCTCAGTGGGAAGGGGGAAGGGGAAAGGGCCTTCTGTGTCTAGTCACGCTGGCTACGTGACCATGGAAACTGTCTATGGACAAAAGGCTGGCTCTATGGCTTGGAAACGGGGATGAACACCACCCCCTAGAGTCAGACACGACTGACTGAATATCAAGGGGAACATTTACCTTTACCTTTACCTTTTTTTAAAAAAATAGATAAGCAATCATATATGGCAGAAACAGAAGGAAAGCAATGTGGACAGAACTATTGCAAAATAACAGCTGCTGATGGCTGGTTAAAATTTCTTCTTAAAATTTCTTCTCTGTGAATCACACTTCTGGGTTTTCCTGCACCTGAATGGAGCTACTCAGAACCTTCCGGAGCCTAAAAAGAATATTTGAGGCATGGCTCCCCCACCCAGTGGTTAGCGCTCAGTTCCTTTTCAGCCTTGGCTTTGGAGACTCCTTTGGAAGCACCTAATTCAACAAACCTTAAGCAAACTTTCCCCCTTTCCTCACATGATCTGCACCCAGAGGGCTTGGCCCACAGGCAGGAATGATCTCGTCCATCATTCTCAGATTCAACATTGATGGTGAGGAAGAAAGCATTCCCACACTGTAAAAGGTCCCGTACATTATTCTCAGGGAGTGATGCTAGAGGCAATGTACCCACCACCACCATACTGTTTTGGTGCCATGAATTGTATTTTCCACCACCCTTCTCTGAATATACAGGAGTATAGAGAGCACTTGGACTGTCTTTGTGGCCTGCCTGTGTATTCTCCAATGTCAGCATATTACGCTCCCTGGCATGAGAGATATAACTATTTGGCATCCAAATTGCCAGAACAAACACGTAGGCTCTTGGTATTGGAATCACCAGAGCAGAGGCATGGGCACTCTGTGTCGAGATCACCACCAGACAGATCTCGCCACATATGGTGTTTTTCTAGTCATAGAACTGTACTACATAACTGTAGTATTAAGTATAGCTGAATCCTAAGTATAAGTTGTTTGGTTTAAATACAGATGATACTAAGGAGCTGTTTTACTGATGCGTGGTGATGGAAGGGCTGCAAACAGTCAGATCATGGAAGGGTTAATTTTCCAGATTGCCCGTACTAGTATCCCCCAGCCACCAGGGTCACTGGCACGGCTGCTGTGCGAAGATCTTGCCAGTCTGAGTGAGCAAGCAGCCCGGTCATCAAAATCAAGTGTCGGACTGTACCACATGTGATCATTTGGAGGGTTTCTATTTGTCTGTAAGTGAGAGAGGAGAGAATAGAGGTGTGCAGATTTGTGCTTTCAGACCACAGCTCCAAGAATTTCGTAAAACATGAAATGTACATCTCTAAGAGAGAAGCAGTAGACAGACAAATTGCAGGAAGCTGGTCCACTTTGGTTCGGTAGACACCAGACTATGCACCTCCATTTATTTTCAACTGTAGGTTTACTTTTACCACCCCTTCATGTGGACTACATGCTTAGTTTGTTATATGGTTTTTAATTATACTACTCTATTTTGATTAAGTATTTACAGTATTGTAAACCACTCAGATCTGAATGTCACGGACAACCCAGATAGTGTGGTTGCTGACCTTGAGCCAGAGATCCTGGAGAGTGAAGTGAAGTGGGCCTTAGAAAGAATGGCTAACAACAAGGCCAGTGGAGGTGATGGCATTCCAGTTGAACTATTTAAAATCTTAAAAGATGACGCTGTTAAAGATGCTGCACTCAATATGCCAGCAAGTTTGGAAAACTCAGCAGTGGCCAGAGGATTGGAAAATATCAGTATGATTCTGATTCTGAAACCTTTAATGGCATTCACAAACTACAACAGCACAAGCAAAATGGGAGAAGTAAAATTACACAAATTAGAAGCAAGAAGAAGGGGACAGTTTCAGAACTGCAGATAGAAAACCTGCAACAGCAACGATCAAAGAATTACATTCGTCACTCATAAAAATAGAAAGAATTGGCTCTGATAAATTCGAAAGAAATGTAAGCTAAGGTTTGAGGGAAAATTTTTGGAAATAATAATGAGCAGGGCATTGAACCAGTGTATGGAACAAGGCATCAGGAGTTTCTGAACAAAAGGGACAAAATCTTTTTTCTCAAGGGATATTAAGAAAACAACCAGCTTGAGTGGCAGAAGAAAAAATATTGAAGCAGGCTAACATAAAGGCTCTTCTTAAGTGTGGATTTACTAAAGAATAGAAATAGTTCGGAAAATGGTCCTGAGATGGAATAAGTCCAACAGAAAGGGGAGAACATACAGGATTAAAGTTATTGGAGAAGTAATTGAATTCAGCATGGCAGAGCTTATCCTTAATTATGGAATAAGTCCTAGGGGGACTCATGTCTACCGAAGATTCCAGGGATATATTAAGAGAGAAAGGTTTCTTTTCAAGAAGCTTGAATCTTAAAAGATGAAGCTGTTAAGGTGCTACATTCAATATGACAGCAAGTTTGTAAAACTCAGCAGTGGCCAGAGGATTGGAAAAGATCAGTCTACATCCCAATCCCAAAGTGCCAAAGAATGCTCCAACTACCGTACAATTGCACTCATTTCACACACTAGCAAGGTTATGCTCAAAATCCTGCAAGGTAGTTCCAGAAAAATATCTACTTCTGCTTCATTGACTATGCGAAAGCCTTTGACTGTGTGGACCACAGCAAACTATGGCAAGTCTTTAAAGAAATGGGAGTGCCTGACCACCTTATCTATCTCCTGAGAAATCTATATATGGGACAGGGAGCAACAGTTAGAACTGGATATGGAACAACTGATTGGTCCAAAATTGGGAAAGGAGTACGACAAGGCTGTATATTGTCCCCCGGCTTATTTAACTTATATGCGTCATGTGAAAGGCCGGACTGGATGAATCCCAAACTGGAATGAAGATTGCCGGAAGAAATATCAACAACCTCCGATATGCAGATGATACCACTCTGATGGCAGAAAGTGAGGAGGAATTAAAGAACCTCTTAATGAGGGTGAAAGAGGAGAGTGCAAAACATGGGCTGAAGCTCAACATCAAAAAAACTAAGATCATGGCCACTGGTCCCATCACCTCCTGGCAAATAGAAGAGGAAAAAATGGAGGCAGTGATAGATTTTACTTTCTTGGGCTCCATGATCACTGCAAATGGTGACTGCAGTCACGAAATTAAAATATGCCCGCTTCTTGGGAGGAAAGCAACGAGAAACCGAGACAGCATCTTAAAAAGCAGATGCATCACCTTGCTAACAAAGGTCCGCATAGTCAAAGCTATGGTTTTTCCTGTTGTGATGTATGGAAGTGAGAAGTGGACCATAACGAAGGCTGACTGACGAAGAATGGATGCTTTTGAACTGTGTTGCTGGAGGAGACTCTTGAGAGTCCCCTGGACTGCAAGGAGAACAAACCTATCCATTTTGAAGGAAATCAACCCTGAGTGCTCACTGGAAGGACAGATCCTGAAGCTGAGGCTTCAATACTTTGGCCATCTCATGAGAAGAGAAGATTCCCTGGAAAAGACCCTGATGCTAGGAAAGTGTGAAGGCAGGAGGAGAAGGAGACAACAGAGTATGAGATGGTTGGACAGTGTCATCGAAGCGACCAGCATGAATTTGACCCAACTCCAGGAGGCAGTGGAGGACAGGAGGGTCTGGTGTGCTCTGGTCCATGGGGTCACAAAGAGTCGGACAGAACTTAGCGACTAAACAACAACAAACCACTCAGAGTAGTGCTGAAGGACTAATGGGAGCAGTATACAAATTAAAGTAATAAATTAATGATAAATAGTTAAAGTTCTTCCCACTCTTTTCTATTTCTTTCACCAGTTCACAATTGAAGTACCGGAAAAGCAAGTGAATTATCGGACTCAGTTGCAACACTCCCATACTACCCAGAGCTACACAGAAAGTAGCACCCACTTGAAGGTGCACTTTAACAATCACATGCCATTTATGGCGGGGCTGCAGTGGAAAGACAGATCACGACATTCTTTGAAGAAGTGGGAAGGTAAACATCATCCCCAAAAGGCTTCTGCAGGAAAATATGTAGCTGCTGGAAATAAAAAGTATATTTAGTAAAGCATGGGGAGTCAGTCTAATGCAGAGGTTAGCATTAGACTTATGAAACCCAAGTTGTAGTTCCCATTGAGACATGAAATTCACTTAGAATCTCTCAGCCTGATGTACCTTATAGAGGTTTGTTGTGACACTGCCAAAATGGGAGAGCCCTTCAAACAGAAAATTGTTCTTTGTAGAGTAGGAGCATGGCTTTGTGAGTAAACAGGGCTATCCTGCTGCCTCACATGAAAGATAAATTAGGGTTTTCCACCATTTCATATCCTGAATCTGCCCAGAGTGATAACTAATTCTTTTTTTAATACTTCCATTGGGAAAACCTTGTCTACTAGACCTGAAGATGGCAGAGTCGGTGGGGTGTCAGAAGGGAGCTATCTGGCATTCAAGTCTCTGTGTTCCAGCGCCTCACTACTTTCTTTCTGTATCCCTCAGGATTTGCCCCCTGAAACAGGAGTCTTATTCTAACAAACGATAGGGCTGGTTTGATTTTTTTTTTTAAAAAAAAAAACCTTTTCTAAAATATTTGGGAATGGAAATAGCCAGAAAGATTTTAATAGACACAATCTTCCATTTTCTTTGTAGGTACCTTCAACATGGACACACCCTGGCTTTACCTGTATACAGCTCACAAGCTACAGCAACCTCAGCGTTCAGTATATTCAGCCACTGCTGAGTTAACGGCTAGGAAAGCCTTTGTTGTCAAAGGGCTGGTGATAGAACTCTTCTGTAAGGACAAAGTTGATGAAAAAGAAGGGAAAGTTTGGATCTACACGCCAGCAACCACCTACCTGCGGGTTAGTGGCCTTATGATGGCTGCCTTGGGCTAATGCTTTTTCAGCAACATGCAGTTTCATTTATCTGTGCTTGTAATGGTCAGATTAGATTATCTGTTTAGCACATTTTTATAAGAACTGTTCCTGGCCGAGTCTGTTGGCCATAGTACAAAATCTTCCCTACCTATGTAGCTTGCATTCATTTTGGGTTTGGTCACTAGAAGGTGAACATAGACTTAGTTTGCAAGTGCATATGAGGGGAGCGGAATCACAGGAAATATGCTTTCCCCTTTTCATTGACTTGGACCCCGAGAGGGAAGAAATAAGGTTTAACTTGTCTTTTAGGAGCAAGAGAAGTTCCACACTGGTGGGGAAAAAAAGACTTTGCTGCTCCAATGGTTGTGTTAGTCAGTCATCACAAACATTTAAGTAGCAAAGTCTTCTTTTTTCCCTTCCCTGGTGTGGAGCAATCAACAGAGCAGAGAGCTTCCGAGTGTTCCCCTGTCATTGCTGCCATCAGTAAAGTATAGGCTGGCAAGTGCAAAAGATGGGGCCTTTTAAAACAAAACTCTGCACCTTGACTAGGGAGTTCCTTACAAAGGGAAGTCATGTTGGCTCCATTCTTCCTGGATTTGAAATGGATCGTAGAAACTACAGTGTTTCTCCAATCCTTTGATAGCTTTTCATATTGTTCTGCCTTTTAAAAAAAGTTTTACTTTATTTTTTCATTCCTTTGTGGTTTTATGTACTTCGTTGCTGTTTCCTGTTGCATGTTGCTTTGGATGCTGTTCCTCTTCAAGCTTGTTTGACATCTTCCGTTAATGCTGCCCGTTCCATAAAGCCAATTCCCTTTAAGCTATAGAAGGGGTCAGTGGTAGAACAGATGTTCATCACACAGAAATTCCCTCGTTTAGTCCCCAGCATCTCCATTGGAAAAAAGATCCTGTGGCAGGCGCTGGGAAAAAGCCCTGGTGGCTGGGCTTTGGCCAGTTTTCTTTCTTGGTTTGTTTCAGAGTGTTGCACAATTTAAAATTATAGATGTATATGAAACATAGATAAAATTTAAAACAAATTAAAGTGTTAGGATCATTAGATTATTTTTAACCAGAAGTGAGCTCCTTCAATAGCGTTACCTCAGTCATTTGCTAGATGTGTTGTACATGTGACGAGGCAGAAATTGCATGGACATAAGTGCTGCATTGAACCTCTCCACAGTCACAGAAACTTTGTCCTGTATCCAAGTAGCTCCATTTTCTTTGATTATTCTTTCCTTTTACTACTTGGCTTCAAAGTGTATGAGGTGACTTCCAGATGTTTCGTCTAGAGTCCTGTCCTGGTGGGTGACATTCTTCAGCATTAATCCATTCAGCAAGGTCTGCTGTTTTTCTTCTCCATAGGTTTAGTCTAGCCTCCTCTTATTTAGAGCTTGAGATATATGCAGAAAACTTTTCCTTGATTTTAGATGTCATCTAGGAGGTTGGTATTTGTTTGGTGCTACATTTCCTTATTTTGTTCACTATTTGCTAGCATCTCTCGAAGTACATCTGGAGGGACAATGTCTTTTCCATCCTTCAGTGAGAGGACATAGGACATAGAAGGAGCCTCCCCAAAGAGTGGGAAAGCATTATGGGTACACTTGGGCATCCCTGGGCAACAGTGTGCAAGCCAGCCAGTCTTTCACTTCCAGAAATGTAGCGCTGT
The DNA here is from genome assembly GCF_051106095.1 of Pogona vitticeps. Taxonomy (NCBI): domain Eukaryota; kingdom Metazoa; phylum Chordata; class Lepidosauria; order Squamata; family Agamidae; genus Pogona; species Pogona vitticeps. The sequence continues at coordinate 14,944,190 of NC_135795.1, forward strand.
AAACTTGCAGATGAGCTTCCTCCAGTCAGAGTAGGCGATACTCGGCCAGATGGACAACCTGTTGTAAGAGAGCTTCCCATGTCCCGCATGTGCATCATGTCTGAATATACTTCCCATCAACCATTCATGTGTCTGGATATTTATCTACTATCTGTTCTGCAGTAGAAAGGATAAATCAAAAGGACCAATAATCTAACTTTTCAGGCATTCACAGTTAATCACTTCAGAAAGGGGTTTCTGCACAGCCAGAGTGAAATGGTGTCTCTATGGAACCAGCTCCTAAAGAACGAGATTTTCCTGGAAAATAATGAACAGAACAAAGTTCTTCATTTCAAGGTCAAGTCTGCAAAGCAAGAATTTAATATGACAGCTGCTTATCTCCACCTGGAGGTGGTAAGTAAGGCAATTAGATATATATGTATGTTGACAATGACTGTTGGGGCTTTTTAGTTGAGAATGGGGCAAAGGCATCTAATGAGGGACAGAAGATAACCATAGGAAAATTATACATGGTTTGGAGAAAGCCAATAGGGAGACATTTTTTTCCACGTTTCATAAAATGAGAACTTTGGTATAATTAAATTAGCAGGAGGTTCCAAATACCTCCTGCTAATTTAATTATACCAAAGTTCTCGTTTTATGAAACGTGGAAAAAAATGTCTCCCTATTGGGGAGCTTTTTTTAAAAAATTAAAACATACGTAACGTGTAAAAGCTAAACAAAAAAGGTTGCTCATCGCCAAGTATGTAACAGTAAACAAATTTTAACTCATTATATTATTTCTTCCTGAGAGGTGTGGAAACCACTTGACTCATTGTATCACCCTGGAGAGCAGCTCTCCCTTTGTCTTTTACAACAATGGTCCCCAACCTTGGGCCTCCAGATGTTCTTGGACTACAACTCCCAGAAGCCTTCACCACCACCTCTGCTGGCCAGGATTTCTAGGAGCTGAAGTCCAAGAACATCTGGAGGCCCAAGGTTGGAGACCACTGTTTTAGAAGACATTCTGTCCACTCCACCCCTTGGTCTGAGACATCATCTGTGTATTTCCTGCTATGCCAAGTGGTGGTGGAGGTTCCATAGAGCCCTGATTGTGTGATCTAGCTTCTCATCTTTCTGCAATCTCATACATACTCGGTTCTCATAGTGTAATAGTACTCTATTTCAGTAAAGTTTATTAAACTAAGCTGATGGCATGACCATACAGATTATCTCAGATAGACACGTTTGCCCTCGTGGCCCCTGTTTGTCTTCCCAAACACAGAGCTCACAAAGGCAAAGCAAAACACCTCTCGGCACGCTGCCACCAGTTGATCTCCTTATCAACTTACTTAGAAAAGACAAAGGCCCATTCAGTACTGACTTTTTAATAGAACAGGTTTATTGATTACAGGTGGTTTCTGGAACAATTCATAAGCACATTCTTCAGGTTTCATTGAGCTTTAGTATTAACCTTCTATAGTATTTACCACAGTTTACACTCAAGACTAATCGCTCCTCAGACCCCTCCTTCTCTCTCTGATGCCTAACACAGACTGAACTCAACTCAGACTCGACTGACTCCTCCTCTCTCAGGCCCCGCCTTTTAACATCTCTTTTGGCCCCACCTCTGAACCACATTAGCATATAACTCATGAATAATACATAACTTATTATATGTCACCTTGGCCTTTAAATAACTGTTGTCATTCACAAAGAAATATTTAATTATCTTGGGAATGTGCGTATCAAGAGTATCTCACAGCCTGCACCCTTCTCTGCTATTATCACCAGTCTCTTCCTGCTGGTGCTCTCTCTCTCTCTCTCTTTTTTCTCTCTCTGTATACACACCATGACCACCATGGCTGGTGGTGGTCTGTGTGTGTGTACGTGTGTACATACACAGTGAGAGAGAGACCATCAACAGCCATTTCATGGAGCTGTACAGCAAAGAGTGAACTTTTATGGCTGTTTAGAGAGCGTTTTATAATGTGGAATATTATATTTACACATATATATTCTGTGCAGTGACCTAAGTCTGAGCTTTCTCAAGTGCCCCAGTGGTTGGAGGGAAGATTTCAAGCTTTATTGGAGAGCTTCCTATGACTTACTTTTGTCTTTGGTTCCAGTAGCTCAGTCTAGTTAGTGTATTACTTTTTATTTCCTTTCCCTCAATTCAGATCAATATATATATCTCTTTAACCATACGAACACCAAATGGGATATGAAGGAACCATTGTGGTGCTATTTCATGTTGAGGGTGAAAAGCAGCTCCTAACAGCACACATCGTTGTTCCAAGCCACACCAATACCCCTAATTCAGTCTATTTCTGCACATCTGTCTGAAGATCTTCATAGCTATATCTCTTAGATTAGTCATTGCTTTTCTGTGACCTTTAGTTCCTTTTTAAAACAAAGAAATGCATCTAAAGACATCAAGATATGACCTAAAATTTGGGGGGGGGGGAGGAATTGTTAAAATGGTCTCCCACAGATTTAATCCCCCCCCCCAAGGTCTTATAGTAATGTAACGTGGATGTTATTCTTTTTGACAGAATAACTAATGGTGGTGCTATTTGTAATGTTCATTGCAATGGGAATTATCAGAGCGTATACAGCTACTTTTAAAAATAATTTGGTCATACCACATGTTAAAATGTTTGAAAAGTAATTTGTCTGGTTACATGTTGCATTTCACATTGTTTTTATATTAGCATATTTTTACATGTATTTTACATGTATTTTACATTTTTTAATAAAAAATCTGAATCCCTTGAAAATATTCCTTTAAAACCAGCAAGGAAATATTACTCATCTCACCAGTAAAGCAACTTCCCACCTACAAGTTCCTGCCCACTTACACCTTCATTATCTGCCAAATAGTATTTTTTTACACATAGCTACATTGCTTATCATAGAATCATAGAATCACAGAGTTGGAAGAGACCACAGGGGCCATCGAGTCCAACTCCCCTGCCATACAGGAACTCCATCAAAGCACTCCTGACAGATGGCCGTCCAGCCTCTGCTTAAAAACCTCCGTAATTCATTATATCTAAGCTCTGGGAATGACAATTGCCAAGGTTACTGGGGACACAAGATCCTGGATCCCAAGTAACTTTTTGAGATACAAGAGCTATCCCAGAATCCAAATCAACTCTGGAAGGATGAAAACCGCTGCTCCCTCTTGTCATGTTCCTAGTCTGAGCTGGGATTGTTCAAGATCAAGACCCTTCAAGACCCACTAAAGCTCTGGGAAAATGAGTTTCAACTCAGCCATATTAACTCTTAGAAAACACCAAAGAGCAGCAAGAAGAATAGCCCAAGTAGTCAAGGTACTGGAATTAAACCCAAGGTTTACAGCAACTTTTTTTATAATGTCCCCACCATCATTTTACCACCCTATTCTCCCACTATATTTACTCTCCACCCAGCCAATGCCCACCCTGGAATCAAACCCTACATGTTTTGAGAGTAAAAATCAATACAAATTATTTTTTTAAGACATAAGACATCAAGCATAAATTGATTCTTTGCTTGCAGTCTACCCTCCCCATCTCTCTCTCTCTCTCTCTCTCTCTCTCTCTCTCTCTCTCTCTCTCTCACACACACACACACACACACACACACACACACACACACACACTCTCTCTCTCTCTCTCTCTCTCTCTCTCTCTCTCTCTCTCTCTCTCTCTCTCTCTCTCTCTCTCTCTCTGTCCCTTGGATCTATGGCAGTCAATAAATATTTTTAAAACATCCAGAGAGAAATCGGGCTGAAATAGAAAATATTTTTTTTCCAAGAGATAGTAGAATTTCCCTTCAACAGAACAGTTGCAGTCAGCATTGTTTTATTATTAGTTACCCTATTTTCACTGCCTCGTGTTTAGTAAATCCAACATCCCTCTCTTTTCCTATGGGTCTTCCATTTTCCTTGGATGTCTTGGGATGTTTTGCCGGCCAAAGCCCAGAAAGACGAATGTTTCCATGTGCATTTGGTGGAAGGACCACAAGAACCTGCCACTTGTGCTGCAGTTTGAAGCCCAGATAGAAGAAGTAAGAAAGGAAAAAATGCTATATCAAAAACGTGCAACAGTCCACTTCAGGTATTTTCATTCTCTTTGAAGTCTCCTTTCCTTCATATTATACATCTTGATAAATACATTGACTAGGCATTATTTATATCCTGTAACATCAATATAGAAAGCAAACAAATCACCCTACGTAGTCTGGTCCTTTTTTCTCTGCTGTTGCCGGTGTTCAAAGATTAAAGATAAGAATAGTCAGATGCCTAGAGTAAACAGACACAAGTACACACGTGCATCCAAATATATTTTGTGTTTGCATAGGATAAGCAAAATCTCTAGACCCCTACCAGAACAACCTCCAGGTTTGAGGACACTCTGGGAAAAGCAGCTTCTTGTGTACTCTCACCTACATTGGTGGGCTTACAAAGCATGTGGGCTTACAAAGCATGGCCAGAAACCATTATTTTAATTTCCCACACTACACCAGAGCACCTAATAAAGCAATACTACATGGCATTAAAAATGGACACCCAGAAAAGCCTACATACCCAAGGACCTGGGGCAATCGTCAGAACTGATAAGGCCAAATGCAATTTAGTTTGGATGCCAGCTCCGAAGCTTTAGAAGCATCTAAATGTTTTATTGTTCTGTAACACGTCATTTCATATAGTCGTTTAGTTGTGTCCGACTCTTCGTGACCCCATGAACCAGAGCACGGCAGGCCATCCTGTCTTCCAATGCCTCCTGGAGTTGTGTCAAATTCATCTTGGTTGATTCGATGACACTGTCCAACCATCTCGTCCTCTGTTGTCCCCTTCTCCTCTTGCCTTCACACTTTCCCAACATCACAGTCTTTCCCAAGGAGCCTTCTCATGAGATGGCCGAAGTATTGGAGCCTCAGCTTCAGGATCTGTCCTTCCAGTGAGCACTCAGGGTTGATTTCCTTGAGAATGGATAGGTTTAATCTCTTTGCAGTCCAGGGGATTCTCAAGAGCCTCCTCCAGCACCACAATTCAAAAGCATCAATTCTTCAGCGGTCAGCCTTCTTTATGGTCCAGCTCTCACTTCCATACATCGCTACTGGAAAAACCATAGCTTTGACTATGATGTCTCTGCTTTTTAAGATGCTGTCTCGGTTTCTCATTGCTTTCCTCCCAAGAAGTGGGCGTCTTTTAATTTTGTGACTGCAGTCACCATCTGCAGTGATCATGGAGCCCAAGAAAATAAAATCTGTCACTGCCTCCATTTCTTCCTCTGCCAGGAGGTGATGGGACAAGTGGCCATGATCTTAGTTTTTTTTTGATGTTGAGCTTCAGATCGTTTTTTGCACTCTCCTTTTTTGTCCTCATTAAGAGTTTCCTTAATTCCTTCTCACTTTCTGCCATCAGAGTGGTTTCATCTGCATACCGGAGGTTGTTGATATTTCTTCCGGCAATCTTAATTCCAGTTTGGGATCCCTCCAGTCCAGCTGTTCATGTGATGTATCCTGTATATAAGTTAAATAAGCAGGGGGATAATATGCAGCCTTGCCGTACTCCTTTCCCAATTTTGAACCAATCAGTTGTTCCATATCCAGTTCTAACTGTTGCTTCCTGTCCCACATATAGATTTCTCAGGAGATAGATAAGGTGGTGAGGCACTCCCATTTCTTTAAGGACTTGCCATAGTTTGCTGTGGTCCACACAGTCAAAGGCTTTTGTGTAGTCAATGAAGCAGAAGTAGATGTTTTTCTGGAACTCTCTGGCTTTCTCTATAATCCAGTGCATGTTAGCAATTTGGTTTCTAGCTCCTCTGCCCCTTCGGAATCCAGTTTGTACTTCTGGGAGTTCTTGGTCCACATACTGCTGAAGCCTACCTTGGAGGATTTTGAGCATAACCTTGCTAGCGTGTGAAATGAGTGCAATTGTATGGTAGTTGGAGCATTCTTTGGCACTGCCCTTCTTTGGGAATGGGATGTGGACTGATCTTTTCCAGTCCTCTGGCCACTGTTGAGTTTTCCAAACTTGCTGGCACATTGAATGTAGCACCTTAACAGCATCATCTTTTTCAGAGACGTCACTTCCACTCAGGGGGATGACCAGCTAGGAGCAAACCTCCGTATCGCTTAGCAAGGTAAAAAGCTATTAAAATGCATTTCTTCCTTAGAAGACTGGTTTTTTAAAACATAAATCCTTGGAGAGAAGGATAAGGAAAGCATACAGCTAATTAAATTTTTTAAAGACTATGCTGTTTTAAAATTACGAACTACTTTCACTTTTGGGTCCAATTAGCTTCTGCTTTTTTTCCAGTTGCCCTGCTCCTAACAAAAGTCTGAAACAACAATAACTATTCTTAATTAGACCCTCTATGTCAAGGAGGAGGGATAAATCTGCCAAAACCCCTTCAGATCGCAGTTTGGAAAGATTGACGACGCAACCAGCTGAAGAAGATAAGATGGATCAGGTTACGAAGCTTATAAAAGATCTATCTTGTAAATTGTCAGAAGGCTTTGACAAAACAGAGCAAAGATCTAAGTCCATCGAAAGAAGTATCAATAAGCTTCAAGATCAAATTTCAGGGGTGTCACAGGAGCTAAAGGACGGCAAAAGCCAACTTACAGACCGTGGTGATAAAGTTCAAGCAAATAAAGAAAAAATAGTGTCCATGGCTCAACAAATTTCTGAAACTGATAAGAAGCTCATATTTATGGAGGATAACCTCAGAAGGTCTAATATTAAAATAATGAACTTCCAAGTGCAACAGGGACAAGATCTCAGAAAAGAGGTTATGGCTTGGATTAACTATAATGGACACGCAACATCTGATTGAAACAGATATAGAAAAGGCATATTTCCTGGGAAATCCAAGCAGTCTCAGAATTAGACCAGTGGTCCTGATGGATTGGGTCCAGAATATTATAAACACTTTAGCTCCATTTTGATACCTAAGCTTAAAATGTTTTATAATAAGATAATGGAAGGAGAGACAATACCTGCTTCATGGAAGTATTCATTAACGATTCTTATTCTAAAACCCAATAAGGATCAAACAGATCCGGGATCCTATAGACCCATATCTTTAATAAACCAAGATACTAAGATTTTTACCACTATATTGGCAAATAGATTAAATAGATTTCTAGCAAATTATATTAAAGAAGACCAATGTGGTTTCATTAAGGGTAGACAAATGGATAATTTAACTAGATGAGTTTTAAATACTATATATGAAATAGAAAAAGAAAAAATAAAAGCAATGATTTTATCATTGGACATATTTAAAGCTTTTGATTGTGTTGAATGGTCTACACTAAAACTTCTCATAAGGGGTTGGGTATTTGGTACAAAGTTCAGAGGGGTTATAGATCAATTATACTTAGATAAGACTTCAGAAATAATAGTTAATGATGGTCTAACAGAAAAGGTCTTTATAGGGCGAGGTACTAGACAAGGCCGCCCACTTTCACCAATATTGTTTTGTATGGTTATAGAATTATTAGCTAACGCAATAAGAAATGATAAACCAATTAAAGGAACAGGTAAAAATGATATAATTAAAATTAATTTGTTTGCTGATGATTCCTTACTGTCTATTAAAAATCCACTCGAGAGTATGGAAAACATCAAAAACCATTTAGAAAAATTGGGGGAAATAACAGGTTTAATGATTAATTGGCAAAAATCACAAATGAAGATGTTTAATTATAATATACAGGAACAAGAAATGTTTGTGAATAAATATAGGGTTAAAATGTGCAATCATATCAAATATTTAGGTATAAACATAGAAGAACTCAAAAATTAAAGGAGAAAAATTTTAGTAAATTAAAAATGAAATTAAAGATAAATTGCAAGAGTATGCCAGATTGAAACTACTGTATCATGGTTTGGGAGAATTGCTCTAATTAAAATGAAAATATTACCGAAAATTACTTTTTTATTTAGGATGCTCCCAATACAATTAGAAGAAGAGGATTTTAAGTATTGGCAGGGATTAATTAATGGATTTTGTAATCAAGGCAAAAAATCTATAATAAATAAAAGATATTGGTATAAGGCTCAAAAAAAGGAGGTTTAGGTATGCCTAATGTTAAAATTTATTATATAGCAAATCAATTAAGAGTTATTGGAGATATTATATACAATAAAGAAAAATTAATTTGGTGGGAGATGGAATCTTCAGAAATAAATGGAAATGCTGAAGGATACTTGTTTAATATAGTAAAGAGAAGTTAATAAATCAGATGAAAAACCCTTTTTTAAGAAACTTGTTAAATATATGGAATAAATATAAAGAGAGGTTTTGTCCCTCAACTTCACCATTAAAATTAGTGACTGAGATATAAAGTTTTCCTACAGATTTAAAGGATTTAGTAGAACTGTTTAAGAATAAAAGGGTTGCAGGATTGAAGGACTGGATGTGTAAAATGAGATTGAAGGAGTTGATTATGTCTAAACTTCAAACTAATAAACTATCATGTTATAACCTTATTCAGTTAGACACCTAGACAAAGGATTGGTTGAAAACTAATGGCAACTGTAGAGAACTTACTAAGTACGAACAATTTCTGTCATCACGTGAAGATATGTGAGATACTATTTTGAAATGAATAGTAAGTAAATATATAATATAATTTTGGAACAAGAGGAAAAAGAATGGGGAATAGAAGGTTTGAAATTAATTTGGGAAAATGATTTAAAAATAGAAATTAAAAAAAGATTTGGATAAAAATGTGGAGGATGAGAGTTTTAAGATTAATGTCAACAAGAATAAAGGGGAAAAATTTGCTTAAGGTGGTATTTGACTGCTGTAAAATTAAATATAATAAATCCAGCATACCCCAAAGCATGTTGGAAATGTGATGAGGAAATTGGCACGTATTTTCATATGTGGTGGGAATGTAAAGTGGTTAAGAAATTTTGGGAATTGATTTTTAAGGAAATGTGTGATATATTTGGTAAAGATATTGATCTTAATGCTAAAATTGCTTTATTGTCAATTTTTGATAACACAGATTTGGATTATTACTCGAAAGAATTAATCATCAATTTTATGACAAGTGCTAGAATATTAATAGCTAGATTTTGGAAAGACAAAAATGATATTAAAATGGAAGACTGGTATTGTGAAGTATGGGACATTGCATTAAATGATAAATTGACTATGGAACTTAAAATAAAAAGAGGGGAAATAAGTTCTAACAATTTTTATGATATTTGGGGTAAATTTGTGGAATTTGTGTTAGTGAAAGGAAGGGGGAAAGCCTCCAAAGAATACTCAATACAATTTTGGAGAGGTAATCTGTAATAAAATATTATTAAATGGAGTCCCGTGGGTATGGGGTACACGTTAGAATTTAGTTTATAATACTGTGAGGGTTCGTTTATGCGGGCTGTCCCCTCTCCAATAAACGGACGAGACTCTTGGGTAAAGTCAAACGGTAACGTGTTTATTTCAACTTTCACATCATCTGTAACGGTTCCCATAAACGGGTTTAGGGACGTTTGGAGACCAAGGTTCGGCTTGGGGGGAGTCCATAAACTATGTACAAAGGGGTTGGAGTTCTCTGGGTTCCAGGGACCTGTTGAAGGCGGCACAAGTCCCGGTCCAGGGTTCGCTTCTTCTTCTAGGGATATCAAGGGTAGGGTCTCCTCGTCTCCACTCCAACCGTCCCAGGAAGAGCCGTCCTCTATGGTGTAGCCCCAGGGGCCGGGTAGCCCCCCAGCTTCCTCAGTTCGGCGATGTGCCATTGGCGTTTCCTTTCCAGCTCTCGAGCCACCGCCTCCCGCTCCTCCCGTAGCTTCCTATGCCACTCTTTCGCCTCCGTCTCTCCCCAGTAAGACGGACGAGGCTTCAGCCCCAGTTGCCGGCGCCTCTCTGCCTCTTCATGTGGTACTCGGACTTGTTCCCACTTGTGGGTCCACGGATCCTCCATCCACACCCACTCCCAACCGCCCGGAATATCCCTCGGTCTTCCCCTTATATCCCCCATCCCTGCCTCTATCTCCTCCCCTCTCTTTCCCGCCTGAAACCGTCCCGTTTCGCGGGCAATCTTTAACCCCCTCATGTCCTCTTCTAAGTCTCGGGTGTCTACTCCCTTGTTTAGGGTGAGGGTTCCGCCGCACTCTGCTCCCCAGTCAGGGGTTTCCACTCCTTTCTCCTCCCGTCGCGGTGGGGATGGTGGGGGGGAAGTCTGGGTCTGGCTGCTATTCTTCAAGAGCAGCGGCACTCCAACCATGGCTTCCACCTTGGGAGCCTCACATACCCCCCCATCCGAGAGTGCCGCTCGCTCTTCCTCGCTCCGCGCCCACGGACCCTGCCGGGAAAAATAATCTACGTTAGAGTGTTCCTTACCCTTGCGGTATTGGACCTTGAACGAATAGGGTTGCAACGCTAGATACCAGCGGGTGAGCCTTGGGTTAGTTTCCTTCATGCGGTTTAACCACTGTAAGGGGGCATGGTCTGTCACCAATGTGAAGGGGGCTCCCTGGAGGTAATACTTCAAGGTGTGGGTGGCCCACCTTATGGCTAGCGCCTCTTTTTCTATAACCGCATATCTTTCTTCACGGGGTTTCAACTTCCGGCTCAAATATAGAATAGGATATTCCTTACCTTCCCTAACCTGGGACAATACTGCCCCCAAACCCCTATCCGAAGCATCGGTAAATAGGACGAAGGGGTAGTTGAAATCAGGGGAGAACCTGATGGGCAGTTCGCATATTATCCCCTTCAAGGTCTCGAAAGCCCTTTCCTGGGCGGGGCCCCATTTCATCTTAACCGAGGCCCCTTTTCTAGTAAGGTCGGTGAGGGGGGCAGCTATGGATGCGAACTGAGGTATGAACTGCCGGTAATAGCCGATCAGGCCCAAGAATTGCTGCACCTCCTTCTTGGTACGAGGCTTATACCACCGTGAAATCTTGGTCACCTTCTCCTCCTGGGGCTGCACCTCGCCTTGCCCTACTTTGAAGCCCAGGTACTCTACCTTATCTACACCAATTTTGCATTTTTTGGGATTGATGGTTAGACCGGCCTTCCTCAATTCCTTGAGGACCCTCCGTAAGTGGGCTAGGTGTTCTTCCCAACTGGAGCTGAAAACAATGATGTCATCTATATACGCCGCAGCCCACTCCCTCTGCGACTCCAACAGTCGATCCATAAGCCTCTGGAAGGTCGCGGCCGCCCCATGTAGCCCGAATGGCATTTTAACGAATTGGAAGAGCCCCTTAGGGGTGCAAAAGGCCGTTTTCTCTCTATCCTGGGCCCTCACTGGAATTTGCCAATATCCTTTAGTTAAATCGATCGAGCTCAGGTACCGGGCATTCCCTAATTTATCCAGCAAATCCCCCACCTTGGGCATGGGATACGCGTCAAACTTAGAGACCGCATTAACCTTTCTAAAATCCACACAGAACCTTAGAGACCCGTCGGGTTTGGGTACAATGACAGGGAAGCTGCGCCACGGGCCCTTGGCAGGTTCTATAACCCCAATGCTTAACATATCTTCGACCTCCTTTTCTATTAGAGCTTTTACATGATGGGGCCACGTTCTACCATTTTCCCTTACCACCACCCCAGGGTCAGTTTCAATGCTGTGTTCCACCAGATTCGTTTGACCTGGAACCTTAGAAAACACTTGGGGAAATTCATCTTTCAAGGAGAGGGCTTGCTCCCTTTGGGTGGGGTTCAGGAGTTTGCCCACAATGATTTCTTCTTCCTCCTGTATTTGGCTTACTTCTGGCCCCAATTCCTCATCCGTTTCTCCATCGAAGAAGCATTCACGGTCTACCCACGCTTTTAGTAGGTTTACATGAAAAACCTGCCTTTTCCTTTTTCTATCTGGGGTTTCTACTTCATAATCCACTTCACTGAGCCGCCTCACCACTTCATACGGCCCGTGCCATTTTGCCAGAAATTTAGAAGTCTCGGTAGGCAACAACACTAATACTCTTTGCCCCTTTTCAAATTCTCTAGGTTTCACCTTCCTGTCATAGCGCTCTTTCTGTTTTCCCTGGATTAGGGTTAAATTTTCTTGAGCCACCTCCCAGGCCAATTTCAAGTTATTCCTCATCTCTACTATTTGCTGCAGGGCATTCCGTGAAGCATCTTCTCCCTCCTCCCATTTTTCACGGATGAGGTCCAGCACCCCCCTAGGTTTCCTCCCGTACAACAATTCAAACGGCGAGAAACCCGTCGAGGACTGAGGGGCTTCTCGCACTGCAAACATTAGAGGGTTAACAAACATATGCCATTTCTTGGGGTGTTCCATCGCCACTTTTCTCAACATTCCCTTCAGAGTCCGGTTGAACCTTTCTACTAAGCCGTTGGCCTGGGGATGGTAAATGGAAGTCCGGAGGGGCTTGACCCCTAACAGTTCCCACATTTGCTTAAACGTTAAGCTCATGAAATTGGTTCCCTGATCCGTTAGTACCTCCTTCGGGAACCCCACTCTCGAAAATACCCCTAAAAGCTCTTTGGCCAGCACTTTCGCCGTGGTTGACCTCAAAGGGAGGGCCTCTGGGTATCTCGTCGCATAGTCAATTATCACCAACACGTACTGATGCCCCCCTTCCGATTTGGTCAAGGGCCCCACAATGTCCATGGCAATTCGGTCAAAGGGCCTATCCACCAACGGCATGGGCACCAGGCCCGCCCCCGGGCCGGTCTTAGGTTGTGTTAGCTGGCATTTGGGGCAGGATTTGCAATATTCTTCAACGTGCTTCACCATGTCTGGCCAAAAGAACCTTTGGCGGATGCGGGCCAACGTTTTCTGTGTGGCCAAATGACCAGCCACTGGCAAATCGTGGGCCCAGTGCATTACCCAGCTCCTCAAATGGTCGGGGACTACCAGGGTTGATTCCTCCCCCTGTTCCCCTCTTCGTATCTGGTACAGCAGTCCTCGTCGTACCTCAAACCCTTCCCCATTCACCGGGGTCTCCCCTTCGAGGTTGGCTTTTTGGAAACAAGGCCTTAGGGAAGGATCATCTTGTTGCAGGCCCCTTACTTGATCTCTGGACAACTGCATTATCTCTCCTTCCCCTTCTCCCTCGTCTCGTTCGCCAACCAGTCCGTCTTCTGCTCGTCGTGCCAGGTCCTCCAGGCCTGGGCAGTCCCTGCCCAACAACATCTCGCGGGTTAAGCCGGGAACAACTCCCACCTCCAGGATTGCCTCCTGGGTTCCGATAGTCACATTCGCCCTGGCCGTATCATATTCTTTGGCGTCCCCGTGGATGCACCTTACTACCACCGTTTCCCCTAGTCTCGGTCCCTCTAATTCTCGTACCAGCGATCGGGTGCACCCAGTGTCTATTAGGGCCCTTTTCCTCTGTCCATTAACCTCGGCAGTCACCACCCACCCGGGATGGAACTTCTCACCCACCTTAGCGGCGTTCGCATAAATGTTGGCCCACGCATATTCTTCGGCCGGGCAGAACTTCCGGATGTGGCCAAACTGGCCGCAGCTGAAACAGGCGGTCATTTTTTCTTTCCCCTGGTTCCAGGTGGGGGCTAGCTTGCTCTTCGCCGGGTCTGTCGTGATTGTTGGGCGAGGGATTCGCGACCCGGTTGAGTTCACATACTCGATACGGTCGGGGCCTTGCTTTTTTGGAGTCGCCATCGGGGTACCTCGTGGAGCTCCTGCGTTTACCGCCTCCGCCATCTTGTCCTTGCTCCGGGGTTTCTCTCCCCCTGCTGCAGGGCGATTTGACCATGGATCTTCTGCTCCTAGATAGTCCTCTAGTAACGTCACAGCGCCCTCTACCGATGTGGGTTTGTGTTTCACTACCCAGTTCCTGGGTCCGGAGCTCAGTGTTGATACCAATTGTTCTAGTATCATTAATTCTAACACCTGTTCTGCCGTTTTTCCCTTTGGTTGTACCCATCTCGTGGCATTTACTCTCATCTTTTGCGCCACCGTTCGTGGGTGTATGCCCGGCTTCAGTCGCAATTCCCTAAACCGTCTGCGGTAGGCTTCTTCATTCAGATTCAGTGTGTTGAGGATCGCCGTTTTGACCTTTTCATAATCCCCTGCGTCTTCTGGGTCTAACGTGTCCACTATTTCCTGAGGCAAGCCCGTCAGGTAAGGTGTGACAATTAGGGCCCACTGGTCCTTCGGCCACTGTGCCGACACCGCCACTCGTTCAAATATATTCAGGAACGCCGCCGGGTCATCTTGGGGACCCATCTTTTGGAGTTTGATCGGTGGTCGGTGTGCGATTGCCCCTCTTCCTTCCGTAGCTGGTGTCTTGGCCGACAACCCTATTTGTGTTCTGCTTAGTTGATCTATGATGAGTTTCTGCTGATCCGCCAGTTGTTTCATCAATGCTTCTTGCCCTTCCGTTATTTGTCGTATCCATCCCTCCGTTTCTTGCGGGGCTGACAGCCCCCCGCGTTGGGCGCCAATATGTGAGGGTTCGTTTATGCGGGCTGTCCCCTCTCCAATAAACGGACGAGACTCTTGGGTAAAGTCAAACGGTAACGTGTTTATTTCAACTTTCACATCATCTGTAACGGTTCCCATAAACGGGTTTAGGGACGTTTGGAGACCAAGGTTCGGCTTGGGGGGAGTCCATAAACTATGTACAAAGGGGTTGGAGTTCTCTGGGTTCCAGGGACCTGTTGAAGGCGGCACAAGTCCCTGTCCAGGGTTCGCTTCTTCTTCTAGGGATATCAAGGGTAGGGTCTCCTCGTCTCCACTCCAACCGTCCCAGGAAGAGCCGTCCTCTATGGTGTAGCCCCAGGGGCCGGGTAGCCCCCCAGCTTCCTCAGTTCGGCGATGTGCCATTGGCGTTTCCTTTCCAGCTCTCGAGCCACCGCCTCCCGCTCCTCCCGTAGCTTCCTACGCCACTCTTTCGCCTCCGTCTCTCCCCAGTAAGACGGACGAGGCTTCAGCCCCAGTTGCCGGCGCCTCTCTGCCTCTTCATGTGGTACTCGGACTTGTTCCCACTTGTGGGTCCACGGATCCTCCATCCACACCCACTCCCAACCGCCCGGAATATCCCTCGGTCTTCCCCTTATATCCCCCATCCCTGCCTCTATCTCCTCCCCTCTCTTTCCCGCCTGAAACCGTCCCGTTTCGCGGGCAATCTTTAACCCCCTCATGTCCTCTTCTAAGTCTCGGGTGTCTACTCCCTTGTTTAGGGTGAGGGTTCCGCCGCACTCTGCTCCCCAGTCAGGGGTTTCCACTCCTTTCTCCTCCCGTCGCGGTGGGGATGGTGGGGGGGAAGTCTGGGTCTGGCTGCTATTCTTCAAGAGCAGCGGCACTCCAACCATGGCTTCCACCTTGGGAGCCTCACAAATACGCACTATTATTTGTATTTTTTTCTGTATTTTTGTTGTTATGTGTGTGTTTTTTGGTTTTTTTGTATTATAAAATAAAAAATATAAATAAAAAAACAGTATCATCTTTTAAGATTTTAAATAGTTCAACTGGAATGCCATCACCTCCACTGGCCTTGTTGTTAGCCAAGTTTTCCAAGGACCACTTGACTTCACTCTCCAGGATGTCTGACTCAAGGTCAGCAACCACATTATCTGGGTTGTTTGGGATATCCAAATCTTTCTGGTATAATTCCTGTGTGTCTTCTTGCCACCTCTTATTGATATCTTCTGCTTCCGTTAGGTCCCTCGAATTTTTGTCCTTTATAATGTCCATCTTTGCACAAAATGTTCCTCTAATATCTCCAATTTTCCTGAACAGATCTCTGGTTTTTCCTTTTCTGTTATTTTCCTCTTTTTCTTTGCATTGTTCATTTAAGAAGGCCCTCTTGTCTCTCCTTACTATTCTTTGGAAGTCTGCATTCAATTTTCTGTAGCTTTCCCTATCTCCGTTGCATTTTGCTTCCCTTCTCCTCTCTGCTATTTCTAAGGCCTCGTTGGACAGCCACTTTGCTTTCTTGCATTTCCTTTTCTTCGGGATGGTTTTTATTGCTGCCTCCTGGACAATGTTACGAGCTTCTATCCAAAGTTCTTCAGGCACTCTGTCCACCAAATCTAGTTCCTTAAATCTGTTCTTCATTTCCACTGTGTATTCATAAGGGATTTGGTTTAGATTATACGTGACTAGCCTAGCTCTATTACCCTTTGCCCTGCTTCGTTTTGAACTCCAAGGCCAAACTTCCCTGTTGTTCCTTTTATCTCTTGACTCCCTACTTTAGCATTCCAATCCCCTAGAATGAGAAGAACATCTTTCTTTGGTGTCCGTTTTAGAAGTTGTTGTAAGTCTTCATAAAATTGGTCAATTTCAGTCTCCTCAGCATTGGTGGTTGGTGCATAAACTTGGATTACTGTGATGTTGAAAGGTCTGCCTTGGATTCATATTGACATCATTCTATCATTTTTGAGATTGTATCCCATTACAGCTTTTACCACTCTTTTGTTGACTATGAGGGCTACTTCATTCCTTCTACAGAATTCTTGCCCACAATAGTAGTTATGATAATCATCTGAATTGAATTTGCCCATTCCTGTCCACTTTAGTTCACTGACACCCAGGATGTCAATGTTTATTCTTGCCATCTCCTGTTTGATCACATCCAGCTTCCCAAGGTTCATAGATCTTACATTCCAGGTTCCTATGCAGTATTTTTCTTTGCAGCATCGGACTTTCCTTTCACTTCCAGGCGCATCCACAGCTGAGCGTCCTTGGTGCTTAATCTTTGGCCCTTCAGATGTTTTGAATCTGGACTTTCAGACTAGCCAGCTAGAATGGTCAGTGGTTAGAAATTGTGACAGCTGCATCTCAGAACATCTGGATCTGAGAACCATTGGTTCCAGATTACTGGATAATTTCAGATTAGAGTGTGGTGCTCTTTGTTATCACTGTAGTGATAAGACATAAGACATTTACATGGGAATCTTGGAAATATCCTGTCTTGATATGTCCCAGATCTGTTTTACCACAGCTCTCATTAACTACCTACCAGTACAGCCATTGATCATGATCATAATAGTGGGGGATTATAGGAGTGTAAACTGGTATCCTCCAGATGTGCTAGAGTACACTCCTAGAGTACAAAGGAAGAATTTGGTAGTAGTATGAAACAAAGCCAAGTACATGGCTGTTCTCTTCCATCCCTCTTCACCTCTTCTGCTCACTTCCCAGGCATCCATTTAAACTGCCCATTCCTCAGAGCTTTCTTCTCCAGGAAACCTTTACTGTGGACAAGAAGGAAAAGCATTATTTATTGGAAACCAGAGTTTTGATACATGGACGAGATGAATGTGTTCAAACTCTCACACTTGGCTATCAAGCTGAAAATCTATATGTAAGTGAACACCAGTTTTTCTGTAACTTTCAATACAGCAATGCAGTTGAGAAACAGGTATTTATGATTAATTTTCACATATATCCTCCCCTGCAGATTTGTGCTGGCTTGGCTCATCCCTACAGCAGCAAGATTTTCCCTTCAAATATAGACGTATGTGCCAGAATGAGAAATCTCAGTCATGTAAGTTTAGGTGTGATTACACAATGAGGGAAATGTGAATTCACTCACTGTCAATTCACACCAGGGAATTTGGGTTTCCCCAGATCTGTTTGCATTAATGGCAATTTCCTCCTCTCTCTCTCTCTCTCTCTCTCTCTTTCTTTTTCTTTTTGATATCTAGTTGTCCTAGCATTACAGTGTAGGCACCAGATTTTTTTATTTTTTCTAAGAAAAGAAATTGTATGATTGGCTTGGATCCAGCCTGGGAGGATTTTTGCTTTCTACCCGCAATCTGACTTGTTTGCTTTCCCTGATCAGATCCATTCAAATACAGAAGGCAGGAGGAAAAAATATAAGGCCAGGCGAGCTGAGTGGTTGATGGGTCAAATGGAGTGTGTTTCTGTGTGTCTTTTTGAATAAAAGGCACATCTGGAAAAAATAGCTGCTAAACCATTGGTTTCCAACCTTGGGTCCCCATATGATTTTATACTAAAACTCAAAGAAGCATTTAGCACTAGCTGTGCTGACCAGGATTTCTGGGAGTTGTAGGGCAAGAAAATCTGGGTATCCAAAGTTGGAAACCATTGTCCTAATGGCTAAAAATACAGGCACTTTGTGCAAGGGACTTGGCTGGAGGGAGTTGTTAATAACCACATCAATAGAGACTGGGGAAAAAGGCAAAGCAAACCAAAAGTTTTTAATTGGGGAAGCCAGGGCACTTCCCTTCCAAAAAACCAACTATAGTGGTGCCTCGCTTAACGACGATAATCCGTTCCAGGAAAATTGCCGTTAAGCGAAAACATCGTAAAGCGAAAATAAAAACCCCACATTGAAACCCATTCAATGCGTTCCAATGAGATAAAAACTCACCATCCAGCGAAGATCCTCCGTACAGCGGCCATTTTTGCTGCCTGTATAGTGAGGAATCCGTCCCTAAACACAGCGGGGAGCCGTTTTAATTACCCGGTGGCCATTTTGTAACCGCTGATCAGCTGTTCTTTAAACATCGTTTTGTGAAGAATCGGTTCCCGAAGCAGGGAACCGATCATTGCAAAGCAAAATTCCCCCATTTAGACCATTTTGCGATCGCAATTGCAATCGCAAAAAGATCATCGTAAAGCAGATTCGTTGTAATGCGGGCCAATCGTTGGTTAGGCACTACTGTACTTTGAAAATCAGCCTCTAATCCAGGACCTTCCTAAATAGGTTGATGTGGAAGTTGGGTTGCCTCCATCCCCAGCAATGCCAGTGCAGGTTCTGTGTAACTTTGCACAAAATGGCAGAACATCACCCAGTAAAGCTTCTCCCAGCTTTGTTATTTAAAGGATGAAGAGGCTGTTCCTGGTGACTATTTACTGGGCAGCTGTTACAGGGAACAAGTTGGAGATTGGTAGAGACCATACTCAGGAGATGATGTGTCTATCATCTCCCTGTTAGTAGCCTTTTTAGAAACAAGTCCCACAACTCTTTAGAAAGGGTGCAGTGGACTGAGGCCACCCAACCCATCAGTCTCCTCAGAAGATCACTCTGAAAAGCAAACTAGTCACTTTGTATTCTCAAAGGCTTTCACGGCCAGGATCCAATGGTTGTTGTAGGTTTTCCAGGCTGTTTGGCTGTATTCTGGAGGTTTTTCTTCCTAATGTTTCGCCAGTCTCTGTGGCCGGCACAGAGGACAGGAGTTAGAACTTTGTGTTCTGGTTTAGTGTGTGGGATAGTTGAGTATTTGTAGCTGTGGGATCAGCTTTTTGTCCTCAACAAAGCCTGGCTCCCAGCACTGAAAAATACAGCCTGCAACATGGTCAACAAACTCTACCCAGCCATAAGGACCAGTTATCACTGTACACAAAAGACTAGCTAAAAACACCCATCAATCACAGTGACAGATCATCTCTCCCCCTTTCCACAACAATACACCCATAACAAAAAAAACACCCTGATCACCATAATCACCCAATCTCCTGAAAAAGGCAAAAAGCTGATCCCACAGCTACAAATACTCAACTATCCCACACACTAAACCAGAACACAGACAGAGTTCTAACTCCTGTCCTCTGAAGATGCCGGCCACAGAGACTGGCAAAAAGTTAGGAAGAAAAACCTCCAGAACATGGCCAAACAGCCCAAAAAACCTACAACAACCAAGCTAGTCACTTCTTTGGGAGGCTCCAGTCAGGAAGACGAAATCCAAGAAGAGGAAAACTTTTCTTCCAGGGTGTCATTTCCCCACCTTTTTGCCATAAACCCATTCTGATGGAAAGTCCTTCCACATTCATAGAACAGGAATGAAAGAGAAGGATGCTGAGGACTGCTCTCTTTCCTCGAGCTTTGGGACTGTTATTCGTTTCTCATTCCAAGGCTTTTTTAATGAGAGTCCTCCTCTGGCAATCTCCGAGAGTTCTTTCTGGTGGACAGACCAAGTCTCCTTGTATGTGTTATGTGTGGTGGCATCCAGTCTTTGTCTCCTCCCTTTTCTGCTTCAGTTCAAATGATCTTATCACCTGAACAGATCTGTTTTTTTAAAAAGTAGATACTCCAGTGGTAGAAGAAAAAAACTACAGATTTGTAATGATGGGAACTCTGGGCTAATTCACATTTCCTTTTTTCAACAGGGGGACAGTGAGTAAAATGTGAATCAGCATGTTCCAAACATGTAGCATTTCCTGCATGATTGATTGATTGATTGATTGATTGATTGATTGATTGATTGATTGAATGATTGATTGATTGATTGATTGATTGATTGATTGATTGATTGATTGATTGATTGATTGATTGATTGATTGACTGCCAATGTGGACAAAACGAAAGGATGAGGAGGATATAAAGAAAAAATCCACATTGCACAACTGGGGTGGGCGACTATATGGGTGAGACAGATTCCCAACACAAAATGTGGAAGAGTTTGCCATTTTCGACTACAACTCCATATAAATGCATCACAATCATATGTAATGCCTGGAGTTTGGCAAAGACCTAGAGGTGCTTAACTGCAGTTCTGTGCTTTATGTATTAGCTCTGTATATTCTCTCCATGTTTAGATCTTGCTTTGTTGACCTTGGGGTTCTAAAAACTCAAAATATCTATCCACAGGTGAAAAACGACTTTGAAGTGAACCTCAAAGTCAACAGGAAAGATGTCCTCCACTTTCTGGGCCAGTACCATAACAAATCTAACATGTCCAATTCCCAATATACTGTCCACATGGAAATGGCCCATTCATTCCAGGTACTACTTAACTCTGTAGAATAAAATCAACCTTTTCCTTTTCTCAGTCTTTCCTTCTTATCTCTCAGTTTTCCTTTGTGTCACTTGTATCTCATTTTCATTGGATTCAGGGTTAAGGGCCATAATTTTATTTGCTAATTCTAATACCTTTGTGATCAATGCATTGTATACATGAAGCACTAGAGCAAAGAATATTAATACCAGTTGCTTAATTCCCCACTAATGTCAATGGATCTTTCACGGACATAACTGGCCACATGGTTGCATTTGCATCTGTACCAGAGCCTGGAAACATTGTTCTTTTAGAAAACTACAACTCACAGCATCCCATGGGCAGCATGGCCACTGGCTTTGCTGAGTGTGTATTCCCCCCTCCCCCACAAATTCTGGTTCTCCGACACAGTTTTTCCTTGAAGAGGCAAAAGACTGTACAGTGGTGCCTCGCACAACAAGTGCACCGTAGAGCGATGCCTCAATAGGGAAAAAATCGCAGAGCGAAGGTTGGTAAGCGGTTTGCTTACCGACCTTCGCTTTGCGACCCGCCGATTAGCTGTTCGGCGGCTACAAAATGGCCACCGAAAGCCGCAAAATGGCCGCGCACAGCGTTTTCGCGCCCTCGTTAAGCGAGGGGAGGGCGCGAAAATGGCTGCCAGCCATCGGAGAAACATCGCTGAACGGTGAGTACAGCAGCCGATTGGAACACATTAAACACTGTTTAATGCGTTCCAATGGGCTTTTCTGCCCCGCTCAGCGATGTTTTCACACAGCGAGGGTTAATCCGGAACTACTGTATGTACCACAAATCTCAGCTTTTGCTATTGTGATGAAAAATTCCCTGAATTAGAGTACAGTATTTAGCTTTCATTCCTGAGAGGCCACTTATCTTTAACACCTATATGAGAACAAGCAGGTACAACATTGTTTTCCCATAATAGGAACAAATGACATTTGATGAGTGCACATCTGGAAGTTTGTATTCGAAAATTAAATTAAAAAAACACAATTTACACATTTTTAATGTTCAGGATGGAAAAAAATGAAGTCTAAAAAATAAATCTTGAGAGAAGAAAAACTTTCCTATATCAAACCCCTAACCTAGCCTCACATGTATAACTTTGGCTGTATAACCAAAATAGTGGAATTAGTAAATGAAGTGACCCTAAAGTCATGGGAAAACTAATCAGAACATATTTTGTCAGTCTGCTAATAAACGTACGTATATATAACATATAAATTAAATTTTTATTCAATTCTATATAAATTGTATAAATTAAATTGTTTTGTTTTTTTCTTATAAAGGTAGGATAAGGCAGCTGGGATGGGGGTACCCTCGGAGGTGGGCAGTTTGAACGGATACATTACAAATCAATATTTTTCATAGTAATTCTATACATTTGCTTCTAGTAATAGTTCCACATATCATAGAAATATAAACAGTGAGCAAGAAGAAAAAAATCAAATCCAGACACATATCTTGTTGTTCTAATTATTGAGTCTAGTATATCTGGCAAGATATTTAATATGAGTAGTTCTGGTACCATCAGTATTGGAGTTTCTAATATCTCTTGTACCATCTGATTCACTTTACTCCAGTATCTTTGGGTGTCTTTGCACATTCACCACATGTGATAAAATGTTCCTTCTTTCTGCTTACATTTCCAACATATATTTGAAATCTGGGTACTTATTTTAGCCAGTGTTGTGGGGATCAGGTACCATTTGTAGAACATTTTATATATATTATCTTTAAATACAACAGATTTAGTTAATTTTATATTTGTTTTCCAAATTCATTCCCATTGATCCAGTTCAATATTATGTCATACATTCTGTGCCCATTTAATCATGCATGCCTTAATACATTTTCCCTCTGATTCTAGAAGAATTCTGTCAAAGTTCTCCTTTTTGGTTTCTGAGACTTAAGATATAATTTTTTGTCCTTTCCTTCTTTAGCTTATATGCTACCTACTTTTACCTACTTTACCTACATTTATCTACTTTATTCACATTTTCAAAATATGTTTGTTTCGTAAATTTCAATTTATTAAATTAAATTGTTAACACCTTTTCCTTTCCTACTAGTTCAAGATTCCACAGTCAGTCTCTATGAGTGGAGAACTCCTTTCAAGGGAATCCAAACTAGCCAATTGTGTCTGGGTTTTGATGATCAAAGCTACAATCAACCAGCAAAACATTTCCCAGGTCAGGTTTCATAGTATGGTTCCAGGCAACAAAATGTCAATATTTTCACCAGATGAATCCTAGCTAGACTATGGAGAGCAGTCCCTTCAGATTTCTTGCAGCCTAGTGGCAAGGCAAAGCAAAGCGTGCTGCTTATATACCGCCCCATAGCACTTCAAGCACTCTCTGGGTGGTTTACAATTTAATTATGCAGGCTACACATTGCCTGGGTACCCTCGGAAGGATAGAAGGCTGAGTCAACCTTGAGCCGGCTACCTGGGATTTGAACCCCAGGTCGTGAGCACAGTTTTAGCTGCAGTACAGCAGTTTAACCACTGTGCCACGAGACCAGAGAAGTTCTTTGCAGAGAAGCCACCTACTTGCTGTTCAGTTGTTCACTACAGGGGTAGCCATGCACAGATCAAACAGGTCAGGACTGACCCTGCCACTAGGCAGTGAGGCATCTACCACAGCCGGTAGAATGCCAGCAGGTTTAAATAGTGCTGCTGCTTAGCGCTCCCAAGATAACTCATTCTCTAGAACTGAGCAATCCCTAATTGTCTCAGTCAAGGAATTGGTGCTCTGGGTAGCAGTGATGAGGGAATGAGGGGAGTGGCGGCCATGTTCCTGTGCCTCAGGCAGCTTGGGCCACTACAGGCAAAGTGCCTCTTTGGGGTCAGGCCCAAGGAGTGCAGTAAGCAGCACAATAGTCTGCTGAAATCATGCTGATGGTGAAGTAAGCACAGAACTCTGCCACATATTTTTTTCACCTGAATTGTTCTTCTCAGGTATATTTCACAATTCTTTTTTGAATACCAGACCCAGGTGTTGGTCAGTGGTTTTCCTATCTTAAGTTAGCATCAGTAATGCAATGGATCATGATCATCATTGGCCATAATATTAGGATAGGAGAGCTTGGCTACAACCCGGTGTCTCCTATTTAAAATGACTAAGTGACTGTGGTCATTTCACCACCATGTTTGGCTAAGATCTTCAAGGGCTGAACAGAAGAGTCTCCTATTGGAAGCCACCACCCCCTGGCCAATAGTAGACGTGGTTTTCTCCTCTCACTTGCCCTTGGTTGTGTGACTAGGCATCCAATTGTTTTTTTTTTCTCACCAGATACTTTGAGGGGACATGATGGGTGGCCAGCAAAGCAGTTAGAATCCCTTAGATGATTCCCCTTGTGCAATCCTGTAAGTCAATAGGATTCTGTCTCACCTCTTTGCAACTAATCTGTTGCAATGAACACATCTATTCCGGGTTGTCACCATATGTGTGTGTCAATTTGAATCTACCTGTGGTTTCTAGTTAAACTGTCGCTCTGACCAGGCCTGCCATCAGTGGGACTGCAACCCCCATTGTCTCCAGCAAGTAAGGATGATGTTGCCATGTGGAGGAGGAGAGGGTTGGGGAAGGCTGACATAGCCACTGTTTTTCCTAATCAGAACTTTCCCTTATCCTCTTTTGAATCCCTTTTGACCCAACAGTTCAGTGCCTGGCTGAATGGATCCAATACTGGTTTTGGAATTTATTCTCAACTTTCCCACTGGAATCAGTTGAACTTTCCTGCAGGCTTTCAGGTACCATGATTTATAGTGTTTCCAACCACCACAAATAATGTTCTCCTGGCCCAAATAATTACTCCAGTAAACAAAACAATCTAGCATGTTGATTCTTCTTCTACTTCCCTGAATCAGTCTATAGAAAGCACAATTTGCCTGGTGCAATACAAATCGAGTCTGTGGAAGTCTCCTTATATTTGTCTGGTAAAATTCCTTTGCCTGAAAATATCAGCAAGAAACCAGTGGTTCAAAGGATAGCTATAAAAATGCTATGTTTGATTCTCCCCATATTGTACAGCTAGTACACAATTAATTATCTGTTGTACAGTTTTAAAATTGCATTTTGTATATTTTAGCCATAAATATGTTTTATGAGCTGGTCATTCAACCATAATAAATAAATAAAAATTCAGTGTGTGGTGGTTTTCAATATTGTCTGTTTTAATGGGGATGCAGAGAAAAATTGCTTCATTGTATATATATTTTAGATTGTGTGTGTATGTGTGTGCATGTACAAATTTCATTTTTCTAATTTGCACCTCCCTGAACCAAAGACAAGAATTAATGTTGCCTGCTATACAAGAATGAATGTGATTTGTAGTCATAAATGCATATTTCTTCTTTGTGGCCTCTGTCAATCCACACAAATGGGTTTTACTGCACCTGCACAGGACTTCTCGGAATATTCTAGAGCTTGTTTAGTAGGTACTACGTGATTAGTAGGACGTTGCCCATGGTGCACATGCTCTGCCCACCCGTATTACCTCAGTTCCTTTTAGACGCCCCTGAAATCGAACGAATAGGCCCTCAACGACAACGTCTTCTCTCTTCTTTCCAGTCAGTGGGGGACGCCAGGTCTGGATGTCTTCGCCACCCAAGGCAACATCAAGTACAGCAGATATTGCTCCAGAGTCGGCAGAGGAGAAAACTCTCTGGGCGATGCCTTCATGGTTGCTTGGGAAAACACCCTACTTTTCCTGTTTCTACCCATTCCACTCATCCAGAGGACAATAATCAGGATCCATCAGCTGGATCGAGATACCATCTTGATAGCACCATGGTAGCCTCATCAACCATGGTTCACCACTCTCAGGACCATGACCTCCGAATTTTGCAGGTTACCACTTCAACCTTCCCTACTCACTCAGGACGAGGGTCGGATTTGCCATCCCGACCTCAGCGCTCTAAACCTCACTGCGTGGAGAATTCTCCCAAAGTGGCTGAAGTCCTGAATAGAGCAAGGAAGCCATCTATTCAATTATTATATTCATATAAATGGAACTCATTTGTCACATTTGCTAAATTGCAGAAATTGCCCACAATTCCAGTTTCTTCGGATGCCCTTCTTAAGTCCCCTCATTATCTGTTTGGCCCATACACCGTTAAAAGTTTATATTTTGTCAGCATTTATAGCGGAAATCACAGTTTTAGCAGAGTAATTCACGGTTCAGGCAGTCCAGGAATAACTCACACACAGTCCAGCAGCATTTCCTTCAGCAACGTGTATTTACAGCATATTTACATCAGTCTGGCAGCATAACGTGTAGAAGTGATCTGCATGCAGGAAGAAGATACAACTAACTGTACAATCACACATATATACATATACATAACCAATCAGGTTACACATTACATCATCCCTGAGTTGCATCATCCCTGGATTGCATCAGCTCTGCTGAGTCAGGATGACTCAGCTTCAGCACACCTGATCATCGTGGATCCTCATTAATACACCCCATTCTGCTCAGGCCTGTAATTTTCCTTGACACCCCTCCAAATTTAAGGCTTGAGCAGAACGTATACGCAGCTCTTCAGTTATTTCTATGTGTCTACTTCTGCTTCGCATTTTATCAGTTGTCGCCATCTGGATGCACGTTTTTCTTCTGTGTGTACCCCTGAGCCACTAATTGCTGCCTATTACCTTTTGCCATGGTGGCAACCTTGTTTCAGTGAACACCTCATGTTCATCCATTGATTGTAATTCATCTTTCATGGCCTCTTCCCATTTCTTTCTTTCCATCTCTGGAAGAAGCATTACATCCTATAAATTCTTTGGCTCTTGGTATATGTGACACACTCTTATTTCTCCCACACCAAACCTTTCTGGAGGGATTCCCTTATTAGCCCTTTCTAACCTTCTAGGGATTTGTCTTTCTTCTTTAACTACAGGTTCACTTCCTGTCTCACTACACTCTCCATCTTCCTCTTCTTCTGACTTGCTATGACTGGTACTTTCTTCAGCCTCTTCCTTTGGCTCTACCTGATTTCCCTGTCTCTTCTGTCTTTCTGTGAAGGGAATGTACACTTGAGAGTTTGCATGCACCTTATCCCAGTTTTCATGTTCACAAAAATTTGCAGATCTGGAAATTACTACATTTTTGTTTCCATCCAGGAAACGATATGCCTTTGACCACCTTTCATAGCCCAAAAACCTCATTTTCTTTGCTTTTGCTTTTCCTTTTCTTCTGGTTTCCTTTGGTACATGTACCCAAGCACTGCAACCAAAAACTCTCATATGCTGTATGGAAGGCTCCCTCCCATACAGCATATAGTATGGGGTTTGCTCTATAGCAGAAGAATAAATTCTGTTAATGATATAACAAGACGTAACCACAGCTTTCCCCCAATAAGCATGGCTCATACTAGCATCAGCTAATAGAGCATCCTTTATTGTCTGTGGGACCCCATTCCTACACTCTGCAACCCCATTTTGAAAGGGAGAGTATGGGCTGGTCTTTCTATGAAAAATGCCAGTATTTGTCAGCCAATTTTGAAACCTTTCTGACATAAATTCAGACCCTCTATCCGTCTGAATTTGTGCTACTTTTTTGTCAAAACGTTTTCCCACATAAGCTAACCAATTTCTGAAATGACTGAACACTTCTGATTTATTTTTCATTAGGTAGCAGTAACCATATCTTGTATAAAGGTAAAGGTTCCCCTTGACAATTTTTGTCCAGTCCTGTTCGACTCTAGGGGGCGGTGCTCATCTCTGTTTCCAAGCCATAGAGCCAGCGTTTTGTCCGAAGACAATCTTCCGTGGTCACATGGCCAGTGCGACTTAGACACAGAACGCTGTTACCTTCCCACCAAGGTGGTCCCTATTAATCTACTCGCATTTGCATGCTTTCAAACTGCTAGGTTGGCGGGAGCTGGGACAAGCGACGGGCGCTCACCCCGTCGCGTGGATTCGATCTTACGATTGCTTGGTCTTCTGACCCTGCAGCACAGGCTTCTGCGGTTTAGCCCACAGTGCCACCACGTCCCTTTTATATCTTGTGTAGTCATCCACAATAACTAAAACATATCGTGCTCCACCCATAGATGGCACAAAAGGTCCAATTATATCTTCATGAACGAGCTGAAAAGCTCTCTCTGTTTGATTAGTACGCTCCCTTGGTCTTGGACTAATCTGAGATTTTGCCAGTTTACAAATATTACAATCCAGGTAGTTTTTACATGATTTTACTTTCACACCCTTAGCAAAACTTTCCATTTTCTGTATCACTCTGAAATTTGCATGCCCCAGCCTTCTATGCAACAGATGTGCACATTGATCATGAAAAGGTACATTTCTAACCATATTCTGTGCCACTTTGTTCTTCTTTAGTACATATAAATTATTTTCTAGTTTTAGTGTGGCATAAATCTCATTCCCTTTCTTAATTGTACATGTGCTGTTAGCAAAAACCACTGTATAGCCTTCTTTATCTAGCTTAGAGACGCTAAGTATGTTGCAGTCCAGTTTGGGCACTAACAGAACATTCTTAAGCTCTTTTCTCAAACCTGGCACAAATACATGTCCTTCTCCAGCCACAGGAGACCGTTCTCCATTTGCCAAACTGATGAAGCTGTGTTCTGAAGCTCCTAGAAAAGAAAACAATCTCTTATCATTAGTTAAATGACTAACCGCGCCACTATCGAGGATCCAGCTTGCTCTGACCTTGTTCTTATCTGCAGCTGCCTGCACAAGAAAAAAACTCCCTTTTTCCTCAGTTTTATTTCTCCTGCTGGACGCTTGTAAGCAGTCCCTCTGAAGATGTCTCTCAGAGTTACAAATGAAACAGCGTTTCACTGCAAATGTCTTGTTTTCTTGTTCTCCCCTCCTGAAAGCAGTCCTCCTTCGCTCTGGGCTGAATTGTCTCCTTCTCTCTGGGCTGTCACGTTTCCTTCATTGTGGGCTGGCTTGTCTCATTTTATCTTCTGATTTTTCATGTCTTTTTCTAGCTTCCTCAAGAAGCCTGCCTGTGAAGTACTGAAGAGTTAAATCTCTTTCTGGCATAGATTCAAGGCTTGTGACTAGCACGTCATAGCTTTCCGGCAGATTACTCAGAATAATATATGCTTTATCCATCAGTAAATTCCATATTTCTCTGTTGAAGTTCATTAAACAGGTTTTTCATCTTTTGTAAGTGATGGGACATGCTTTCACCTTCTTCTAGCTTAGCCTTATACAGCTTTCTGGTTAAGGATACTTTGGTTCCTGCTGAATCACGAACATAGATTCGTTTCAGCGTGTCCCAGCATTCTTTTGCTGAAGTCAGTCCACTTACGTGAGTCAGTTGGCTGTCTTCCAGGCAAAGAATGAATGTAGATAGAGCTTTCTCATTTTTCCTTTGTTCCTCATCATCTGGGGCAGCAGGGGGATGGCATACTATCTCCCACAAATCCTCCCGTCTCAGGAACATCTCAGCTTTCACTGACCACGTCTGGTAGTTATTTTCATTCAGTCTGATTACAGGAAAACCTCCCATACTCCCAAACGCCTGCATGTTGCTGCTTTTCTCTTGGTCCTCCATTTTTCTTCCCCTCCTGGGCTCTAAATGGCAGAACTCTCACTCCCTGGACTCTCTCTTGCCTCTCAGGTACCCACTGGTACTCACCGCCTTCCTTGATGCAACGCAGGTATCGCAGGGTGTAGCGCTGGGCCCATAACCTTCTGTCAGCGTTTATAGCGGAAATCACAGTTTTAGCAGAGTAATTCACGGTTCAGGCAGTCCAGTCACACACAGTCCAGCAGCATTTCCTTCAGCAACGTGTATTTACAGCAGTATTTACATCAGTCTGGCAGCATAACGTGTAGAAGTGATCTTCATGCAGGAAGAAGATACAACTAACTGTACAATCACACATATATACATATACATAACCAATCAGGTTACACATTACATCATCCCTGAGTTGCATCATCCCTGGATTGCATCAGCTCTGCTGAGTCATCCTGACTCAGCTTCAGCACACTTGATCATCGTGGATCCTCATTAATACACTCCATTCTGCTCAGGCCTGTAATTTTCCTTGACATATTTCTGCAATAGTTTCTTACCACCCTGAGGGGTCTGAAGCTTCCCGTTTGTTCTCTGATCCCACGTTAAAGAGATTTCTAAGAGAACTCAGAAATATGCGCCCACCTGTTTGACCTCCACTTCCCCAGTGGTCTCTCCAGGTCATTCTTTGCGCACTTCCTCGTCCTCCGTTTGAACGCATGGCTTCTGCCAACCTCAAACTTCTTTCTATTAAAGTTTTTTTCCTTGTGGCAATAACCTCAAGCAAGTGAACTGGCTGCTCTTCGAGCTGATGACCCGTATATTCAATTTTTCCCTGACAAGGTTGTTTTATATCCAGATGTGTCGTTCCCTCCCAAAGTAATCTCTGATTTCCACGATAATCAACCTCTAATTCTCCCAACATTATTTCCCAATCTATCTTCTGATGTTGAGCACATGCTCCACTCCCTTGATGTTTGTCGTGCCCTGGCATTTTATCTTTCCAGAACCAAGGACTTCTGTATTTCTCCCAGACTTTTTGTCTGTTTCCATGGCCCACGAAAGGGTTATCCTGCCTCCTCACAGACACTCTCAAAGTGGATGGTCTCGGTCATTACACTGGCTTATGAATTGGCAGGCAAGATTCCACCAGAGGTGCTGAAGGCACACTCCACAAGAGTGATGGCAACGTCTTCCTCTTTGTTGTGTGTCGTTGAAGTCCCTGACATCTGTCAAGCAGCCACTTGGTCTACACCCTTTACTTTTGTGATACACTATCGTCCCAATGTCAGGGCCAAGAAGGAAGCAAGTTTTGGAAGAGCTGTGCTGACTTTGTTGTTGGCATGATGGCCCTCCTTCCGGTAAGTGAGCTTGCTAGTCACCCATTTGTGTGGATTCACAGAGGCCACAAAAAAGAAAGGTTACTTACCTGTAACCATGGTTCTTAGAGTGGTGCTTGTGAATCCAACATCCCGCCCAGCCTCCCCGCTGTCCGTCACTTGCTGTCTTGAAGTTTGTGGGGGTCAGAGCTTTGACAGCGGTAGACATTCGAAACTGAGGTAATATGGGCAGGCGGAGCCTGCGCGCCACAGGGCAACGTCCTACTAATCACATCTTTTTAAGCTCTAGAATATTCCAAGAAGTCCTGTGCAGGCGCAGTAAAACCCATTTGTGTGGATTCACAGAGGACCACTTGAAGAACCATGGTTACAGGTAAGTAACCTCCCTATTGCTGAGATTGCAAAACCAAACATGTGTTTGTGTTTATTTGAAAGAAAAAGTTCAAAGGAATCTCCGTACAGTTACAAAATGTGCAGAAATGTGCTCTATTAAGTGGGTGAGTTCATCCAAAAAAGTCTCTTTCCTTCTGGTGCAGACTTTCATTCCCCTCCACTCTTGTGGGGGAGGGTGGCGGGGAGCCTGCCTGATTTGCTTTCATCGAGTGGAAGATTTAGAACATCTAAGCAGGGGTTGAGAGCAGTCAGTATCCCTGAGCATTGGGGCTTGAAGCCTTCTAATTCAATAGTTTCTTTGTTTTGATTTTTCCCTGTGCTTAGGTCCATGCTACCGCGAACCGGTATGGAAGGAATGGTTTCAATGGCTCCTTTTACCTCCATTCCCGTGGAAAGGATGTTACCCTGCTGCAGGTAGACTTCAACAACGAGATGAAAAAGAACACCAGAGCCCTGAGAGTGAGCTCTGTCCTAAGACAAACAATTCTGACACAGTTCAACCCTCTGTGGCTGCAGTTCCTGGGCAACATGTCATCCACAAGGTAAAAGAAAAGGGATGCCCACGGCTGAGGGAGAGACACCCTGCTTCGCTTCACAGGGTCCCTGCTGATCTCTGGCTCAGATTTAAGCTTTTGGGTCTGTAGGGTAGCAAAACAATTAGTTGACTTGCTGGATTAATCAAACACAACATTATAGTTTGTTTCTAATACAAATGTGAAAATAAATCTGATCATTTCAGCATGTAAACATAAGAAAAAGTAGTATGCTTTGCAAAATTCATTCTGCAGATGTTTAACTATTCTGCCTGATTCAGTCAACTTTTTTTTAGTCCTTGGGCCAAACGGCAAGGCGCTACAACAGTGAGTGTTCTTTGCCACATCTTTGGCCTCCGAGTTTTCACTAGATTGTATTCACACAACCAACCCCATTTTTGCCTCATAAGGGCCAGAAAGTTGTTATAGATTACAGCTGAAATTCCCAGTGAAATGTATAGTGAGTGTTACAGTTCTGCAGCTGTTTCTGCACTTCTGCAGGATCAGAGGCTTTCGCAGAGCAGCAATTCAATGGCAGACCTGTTGGAAAGCCCTCCATAGGCCACTGTGGCTGCCCACTCACTTTTGCCTCTTTCTTGCACCTAGGCTTGTGTTGTCTTCAGGGATGAAGTTAGGCCAGGATGGTTTTCACCTGAGTGTTATGGGATCCAGAGGGCAGAAAGCAGGTCTTGCGCTGCGTGCCAGTGTCCAACACAATCTGGACAGCCTCAGACATATCCTACCTGAGGACCTTGCTTTGGAAAGTTCTCTCAAAAGGAAGAAAAACCTTCAGGAAGGTATGTGACTTAGCTGGACGGTTCTGAATACATGCTCATCCTCCTTGAACACATTTAGAGTTAGGGAGGATGAAAATTTTGTTTCACTTCATTTTTGATGGGAACATACAAAATTAGCACTTTAAAAATATTCAAGATGAAAAGAACTTTAGATTTTTAATTTAAAAAAACCTGTATCGGGGGGGGGGGGAAGCAAAATGAACAGACTCACGCATCCAGGCCTGTAACACTGACCTCAGCAGCCTTCAAAACACACACACAAAGTTTCATTGTGTGCATGTTTTGTCATAGGACATGATTTGTATTTTATTTGCAGTTTCTGCATAACACTATCCAAAGAACTCCAGTTATTGCAGTGGAACAGAGTGTAAAACCAACAAATAAACCGGCCACTATGGAAGTAGTCTCAGATCCATAAATGCTCATGCCTTACTGAATTTGTTACTATTTCAAAGTGTGATAAGACTCTTTGTTGTTCTAGAGAACTCTCTTATTTCCATTTAACAGCCATTGTCAGCATGTTGGTTAACCGGTCACTGTTTGGAATGCACATCCAGAACAGAAATATGTTTGGCAGTGAAAGCCTTCGAAACATCACTGTCATTGTGACTCAGAATGGCAGCCATACATTCCCAGCAGAGACAAAGTTAAGAGGACAACTGGAGTTTAAAAAAGGAAGCCAGAGGTGTGCAGTCAGCGTGCATATGGGCGGAAGGATGCTTTGTCTTGATATTACAAGCATTACCACTGAGGGCCAGATGGAAATCAGTGGTACTCTCACAGACAACATCAGCAATTTATATACTGCAGGTATGGAATCCTCTAAAGCCCTGGGCCAATAGGACTGAAAAGTGTACTTATTTTTTTTTTATTTAAAATATTTTTAACCTGCCTTTCTCCTTTAAAAGGACCCTAGATGGCTTACAACAATTAAAAGACAGTATTTAAGTTGAGGGCAACAAGGATGATCAGGGGGCTGGAACCTAAGTCTTATGAGGAAAGACTGAAGGAAATGGATATTTTTAGCCTTGAGAAAAGAAGACTGAGGAGAGATATTATAACATTTTTCAAATACTTGAAAGGTAGTCATACAGAGGAGGGACAGGATCAGTTCTTAGTCACCCCAGAGTGCAGGGCATGGAACAATGGATTCAAGTTACAGGAAGCCAGATTTCAGCTGAATATCGGGAAAAATGCCCTAACTATTAGAGCAGTAAGACAGTGGAACCAATTACCTCGAGAGGTGATGAGTGCTCCAGCAGTGAAGGCATGCAATAAAAACTTAGACCACCTGACAGATATCCCTTGATTCATATTATGCATTGAACGAGGGGTTGGACTTGATGGCCTTATAGGTGCCTTCCAACTTCATTATTCTATGATTCTGTGAATTCCAAAAATAGCTGCTGCTAGTAAAATCATCCTGGTGGCAGCAGTTTTGGGAAATTAAAGACTTCCCCCTCCTGTCCCATGGCCCCAGATGGTCTACTGATGATGAAAAGGAGACTTGGAGACTTTGATCTACAAATTAGAAATGTTTTATTTCTGAAAAATGGCTATGGCTGATATATTCAGCAGTGTAGCTGCATGAACAGCCAATGAAGGGGGAAATGCCACTTTATTAGTATGATTAATATTGTTTCCTAGTTATTTTTGAAGTTATTTTAAAAGGGTAAATTTAAGCATTTTTAGAGCCATTTTGACAGTTAAAGTTTTATGTTGTTCTCTTACCAATCCTCAGAGTTTTTTTCCCATAAGGGAACAAACGTTACCCCAAGACAGTAATGAGCAATGCAATGTTACTTTTTAAATACTTTAGCTATAACACTCTAATGAGGAATAGGATCACATTACTTTTAAAATATAGCATTCCACATTATGGCCATTGGCACTGAAAAACATGTAGAAAATGTAGAAAACACTGGCTTTCCCTTGTGGTTTCATTTTCCAACCCTTGCTTTTAAAATCTTACCTTTGCTTTGATCCTTACCATTTAGTCCTAAAGTCCATTTTAATTCATGATGAAAGATTCCTTAGAAACTCCAGTTGTTTTAGCTGGGCTACTAGTCAACTGAATGATAAAAGGTCCCAGACATCAAAGCAAAGAGAAACTAATAGATCCACATTGGCATTAAAGAGGAAGTGTATCTTTAGTTACAGCTACAAGTATACTTTACCCTTTAACGGGCTTTTCTTTCAGCATTAGGGTGCTCTTGGAGTGTTTCGCTTTTTGCCTGCTTCTTTCAAGGAGAATAGGCTCGAATGCTTCCATTAGCAACATCTGGAGGGCATTCTAAAATGAGATGAAAGAGAGATGTATTCTGCAGAGGGAATTCTTATTATGGATGCACTCCAGAACTGAAATCCAGCATAGTTGTGTGGTGCCCTTAAGTGTGACAGTGCAAATTGCTGGCTGTTACTGTGACTTCGCTCAGTTGGATGTTAAAGGTCCCCAGATTTTATTTCTGAGCTTCAGTTAAAGCAGTGGTTCTTAACCTTGGGTTACTCAGGAGTTTTGGACTGCAACTCCCAGAAGCCTTCACCACCAACTGTGCTGGCTGGGGTTTCTGGGAGTTGCAGTTCAAAAACATCTGAGTAACAAAGGTTAAGAACCACTGAGTTAAAGTACGGTTAGGGGACCTTGTCGATAACAGGACTGAAGGTGGGGATAGCAGAATTTGCAATAGAGCTACAGCTGGAGGGTTACACTACTGTGAAACAAGAGTTGTGGGGGATCCAATTAATTATTGAAACTTTAGGCTTAGGAGAAGAGCTTATTTCCCCAGCTGATGTTCTAAGGATGCAGAGTCTGGAAAAGTTACTTTTGGGGGGCTACTTTCACAAATTTCCCAGGCAACATGGTCAATGACTATGCTAGCTGAGGGACTCTGGGAACTGAGGGCTAAAAAAGCAGTTTTCCCAAGCCCAGAATGAGATACCCCGCACTGCAGATGCTCTTTAGAATACGAAGAAATGCTGTGTTGACTTTAGTTTCATTTTGCACATTCTCTCTTTCTCTCTTCTCTTGAGGGCTCTCCACAGAAAGTAGCATCATAGCCAAGTATTGCCGCGTTGATGCCAATGATACAGTAACTGTACAATTCCAGGGAGGCAACAAAAGATTTACTGCTACCTTTGGACTTCAGAAACCAGACCAGGAAATCTTTCAAGCTCAGTTCACTGCAAGCATCAGCCACAACATTAAGAAACTGAAGCAATATGGAATACCTTTCACTATAGAATCTGCTTGTTATTACAAAGTAAGGAAAACCAATTTTGTACAGGGTGGCAAACCTCTTCGAGGGCCACATTCCATTTAAGGGAAGTGCTAATGGGAAGTATTCCAGTCTTTGGTGGGACCAAGAATACCTCCATATTTCAGCTTAAAGATCTTACTGCCTGTAGTTAAGACTTAAGTGCATGTCAACCTATTAAAAAAGAAACAAGGTGCAAAATTGGGGAACCTCCAAGCAAAGATATAATGGAGGAAGGAGTGTGGCCTTCTGAGGAACTCCAGAGGAGGGCCAAATTCAGACCTGAGGGAGATTAGATTTGTGCCGAGATTGCCAATTCCCCATCCCTACTTCATAGACAATTTTACTTTTCTGGCCATTGAGGAGGTGTTAGAATGTAAAAGTATTAGAGCAAGCCAACTAACAAATAAGATGTAAAGCAACAAAACAACAGAATTTTCTCAGGTAGTTGATGGTCTCCTTAGTACATTATGATATGAACTATTATGGCCAGGGCTCTTTTGGACTACAATGGTCTGTAAGCACCTTCTTGATAGCAGTTTGTTGTCCTCAGTCTTTATCAACCACTGCCTCACCTGACAGCAAACTTAACTGATGTGTCAAGATTGAAATGAAAACAGAGCCACTGGTGTGATTACACAAGGAAACAGAGCACATTTTAGACCACTTGTTGGTGGTCTGGTGCAATAATTTTCCAGCAGTCATATGATATATGGGGAATTGTGGTCCAGCTCAACCCTGATCCATACCCAAGCTGAACATTTTTAGTCCAGTTGTAGGGCTACTATTTTTGGAGCCATGCTGGACCAATTCCCCAACAGACTGAAGGTACACTTTAAGGGACTTTGCTCCTGACGAAGTGACCCTTTCCAATATGCATGCCTTTCCCACTGTCAGATGACACCCTAAGAAACAAGAGGGACATATTATGCAAGATATTTAAAGGTTTACAGAAATATTTTTAAAAAAGGGGGGGGGATAAGGACTCATCCAGACAGAGTATTTGTTGTGATTGTGTTTTGTGGTGCTGGGTGAGTGCAGACTTTATCAAGTTTTCTGTCTGTGCTTACTCTTCAAAATCCCACTTTGCTTCTCTTTAAGAAATCATCCTCCTTTAAAGAAATGGTTCAGCTTGAAGAAACACTTTCGAAATGATCTTCCATTCTGTTTTCTTCTAGCACTACTATTGAAAGGTTCTAGTCTGAGTCCGTAGCAGCAGAGGCTCACTCTGGAAATCTGCTATCTTTCAAAACACACACACACACACACACACACAAACACATAACTCTTTCAAAAAGGTTGAGAAAATGCTTTAAAATGTGTGTGTGTGTGTGTGTGTGTGTGTGTGTGTGTGTGCTGGATTCTGTTGTAGTTGTTTTAGTACATTACCACTATACATGAAAGCTTCTAACTGAAAGAATTCCAATTGAACTCTGCTCCAATTTAAAGGGAAACAAATTTGAAAAGATTTTTTTAAAAACCTCAGAAAGCCAGATTTGGTCACCGTTGATACTGAATTGAGACTTCTGTTGTCTGGGTGACAAGAGAAAAACTTATCTCATTGGTTCACATGTGGATACATATAAGGGAACAAATGCTCTATTTGGCTGGGCACAAAGCTGCCAAAAACAAAACAAGAAGCCCTCCTCAGAAAGAGGTCAGTGGGGACTGAGGATGCCACAGAACTCTAAGGATCAAAACTGGGGACGAAGTGCCAAAATGGTGCTTCGTTCTGGTTCGTAGGTCGTCCACCCATGAATTGCCCCCCAGTGGCCCGATGAACCACGAATCACTTTGTCAGTTCGTCAGGTCATATTTTTTTTAGACAGCCCTTGGGGCTAAATAATAATTTAAAAAGCCCCGGCCCCCACAGCCTTCCTATGGCACGGGGGCATAGAAAGAGGAGGGAGAGGATCAAAGTGGGATCAAAGCGATCCCCCAGCCCCACAATCTTTGCAAAGACAGTGGGGCTGGGGGATTGCTTGCCCCCCCCCTTCAATTTTCTTTCTATGCCTGCTCGGGCATAGGAAGAGGGGGGAAGCCTGATAGATGAAGGGACAGATATAAACGGTTATATTAGTTTCTTTGTATTTGTCGGAGTCTCTGGACCTCAAGAATATGAAGCAACGAATATCTGACGAATCAGCAATATTCGTTGACTATCACAATCCTTTTTTATATTCATCTCCATGTCTAGTCAAAACTAAACCATACGTGAAGAATATCATCATCAGAAGGGGTACTTCCTTAATAGGGGAAATACTTATTTGTCATACCACTTCCCTCTTTGGCATTTCTGTGACTTGTGTTTTGTGACTGATCATTTTGAAGGAAAACGAAGTATTAATTTGCAATTCTGATGGCCCAGGTTCATACCTCTAAGGCAGTAGTTCCCAACCTTTGTTAACCCTGGTGTTTTTGGACTGCAACTCTCAAAGAATTTGTTCCCGTTTGTTAACCACCTTTTTAAAGTGAGGTGTCGAGAACTGGACACAGTACTCAAGATGAGTCCTAACCAGTGCTGAATAGAAGGGAACTAGTACACCATGTGATCTGGGGATTATACTTTAGTTAATGCAGCGTAAAACAGCATTGGTGTTTTCTTTCTTTCTTTCGTTTGCAACCACATCACACTCATATTCACCTTGTGATGCCCCACTCCTCCCCGTTTGAGAGGGAGCCACTGATAAGCACTCTCTGAGTGCAATTTTGTGTATCCATTTCTAACTAGTTGTTCTATCCAGCCCACACCTGGTTAATTTACTAAGCAGAATATCTCGAGACACTTTATCAAAATTTTATCAATATATATTAAGATATCTCACCCTCTACCCAGGGAGGTTATTCAATCAAAATATGAGATAAAGTTAGTCTGGCAGGATTTGTTTTTGATAAATGACAAATCCATGTTGGCTTCTACTTTCAAGGTGCTTGCAGAATGACCACTTTATAATCTGCTCCAGAGTTTTTTCTGGGACTGATGTCAGACTGACTGACTGACTGACTGGTCTATAGTTCCTGTTTCCCCCCTTTGAAGATAGGGAGAATATTAGCCTTCCCCCAATCATCATGCTGGTTGCAAGTCCTACACTTTTAGCCAACATCATTTTTCCTTCTTGCTCCAAATCCTTGAGTCATTTTTACTAGCAAGATTACCTGGTTTCAGTGACAAATGCTCTAAATTGTATTTGTGACTTAAGTGATAGGAAGAGAGCAAATAGTACGTGTGAGATAATAAATATGGATAAATCTTAGATTATTATCTCATGTTTAAATGATGAATATAAGAGTGCAACTGGTTGAAGGAAGTTTCTGTGGTAGCCTTCATGATAACTGCATTTTGGTTCCTGAACAATAATCCTTTGGATTGAATGCAATAACCATTGTGTAGCTCCACTTATGCAACAGAAGTGATGTCACCAGCTGTGGCAGATTGTCACCAATTAAAGAGATCTTTATTCAAATGTGCAGCTGGCATACAATGATACAAAAGTGTGTGACACACTGAAATTGAAAAGGGGACTCTTTGATTAGCAGCAGTGTGCTGCAGCTGGTGATGTCATTCCTGGGTGGCCTACAAAACATGATACTGGCCAATGTGTTTGGATGCCCCACATGGTCATTTTAGTAATCCTGACATGCATATTCCCTAAGAACAGGAAGTTCTTCATCTTTGGTTCTTGGCTACCTCAGATATGTTGGGTGAGTTCTGTTGAACAACCCCAATGTTTCCCAGCAGTGTCCTTGCTCCCATTCTTGGGTTTAATATTTGTCATGGCTTTCCATGGATGTATTTTTGACAAATGAATACTGAAGGTGAAAGAAAAGTTATGAAATAGAATTGGGGCTATACTAAATATAGTCTAGCGTTATACAGATGGTCCCTTTGTCCACTGAAGTGTGTGGTCAACTTCTTCTTTACACCATACATTTTTTCATTTGGTTAGAATTTCAGCAGAAAATTTGTGGTGGGAATGACAACATATGCTGACAAAGAAGAGTTCCAGATTGAACTGAAGAATCAAGGCACCAACAGCACCACCTGGTTTTCCCTTCTCTTCCATCACAATGTGGGACAGCTGCTTCATATTATCCCACCAGAAGCCCAGGTAAGTACATAGGAGATAGCCTTATATTCAGTCAGCTCTAGAGCCATGTGGTTTTCATTGACCAAAGGCTGTTAGTGAAACATGGGCTCTGCCACAGAGCTGGACTCTCTTGCGTATGGAGTATGATGATTGATCTGCCTGGCTTATTACTGTCCATATCAGCAGTTGGCATCTGCACAGCAGTTGGCTTCATGGCTACTCGGTTTTCCACCCATTCCTCTGGAATTTGAAGGGCCATGCTCACCAGTCAGTTCTATTTATTTATTTATTTTTATTTTATTTATATCCCGCCTATCTAGTCGACAGACCACTCTAGGCGGCTTACAGCAAGAAATGCCACAATAAAAACAACAAAATTACATAAAAAACTTTCGACAATTGGGTTAAACATTAGGAAAGAAAAGAGGAGGGGATCAGGAATTAACTAGGGGGGAAGGCCTGCCAAAACATCAATGTTTTTAATTGCTTTTTGAAAATACCCAGCGAGGGGGCCGCGCGAATATCAGGGGGAAGGTTGTTCCATAGGCGAGGAGCCACCGCCGAGAAGGCCCGATTTCTTGTCTTTTCCTTCCGGGCCTCCCTCGGCATTAGGCTCCTCAGCCTCACCTCCTGGCACGCGCGAGTGACACGGGTAGATCTTGGTGGTAGAAGGCGCTCCGCCAAGTATCGAGGCCCTAAACCATTTAGGGCTTTGTAGGTAAGCATCAACACTTTGTTCTACTAGGAATAAAATGCCATTTCAGGATGTGAAACAACAATAGTCCTAAAGTGGAGAATCAGGTCTCCCAGAGGCTTTGGGGATGTGATTGTCCCTTTTAGGACTGATTTTTATTTTATTTTTTGGTCAGCAGTGGAAGCATTCTTAAGGATCAGGGCAAGCCTAGATAAGCAACTCAGCCCATGGACTGCAGATTGACTAATCCTGGTTCCTGCAGAGTTTTGGGCTCTTCAGTTGGGGCAAAAAGAATAAAATAGATAGCTTTTAAAAATGTTTGTCATGCCAGGATGTAATGCATCTCTACTGTTTTACTTGTACTTCTGCAGGTTCGTTGTGATGGAGAATCCACATCTCATCAGCTTTCTGGCCACTGTAGTGGAGAGGTTGCAAACCACTTGTTGGAGGTACAAGTTGCTTTTCTACAAGCTTAGTGAGCAGCAACATGCCATTGGGAGGCTTAGGGCTCAATCACATCTGGCAAAAGAACCACAGTTATACAATATATCCCTTTTTAAAATCATTTCATAAATTTCCAAGCATACAATATGCAGCCAAAATCAACTCATTTTCCTGGCCAGCAGTTTATTTCTGGTTTATTTTCCCCTCACTGGGAGGTTTGTTTTATTTTCTACAGATAATGAAGCACTTCATTCTTTATTGTTTCAGCCTGTGTGGGATTGGGTTTCTGGGTACTGTGGCCACTTCATGGCCACTGTGTTTGTACCCTTAAAAATGTCAACACATTGGCAGTGACAGCTGCTGCTGCTAGCAAAAACAACATGAATATATTGTTTGGAAGGAGACAGTTTGAAGGATACAGCCTCCCCCCCTCTCACATGTGAAATAAGGCTTGAGGAGAGGCATTTCCTGCTTTTAACTATAAAGAAAGGAGTGT
Organism: Pogona vitticeps; assembly: GCF_051106095.1. Lineage (NCBI taxonomy): Eukaryota > Metazoa > Chordata > Lepidosauria > Squamata > Agamidae > Pogona > Pogona vitticeps. The sequence continues at coordinate 14,985,373 of NC_135795.1, forward strand.
CACATCTCTCTCTCTTTTTAACCCTGCTTTTCAAGTCTTGCAAAACCCCATTTCCTCCTCCTGATGCTGTGCAAAAGACTTGCAAAGTACTGTTCTGTCAATTCATTTCCTTTGCAAAAGGTTTGCAAAAGGGAGGGAAGGGAAAAGGGTAGGAAGAGAGAAGGCTCAGCCCTCTCTATTGCACAGTCAATGTATCACTTTTGTAATTTTTTTTGAAAAAAAAAGCATGAGCCTGATTGCCCCAAGAAACAGTAAAGAAACTAAATCAATACAAAATTAAGAGCAGTGTAGCTTGCTATGACAGTTCAGATAGAAAGAAATGAATTGATGAAGTTTAAAAAATGTGAACACTCCCACCAGTTTATATAACCATGTGACTGTGAAAATAAATGTATCAATACAACAGAGGTATGGAAGCGTTCAGTATAACTGGTGTTCTTTTAGTAGGTGAATTAGGCCCTTAGTTGCTATAAAGAGAGGCTAGGTACTGGTGAAGGATTTTTAGGTGTTCAGATAGGCATGAGTTTACTAAACTTTATGAACAGTGAATCAATTACCATTGGGCACTGAACATACCATGAGATTTACTGTTCTGGATGCTTGTTAATCTACAGACCAATACACATGGCCATATTTAATCTTAGCCCTTCTGAGTAGTAGATGCATTCTGAATAAGAAGCATTTGCAAAACCTCTATTAAAATGCTATGGATATGGATCCTTGATGATTCCTCACATGCCAAGCTTAAAGCTGACAGCAGAGATGGGGCAGACGTTATAATCTGGAGCAATAGCGTTATAAATAGCAGCCACCTAGAGTGCTCCAGACAGGTGGGATATAAGTCAAATAAATAAATAAATAAATAAATAAATAAATAAATAAATAAATAAATAAATAAATAGAAGAATTTCACACCACAGAAGGCTTGGACTGCTTAAAAAAGTTGCTCCCAATCTTGGGTCCACAGACATTCTTTGACTAAAACTCCGAGAAGCCTTTATCATTAGCTGTACTGGCCAGGCTTTCAGGGAGTTGTAGTCTAAGAATATATGGGAACCCAAGGTTAGGAACCACTGGCTTAGACAGAGAGCAAAATGCAAGGAAGACTTGAGATAAAGTGGTGCCACAAGTCAAATATATGCCACAAGTCAGATATGAGTCATATCTGAAAGCAAATGTAGCAAGAGGTTTTATTTACCAGCCTTTAGCAAAACCTAGCAAAGACAATCCATTTGTAAGATACAAATGGAAAATGGTCAAAGCCACCTTAATGAGAGTGGCCGTGTTTTGTTTTCAGTCAACTGATCCGAATCAAGTTGGATTTGATGTTTTCACTTGAATGATTGGCAATGGAGTACAGTATCAATTCCAGAAGAAGTACAAAGCCATAGACGATTGATGTTGGACGTATTTTCTCTCCAGGCACAATTGAATTGAACAGTGGGTGGATGGAAAGCTGATGGATGTGGAAACAGTTACTACCTGGGAAGAGAGACGGGCACAAGCGGTCGTTTTGGCAGTTCATCCTGGTTTGTTTGCCACCGCAACAGGCGTTTGGTGCTTTGGCACTCCACTCCCCCTGGCAGGCACCCAATCAGAGGCAGGGCAGGGAAGCCAGGACACTGCCTCCGAGTGGGCACCTACTGGAAGGTGGCGTGGGGCACCAGACTGCCAAACACTTGTTGCAGCAGTAAATGAACTAGGACAACCCGACAAGCCAGCAGTTCGTAACCATTTCTATTTGGGAACCAAAACTACCGCTGGAGTGGCTGCTCAGACATAGTGTCCCAGCACAGACCAATGCTGTTTTCCAAGCCAAGCACTGGTTACATGGAATAGCCCTGCTGGGAAGTAAAGTAACTTTGAACTTGGAGCTGCTGAAAATTACTAAGATAGGGAAGGTTTGGAAGGAGGTCTTATCCAAAACAGAAGCTAGCATTCATAACCATAGCCACTGATTCCAGAAGAAAAGAGCTGTCCTGGTCCCAAGTGCCTGAGGCAAATGAAGCTGCTGGTTAGTAAAGTCCCAAACCAAGGAAAGGATGAAGCAGGGGAAGCAGGAAAGATTGAGCTCACTAAAGCAGACATGCAGTTCGGGCAAACCAAGGTTATTATAAACCAAGAAGGACTCCAAAGGGTCAAAGGTCCAGGCAGTCCAGAGCAAGGTACTGAAGTGCCCAGGAACAAAGCAGAAGTTGTCAGACACGTTGCCTCCAGCAGTAGAGTTGTGCTGTGCTGTACAATGCTGTCAGTGTGGCACAAAGAAAGATCTCGATTACGAGAAGAGTATTTGCTCATGGAGAGACCTCCTCTGCATCTGAGCACTCCTCCTGGGAGCTTCAAGCTAGACTCCTCCTTTCCGCCTTCTACTCCCCTGAGGACTGGGAGGCTCCCCTCCTGAAACCCCACCACCCATAGAATGAGGGTCCAGGATATGTGGACTCACATTCTGGTTTCCCATGAGGGTTCAGATTCTCCCCATCAGGCTTGGGCGTCTCCAGTTCATCCTCATCAAACGTGACTTGGAGCCTGTAGGACCCAGCTCTATTTCCTAACATCCTATTCCAATGGGACATTCCCCCCAAAGTCACTGCTCATATATTGAAAGTGTCAGTGACTTTGAACATCTGGAGCAGAAGACAACTCTGCATCTCTCTAGATTTGCAAACGGTCCTCCTGGAAAACTGAATTGATAGCCTTATTCTTCTTCATTTTAGGCCCCAGCAAGATTTTTGCTCAATGGATCAATGCTTTCAAGCCGCTGTGCAGCTGATATAACGGGAGAAATAATTTCTAGCAACTCATTTATTCAGTTCAAGATTCACACCGCATGCAGTCCAGAGCAAATTGTGGAGCTTGGTCTGCAACACAACTGGCCTTACTTTAAGTCCCTGGGCTTTCCCCAGGAGAACCAGCTAAAAGTAGCCACTGTGAAGGAGTACAAGGGCCTTTTTGAATTCATCCTTGGAGAATGCGTGTTCACTGGCAGTGGAGAGCTGAGTACAGAGGGTGAAGTAACAGCAGCAGAATGGAAAGCAGCTCTTCTGAATAAATGTGCCCACTCGGAGGTGACTACATAAGCTTTTCTTTTATGCTAGGGGGTGGGAGAGAGAATCTTGGGTGTTCCAGATGTTCTGGAGACTTCCTCTTCCAGAAACCACAGCCAGCATGGTAAGTGAGTGTCAGAGTTGTATTTCCAAAGCACCCAATGTGGTGGAGTGGAGAGAGTGATAGACTAGGAGGCCTGAGTTCGAATCACCGCTCAGTCATGGAAACTTACTGGAGGCATGTAACAGGTAAAGCTACTCATGCTACTCATCCACAGCAGGGTTGCTCTTATAGCTTTAAGGCACATAACAACTGTAACACACTCTATATGAGGCTGCCTTTGAAGGTTCAGAATCTTCAGCTAGTTCAAAATGCAGCAGCCAGGCTACTGACTCTGGCCAGTTATAGGGAACATGTAACGCCCCTGCTGCAACGGCAATGGCCACCAGTCAATTTCTGGATGTGCAAACTCCTGTAAGGCTTGGGTCTAGGCTGCCTGAAGGACCGTATCTCCCCCTATGAGACGTCTTGGCTCTTAACATCTTCAGAGGAGGCCATCCTCTCAGTCCCATTGCCCTTACAGGTATGCTTGATGGTGACATGAGAAAGGCCTTTCTCTGTGGCAGCTCCCACAGATTGTGGAATGCTCTCCCTCGGGGATATTTGGTTGGTCCCCTCCATTTTATCCTTCCGTCAACAGCTGAAGACCTACCGTTTCTGACTGGCTTTTAATAACAGTCCAGAAGTCTGTTTTTAAAGTTTTAAATGTTTTCATCATTTAATGTATTTTAATTATTGTTATGATTCAGTTCCTTTTATTTATTGTCTTTTGGTTCTACTTGTTTTAATGTTGTAAGCTGCCTTAATGTAGAAATAAATTAGAAAGAATGTGCCTCACTCATAGTTCCCAAACATTTGTCTCCACAGCCCTGGTTTGGAGACATTGAAATGCCCTTGGTAGGTTGGAGAGTAGATTCTAGTAGACTCTTTTCCAACCTGGTTCCCTGGTTCAGTCATAACTCCCATCAACCCCAATAATAATGAGATGTATCATCTGATGCTGCTAGAAGATGCAGATTCTAGATGGTGTGTGTGTTTTTTTAATTCTTTATTTCATTTTGTTTGGTTTCCTAGAACATGGAATTATCTCCATATCTAATCTCTGGAGGATCATTCTTCAAAAACATCTACAATATCAGTTTGACAGCATACATTCAAGGTGATGGCAGAACAGCTGACATGAAAGTGGAGATGTCTTCTGTAGACCGATACACCATCAAGGGAAGTCTGAGTCACTCTGTCCCCTTCCTCCATGATCTAGGGCTGCCTCCTGCGAATGCAGTCCTTCTGTCCGTGGGAAATGGTTCTCCCTTTGAGGGATTGCTGAGGCTGCATTTCGGTAGCTGCAAGCTTGAGGCCCAAGGAGAAATCCAGCCCCAAAACAGGACTGAATGGGCTCTAGAAGTGGAAACAGGTTGCAAAACTCTACAGGTCATTAATGTTGTCTCTCTCATTCTCTCTCCTGCTCTCTTTCTAGTACTCTGAGGGGATAGCTAACTCCTCCTTTTTTTTTCTCTAAATAGAGCAAAAGTTTCATTTTTGGACTACAATTCCCAGAAAGCTTAATAGTTCTGGGAGACAGTTCAGAAAAAAACAACTTTTCTAAGTTCTGGAATGGGAGTTGGCTCTTTAAAGTGGGTGGAAAACTCATAGATATTTCACTCCATGCTAAAATTGATGTGTGCACATCTTGAGTAGAGCGGGGGGTGGGGACACTGACATCAATGCCACTGCTCAGATCAATATCCCTTCTTGTTCACAAATGTCTGCTCTTTAGTTTTAAAAACAAGAAAGTCAGTCCCGAGCCTGAATTTCCTGAATCATAACTATTAAGCAAACCCCACAAGCCATTTGTAACAGAGTCACAATCTGTAACTTCTCACTTTACAGTTGTTATTTGAAATGGAATAGTCCTGATAGGCTGGGAACAGAAGAGTAGAAATCCAATAGCTTGTTAAGTTGGTTCTTACAGTCTGGGGAAAGTGAGTTTTGTATCTCATGGTAGGATTTCAAATCTCTCAAGTTCTTCACAGTTGACTGGAGCCATTAAGAAAGATGACTGCCATGTAGAAGCCACCAGCGCCCTCGAAATGCAAGGCTGGCAGGGGCAGCTAAAGGTTGTTTTAGAAGTGAGGCACAAACTGAACTGTCAGTCCTGAGGGGATCCCAAAGGAGTTGGTGTCTGTCAGATTTCTCAGCAGTACTGGGATAGCTTCGTTCTTTTCTTGATCTTTATTTTTTTAACAAGTCCAGTGTAAGTGGCAATAACAACAGCAGTGTTTCAGCCTGACCCTCATTTTGCTTCTTCCACCATGCCCTCTGTCGGTAATTCTGCAGATTGATATATTTCAAGGGGAATAATGAAAAGAACATCTCAGAAACTTTGACTCGATTTGTACTATCACTCTTCAGGTTTCAAAACCTTCCCCAAATACTCCATTTTGGAGAGATCATCATAGTTTCGTTTTTAGTGTAGAAAGAAATTAGAAATAATGTGCATGGTTTACCACTGGTAGTATCTGTATTTTCCTCCCATCCACAAAAGAGGCTTTTCTTGGTAAAAACAGTGACAAAACCCCTACCTCGCCATGCTTTTTTGTCCTGCAAGCGAGTTTCTCTTTGTTACTGAATTTTTGCTGGTACAGGGTTTAGAGCTAGCTGGATAGCTCAGTGGTTTAGGTATCTGACTGCAGAGCCAGAGACTGGGGATTCAGTCCCCCCACTGTCATCCCAGAAGAGACACAGGAAGGGGCGTGGTTGGGCTCCAAGATGAACGGACAATCATTCCTTCCCTCAGAGGTCTCATTAAAGCTTTGTTTAAAAGCCATCCTGCCTAACAGAGCAATTCCTGAGTAAATACAGTGGTGCCTCACAAGACGATTTTAATTCATTCCACAAAAATTGTCGTCTTGTGAAAAAAATCGTTCCCATAGGGAAACTAGCAAGACGAATGAAATTTATTCGTCTTGCGAAGCATTGGTCTCAAAAAAGTCTTGCGAAGCATGGTCATAGAAAAAAAGTCTTGCGAAGCACCATAGGGATTGCGAAAACCAATCGTCTTGCGGGTTTTTCGCCCCACGAGGCAATTGTCTTGCGAGGCACCACTGTACTATCAAAAGACTGCTGAGATCAGGGATGTCAGCAAGTCTTTGAACCTAAGTCCCAAGTCCAACTCTGAGATTTTGGTATCGAGTCCCGAGTCCCAAACCCCTATTAAAAACAATCTGTTTTCCCCAGAAAAAAAAGGACAGGTGGATGGGCTCCAAGTCATAAGTAAAGTCCAAGTCATCGGGGGGGAAACTCAAGTTGAGTCTGAGTCCGAGTTGAGTCACCAGTGCAAGTTAATTCTGACATGACAGCGAGCCCCATTATTTTAGTCCCAGTCCCTGGCTGAGATTAATGGGCAAGAGATAAGGACAAAAGGATGTTCTGTTAGATAACAGACTGATCCTGCATTTTCTGTCAGAGTAGATAGTGGTACACGCCTCAGTGGGAAAAAGGGGGGAAAGTCAGGAGCCCCTGCCTTATCTTTGTTTAAAGTTCCCTGGCAATTAGAGGGATATGATCTAAATATTATATGAACTAAATATGAAGTAAATATTATTAGAAGAGCTGGAATGCTTTTTGACTCACTCACTGAAATACTTTCACTTTTGAAGCAAAGACAGAGTTTTTTGTTTTCCTGAATGGATGTTTTATGTGTGTTAATTCAGGCAAATTAATGAATTAAGGTAATTAAGGAAAAAAAGAAGGTTTCTCTTTTTTAAAACTATTTGAAGATTAATTGTTTGATGGAGTGGAATGGAACTACTCTGTGTTCTTTTGTTTGTTTGTTTGCTTTTCTCCTCTCTTTGTTTCATTTCCTTTATTGACTATCTACTGACTGAATTTTGCTTTTATTGCGATTCACTGCTTCTCCCTCTACTGGACTTTTGTTAAATGACTGTTGAACTGAACTGAAATTAAATTTTTGATCAGAGGTTACCATCTGGTGGACATTGCCATACATTGCAGGCCACAAATTTTATAATTGTGATTTAAAACTGAAAGGTGTTTGAACTTGAGAGTAGTGGATATCTAGAAGCATTATTAGATGGCTTTCAAGATGGCAATGGTGCCGTGCTTCTTAATATGGGTCATAAGACGGTGATGGAGTTTGTTTTAATTCAATTTAATTTTACTTTCTATGACTCAACAATCGCAACAATCATCGAAAAACTGGTAGGGAGTCTATAAGGCTGTGGAGTCCAACTCCATTCTGTTTTGTTTAAACAATTATAAGTAAAGTATATAATAAATATCGATTATAAAGAAAAGGTTTTAAGTATTCATGCTAGTGATAGAATATTAGCTATTAAAAGAATAATAAGGAGTCCAGGGAAAGGGTATGTGCAGGGACAATCTAAAGAAGAGTGAGCTTGGGAGAGAGGAGAAAGTGGAGATGAAATTAATTGAGGTTATGAACCTCTAGACAAATGTGAAGTGCAAGTGGAAGGGACAGGATTGCAGCTGGAGACTGGTAACGGAAGAGTCAAAGAATACCTTACCATCTTGAATGAGTTCAGATCTCCAGGGTTGGATGAACTGCATCCAAGAGTACTGAAGGAATCGGCTGAATAACTCTCAGAACCGCTGTCTGTTATTTTCTTGAAACCCTGGGAAACGGGTGGGGTGCCAGAGGATTGGAGGAGGGCTAATGTTGTCCCTATATTCAAAAAGGGCAAAAAAGAGGATTGTAGGAACTACAGGCCAGTCAGCTTGATGTCAATCCCAGGGAAAATTCTGGAGCAAATTATAAAATCCTGCCAGACTAATCTGATAGACAGAGGAAATGCTGTAGACATAGTATATCTTGACTTTAGCAAAGCTTTTGACAAAGTGCCCCATGATATCCTGATTAGCAAGCTAACTAGGTGTGGGCTGGACAGATTAAGTGTCAGGTGGATACACAATTGTCTACAAAATCATACTCAGAGGGTGGTGATTAATGGCTCCTTCTCCAACTGGGAGGAGGTAACAAATGGGGTACCCCAGGACTGAGTCCTGGGCCCTGGGCTCTTCAACATTTTTTTAATGACCTGGATCAGGGGATAGAGGGAATGCTAAACAAATTTGCGGATTACACAAAACTAGATGGAATAGGAAATACATTACCCTGGAAGACAGAAACAAAATTGAAAATAATCTTGATAGGCTAGAAGACTGGGCTGGAAACAACAGAATGAAATTCAGCAAAGATAAGTGTGAAGTACTGCACCTTGGGGGGAAAAACCAGTTACAAGATGGGGGATACCTGGATCAGCAATACTACAAGTGTGACAGACCTTGGAATTGCCATAGATCACAAACTGCATATGAGTCAACAGTGTGATATGGCTACAAAAAAGGCAAATGCTATTTTAGGCTGCGTTAACAGAAGTATCACTTCTCAATCCCACAAGGTGCTAGTCCCCCTCTATTCAGCACTGGTTAGGCCCCACCTTAAGTACTGCGTCCAGTTCTGAACACCACATTTCAAGAAGGATGCTAACAAATTGGAACAAGTTCAGAGGAGAGCAACAAGGATGATCAGGTGACTGGGAACCAAGCCCTGTGATGAAAGACTGAAAGAACTGGGCATGTTCTTGGGAAAAGTAGACTGAGGGGAGATCTGATAGCACTTTTGATATAGGTGAAATGTGGTCACACAGAGCAAGGACAGGATCTGTTCTCAATCATCCCCGAGTGCAGGACACGCAACAATGGGCTCAAGTTACATGAAGCGAGATTTGGATTGAATATCAGGAGAAATGTCCTAATTGTTAGAGCAGTAAGAGAGTGGAACCAATTACTTTGAGAGGTGGTGAGTGCTTTACTGGAGGCATTCAAGAGAAATTTAGACAACCACCTGGCAGATATCCTTTGATTTATATTCCTCCAATAATTGGGGTTTGGACTTAATAGTCTTGTAGGCTTCTTCCAACTTCACTGTTGGCAGTTACAATTTTTTTAAAATGAGTGAACTGATAAAAGATTGTGTTTATTTCTTTTTGTTTCTTCTTGTTGTTTCCTCTCCTCTTTTTTCTGATACTGTATTTCTCTTCTTTTAGACAATAATATGTATTATGTTGGATAAAAAATTAAGGACTCCAGTGGGAATGTTGAATACAGACTGATTGGGCTAAACTAGGAGTGAACAGGAAGAATAGGCTTTAAGAATAATGCATGTTAAATATATTTGCATTTTTTTTCTATATAGAAAGAATAATGAAACTATTGGAGTGGGGTATTCTATATAGATTAAATTTAAGTGAGCTTAAGATGTAATACACAGTGTTATATTAAGTTATAATTTATTCATTTACTTATTTGATTTATATACCACCCCAGTAGTGTCATATACTGTTAAGAGATAAAAAGTTGGGGAAATATGGATTTGTTCACCCAGGGGTTGGACAGACGCTCCTCTCTCTCTCCAAGCACTGACACTATGCAATGGTCTGGACTTTATATCATGGAATGAAGGAAAAGGAAATGGCTAATAAATGTAGGAGGGTAAGATTGGATGTGGGGTATCTAGAATGAGAGTAATTAGACATTTTAAAAAATCATGGGGACCAAGAAAGAGATATGATGTGTACAAAATGGTTTAAAAAAAACTGTGAGTGAATGAATGAATACTTTATTATGGTCAAAGACCAGTAAAACCAAATCAATATAAAATAGATACATATAATTATAGTTTTGTGAAGTCAGTCAGGGTAATAAAATTCCATTAAAACATGATAAAACAACCCCTTCTTTCCAGTTAATAACATCATATATCCTTAATATAAGTAAAACCTCAACCAGTGTTATATTAAAAACATTTCCATCTAAAATCACCTTGCCAAACATTTGATTACGAATAACCATTGCTGCCGCACAGAATTTGGCCATTTGTCTCATAATATAAGGGGTACTGTCAGAAAGTAACCACTGGACATAATCCTCCTCTGATCTCCTGGGAGATTTACAGATAATAGGTGATAAAAGAGTGGTCTAGTATGACCAGATAGGCGGGATAGAAATAAAATAAAAAAATAAATAAAAAAATAAATAAATAAATAAATAAATAAATAAATAAATAAAAGCTCCATACGAAGATCCCAATAGCAAGTACAGAAAAGAAGAACATGACCAACTGATTCAAAGTTATCATTATTACAAGGGCAGAGACAATCTGATGTAGGCAATCCTTGAAATCTTCCCTCCAGAAGCTTAGAAGGAAATACATTGAGCTTTATACGTTGAGTTATAACACTGAATGTAAAAGGCTTAGATGATTTTGTGGGAAAAAATGAAACATTGTTAAACAAATATAAAGCAGACATAATTATTTTATTTTATTTACGGGTGGGTGGGTATATGTGTTTATTTGTTTTTACCAGCCCAGACTATTAACTCACACTGGATGGGCAGAATATAAATGAAAATAAATTTAAAAAATTGAGAAAATGTATTGTAACACAAGATCTGTGAAGTAATTTAACAGAAACAAGGAAGAGATATGTTATAATGGCAGGAGATTTTAATATGATAATATATAATGAAATGAACAAAACTAATCCCTCTAAAGGGGGAAGAAAAAATAATATTACAACTTTAAATGCTATGATGAGTAAAACAGATTTAACAGATGCATGGAGAAAATTGAATGGTACTGAGAGAGGAGTCTGTTTTTACTCGCTGATACATAAAATCTATTCAAGAATAGATATTTATCCCAAAGGGTTTATTTGCTAAAGTAGCTCACTCTGTAATAGATATAATAAAGTTTTCTGGTCATGCAGAAGTGACCAGACATCTAAGTGATGAGTGACTATAAAGATATGAAGAGATGGAGAACTGGTTTACATTTTTAGGCATAAAACTATTATTAAAAAATAGACAAAGAATTGTTGGATATTTGGAAAATTAATGATATGGTTGGTATTTTAAAAGAGATAATATTGGATACTATGAAATCTATAATAAAGTATTTATGCTTTAAAGAATCATATAATTTAACAGAGAAAAGCTCTTCCACAAGCCTTGTGGTCAGGAGGTTAAAACCACAGGGGAAAACCTCCAGGTTTTTATGATTCAGAAAATAGTTTTCCACAGAGGACAAGGTGAATTCATGTGGTGATCTGAAAGTTTCAAAACCCAGATCATTCCTGTTTAACATTCTATGTAGTTTGGAAATTAGGAGCAACAAGTTTGGGGGGGGGGGGAGAGTAGGGGGATCCATTTGTGGTGTGACATTACCTTGTAAATCTGGAACCAGAGTTTAGAAGAGTTATTCTGTGGGATTGGAACACAAAAGCAATTCTCAACTGGGAGTTTCTACCAGTCAGTCAACACCCAAACCAACAGTGGTAAAATAACCATTACTATATATTGAATATTTTATTTTCTCACAGAATCTTGGGATTCCAATAAAAATGAGTGGAGCAGGACATATATTAATCAGTAAAATGACTTTGGATTCCCAAGTTGTATTTACTGCAGGAGAAAATACTTTACATGGACTCCTCATATTAAAAGGCGTGGATGTAAGTAATCCGGTTGGCAAGCTTTTAGCCTGTTGTTCTCTGCTTTCCCATCGCATATGTCTTACTTGTATCAGTCTTTTTTTTAAAACACTTTTGTAGCTTATTAGATTGGCTCAAGGAGCCTGATATTTGGGAAATCTATTGTAAACTAATTCTGTCCATACTTCTTGGACCAATCTGTGGATCAGAAGTTGCCGTTGGAAGAATTACATTTTTTTTGTACTACAACTCCCCAAATCCATCAGCCAGGATGGCCAGTGGCTAGCATCATAATCTGGGTTTTTTTCAAGAGAGAATTTTGTTTGTCTTATTTATTTATTTATTTATTTATTTATTTATTTATTTATTTATTTATTTATTTATTTATTTATTTATTTGGTTGTTTGGTTGTTTGTTTGTTTGTTTGTTTGTTTGTTTGTTTGGATTTATATTGTGTGCTGATCTTATCAGTGTTTTTCCCACCATCCATACGTCGTAAGGCTTGTCTCAGTTCCAGCAGTGATCAGATTCATAAATTTTTGTGCTTTTTCCCCTTCTGTTGCATGAGTTTGTTTACTTTTTAAAGTTCTTGGTTTGTTCTGCCAGGCAGAGTTTAGTGCTATGGCACTTCTCAGTGGAAATTTTCAGTAGAATTACAGCCTCCAATTCGGAGGTTTTCAGTTCTATTAACTCAATTAACCTTTTTGAAAAGCTCCAGAAGAGAAGGTTCTCCAGAGAACTGAATTTCTTTCTTCTTTTTTCTTTTTTCTTTAGAAGAATTGAAAAGATTTCTCAAGCACAAGTGGTTGTATAAGAGTTGGATTTTTAAAGTGTGGCTTGGAGTGTATCTCAGCAAGCCCTTCGGTCTTTCCTGTTGAACTGGGACAAGGTGGGAGAAAATGGGGTGGAGTTTTTCTCATGTTTGGAACAGCCCTTAGTTATACTTTGACATATAAGCAAGCACAGTACAGTGGTGCCGCGACTTACAAATGTCCCTAGTTGCGAAAATTTCGAGATACGAAAAGGTCCGGCCGCAAAATATTGCTTCGACTTGCGGCCGGAGCTTCGAGTTACAAAAAAAATGCGGGGGAGGTGGGGAAAGCACAATATTTGAACTTTTAGTTGACCGTTGGCCAGCAAAGAGGCTGCTTGTCTGCTAGCTCGCTCGCCCCAGTGGTTAGAGAGTAGATAGGGAGAGAGTCTTCAGACTGCCTGGTACTGCCTGGTACGGTACTTTACAGACTGGTTTTTTTTTTTTTTTTGGCTTTTTTAATTTTTAATTTTTGGATTTTTGACTTTTTTTTAAAACAGAGAGACTGCCTGTTCTGGGTGAGTACATGCACTGTACGGTATTCACTGTACTGTATAGGGTTTTTTGCTGCTTTGTTGGAGGACAGGGCTAGGTGGGTGGTTATGTTTCTGTGCTCTGATGGGTATTGCAGTATGGATTTAAAATGTAAAAAGTAGACTCTAATATTAAATTAAAATTAAATATGAAAATTAGACTGTAATTTTAAAATGTAAAATGTATTTATTTATTTTTGCATTCTGTGGCTTCTAGGGTTTGTGTACTGTGACCTCTGTGTTGTTTAAAATTTGTGTGGGTTTAAAACGTGACTTCAAAGTCTTTTCTTTCTTTGGGGTCTGTTTGTGGTTGCTGGTTGTTGATGCAGGCAGGCAGGCTTTAAAATGGAGTTGGGGACCACTGCATTAGTAGACATCATGGGAAAGGTTTCATTCTAGCATGCTAATTAACTTCTTCTTTTAAGAAATATTTTAGCTAGTAGTTTTTGCTTAATAAGTAATTTTACCGTGTTGTGGTTTGTCTGGTTTGCATTTAGTATGTATTGTTCTAATTATTCCTCCCACCCTGCATTGTTAGCTTACCATTCCATTCTTTGCTATAGGAATATATTAAATATCAGGCTACATAACTTACACAGTGTGTGCATACTGAGAGTGGTGCTGTCTTGCTCCAAGTATGAATCCTTATGCATCAAAAAGAAATCATCCACACAACAGAGGGAGTCATCAGGTTCCTTAAGACAACCCTAGAGACTGCAGGAGTACAAGAAAACTTCAAAAAAAATTAAGATGAGACCTTTACCAAAATGCAGCCCTGTGAAGACTGAGAATTGCAGAAAAACCACACAGCTGTGACTAACTGGCTGAAAAGGGGGAAGCAGGAAGGAGAGGATAGACTGTGTGGGGTTAGGGGATGGCTGGCTAACTGGATTTTTGAACAGAAGCATTTCATGCTGGCTGATGCGGGCAACATCTGGAGATGCTGTCTAATTCCTGTTGTAAGCAAAAAGTTTTAGAAGAGGTAGCCGTGTTAGTCTGTGCAAGCATATCAGGCAAAATCCAAAGAAACAAAATAAAACCACTGATGAAGTAGACTTGTTTGTGAAAGCTCACATTAAAATATAATAGATTTATTTATTTATTTATTTATTTAATTTATATCCCGCCTATCTAGTCGTGGTGGACTACTCTAGGCGGCCAACAACAGAGATAAAATACAATAACATAAAACAGCATAATTACAACAACAATTAAAAATAGGGAAACAATAAAGGAGAGAAGAAAATCAAAAGTAATCTGGAGAGAAGGCCTGCCGAAACATCCAAGTCTTTAATAGGTTCTTAAAGGTGCCCAGCGAGGGAGCTCCGCGAATGCCAGGAGGTAAGTTATTCCAAAGGCGAGGAGCCACCGCCGAGAAGGCCCTATTTCTTGTTTTCTCTTTTCGGGCCTCCCTCGGCGTTAAGCTCCTCAGCCTCACCTCCTGGCTCGCCCGTGTGACCCGGGTAGAACTTGGTGGGAGTAGGCGTTCCGCCAGGTATCGAGGCCCTAAACCGTTTAGGGCTTTATACGTAAGCGTTAACACTTTGAAGTCGATGCGGAACCTGATGGGCAGCCAATGCAATGCGGCCAGAGTGGGCGAAATATGTTGGAATTTTTTCACTCCACTGAGTAATCTGGCCGCCGCATTCTGCACCACCTGTAATTTCCGCAGCAACCTCAAAGGAAGCCCCATGTAGAGCGCATTACAGTGGTCTAATCTTGAGATTACGAGCGCATGTACTAAGATGGTGAGCGCCCCCACATCCAGGTAGGGCCGCAGCTGGGCTATCCGCCTGAGGTGAAAAAAGGCGGTGCGAAGCCCCACGCAGAGCGCATTACAGTGGTCTAATCTTGAGATTAAGGTGCTTCATTTCTCTCTCTCTCTCTTTTGTTTTTGTTTCATTTCTTTTGGATTTTCTTCTAATGTCCACCTGATTGGCCTCTCCTTCAATCTCATTTTGGGCAGAACAGAGAAGAGTTGCATGCTTTGTTGACCCAGAATGTGAAAGGAAGCATCCGCCTTGGCATCCCTGAAAGGACAGAGGTAGATATAGTTTCAGAAAAGAGAGGTCCCATTCAGAAAAGGCTGCTTCAGTTCACTATGGATGGAAAGCAGGTAATCACCTCTCCCTTTATTCTGGCTGGTGTTCACTTTTGGGGAAGAATTCTTTTTCTCTTTTTCATTGAAGGAGATTTTCTGTCCCAAGTTTGTGGAAACTAGGATGCAGCCTTAGATGGTCTGCTCCAGGGCTTATAAACTCTGGCTGCTCGAAACTGTCCAGCATTTCTCCCTGGGGATGCCAGGGAATGATTGCATCAAAGCTCCTTGCATTAACTGTGAACACTTTTCTATTCTAGCTGACTTCTTATTTCAGTAAAAGCCACACAATCCGTATGAATACACTTCTTCTCTTCCACTCTGCCAACAAACAAACAGGTCAAAGAAGAACTCAGCTTCACAGCGAAGGCCAACCAGGTCTCTCTTGACTATAAGCTCACACACAATTTGGAGGCCTTGCAGGCACTGTGGATACAGGACACAATAGAGCTGCAGGTAGGCATGTGTGTTATTTCTAGAC
The DNA here is from genome assembly GCF_051106095.1 of Pogona vitticeps. NCBI lineage: Eukaryota > Metazoa > Chordata > Lepidosauria > Squamata > Agamidae > Pogona > Pogona vitticeps. Next base: position 15,000,938 of record NC_135795.1, read on the forward strand.
ATGCTTGTTCAGAAGATACAGGGCTCTCAGGAGATGCGCAAATATATCAATTTCAGTTTCTCTCCAATTCATCATCATCATCATCATCATCATCATCGTTGTTGTTGTTGTTATTGTTATTTATTTATTTATTTAGGTCATCCTTTAAGAATTAAAAAAAATCAATGTGAAAATTCATAAGCCCCCCCTCAGGGTACAAAATCATGAGGCAAATGTTCCCTAGTTATACCCCTGTTAGATCACTGTGGAATTTTCTGGTCACATGACACATGGCCATTATCAAACCATTTACCTGGCCAGTGGTGTAACTGCGATTTATTTCCCCCTCACTGGGAGGCTTCAGTTATTTTGCTCCAATGGTGTTTTGATGTATTCCTTTGTGTGCACAACCCTATTGATTCTTTTCCAAAGCCAAGTCATTGGGGAAGGGTGCCATAATTACTGCCATGCGGCTGCTATGCTGTAACATTTTTAATTTTTTTTCATGACTGGTATGTCGATGTGTAGGTAAGCGTATCTCAATGGCCAGGTATGCCAGGGCATTGGTAGGTGTTGCTATCTGGCAAGCAACAGAGCCCTGGATTGGGGTCCTGGGTCTGCTGAGTGCAATGCCATCCTTCCAGAGGCACTGACAAAAGAGAGGAGATTTTACCGAACAAGAACCCATACTCAACATACTGACATCTTGTTATTAAAAATAAATAAATAAATCAAGTAAAAGGTTGCAGTTCAGTACAACAAAGGTATGGAAAGTATTGTTAAAACAGGGGAACATTTATCTGGTGTGACTGCAGCCTGAGACAAAAGAGGTAGCTGTGTTAATCTGTGCTAACATATCCAGCAAAAGCAAAAGAAAAATAACAGTATAAAGAAGACAAAAACATTGTGGCACATTAAAGACTAGCTGCTATATATTTAAGACAAGTAGAAGTGGACACATCTACTTCCTCAGACTGAGGAAAATAAAACTGCTATAAAATATATATTTCAGTTAGTATTTAAGATGCCACAATCATTTTGTCTTTGTTTTGTTTTTGTTTGGTGTTTTTTTTTTTTGCCTGATGGTCTAAGATAGGAGTTTTTGTATAGAGTTTTGTTTAATAGAGTCATAGAATCACGGAGTTCGAAGGAGTCTATGAGGCCATCAAATCCAACCCCCTGCTTGATGCAGGAATCTAAATCAAAGCAGATCTAACAGGTGGTGTTCCAATTATCTCCTGAATGCCTCCAGCATTGGAGCGCTCCCCACCTCCCAAGGTAATGGGTTCCAATAGAAACACTTCTTTGTATGCTGTAAGTAAGTATAATGCACATATATTCAAAGCTCAGAAAAGTTGCTTTTTGGCCTACGGTGCCAGTCATAGCTATGGTCATGCTGGCAGGGGATTCTGGGAACTGTGGTCGAAAAAAGTAAATTACGCAAATGTTTTTAGCTCACCCTCCTCTTCTGACTCCTAAGCAGAATTCCTCCTTTTTTAGAGATAGAGTCCCACATAATTCCCCCAAGGAACCTCAGAACTTTTGGAACTATTTATAGGTTGCTCAGCCCACCCTGTTCCTCTGCTGTCCATCTTGGACACTTCCAAATCATCGAATTGCAAGATTTGTAGAAAATTGCTTATTCATCACATATTTGTCACTTTGTATTGATCAGTTCTGGAGACCCCGACAAATATGAATGGATAAATATTTAGCAGTTTCTAATTTATCCCAAGGCTAGGCTGCTAGAATGGTAGCTTCCATTCCGGCAGCCTAGCCTTCCCTCTCTGCTGATGCACCCGCCAAACAGCTGATTGGTGGGTCCATGGGCAGAGAGGAAAGGCTAGGTTGCCAGGACAGAAGCCACCGCTACTGTCTGCAACGATGGCAGCTGTGACGGAAGTGGCAGCACAGAGGTGGAGGTGGTGGCAATGGCAGCAGGACAAGCTAGGGAGGCGGGAAGGGGGTGGGGGCAGGCTGTGGGGGTGGGGGACTCCGCTTTTTTTTCAGATAGCTATGGGCTGTCTAAAAAAAATGAAACATGCACCAGCAAACCGATTCATGGTTTGTCAGTAAAACATTAGTTAATTCATAGTCCATAGTTCCTCAGCCTTGATGATCCCCATCTCTAGCCATGAATATAACCACACACAGGTTGCTGTGATGCTACTGGATGTCCAGAATCTAACCATGAAACTTCTGTATGGTTCGTACTGGACAACTGTGGAAGGACAAATGCAAAACACTGCAGGGACGACTGATTTTAATGGGATTTTGCATCACAATTGGTCCTGGCTGATACAATCATATATCCCAGAAGCCATCCAGGTATGTGTGGTCTTTGCCTGTGATCGCTGTGGTTTTAATCTAAGACTGGTTGACAAATACATGATAGCTATATTAGGGTAATCTGATCAGAATAGACTTCATTGGAACTTGCATCTGTTGTGATGAAGAAGCCCTATACCTTTCTGTGGGTCTGCTCTAGCTGGGATGAATAGTGAATTTAGCCCATCCAAGTTGTAATTCTGTTGAAATTTGGTTTCCCTGTACAGTATATGTATCAATTTCCCACTTTCATTAGCCATTTCAATCTTTTTAAAAAAATGTTGTTAGGAAGGTAGTGACAGGTTACGTTGGGAGGTGAGAGGCCATCCAGAAGAGGTATTCCTGTGGTTATTGTTTCTTTTATTTTGTCTTTGGTTATTATTTCTGTTATTATGGTTAATTAATAATCATCATTGTCATCATCTGTATAACCATGTAACACAGTTTTTTAAAAAGAAGAGAGGAAGAAGTGTGACTCTTAAAACTACTATGGAGCTTCATGGGAAGTGAACGGGACATAGGTGTAAATGCTGTTAAGGCAAGATTAAGTGCAGAATACATGAAATTTAAAACAAAATGTACATTTGTAAGACGAGAAAAGCTTTACCAGAAGGACCTTGAAAGGATCATCTATTTCAGTGTCTTGAAAGCAATACTCCATGGTATATTTTGTGTAAATATGGAGGTTCTTTTAAGTTATTGTGGCTTCAGAAGCAGAACTGCTGGATCAGAGCAAAAGTCCACCTGTTTCAGCATCCTACTTTCCTCTATAGCCAAACATGTACCTCTGGAAAGCTTTCTCCTGCTGTTTCTCCCCTATTGGCACCAAACAGTTGTCCATCCAAACATGTTCAAAGCATTGTTTCTCTTTCTTTTTGATTATTCCTTCAGCTGACACTCCTGGAGAGTCTCTCTGAAAACGAAACAGAAGCATCCCTGAGACTGACTGGTGACCCAAACTTAAGCCTCTGGCTCACTTTCATTGCCAAAAACAAATGGCAAGGGTAAGAGCATGGCCATTAGCCAAGACTTTGTGGAGGAATATTAGAGACGTTTACCTTGAGGCAAATGGCATGATACAGTTAGCACATCATTAGAAACTTATTTTTATTAGAGAATTTTTTTGCTTATTTCTTTTAGTTAACAGAGCATAAAGTATAAAAGCCAACTGCAGCACAGGGGAAATTTGAAGGAGAATAGCTAAGAGTTCCGGCTTCTACACAGGCCTTTTTGTTCTGACAGTGATTAACCCTTTGTATATCAAAATCACTCTACAAGTAGCATAAGTAGAAAAAAAACTACAGTTGTGAAACTAAGGTTATGATCAGAAGAATTAAAAGGATAATGCAAGAAATTGCAGTCTCAAACATGCTGGGAAACTGAAATCCACCATGCTGTCTGCATGGTCAGAGGTCTGGAGCAGAGTTTGCATGTCCGCTTAGGTCAAAAGCCAATAGGAAAGAGAGCAAACAAAACAACAGAAGCAAACAAACAGGAAAAGGGGCACGGGCTTGCTTCAAACCTAGGAAAGAAGACTTTGCTAATAGGTTAATGGCAAGACAAAATCATGTTGGGCTGTGAAGTCCCATTGCACTGAAATCCTATGTTAGGTTGCATATGCAATTGTCATTTTCTCCAACATTTTTTATCTCAAAAATAGAAGCCATATTGGGGGTAGGGAGGTCCAATAACAAATGGATATGTATTGTGCAGGCTTAAGGAAGCTGATTCTTTTACTCTTTCCCCACAAAACACAGTTCCAGTAAAAATTCCCACCTGTTGCCAAAGTATTTATCTCTCTCTGTGTCTCTGCCCATCCGAGAGAACAGGAAGACTGTTGTTGGTGCTAATATTTATGTAAAGTTCAGAATAAGGTGAATGGAAGGCTGTTCATTCTGAAAATAAATGAGAGATCCTAAACATTCGATTCAAATGTCTAATCTCCCAAGTGCAGAGGGGACTCAAAAGGAGACTCATAAAGATAGTAAGGCAGAGAAACATTCTTCTGGCTCACCAAAGTTGACATAATGCAAAGCAGGTAGGATGCAAATCAAAAAATTTTTCACTTTTCCCCCCAGTGCTGAACTGCATGTGAAATCTCTTCAGAATCTGCCTTTTCTCCTTCAGTATTTTCCAAACATGGCTGAAGTTTTCTCAAAGGTAATTGTTCCTAATAAGAATCACATTTAGCCTCACAACATCTGCTAAATGATCAGGATGGTGACCAGTCTAAGAGTGTGTAATATACATTACAAAGAGCACGTTTGCAGAGGGAATTGCTTCCGTGGGAAAACATCTGATTGTCACAGGATGAGTTTTTTCACCTCCTGTGGTTTGCAAGTTAAGTTGATTGATCATCAAAATAGAAGCACCGGTTTGGTTTGAAACTCTGACTGGTCTAGTCTCCCAGAATGGTGTCTCTAAAATTCTAACTGAAAGATTATGCCATCCACGTGAAAGATGACAGGAGTCTTCTGGGAAGCTATCAATCATAGCATCAAAAAATAAAAAACCCACCACAAATACACACACACACACACGTATGTGTGTATTTGGAGGAAGGATAAAATGCCTTTCAGAATAGTGTCCAACTTTTTAATTTATGAAGGGCAAATAATTTACATTTAATATCAACAGCTGCTCTCTTATAAATGTTTTGATCAATATATACAAGTATTATGGAAATGTCTGTCTTTTCTCCTGTTTGCTGGTGGGACATCTCTCTTTTAGCATCAGAAGGAGACACAGCACTGCAGGTGCTGTCTTACTGATGCTGATATAATTATGATACGACAGAAAAATTCTGAAGGCCACCACATTTTTTAAAAAAAAGATCTTCCTTTTATTTATTCCTTTTTCCCCCTAAGATAAATTATGCTACAAAAGAAGCAGAAGGAAAACTTTCCATTCAAATGGAGGATAAGGGTTTCTTTGTTGTGACAAAATTAGCATCCACTAGAATCAACCACACACTATTTATTCAACTAGTGCACACCATTCCTCAGGTAGGTACAATATGTGTGCCATTTGCTTTGGAATACTTTTGTTATTGTTTTAACTTATGCATAGAAATGAGTGCCCCGAAATCTATTCAATTAGAGGTCAGTAGTACAATAGGAAGTGAAAGGGAAGTCCGATGCTGGAAAGGAAAAATACTGCATAGGAACCTGGAATGTAAGATCTATGAACCTTGGGAAACTGGATGTGGTCAAACAGGAGATGGCAAGAATAAACATTGACATCCTGGGCATCCGTGAACGGGACGGGAATGGGCAAATTCAATTCAGATGATTATCATGACTACTATTGTGGGCAAGAATCCCACAGAAGAAATGGAGTAGACCTCATAGTCAACAATAGAGTGGGAAAAGCTGTACTGGGATACAATCTCAAAAATGATAGAATGATTTCAATACGAATCCAAGGCAGACCTTTCAACATCACAGTAATCCAAGTTTAGGCACCAACCACCCATGCTGAAGAAGCTGAAATTGACCAGTTCTGTGAAGACTTACAACACCTTCCAGAACTGACACTAAAAACTAATGTTTTTGTCATTATAGGGGACTAGAATGCAAAGTAGGGAGTCAAGAGATAAAAGGAACAACAGTCAAATTTGGCCTTGGAGTTCAAAATGAAGCTGGGGAAAGGCTAATAGAGTTTTGCCAAGAGAACAAGCTGGTCATCATAAACACTCTTTTCCAACAACACAAGAGGTGACTCTACACATGGACATCACCAGATGGGCAATACCGAAATCAGATTGATTATGTTCTCTGCAGCCAAAGATGGAGAAGCTCTATACAGTCAGCAAAAACAAGACCTGGAGCTGATTGTTGGCTCTGATTGTCAGCTTCTTATAGCAAAACTCAAACTTAATCTGAAGAAAGTAGGAAACACCACTGGGCTAGTCAGGTATAATCTAAACCAAATCCCTTATGAATACACAGTGGAAGTGAAGAACAGATTTAAGGAACTCGATTTGGTCGACAGAGTGCCTGAAGAACTGTGGATGGAGGCTCGTAACATTGTACAGGAGGCAGCAACAAAGACCATCCCAAAGAAACTTTCTTGGGCTCCATGATCACTGCAGATGGTGACAGCATCCATGAAATTAAAAGAAGCCTGCTTCTTGGGAGGAAAGCGATGACAAATCTAGACAGCATCTTTAAAGGCAAAGACATCACCTTGCTGACAAAGGTCTGCATAGTCAAAGCTATGGTTTTTCCAGTAGCGATGTATGGAAGTGAGAGCTGGACCATAAAGACGGCTGACAACCAAAGAATTAATGCTTTTGAATTGTGGTGCTGGAGGAGGCTCTTGAGAGTCCCCTAGACTGCAAGGAGATCAAACCTATCCATTCTGAAGGAAATCAACCCTGAGTGCTCACTGGAAGAACAGATCCTGAAGCTGAGGCTTCAGTACTTGGGCCATCTCATGAGAAATCTCCCTGGAAAAGACCCTGATGTTGGGAAAGTGTGAAGGCAAGAGGAGAAGGGGATGACAGAGGACAATATGGTTGGACAGGGTCATCGAAGCTACCATCATGAATTTAACCAAACTCCGGGAGGCAGTGAAAGACAGGAGGGTCTGTCATGCTCTGGTCCGTGGGGTCACGAAGAGTCGGACATGACTTAACAACTAAACGACAACAAGTACAGTAGGAGCCCCATATCCACAGGGGATTGGTTTGAAGCCCACCATTGGATGCTGAAAAAGGCAGACTATAGCAAACACTATTTTAAAGCACACGCACGGTCTCTGGCTCTGCCTAGTGGCCAATTCTGGTAACTTCATCTTATATATTTCTAGGATTTTTCTTTTAATATTTTGTAAATTTTTCAGAGCATGGATAAGTGAATCAATAGATACTGATCCCACAGCTAAGGCATCCTACTATACTTTTGTCTTAACTGCCAATGTACCCTAGAAATTATTCTGAACGACATAGTCAGTGGGTTTCCTCCTTCCAGCAATATATAAAGACAAATATATGACAAAACCTAGGCAGCAGTTGGGGACGTGGTGGCGCTGTGGGCTAAACCGCAGAAGCCTGTGCTGCAGAGTCAGAAGACCAAGCAGTTGCAAGATCGAATCCACGCGACAGAGTGAGCGCCCATCGCTTGTCCCAGCTCCTGCCAACCTAGTGGTTCGAAAGCATGCAAATGCAAGAAGATAAATAGGGACCACTTTGGTGGGAAGTTAACAGCGTTCTGTGTCTAACTCGCACTGGCCGTGTGACCACGGAAGATTGTCTTCGGACAAACGCTGGCTCTATGGCTTGGAAACGGGGATGAGCACTGCCCCCTAGAGTCGAACACAACTGGACTGAAAATGTCAAGGGGAACCTTTACCCTTTACCTTTAGGCAGCAGTTAATTTAGTGATAGACATAGCCACTGTTTTTTGGGCAGCGCTGCAGTCCTTGGTGAGTTAGTGAAGCCCTCAGTCCCCAGAATGTGTCTAATCCATCTCTTAAATCTGAGAATATTTTTAAATTATTCAATTGTGCACCTTTTTATTAAAGGAACTTTCCAAAACATGCAGATCAGTTGGTAACATTTTCAACCACAACTCTAAGGCAATCAAGGCAAATGGGAAAGAATTCTAATTTATTTTTCTGCCCAGCCCTATTGGAGGAGAGGGAAGAAGGCAAAGCTTGGAATTAAAAGTAATTTGCCATTTGGAATTATTGGTGTTACTGTAATTGCAGGATTTTGAGAGATATAGTCCAGAAGCTAGCCTTTCCAAGCTTTGAATTAGTTATAGTTATTATTTCTAGATTGCAAAAAAGGCATAATTATAGTTTTGCTTTATAAAAAGTAACTGACCCTTCCTGCTTATCAAAGGCAAGTGCAACAGGTTTTTTAGTTACTTTTAAAAAAAATCTGAATATTACAAACCACTGTCTTGTGGTACAAAATGGAGTCTCCAAGGACCCATTTTTCTAGTCACAGCAAGATCCACAGCAGAATGCAGCACAAAGCAGGATTTGAATCTGCACCATGTAACAAAGCCACATGTTATTTCTGAACTGAGATATGCATAGACCTGGAAGACCCAGTGAGGTGCCGGTTAATATTCCCCTCTCTGGATTTAGTTCACAGCCCTTCCAAGAGAAATGGTTCTCACAACAGCTTATCAAAAAAGCAAGCGGAGCCAAATGTTGAGTTGCGTGGCCTTATGGGACGGCCAAGAGGTGAACGTGACAGGCAGCTACACTGGCCTCTTGCCCAAGCTGTCCGGAGGAGGTCATGACTTGAAAGGTAGGTTTCAAAAACTCTCATGAATGTGGAGAGAGAAGCAAGTGGAGCAGTGATAGCTTTCGGTATGTTGCTGGACTTTATCCGTCTCAGCCATCTATTCTGTACAAGACAAACGGGTTTTCTAAGTGGGGGGAGCAAATCTGCAGTCTGAAACAGGAAGACAGACAAAAAAAGCAAGAAACCAACTGCCCACCCCTTTGGGATTGCATAGGGACCTTAGCAAGAGAGAAGTGGGCGATTCCAACCCATCTGTGCAGACAGAGAGCCCTGTAGGGCAGCCACTTTCATGCGGACAACTCAGGTAATAAGGTGGGCTGAAGCCCCCTGAGAATGCCTTGTAGTAGATGCTCTCATTTATCGATCCAGCTCCGCAGGCAAACCACACATGCCAAAGGGCAGCCAAGCAGCTGTGTTGTCATATTCCCCTAATGCACCTGAGGTAGTATCATTCCAAGGCATCCTGGAAATTAAAGATGGATGCTTATGACCCCAGCTGGTACCTTGTGAGGTAGGGGAAGCCAGGCCAAGCCTCAGAGCAGAAGACTGTAAGGATGCACAATTGGCTTTTCCATACAGCACATGTGGGGCAGATAGCTGAAGAGAAATATTTTTAACAGGAAATGTGGTTTTCTTTTGCCTTTTGCAGTGGAGATCTGCCATCCTTTCTCAGTCCCTTTTCCTCAGCGTTCCACCCTCCGCCTGTCCATGGAGCATTCAGCACATAGTCACAGGGATGCTGTTCTCATTGGCTGGGATACCAAGGAGCAGGTAACAGAAGAGGCCAGGCTGAAAGGGGAAACTAAAGTTACAACTCATGCCACCGGTCCTTGGACAACTCCTAGAATTCCTCAGCCTGTGGCAATGCTGGCTAGGGAGTCTGTAAATTTAATCCAAAATGAGCTAAGTTTCCTCAGCTTCGGGCTTGCTGTAAATGTTATTTGTAAAAAGGTAGCCTTAGCAGTTCCATTGATAATCTCTTGTTTCTGATGATAACAACAGGTATTAATCTCTTCTTCTCTCAAGCGTGGGAAGGAACACACCCATTTCTACGCTGTCCTTGCACACCCTTTTAACTTCACTGTGAACCGTATTGAGGTCCATTCCCTTACCGAGAGCCAAAGAGGCTCCTACAATCAGCAGGTAAGCTGACAGAACAGGCTAAGAAAAGATTAACAGCTAAGGACAGGTGAGGATTTCATTTCATTGTGCTCTTTAAATAAGAATTAACCAAAATATACAAAATTCTCTCTTTTTTTCCTATTCTGGGTGCCATTTAAAGAAATGCCATTTCATGAAATAATGTGGGAGAAATTAAGATTAACGGTTTCATCTATCCAGGAAGGATAGGGTTTTGAGTCCTTATTTCTTTCAGTTTGGGATTTAAATCCATGTGTGTTGAGCCCTGTTTGTGGTGATGCATTACATTTACCAAGTCTTTTTTTAACCTCTCGCCCAAAATGTTTTTTCTCTTTAACAATTGTGCACTAGACACATAAAGCTTAATCTGACCTATGCTGGGTCAACATGCGTGAGGGAGCAAGACATTGGTGTCTTCTGTGCATGTTGGGGTGCTATGCAGTTTTCTGACCCTTCTTTTTTTTCCCCTTCCCCCTTCCCAAGATGCAGTTTGATTGGAATGATGGACAGCCATCCCATTTGAAATTCACCTTTGGAGACAAGTCTAAGGCCAGTGTCGCGCTTTGGGATGCCTGTATGATAGTTTGTTCTCAACAGGTACAATCGTAGAAGAGGGGGCATACTTTCTTTGAGGGATCCTCTAAAGCAGGCAATGGCTGGGAGTCTGATCCAGATGTTCAGAGGCCAGCAATACTATCTAAGCCAATGGGAGGCATTTGGCCATCCAGAGGTTTTAGACTGCAGGTCCTGCAGTATTTTACCCTTAGCACTCCTGGAAGTTGCCTTGTATTCTTTGATCAACATCACTCGAAGTAACCACTGCTTCATTTTCTTCATTTTGACAGCTCCAAAACATCCTGGCCATTGCAAGGTTTGAAGCCTGTGGGTCACTTGAGCAGACAGCCTCCTTGTTTAATCAGCACATAGATCTGCAGTGGGACAGCAAAAAATTCACACAAAATCTGACGTATGAGGTAAAGAAAAGCAGGTCTGTTTATGCATCCTTCCTCTGTAGAACAAAGTTTAAACAGCATTTACATATTTAAACGGTTATGGATGCTCCAGGGTTTAAATAGCATAAATGTACTTTTAGAAGTCGTTTTATCTTTCTATTCCATCTTCTCCATAAACAAATACTGTAGAATTTTATTTGGCTGTTTGGTTTTAATGCAGAAAAACAAGCTGTTGCATCAGGATAAAATGCAAGTAGAAGCTATTTTGGAAAATGTCTTTTTGACGTCATGTTCCAGTCAGTATCTTCTGGGAAAAGTTGAAACAGACTACTCATCTTGGCTTAATCATGACATGAGCCTCAGCACCTGCACCTTTCAAAACGCAAGCGACATGGTATTGCTGCTCTCGTGCATGCAGATTGAATGGCTGACAGCTTGGCCTTATCCATGCTGAGTGAGAAGTAAAAGAACAGGGGACAAGCATATCTGTAGACCAGTCCCTGGGGAACGTGAAGCAAAGAGTGCAGACACACCTATATCTGGCAGGCAGGTTTCCCACAGGGAATTGGTTGGCCAATTCCCTCCGGAGAAGATTGGACTCAATAGAAAGGCCTTTGGCCTGACCCAGGAGGGCCTTCCTTATGTTATTAAGTCCCATGTGACTCCAAGGCATATTTATTTTGGAATAAGTACCATTGAACTCAGTGGGTAGACAAATTCTGTGGGTAGACAGCACTGATTACAGATTGCGGGGCAGTTGAAGTCCTGCTGGCAAACTGACCTTCCCATAGGCAGGTTGGCCACTGGGGGAATAATAAGAACAATAATATGGTATCAAATCTATTCTGATTTATGCTGATCCTTGCTAGGATTTTCTAGGTAGAAAAGTGGTGCTCTGGCACCGTGCAGCTTGCTCAGGACTGCATAGGCCGGCTCTTGTACAAGCAAGGCACAGTAGGCAATTGAACGCCCAGCTGCTGGCTCTGCAAGCAGGTTTCCAACCTACTGAGCTATCCAAGCAGCTATAGTGGGAATAGATGTCTGGATTATACAGGAAATGGCAGAGGAACATATGCAGTTCTCACAGTCCCATACCGTTAGATACTCTGGGGAAGGGGCTGGTGGGAACTGCAATCCCATTACATTCGGAAGGTCACACATTGCTCACCCCTGATGTAGGGCTTCAGTCTGTTCCAACAGGGCTCTTAAGATATCATGCTGGTATCTTGCCATTTTCATTCCCTTTTCTAGATAGTTACCCTCTCTGGGACGCATCAGCTCAACAAAGGAAAAATGCTCTTGCAGTCAGAAGGCAAAGTCGGCCTCGCTGGCAATGAGGGGTCGGTGATGGTGGCTATAAGGAATCAGAGCCAAGAGGAAGGGGAGAGCTATTCAACAGAAATTTCTGTGAGTTTGGACCACAGATTATGCATGTGTGTGCCAAATATTTGCGAGGGGAAAATAAAACACACTTTTTTGGAAGTCATAATCATTAACATTTTACCTCTGTTTGAAATGAAAGGACAAATAAATAAGGTATTTTTAGGGAGTGGGCACTTTGCATCCAAGTGGGTAAAGAGCAGATTGGATACCTTATTGTGTCGGACCAGGAGGAGAGACGGGAGACCCGGGTTGAAAGCACCACTTCGCCAGAAAGCTCACTCTCAGTCTGACCTCCCTCATAGGCTTGTGGTGAGGAGACAAGGACTGCGTACCACCATGAGCTTCAGAGTAAAAGTTGGACATAAATACAACTTTATTTTTTACTTTCCCCCTCTCCCTTTGTGGTTCCAGAGGCCTAGAACTCAACATAGGTGGGTTGGGAAGCAGATTTATGGCCAATTTGTTGGCATTTGTAAACAGAGGGTGGAGATTTTGGAGACGGCAGTGGTGGGGAAATGTTATCATCTTAAAAAGGGGGGGGGGGGGGCGGCACGGTCCAAACTGCATTTACTATCCTGATCACACCTTGCACTTCTTTATTGTCAATAAGAGTGCATTGCTACCAAGTGGTCAAAATCACACTGTGGTGGAGGACCAAAAAATACAGTATTATTGTGTACAGTCATTAGAATTAAACGCTAAGAGCACCTGATGATCAGAGCAGGAACTATTCATACCTCCTGTGGTTTTAAAATTAGATTGCATCCAACATTCCATCTAATTTTCCACCAGTGCTGAGTTCCAGCCTCAGTCAGAACCAAATGGCTGTACTGGCAACACTGGCTGTGGGTACACAGCTTCGAGGAAATGAGGATTGTGTCTGTGTTTTATTTTTAATGAAGGGAGGCAATATAGAGTGTTCATGCAAGTCTCAGATATGAACTTCTTACAGAGTTTCATCTCTGGAGGACTAACATGGCTTCAGTTCAAATGGTTGGATATCTGTACAACGTATAGGTCAAAATCCTGTTGGATAGTTACACCTGTGTAAGGCAAATGGCATAACAAGCAGCAGCTTCTTACTGCTAATTAATGAGTCACATGGATTTTTTGGCATGCCCCACCTGAAAATTCATGCAAGGACTTGTTGATTGCCAGCCTGAAGCTAATATATATTATGCTGTTTGTCTCAGAAACAATAGAATCTTGACTGTAGTTTGTCCCCCAACCCCAAATTATCCCTGAAAAAAATTGTAATCAGGTTTCCCTTTTTGCTTCTTAAAATTAAAAGTGACTAGAAAGGGAATGGTTGAAGCCTATATTTTCTCCTGAGACCATTTTCTCAATTCTTCTCTGAAGGAACTCTGTGCCCTATAGGGGAAAAACATCTATAACTGTCTTTTTATTTCGTCTTGCCACAACAAACTTTTATTTGGATGGGCATTTTTCACTTGGGTCTTTGATTCTTTACTATTGATTTTTTTTAAAAAAATTCTCTACTGTCCTGAATCTTCTACTATTCAGTTTTCATTGGACAGCCTCAGGTTGCCGTATTATGAGCAAGAGGAAACATTCTCCCAGTTTACTTCTTCCAAACCATGTATAATATTATAACCTTTTACTCTCACAAACACATATCCGCGCTAAGACATCTTGAAATGAAGCACTTGAAGTGAGGAACTGGTGCAGCAAGCTATTTCAAAAAATATTTTAAAATTAATTTTCAGTGACATAAATTTAGTTGGATGTGATGCCAAGATTTTTGTTGTTGCTGTTGTTGTGTTTCAAGGAAGCTCTCTATTAGCAAATTCTAAGTACGTCATCAAACCACAAATTCCAAAGTTCCTTAGGATGGAACCATGACAATTTAAATGGTATCACAAGCGTGAGAGAAATGTGTAGTGCAGATGCACCAGGGTTTTCCAGTGAAAAACTAGGCCATCGTGGTTTTCATAGGATATTCTGAAGGTTAAAAAATTGCCAGTTTTGAAAGTACAAATACAGGAGCAAGTGATACCTTTATTAGACCACAAAAAAAAATCTAACAGCAGATAGCTAGTTTTCAATGACAATTCTTCTTCTTCTGACTGTGCACTAAGTTCTTGTGGATGGTTCAGAAAATCATGTACTGAACTATATAATTCAGTATATAATTTTATATACTGCAGACTACATCTGTATCCATCCCCAGTCTCTACGTTTCCTGGTCTTTGTTGGTTGGCTTCTTGAGATGGATACAGATGTAGTCTGCAAAAGGCTTGAAGGGAAAGGGTGTGATTTCAAATTCCTCCACCATCAGCAGCATGGAATTTATCACCCAACTTGTTAAAGAAGAGGCCACCAAGCATTCTTGTCTCCCCCTTCACCTTGTTTTTGAAACTCAAAAAAGTTCTTGTTTGACTAGAGAAAACAAGTTAACACAGAGGCATGGCAAGCCTCCACCAGAGTTGGGATTAAAATATAATTCATTCATCAGGAATAGCCAGGTTTTGCCAAATTGAAGCCAAATCAATAGTTTCACTTGGTGGATGCTTTCTTCAGCATGCAGTACTGCTTGGCAGGTGTCAAGAGTCAAAGACATTCAAGAATCCATGTTCTTCTTCAGTTGGGGCCCTGACCAGCCATTCTATGTCATCTTTACACTTGCTCCTGCATTTGTATTGTTTTGGAGACCACATGGTCCTTTTCTGATTTTTGCTGAGTTTTTAAAGTATGTCATGAATTCTTTTTCTGACCTTTTCTGTCTTCACAGTTAAAAGCATCTGGAACTGTTTGGCTGGGTGTAATGGGAAATGTGACTTCCTCAGAGGATCAAAGCCAAATCCTGGTCGAGGGAAATCTTGACCCCAAAGAGAAAATAAAAATAATTGCTTCCAAAGGAAAAAGATGTGTTCAGTGTAACATGGGGTACCTGAAAGGTAAAATTCAGTATTACTTGGTACATTTAAAGTCTGTGGTAATTTTAGGGCTAAGGTTAGAGTCAGAATTAGAGTTGAGAGGCAGAATTACCAGTGAATGGTAATTTGAAAAGTAAAAGTAAAATTCTTGACAGGGAAAATTTAGAAGGGATAAAAGGCCTCAGTACATCCTGGTACATTTCTTTAGTGAGGTAATTCTAAACTTTGGGGGTTTAATGAAGGGTTAATTATAACCCAGCCCATCTGGGAAGGAACCTCTTTTAGGGAGGTCTTAAAGCTCTCCTTTTAAAGCCTCCCTCCTATCAAAGTGCTGGCCACTCTGACCCTGATGGAATACACAGACCCTCAGGCTCCCCATACATAGTGAGCAGCACGTGGCCAGCAGAACCAGCAGGCATGCACACATACACGCGCACACATGCGCGCACACGTCACGTGGTTGCTCTCTGCCCCCCTTGGGTAGGATGCACTGTAATTTTAATTAAATTATTAAAACATTTCTAATTTTGCATCTGTATTTATAACTTAGCATATGCAATTTTATGTGCATTAGCTTTCTTTTTGTTTTTTGTCTTCCTTTTCGGCAGTGGATACTCTCCTTTGTGGTGATGTATAAATGGCCACCTGTGTGGGTTATTGCATTTTCTAAAAACTGCAGTAGCCCAGCTTTGCTACATTTATTTATTATTTATTTATTTATTATTAGGCTTTTACCCCGCCCCTCTAGACAACGTCTACTCGGGGCAGCTTACATAAATAAAAACACAACAATATGAACAATATAAAAATCATCTAAAACACATATTTAACACTTATTTCTAAACAGCATACAGTGGTGCCTTGCTTAACAGGCACCCCGTTTAACAACGAAATCACATAGCGATTAACTTTTTGCAATCGCTTTTGCGATCGCTTTGCAATGGTCTGAATGGGGTTTTTTCACTTTGCAATGATCGGTTCCCTGTTTCGCTTACTGATCATCACAAAGCGATGATTTTTTAACACCTGATCGGCGGCTCCAAAATGGCCACCGGGTAAAAAAAATGGCCACCTGCTCTGTTTAGGGACGGATTCCTCGCTTACCGGGCAGCGAAAATGGCCGCCGTATGGAGGATTTTTGCTTAAAGGCAAGTTTTTAGCCCATAGGAACGCATTAAACAGGTTTTAATGCGTTTCTATGGGCTTTTTTAAATTGCATAGTGACGAAATCGCTTAGCAGCGATTTTTGCTGCACCGATTATCATCGCTATGCGAGGCACCACTGTATTACCAAGTTGGCATAACTCAAGCAAGAAAAATAAGGATCAGTTAATTGACTGGAGGGAATGCCTGCCTGAAGAGCCAAGTTTTTAAATAGCTTTTGAAAACACCCAGCAAGGGTGCCAGTCGAATTTCAGTTGGGAGGGTGTTCCATAGCCGAGGGGCGACAGCCGAGAAGGCTCGGTTTCTTGTTTTTTCCTTCCGGGCCTCTCTCGGCCTTAGGCCCCTCAGCCGTCCCTGCTGGCTGTGTCAGGTGATTCGGGTAGATCTAGGTGGAAGAAGATGATCTGCCAAATATCGAGGTCCCAAACCGTTTAGGGCTTTGTATGTAATCGTTAGCACTTTGAAATCAATGCGGAAACCGATGGGCAACCAGTGCAAAGCAGCCAGAGTGGGGGAGATATGCTGATATTTTCTCACCCCACTAAGAAGCCTGGCTGCCGCATTCTGGACCACCTGAAGTTTCTGCAACAACCTCAAAGGCAGCCCCACGTAGAGTGCATTACAATGGTCTAATCTTGAGATTACGAGCGCATGGACTAGAGTAGTGAGGGCCTCCCCATCAAGATATGGTTGCAGCTGGGCAATCCGCCATAGATGAAAGTAGGCGGAATGGACCATGGACGCCACCTGGGTTTGCGATAAGGGTCGTCCCCCCAAAGGAGAGGGAGTCACCCAAACCGCTAATGGAGGGACACTATTGCCTCTCTCATTCCTCCGAGAGAAGCTTTGGCATAAAGTTGTCCCATTACAGCACAACTCTTCTTCTTCTTGTGGGGTGACTAAGATCTTAATAGGATGTCCCTCAGACTAAAAGCAAGTTGGGTGCTGTAGTCACCAGGGCAGTTTAACCATGCTAACAGGAGATGATGGTTATTACAATCCAGCCATCTGGGAAGGAGCTGACAATGAGGCCTGGGTTAGTCGGTTAGAATAGTAGGGCAGAAACCACAGTTCACCTCTCTATTCAACCATGAAGCTTTCTCATACTAATTTATGGTTGTCGTGGGCATATAGGAAGAGGGAAAGATCCATACTCAGCTTTCTAAAATCCTTGGAGGAATAATAGGATAAGAATTTAACAAGTAAATCAGAAGTGGATATCAGCATGCTGATAATAGTGGGTTTCTTTAGTTTTGATTTGGAGAAACATCCCATTTTTACATTAAATAATATCTGGGTTTCATTTTTGTTTCTATTTATATGTAGAAATGTTTAGTTTATTAAATTCTCTCTGTATATCTGTGTAGATAGTATGGCCATAATCCTATTGCAAATTATTATATGCACAACAGCAGCTGTGGAAGTAGATTCAGCTAATTGGTGAGTTGCTTGATCAGCCCTTTACAAGCTAGCTAAATCCATGTCCACAGTATGTATATAATGAATACAGTAGTACCTCGGTTTATGAGCACCTCGGTTAACATAATTTTCGGTTTACGAATGGAAATCCATTGAAAATAATGCCTCAGTTTATTATTTTTTCCCCACAATACGAAGGATGAATTGTGCCTGCAGGCTTATAGTGCCACCCCCGTTACTATGGCAAACTGCGTTTCGGTTTACAATTTTTTTGCATTATGTAACTGTGACATGCACCCTCTTTCCTGTGTACCCCCAGGTTGTTGGGAAGGCAGGATGTCTGCTACAGTAATGTTCTGGATAATGCATTAAATTCGTAAACCGAGGTACTATTGTATAAGCAGTTCATTTTTAACTGAGTATACACCATGAAAATAATAACGATGCAGATGTAGCCTATTATTATTTCCTATTTTTCAAGTTTCTCTGCTGCTGATTTCTGTTCTTTTGAGGATGCCACTTTATTCCTTCGATTGATTTTAAAACCTGAAAGAGGGAATCTATGAAAAGCTTCAGCTTCGCCTCCTTTTTTCCTCACAGGGAATTCTGAAGACAGGCTGGAGCTCGCCGCTTGTGCTGATGGCCAGCACCGTGCTGCTCTCAGTGCCCATCTTGTGAATGGACAAAGACGTGAAGAATTAGGATACCTGGCTCTAGAAGCTTCCAACTACACCTTGAGTTTGAAAGCCCATAGTTGTCAAGATCCAGTTGATAAAACTGAGGTGTGCCATTTTCAAAAACAGGCATTTGACAGGCACCCTCCTCTGTATGACAGCCTTTCAATTATTTGTTTGTTTGTTTCACTTATGTGCTGCCCACACTACCCAAAGGTCTCTGGGCAGCTTGCAACAATTTAAATACAATAAAAAGATAAAACAATTAAAATACAATAAAAATACAGAATTTGAAAAGTGCTATCATATCACCCCTCAGACTTATTTTCTCAAGGTTAACATGCTCAATTCTTTCGGCCTTTCCTCCTAAGGCTTAGTTTCCAAGCCCTGATCATCCTTGTCGCCCTCCTCTGAACTTGTTCCAATTCGTCAGCATCCTTCTTGAAGTGTGGTGGCCTACTCAAGGTGGGGCCTAATCAGTGCTGAATAGAGAGGGACTAGCACCTTGCAGGATTTGGAAACTATACAGTACTTCTATTAATGCAGCCTAAAATAGCATTTGCCTTTTTTGTAGCCAAACAGTCCTGCCATGGCACCTTACTTATCCTTGTTCTCAGATTATTAAAATTGGCTTTAAAAAAAATTTATCAGCCACACAAGCCAGGAATTTTTTGGGAGAGCCATACTTGGCAGAATTTGCCTCCCACTTTATTGTGTCTCTTTGAAATATTGGCTGAAATGTTTGAAGACATACTATAGTCCTCAAAAAATGGTGGCTACTGAGTTCTCTTTGAAACAGGGATGGGCAAACTATGGCCTATGGGGTGCAAATGCAGCTTCTGGTATCCCTGCTTTGACACATGCATGCATATGTTTTTATTTTAGTTGCTCAAAAAGTCCTCTCGTGCCTTTGCAATGACCGGGGCCTCCCAGAATCACTCATCTCACCCATCCACCTCAATATTTATTTTTTAAAGAAAAATAACTCCCAGCCACTAGAGGACACCTGGAGACTTTTTCATTTACAGAAAAAAAGATATGTTAGGGCAGAGGTCCCCAACCCCCGGTCCGCAGCCCGGTTCTGCTCCGTGGCCTGAGCCAGACCAGGCCGCGGAGAGAGACCTCCCCCCTCACCCCCGCATGCACTCCCCCTGAATAGCCCATTTGCGCCTGCACGCAAGAGCGCGCGCACCTGCACAAGCACTGTGCCACCATTTGCGTATGCGCACGAGCACAGGGGGGGCCTTGCCTTCCCCAGCTGGTCCGCGGGGATAAAAAGGTTGGGGACCTCTGTGTTAGGGAACCCAGGAGCAGGTGTTACCCCCACCACCACCACCAAGATCTAGAGGTGGGTGTATACGGTCCCCAGCCTCTTGAGAGTTATCCATTCTGCTTTAAAGGTTAAGTGTGAAATCCTTTCTCAACACAGCATACCAGTGCCTTACGGCTTTTATAAAATAAGAGAGTTTGAACAATCTCTATCCATTTGGGTTGAAGGTGGCTAATTGTTGCAGAAACCTCAAACTCTCCAAGTGCAAGGCTTTATTTTTACCTGCCCATTGGAACATGCTGCTTTCTGACCTCCTTGTGAGAAAGTTCAAGCCAGTCATCAGAGTGCCCTGCTTTACTGGCATTCCTATCACAATTGCGTATGCTGTCATTTCCCTGGCACATTTCCCTCTTTTACTCTGTTGCTTGCACAGTTATTTTATGCTGCAATCAGGGCACAAGCACAAGAAACTTTTTAGTTTTAAACTGTTTTTGCTCAGAATGGCTGGATTTGCCTTTGTTTACACACTTGTGTACTTTCTTTTTGTGCATGATTTTCATTGACTGGTCAATGGCCACAATAGATATTTAATACTAATAAGTGATGTGAAAAACTCTCAATCTTGATTTCATTACATGCTTCTGAATCTGAGCGGTATTCTTCTCCCTTCTCAAACTCCCATGGATATTTGTATGCATTTTCTTTAGGCGTTTTCAGAAATTTTATATATTTCTACCCATTTTTTAACATTGTGTAAAACATGTTTTCACATCTTTTCTAGCTGTACACAGTGTCAGCTAGTTTAATTTTTAAAATGTACACATGCTATGGTTTGTTTGTTTCTCCAAAGTGTACAACAAAGCTCAAAACTGTGAATTTCAGAGGGCAGATGTGATTCACCTAGCAGCAAGTTTTGGGAAGCTCAAAACAGACAGACAACTTATGTCCAGAACTCCTTTGTGTATATGTTGAACATCTCTTACTTATACTTCCTTGAAGTTTACATTTGGTTTTTCTCATTAACAGTTTCTTATTTTATATCAGGGTATTGTGGGTGCTCTCTTATTTTGACTGTTGTGGCCCCTCATTAGTCACTCACCCTGTACCTTTAGTACATGAATGTGGTTTACTGAAGTCTGTAATTGAAGTATATTTTTATTCTTACAGTTAAAACTGAGTGAGACTGTGGCAGATCTACAGTACAGACTGGTGGCAAAGATCAGAAATTTGGAGGGACTCCTTCAGGATTTTCAAAAGCTGGTAAGAAATGGACACTCTGAATTGTAAACTGCACAGCATCACATTTCATGGAAGGTGGAATTATGTTAATACTGAATCTCAGGACTAGCTCGAAATGTGTTTTGCCCTGTAAAAACAGGCAAGAGATTTTGCTGCCGGAAATGAATGACAGGACAGCATCTTCTTTGTGCAAAATTCAGGTAGGCTAACAGCTGAATCTGACATTTTCAGTGCGGTCAGTAGGACACAGTCTTTCTGCCACAGCTAAGGCAACATAGGAACTGCTCCAGGCATATCACGTGGTACATGAAACGAAACCTTGTCACCTTGACTACAACCTGAGGTGGCCACTTCATTCTGTCCAGTGCTAGAGCCAGCCCTTCTTGGTTGTGAAAATGGAACATATTCTTTAAAAAATTAAAATACAATCTACTCCCTACTTGATCCTCAGAAAAGTCCTGAAAAGTATATTAGGCTGATCCGGATCCATCCAGCTAATTTCAGGGCTCAGTGGAGATTTGAACCTGGGATTTCGCCGTCATCACCTTACCATACAACATTAGTTCTCACTTGCTCATCAGGCTATTAATAAATCAAATGAAACTGCATGTTTCTCCCAGACAGTACTGTATTTCAACTCTCCAAAGTGTGTGTGGCCATACACACTGAGAAACTTGTACTCAAACAGTAATCCATTTTGGAGCAAAGGAATTCATACTATGACACCCCTCAAAGCCACATGCCCAAAGAGGAGTCAAAAAATGCCCCTGTCAACCAACTAGTTCTTGCAATTTTCATCACTAACAAGAGCAGTTCTTTTGTAAAGCTTATAAGTCTTAACTGCCCATTGAAGACCAAGCCCTTAAATACAGTCCTATTGCTTTGTAATAGGATTGCTCAGAACAATATATAATTGCTGGGGGAAATCCATTTCTCCACATCTGTTATAACGATTAGGTACCCAGTATGGTGTAGTGGACAGAGTGACAGTCAAGGATCCAGGCCATGGAAACTCAAGGGGTTGGACCCAGCCAAACTGCTTGTTAAATATCTAACTCACTTTGAAAGCCCTAAGACTGCTTTGCAAAAAAATCTGACCAGTATGATGCTGTGTGTACTAGTTCCACAACACTTTCTGAATTGTGTGTGATTATGTGTGGGTGGGTGTTTTGCCTGTAGGTGCAGCACATAGAATTTCTCCATGATGCTGTCAGTTGGCCTTTAAGAGTTTTCCAGGAAGCTGCAGGGATCTTCCAAAACAGAATGAGAGGAATCATTCAGATGTGGAAACAGACTGGAATCAAGAAAGCTTTACAATTTGACCTCCCACTTTATCTGGGGAAACTTCAAGATTTGGTCCAGCAAATGCAGATGGAGTTGCAAAGTACGTAATTTGCACAGAAACAATGATGAAAAATACTGGAGAAAATAATGGCATTAGAATTCTTAGGTTTAGACTACAAATATCAGGAGTGGTCAATTGGGCGAGCATGCATAGATATGCCCTATTAAACCCTCAAGAGCTGTTGTTTCCTATTTTACTTTACTTAAAGTTGGAAAGGAACTTAAAGATCTGGTCCAAATTTCTGTCCACAGAGAAAAACCCAATGTTGTTCCCAACAGGTGGTTACCGTATGTCACAAAAAGGTGACTAAAAGGTAAAGGTTCCCCTTGACAATTTTTTTGTCCAGTCGTGTCCGACTCTAGGGGTCATCCCGCTCTTCAAGCCATAGAGCCAGTGTTTGTCCGAAGACAATCTTTCCGTGGTCACATGGCCAGTGTGATTTAGACACGGAACACTGTTTACCTTCCCACCGAGATGGTACCTATTTATCTACTCACATTTGCATGCTTTCGAACCGCTAGGTTGGCGGGAGCTGGGACAAGCAACGGGCGCTCACTCCGTCGCGTGGATTCGATCTTACGACTGCTGGTCTTCTGATCCTGCAGCACAGGCTTCTGCGGTTTAGCCCACAGCACCACCACTACTAGATATATAAATTTTGATAAATGCAGAATTAATATACTTTATTACCTATTGGTAATAAAAGGAGTCTTATGCATTCAACACATTCACACCACATACATACTCACCAAAGAGGGAAGAATTCTTGATTTGCATTGTCCAAGTTCCAAAGAAAGTAGTTGGTTCCAAAAACCTTTGGTCTCAGCAGACAAATTATACTTGCCCGGACCCATCCATTCATATTCTTTTTGGGCAGGTTGCATCGTGCACATTAGATGCTTCTTTGTTTTTCCCTAGGTAAATGATCCTTATCACCTATTGTGAAGTATGGAATGCTTTTATTTACACTTAGTGGGGCTTCCATCACTAGTGGGCAGGTGTGGAATCTGCTTGCTCAGGAGGATGCCTGTACCAGGGTCTTCTTAATCCCTGAGTTTGCTCTACTCCCTCAATTAGCAGCAGATGGTTTTTGTCAACTTGCTAAAAGCATAGTTCAAAAAGTTCACAGTTCAAGAGTTGAATTTCTCACAATGAGGGCTTAATAGCCAGAAATACAAAGTTCCAGAGTTCCTCTAGTCCTGCTGGTCTCCATCTTTGTGTCTTTGCTCTCTCTCTGGTTCTTTACCTTATTCTAGGCCAAACATGCACACACCTTACAGTTATTAAGCTTCGGAGGCAGGCTGTTCTGCCAGGAAATTCCTTGCAGATGGTGAGAAAGATACCTTTTTTTTTTTACTACAGCTCCCAGAATCCCCCATGAGTGGTCACACCGTGGATGAGGGATTGTGGGAGTTGCAGTGCAGATTTTCAATATGTTTTTGCTTTCCCAAAGTCTAATTCCTCCTTTTTTTTCTTTCCCTCCCCCCTTTTGGAGTTAGGCAGTGTGGAGGATATTGGGATTTGAATTCTGATTTTAGCTGGAGTCACACAGATTGCATGATTTTGCTGCCATTTTTTATGCCAGTTATGTAACATTACTTGAGCATCCTAGAACATGAATGAGATTTAATAACCCTTCTTGTTTTGTTCTCAACTGTATTAGTAGGAGGCCAAAATGGATACAGCTGGAGGGGGGGAGTTGATATTTAACAGGATGGGTATCTCCCCCGCCCCCCATTATTGTATTTCTTATTTGTGTGTGTGCTTTTTTAAAAGAGCCAGTAACAACCATGAAGGAGGCTTATTATGATGTTACTTTGAAATCTTTGGATGACGTGTGGCAGCAAAAGACGGAAGAGTCCCTGAAGAAACTCCAGGCTTTGGTGCCAACAGTTGTAAAGGATGTGTGGCTGATGAAACCAATCCAGATGTCACTAAATGCCCTGAAAGTTGGCTTAGATGTGGTTCGTATTTCTAAGCAATACTTCACTTGGGTAGGGGTTGATGTTTAAACCTTTTTCATCTCCCTGTACCTCAGCACTGGGAACAGAAGCACTGCCTGCCTGGTTTTAAACAGGTGCTATAAAAGAGATCACAGGCTATTTACCAGTGGAAAGTCAGATGCTTTGCATGGAGGAGGTTTGATATTTCCCTTCTTAATCTGAGAGTCACATCAGATGTGACTATTCAATATTCATGTCAGAGCTAGAAAGGTTCTTCTTTGGACTGTGCCTCAGAATCCTCCCAGCCAGGATGGCCAGTGGCTAGTAGACGCTGACACCTGTGGTCCAGGAATGTAGCTTTAATCCTTCTTCTCCTGCTGTGGGTCCCAGTCTTGTGTGTGTATATATGTGTGTGTGTGTGTGTGCATGCTCATGTACACACACACACACACACACACACACACACACACACACACAAAAGACTAGGACCCACAGCAGGAGAAAAAGGGTTAACCTCCCCCCTTCTTCTGATCTGGGTCCCCCCTCCCACTGTTGTGCCTACTAAACACAGTCCACAACTGTTAATAAATGTGAATGCCCTCAAGTCTCATCCCCTCCCCGCTTAAAATTATTCAAGGAGACATGTATTACCTCCAATACATGTTGAGGGAAATGATGCAGGTTTGTTGCCTCAGGATTCATTTTAATTTGCTGCTTTTTCAAACAAAATTCTCATAGTTTTTGTAAAAATCTCATTTGAATTTTAAAAGTGTTGTTATCTTTTTTTAAAAAAACACTATTGAAGCATTGGGTTAATATTATTTTTCTTCTTATCCTGAAAATAGGCAACACAGCAGATGCTAAGTTGGACAGAAGCCAAGTTCTCCAAAGCGCTAAGTAACCTACAGAAACATTTATCAAACCTCTACAGCTTCTCAGCTAGGTAAGAAAATGGATTTTTGGTCTTCATACATTTCTTACAATGTATTTTATGTAATTTTATGCATGGACTAGCAGCAGGAGATCTGGATTCAAATCTTCAATTGGCCATGGAAACTCACTGCAGAGTGGCATATGGTGGACTACTCCTTAAACCTTTCAGATACCTTGAACTTGACTTGCCGTCAGTCAGAATCCACTTGATAGCACACAAGACGTATATTCCAAACAGTTAGAAGTATTACCCAGCTTTTGCCCAGATTCAATAGATGCAGGACGAGCAACAATGGGCTCATGTTACAGGAAGCCAGATTTTGATTGAATATCAGGAAAAACCTCCTAATTGTTAAAGCAATAAGACAGTGGAACCAATGAATGCTCCAGCACTGGGGTTATTCAAGAGAAACTTAGACAACCACCTGGCAGATATCCTTTGATTTGTATTCCTTTATCGAGCAGGGGGTTGGACTTGATGGCCCTTCCAACTTCAATATTCTTTGATTCTATGATTCTATTCCGGTTCCCTCTGGAGCCATTAATTGGACCACATTTCCTGTTTTCACACTTTCACACATTGGTACCGTGGGTGGCAAGCCCCACAAGTCCCTGTATCAGCTGTAGGCAAAGCGAGGTGTTCCAGATACTGTCCCATTGCAATTCCCAGCAGTCCTAGCCAGCACATTTAATGGTGGGCAATGCTGGGAGTTGCCATCCAATAACCTCTGGAGGGTAACAAGGTGTCCACCTATCCCCACCTTTTTAGCCTTTTATTTAGCTAATTATCTGGTAATGAGAGGTGAAAAATACATTTTTGTGTTTATACTATATTTTCTGTCAAAAATATCTTTTTCACTCCCAGATAAGCAGTCAGACAAATCACATCTTAACCCGGAAATCTGCAGTTTACCAAGGCTTTTGTTGCATTTCAATAAGAAAGAAAAAAGGCATAAAGCCACACATATTTGAACTGAATGGAATTTATTGGTTGAGTTAAAACACATTTGTCACATTTGTTAGAGAGGCCATTCCACTAGGCCTGGGGTCCTCAACTCCCGGTCTGCGGCCCGGTAATCTCCTGCCCCCCTGGATGTCCCCCCCACACACGCACACAAGCACACTAGTCTCCACACATGCACGGTGACCTACCCACCCACACATGCATGCATAGGTGCCCCCCGCCCCGCATATGGGTGCCCTGCCCTCTAACCTAAATAAGTACTACAAAACCCATATCTTCACATACATTACCATCAAACTCATACAAACAAAATATCAAACAACGAAATAATCCACTAAAATACAAAATCCATAAACCTATAAACCTCAGTAAATTTCAATTAAAGCAAGATTACTGTAGTCAGATGAGCTGTTAAATTGAGATGGGCATGAATCAAAATACAAACTGAAAAAAATCCATGAAGCTGGCTAGTTTGTGGTTCGGTTCATAATTCAGTTCGGGAATCCCCTTTTGCAAGAACAAAATGCCAATTTTTGTTTTCTACTCAGCACTTGGTTTTTGACAAAACGGATGCCTCCCCGATCCCTTCCCTCTGCCCCGTCGCCTCCCTTACCTGCTCCTGCTGCCACTGCCTCCTCTTCCAGGAGCAGGGCTGTCTGTCTCTGGACTGGCACACACCCATCAGGGATTCAACGATGGTGGTGGCGGAGGACGGAGAGGGGGAGGAGGCAGGACCAGGTAAGGAAGTGATGGGGCAAAGGGAAGGAAGGAAGGAAGGCGGGGAGCCATTGGGCTCCCCTTCCCAGGCACAAACTGGGGGAAAAGAAACCACAAACTGGTTTGTTTTTCTGGGGTTCAAGGGTGGTTTGTTGTTCATGGTTCATGGATAGCTACAAACCACAAACCACTCTGATTCATCATTTTTCTGATTCCTGCCCTTCTCTACTGTTAAATCATCATCACTTTCAGCAAAAAAATTGGCTACAGTTTCTGTAATATTTGAAATATGTACATGGCTTAAAACAAGCAATTTTTGAGAAATATACATAAGCAGGCTTTAATCAAATCAAATTTATTGAGTGTATAACCATTAAACAATACAAATAAATGTTTTAGTCAATGGGACATTTGTGTAAAACTTGAAGCAGTTTGAAAAAGTGAACTAAAATATACACACTTTTTGTATGGGGGGTGGGTGATCCCACAGCTCAACATGGAACTGGGACAGGACAAGAATGCCAGTGGGATTCTGAGAAACAAAAGCACAGAAGTTACTTTTTTAGACTACAACTCTAGAAATCTCCAGCCAACATGTCCAATGAAAATCATGCTATTGTTAGCATGATTTTATGCTAATAATGATTTAGAAAGTTATTAGAGAGAGTTATTAGCATGCTAAAATCATGCTAATAACTCTCATATCTGTGCCTGTAGCTATAGGCAAATTAGAATGTACAGATGAGTAGTCAAGTCAGCAGGGAGAGACCGAATGTTCTATCTTTTCTCAGCAAGCCTGCTGCTTTTCAGGCTGGTCATAGAAGGAGGCAACATTCTCTTTGGCTACACATGAGTTGATGGAGAGGGAGGTAGACAGCTGTGTCCCTCATCAGTTTGGAAGAATTCCTTGGAAGAAGAGCTTCAGTTCTAATATGGGAGCATTTCCTCCTATGATTTCCCACCCAGATACTAAGATGATCACTTGTGATCTCATTCCAGTTGCACCTGTCAAAATAAAGCAATGTGAGTGTACAACTACACTGGGGAAAAATGCAGGTTTGTGAAATACAATTTGTATTTTTTTCCCCCTGTTCATGATGCAAAGGTAAATGCAAATCAGCCTGGAATTTTCCCCGAAAACCAGCAGCTTCTACATTTTTTTTAATACTGAATCGTCTGCCTTAGTTGAGGCATGTGATCCCTTCAACCAATGCAAGAAAAGCTGCTGCACCAGCACACAGTCAGGAGCAGTGAATAAAGCCTTTCAGCAAGACTTTTCCTTTCCTTTTTGGGGGAGGTGTGTGTTTTGTTTTGAGGGTGAAGCCAAGCCTCTTTAAAGGCTTGGCACAACTTTTCTTTTCTTTTTTTGAACTAAGGATGAGCAAGACCTTTCTTTTTCACAGCTCAGAAACAGTTTGCAAAGCTAGCAGAACTTCTTTTTTTAAAAAAAAAACAGCTTGGTGCCAACAGTGATGTGCTAGAGAGCAGTGGTTCCCAACCTTGGGTCCCCAGATGTTCTTGGACTGCAACTCCCAGAAGCCCTTGCCAGCACAGCTAATGGTAAAGGCTTCTGGGAGTTGCAGTTCAAGAACATCTGGAACTCAGTGTTGGGAACCACTGTGCACCTAAACACAAAAAGAAAAAGAGCTAATCGGAGGAGGAAACCACAGAGGGAAAGACTTTCTATAGCCTGTAAAGGAGCTCCTTTGTTCTGCACTTCCTGCAGGCACTTCGATAGAACTGCAAACAAGATGCAAACGGGACTTCTCTCCTGTCTCCCTGGGTGGCCACTTAAAGAGAGCAGACCCAGATTCCTCAGGATGACTTCACAGCAAGTGAATGCAAGTGAACTGCATTACCCTTGCTGTATACTCATACCTTGAGATAGATTTTATTTCCTGGTGGCCCCTGTTTTGTGGAACACCCTCTGCAAAGAAGCTCCCTTGGCACCTCTCGTGTGAGGCCCTGGTACCAGGTGGAGAAAACTGTTGCTTTACCACACTAAGGTCTTTGCATTTTCCTATTTGTTGTCTTCCAATTTTACATGATCCAGTGTTCACACTCCTTGGCAAAAGTAAATTTTTGGGGCTGAAAGAGACCCCCCCCTTCTGCAGCTACCAAAGGCTTCTCCAGGATGAAAGTAATCTATAAGAATCCATAAACATGACAGGGAGAATAGGCAACTTGTGGTTGATGACATGAAAGGTAGTCACACAGAGGAGAGGCAGAATCAGTTCTCAGTCATCCTAGAGTGCAGGACATGTAATAATGGGCTCAAGTTACAGGAAGTCAGATTTAGGCTGAATATCAGGAAAATTCTCTTAACTGTTAGAGTAGCATGACAATGGAATCCATTAACGGGGGGGGGGGGTGGAGGCATTCAAAAGAAAATTGGACAACCATCTGTCAGATCTGCTTTGACTTGGATTCCTGCTTTGCGCAGGGGGTTGGACTCAATGGCCTTACAGGCCTCTTCCAACTCAAATTATTCTATGATCTGCGATCACCTGGGTTGCATGTATAAAGTTGCACAAAAGGCCAGAAAACTCTGGTTACCAGGTGGTTTACAACCACACTAAATGCCCTATACTAGCATGTTAGCAGCCTAGCAAATAGTTTTGGTGCTACCGTGTTTCCCCAAAAATAAGGTAAAGGTAAAGGTTCCCCTTGACAATTTTTGTCCAGTCGTGTTCGACTCTAGGGGGCAGTGCTCATCCCCGTTTCCAAGCCATAGAGCCAGCGTTTGTCCGAAGACAATCTTCCGTGGTCACATGGCCAGTGCGACTTAGACACGGAACGCTGTTACCTTCCCACCGAGGTGGTCCCTATTTATCTACTTGCATTTGCATGCTTTCGAACCGCTAGGTTGGCGGGAGCTGGGACAAGCGACGGGAGCTCACTCTGTCGCGTGGATTCGATCTTACGACTGCTTGGTCTTCTGACCCTGCAGCACAGGCTTCTGCGGTTTAGCCCGCAGCGCCACCACGTCCCTCTCCCTCCACAAAATAAGAGAGGGCCTTATATTAATTTTTGTTCTAAAAAACACATTAGGGTTTATTTTCAGGGGATGTTCTCTTTTTTCATGCACAGCCATCTACATTTATTCAAATACTATCCTGTCATCTTCTGGTTGCTGCACGATGGTGGAGGGTGGTGTTTCTCTTAACTGGGGCTTATTTTTGGGGTAGGGCTTATATTACGAGCATCCTGAGAAATCATACTAGGGCTTATTTTCAGGTTAGATCTTATTTTCAGGGAAACAGGGTAGTACATTTTGTGGGTTTCCTTGCATGGCTACCCTTGCCTCTTAGTTAATTTACGATGACTGTCTTGCAGAAACTGCTCCTTGATTATGACCTTACCGGTGATGCCTGAAGGAAAGCCCACGCTGTATGTGACAAGCCTTACAAACTACTTAATTGAAGAGAAACTTATGAAGCCCTTTCGTAGGCTGTACAACATCAACCTGATGGCAGAATATTACAGAGCCAAGCAGGCCCTTATGGAGACCCCATTTGAGTGTAAGTGAAATAGCTGAATTTGCTGAACAGCCTTCAATTTGTTTCTGTGTCTTCTTAATCCAGAAGGAAATATCCAATCACCCGGGGTTGGAGAACCTCAGTAAACTAAAATATGCTGGAGTTATTGGTCTCTCCCTTTTGCCTTTGGTCCCTGAGAATATCATGAAAATTGAATTTGGCCCTTGTACCAAAAGATATTCCTCATGCTTGCAACAGGCAGTAGGAACCCCCCCCCCCCCAGCTAGTAAGAGTATGTGACCATCCACTTGTGTTTGTATGCAAGGCAAGTTCCTGGAAGCCTATGCATGAGGTCCTGCTCATATGTGAACTTCTACAGCTCATGGGGCTTCAGTGTAGCTGCTACACAGTTTAAGAACTGTTTGGTGACTGATTAAGTGACACTCGTTTTTGCATCATCCCAGACCATGCCTTGTTGATGGGGTATAAGCACCTGAGGACATTTGATGGGGAGATGTACAGCTTGACCTCCAAATGCAGTGTGCTCCTGGCCAAGGATTTTATTCATGATACATTCGCCTTAATATTAAACCTGAACAGTAGTGGTGTCAGGTCACTACATGCTTATGTGAGTGATACTACTGTTGTTATCCACCCAGAACAGAAGGTAAGAGAAGGAACTGGATGCAAGTTCTTCTGCTTTATGAACAAGGAAACCATTGTTCTGCTTTGTGGATCACGGGGGGGGGGGGTCTATAATAGAAAGAAGAACAAAAGTAGATGTTTACATCTGCTCTAGAGCAGCCATTCTCAACTTTTTTTTGGCCACAACCATAAACACAATATGAAAGAAATATAGGCTAAATCAGGACTGCATCAGTGCCATAATGAACCTTATAAAGTGGTATGTGAAGAATTCTTTGCACTCTGTGGCCGCCTTCAAATGTGCCAATGCCCCCTCAAGGGGCCATATAGCTCACAGTGAGAATGGTTGCTCTAGGGTTATTACTTTGTTAATGTGCAATCAATGCGCATCTAGCTTTAATGATGGGATACTAGAGGGGTTATGAGCTACAGTAAGGGATACAGTAGGGGGAAATGGAAGGGAAAATGGTGACAATCAATAATACACTAATGAATTGCTTGTGGTTATTTAAAACAGTGGTTCTTAACCTTTTTGAAAGAAACGCCCCCTTGAGTCATTGAAGATGTTATCATCGCCCCCCTCCCCATGGCATTATCTTCTATTTATTTATTTATTTATTTATTTATTTATTTATTTATTTATTTATTTATTTATGACACTTAAATCCAATGACCCCTGAAAATAAAATTCAATTGCAAGAAAATGAAATGCCTGGAACAAAAAACAGGAACATTTAATGATTTAGTTACAAGTGAATTTTAAGATGCAAAAAGAAATATAAAAAGGGCATAAAAACAAACCGCAATGCAGGAACTAAAATTTTCAAGACGAAAACTCTGAAATTAAATTAAGATTTCCAGGAAAATACTTATTCATGCACACTATAAAAAGGGTTAAAAAGACACAAAGAAAAATTTTACAGAAAGAAAGCAACAAAAATCAGAGCGAAAAATTATATATGTATCTCTCTACACAAAAAGTTTACATGAAGAGCACAAAAAAAATTGAAACCATAAAACTGAGAAACCAAAATATAATATCAAACTGGAGTACACATTAAAAAAGTACAATACAAAAAGACACACAAAATGTTTTACAGAGCATAACAAGATTTCAAAAATGAAGCAAACATCATCACACTCTATAAGAACAAAGGAGACAGGGGCGACTGCAATAATTACCCTGGCATCTCTCTTTTCAGTGTTGCTTGCTCGTGTGTTCTGCTGAAGAGATTCCAGGTCCTTGCAGACAGAGTCTTTCCACAATCACAGTGTGGATTTTGAGTTAATAGATCCACCACTGACATGGTATTCTCCCTCCGACAGTTGCAGGAGAAATGTAGGGAACAACAACAGCCACTCTTTGTGGCCTTCATAGATCTCACAAAAGCCTTTGATTTGGTTAGCAGGGAGGGCCTTTTTAAAATACTTCCCAAGATTGGATGTCCACCTCGGCTCCTTAACATCATCAGGTCCTTTCATGGGGGAATGAAGGGCACTGTAGTTTTTGATGGCTCAACATCAGATCCCTTTGACATCGGATTCCAAAATATCTCCTGTATGGAGAATTAGTGCAGTGAAATCGCTCCAGGGGGAGACCACAGCTACGATACAAGGAGATCTGCAAGCGGGATCTGAAGGTCTTAGGAATGGACCTCAACAGATGGGAAACCTTGACATCTGAGCATTCAGCCTGGAGGCAGGTGTTGCATCATGGCCTCTCCCAATTTGAAGTGACCCTTGTCCAGCAGGCCGAGGCAAAGAGGCAGTCCTGAAAGCAGCAAAATCAGGGAGCTGGACAGGGGACAGACTGCATTTGTCTTCAGTGTGGAAGGGATGGTCACTCTCAAATTGGCCTTCTCAGCCACACAATATACTGTTCCAAGTCCTCCATACAAAGCACGTTACCATAGTCTCTCGAGATTGAAGGATGCCTAATCAATCAATCACCCATGGGCAAAACACAAAACAAGACATGAAAATGAAAAGGAGTGCTGAGGTTTTTATCCAGTGGAAGTCACTCCACTGATAGAAGGCACTGTCCCCTTTCAGAAGAGGGAAGAAAACAGTTTTCAGTGATGCCCCTCCCTCTTACAAACCACTTCTGCTTTTAAGTGTGAGTTGGGTAACTGAGCTTGGTGTGGTGGCAATGGAGAATGAGGACAGCACAGGAGAAAGAACATTGGGGTAGGGAAGCAGCCCAATTTCTCCTTCAACCAGCAAGATGATCCTTACTGGACACAAGCCTGTGTATTCCAAAGCTCAAAAAATGCAGCTTGATAAAAGCTTCACTTTATCTTCCACAAACTATCTCTGATACTAAAAGGTGGCAATTAAAAACAATATGTCTTCATGGCGTCTAGCCACATCCTGATGAAAGCATAGCCAGGACTATGTATTAATGGCCCATTTGGTTTCACCAAAAGACTTAGTCTTCATACTGACCAGTAATATGTCAGCTGGCATATTATTGCCATTGCTGGCAATAATATGCTAGCAATTGGTTTTGTCACTTCAGCTACAAGTCCTAACAGAATTTTAAGAATCAGAGAATCTTAGAATCATAGAGTATTTGTTTGAAAGGAAAGGAATATTGATTTTGCTGCTGTCTGAACCCTGAATTCAAGATAGCAACCCACTTGGGTCTCAAAATAATTTTTTTTTGAAAAAGCAGAGCTAGAGAGTTAGAGAGAAATTCTGTAGATAGTAGACTTTGTATTAAGGAAATAGAGAAGCAAATTAGGGTTGTATGTTGCCTTGTAGCAGTTTTAAATTTTTTTTTAAATCAAGGAGCATTGTTAGAATAATGCAAAAGTCTGTTGACCAAAGCAACCTTCTACTGTACACACGAAACTTGTTTAATGTAACATTTTCACACTATCTTTTCAGAAGATTTTGAGAAGAATTTTCAAGTTTTATGCCAATCACTTCACAGTCCTAAGAGTTTTACAGTAGTCAGAAAGTAATGAGTAACTAACACTCTTTGCAACATTTACTCACACAAATTACTTTGGGGGAGGAGGGTTACAACAACATCCATAACAATCTACCTTAAAAATAACTTTCCAAGTACCCAACAGAACAATAAACAACTGAACTGCTGAATAGCTCAATGAGAGATGACACGCCACCCCAAACCGACCCGTTTCTTTCCGCGCTTCCGTTGCAATGGGAGGGAAGGTGGGCCAAGGGCAGGGGATTGTGGGAGTTGTAGTCTAAACCTTTTGGAGCACCCCTGCCACCCCTTTCTTGAAGCAAACTGTTATACTCAAGCCACTGACATGCTGCCCTTTTCGCCTTCACTGAACGGAATCTCAGGGTTCAGGGAGAAAGAGGAGCGGCTGACTTTCCGCAGTGCGTTCGCTTGTCTCTCTATGACAGCCCCGTGGATTTTGCCCTCAGCGCTCTCAGTTCAATTTGAGAGCTTTCTCTCCCAGAGGATTTGCACATAGCACACAGTGTACACAGAAGACAGGGGAAGATCTCAAGTTCATCGTCCCTCAAAGCCATTTAAAGTTGGCCAGGTGAACTTTCTTCCCCCCTGACAGCCAGCTAGCCACAACAGGACAACAAGAAAAGCTGCCAAATTCCCACCCACCCAGGATGACCCAAGCCAGCCCCATCCCTAGAAATCCTGCCACGCCACCCCAAACTGACCCGTTTCTCTCCGCGTTTCCCTTGCAACGGGCGGGAAGGCAGGGCAGACAAACGGGGCTCGTCTCTCCCTCCCCACCCAGGTGCAAGACCGCGCTTCACCGGGCGAGGACGGGGACCCGAGAGACCACCCTTTCCTTCCCCCTGATCCACACTTGGTGCTCCCCTAAGGGAGAAAGGCGAGACGTGGCAGGCAGAAAGAGCTGGAGTGTCTGGCGGTGCCGGCACCGGATCCACTGCCAGCACTGCGGCTGCAGCCACCTTCCCAGGTTTGGCTCGCTCCAGCGCCCCCCTAACACCCCCCTTCTGTTCTGCCGCCCGCACACCACCCCTTTTCATTCTACCGCCTCCTGAAAAATGAAATCACCCCCTGGGGGGCATTATCGCCCACGTTAAGAACCACTGCTTTAAGGGAACTTATTAACGGATTAAGTTTATTATGCTAAAGGAACAAGTTCATTTAAGTTAATTAAAGTTAATTAATTAAGGAAAATAGCAAGCTGTGACTAAGCTGTGACTAACAT
The DNA here is from genome assembly GCF_051106095.1 of Pogona vitticeps. Classification (NCBI taxonomy): domain Eukaryota; kingdom Metazoa; phylum Chordata; class Lepidosauria; order Squamata; family Agamidae; genus Pogona; species Pogona vitticeps. The sequence continues at coordinate 15,035,850 of NC_135795.1, forward strand.
GATTCTTATGTGCGATTTCCCCCCCTTGTGGGGATTTCTAAGATCTCAGTTTTCTTTATAATGGGACACACACACCCTTTTTTCTCTCCTTTAAATCAGATTTACAGCAAGTACAACAGTTCACAGTGGGACAGTAGCTGTCATCCTGATGTTCCTCTAGAGGAAAACGACATTGTAGTGCAAAGAGAAGCAGATCACGTTGGCATATCCACTACCAGTGGGGCATCATTTTCATGTGACCTTCGTTATGACCTCTGTACTCTTACTTTGGATGGATGGCATCATGGTTTGTCTGAAATGTTTGGTCTTTCCAGCTACATGGCTGGGCTACTGTCCAGCGAAGGCTAGTCCATTAGAGCAAATGCAGTGATGCCCTGCTCTAAGTATCCTCGTGGCTAGAAACGGTGGTGCCTTTTGCACCCTCTGCCCCAGCAGAATAAGCATGCAAGTATATTGCTCAGTTCTGTTAAATGTTAAGGAGCTGTCCTTTAGTGTCATTTCAAAGGAGGTGGTACAGGACAAAACCAGAATTAGTTGGCACTATCTGCTGTTGATTCGGGCTTCCCGTGCATTAGTCAACCTTGTCCTATCAGTCCCAATGGACATCAGTCGCCACTGATGGCATTGACACCTGGTATCTTTGAGCACCTTGTATCCCTAGTCGAGGGACTCATTTCAAAGCTTTCCTAAAGGTTCTAACCCCCTTGCTGTTAAAAAAAAGTAGCATAGAGATCCCATAGTTGTGACAAAGATGCCCTTGAAGGTTTCTAAGAATTGTCTCTTTTTTCTTTTAGCCACGTCTGCTGGCCTTTTGGGTACCAATGACAATGAAGCTGGCAATGAATGGATGCTTCCCAATCACTCCTATGCAGACAGCTTAGAGGAATTCATTGGTGCATGGCAGGTAAGCTAGCAGGGGTGGACTATGGAGGCTATTTTTTTAAAGAGAGGATACTTGGCCCTTGTGCTGTCCAAATAAACCTTTTAACCTAATAATGGCAGTCATGTCCCCAGGGTGATAGGAATCCATCCTAAGCAGCAGATCCTGAGTGGTGGTCAAAAGGCAGCAGTTTCAGCCCATGACCGTTCGCTGTCTCTCCTATAGAAGCTTTGGGCACAAAAGAAAATATATACCTAAAACCTATGGTGTGACTCACATGGCCATAAGTCCCATAATGTTCTGTTTCATTCCCAAGTATAGACTATAGAACCCACTCACAGAACCATACAGAGTCACTGGTGATCAGTCAACACACAAGATGTTATCATAAATACCAACAAAAGCCTAGATATGTACATATTGATGGGCACATTTGACCCCTCAAAATAAAGTCCCAGTGTGTACATATAATTTCTATCCCAAGGTACAGATAAGATACAGAGCGCATGTTTGCACAAGAGTTGCTCCTGTCTGTGTACATGAAGCGTGCATGTTTGCTTTTCCCCCAAGGTAAGCGACCACTGCAGCCAAGCAAAGAATGCTGAGAAGCTGTGTGTCAACACATCTGGCTCCAAAATCTGCAAAACTTTTTTCCAAGACTTCAACTCCCCCTTTAGGAATTGCTTCAGAGTCGTAAGTCCCGTTCTCAAAATATGGCACAAGATCTGAACTCATATGCATGTTCCTCATATGCTTTTACAACACATGGACTCAGAGAAAGGCAAGCATGTACATGGCTCTGTAGCCTTTCTAGTTCGGGTGGGGGGCACCAGGAGGCCTGGCTGGGTGGAGTCATGTTAAAGCCCAGGAACAACATTTTGTTACCCAGAAAAATGCTTTGTTTCGCAGTCCTAGTGTCCTGCCAAAGAAGGTAAAGGTTCCCCTTGACAATTTTTGTCCAGTTGTGTTCAACTCTGGGGGGCGGTGCTCATCCCCGTTTCCAAGCCACAGAGCCAGCGTTTTGTCCGAAGACAATCTTCCGTGGTCACACGGCCAGTGCGAGTTAGACACGGAACGCTGTTACCTTCCCACCGAGGTGGTCCCTATTTATCTACTCACATTTGCATGCTTTCGAACCGCTAGGTTGGCGGGAGCTGGGATGGGCACTCACTCCGTTGCGTGGATTCGATCTTACGACTGCTGGTCTTCTGACCCTTCAGCACAGGCTTCTGCGGTTTAGCCCGCAGTGCCACCACGAGAAGGTAGCAGCATATAAATCAGGGATCAGTGACACCCGGTCCAAGAGCCGTTATTTTGTGGCCACCACAACTGCTAGTGGAACTGCTCATTTGAAATCTAGTGGCAGCTCAAAAATCAATGTTTTAACTTTCCTTTCTGGAAAGTGAGGAAGCCCTCTGTCCTTCCACTCTGCAAGGCTCTACAGCACCAACAGGCATAGCGACACCCTCCTGTCCCATAGAGTGCATCCACAAGGGCTGCCAAATTGAGCCAGAATCTGAAGGTGGCCAGAACACTTTGGCAGTTTTTTCTCTTCTTCTTTCCTGTTAGGTTTGTATATATTTTATAACGTTTTGGTCTTTTTTTAAAAAAAAAAGCCTTCCTTCCTATAGACAGCGAAAACTGGACAGTTTCTAACTGGAAGCCACCTATAGAACAGACATGTCTCATAATGTTGTGAAATCACGCCCCAAATCCTGTTGGTGTTAAGTTGTGCCACAGAGCCAGGCAATGCCATCATCCAGCACCCGTAATATTTAACTTAAGTGAAATTGAAAGCTTCCTACCCTCCAGTTTCAGGTTTGGAGGCTCCCTACGGCTGCCTTTCGCCCTGGGGGAGCCTTTAATAGCCCAAAACAGCTGCTGGACGATGTTCTCTCTGGTTTCATGGCAGAACTTCATGCAGGGATGGGGACTCGTCTCGGGACTTGCGGTCAAGTCAGACTTAAGTCACACCAGCGACTCAACCTGGACTCACCTCTGGTTTTTTTTTTCTGACTTGTGACTCAGAGCCCACCCACACCCTCCCTTTTTTGTGAGGGAAAAAGTTTGTTTTTAATAGCGACTTGAACCAGGGGCTTGGGACTTGGGACTAAGTACCAAAGACTCAGACTCAAAGACTTGCCAACATCCCTGACTTCATGCCAACAGGACTTTGTCCAGGGTTTATTGACTTTAAAAACTGGGGGTGGGGGGGCAACCCCCAAGGGGCCAAGGATCAGTTTTCAGTTTAGCCAAAAGCTATGGGAGATGTTACAACTCCCCCCCCAAAAAAGCCCCCCTAAATTGTACTTTGAAAATCAGTGGTGTGGCTTTCTATCCACTTTCTTACTTACTGGCTATTTTGATATGTTTATTTCAATTAATCATAAATTATCTAGTGATTGAATACTGTTTATTGCTAGTCTTTTTATTTGAAATTCCTATTCTGTACTTTTATTGCCATATTTGAATAAAAACGTCTTCAGCTGGAAGTTATCAGTCTGTGTTTATTGGGGACTGTTTGTTATTTGTTATTTTCTGTTGCATGAGCTGGTGGTTAGGGACTGTCTAGGCATGTGAGAACTGCAGTTCTGTGATTCTCTGATGCCTAAACAGTCTTTAAACATCAAGGTCTGTAACAGGAAATTGAAAAGAGTTACCAATGAACACAGAAGGATACCAGCTGGACGTCAGTTGAAGACTTCTGTATTTGGTAAAGAGAAGGAAAACACAGAACTACAATTTTACAAAATAGAAAGAATAACATAAGCGTCATTTCATCCATAAAGATATTTAAATAAACATAAAATGGTTGCTGCAAGGTAGCCAGAAAGCCATGTTGCTGATTTTCCATAAGTTTTAAAAAATATGACCAGACTCCTATTGCACATATGTGCCAGCATAATTCTAATTGGTGTAACTTGCAGCAGTGAGTTACTAACAGGTAATATGTCCACACTGATATTCTGGTTGCATGCCAAGTCACATGTGTGCTGTGTGACAAGAAAACCCAGCAATAACTTCCTAAATGTCAGCAATTCATCACTGAAAGTTCTGCCAATATACTAAGAAAAGGGGGAGGGGGAACCATGGAGTCCTTGTATGCAATCCAAAGGCAGGGAGGGGGTGATACAATCATTTGGATTGTATACAAGGCCTATAGCATTTGTTAGACTCTAAACTATTATATCAATAGACTCCGGCTGCAACTTCATGGTCAGATACTGTGTGGTTTGCTCCACTGATAAAGTGGGTGAATTCAAAGTTTTGTTTGTTTTTACACAGACCACATGTCATGAAGGCTAATTCAAATTGGTGCAGTCCATTTTTGCTCCCAAAGCAGCCTTCCTTTCCCCCCCCCCCCGCCGCTGGGGAAAGCTTTTACTTTTTCGAGCTGCAACCATTCAAATAGGCTTTTTGTTTGTTTGTTTTTGGGGACGAGTTGTGACATATTCTTGTAAAAACCTTGGCTGGAGAGCTCAGTGATTTAGGCATCTGGCTGTGGAGACAGAGGTTGGGAGTTCAGCTTAGAGTGTGTTTCTGTAGGTGGTGTTTCAGTGAAGTAGGTGATTAGGATGTGATTTTCAGGACCAGGGAAACATGCCTACATTCTTTCCTCTCTCCTAATCGTCCTCCTATTTTTTAAAAAAATCTGTTCCCCACAAGATCAGCAGAAGCAGGACTAGAGAAGAAAGGAAGACTCAGCAGAGATAGGACCAGAGGAAGGAATGAAGGAAAAAAGGGGGACTGTGGGGTGGAATGCGAATTGCATTGCATCCAGTATGAATGGTGGGCTCCTGAATCAATTGGCAGACCCTTTGTGAGCAGTAAGTGTGATTTCAAATATAATACAGGCTGCAAATCAAATCACAGCACAGTCGAATTGCTCCAATTCAGCTTTCCAGTATATTCACACCCTTGTGTTGGTGGGCATAAAGAACAGGCTTTTGACCCTGATTTTTAAAATATTTCTGGGGAGTCTTATCCCCAGAAACCAGGGAGGGTTTGTAAGCCTTATCCCTTCTGAAAGGGTAAGAAGTGTTTTTTTCCTACCCACCCCTTCTTCCTAGTACAGTCATGTCCAAATAAGAATGCCCTTGAAACTCATTGGCATGCTCCAGCTCAGTGGTTCTTAACCTTTGTTACTCGGATGCTTTTGAACTGCAACTCCCAATCCCAGCCAGCAGAGCTGGTGGTGAAAGCTTCTGGGAGTTGCAGTCCAAAACTCTTGAGTAACCCAAGGTTAAGAACCAGTGCTCCAGCTGCACATATATCTAATGGAAACAGTAAAATGTGCAGCATTTAATTTGTGTTAGTTGCTCATAAATTGGGTTGAGTATCTTGAGGTGCATCTCTTGTATACATGCGCCCCTTCTGTAGCAAAGAAGGAGGCACTGTTTAACCTGAGCAGATTGCTGTACTTATCAAATTACTTTCCACACTGTTCTTTCCTCTCTCTCTCTTTTCAAGGTGGATCCCGAACCATTCCATAGCCTTTGCGTATCTCACACATGTGAACTGCCCAATATAAAAACACCTTGCACCATGGCTGCTGCATTTGTTCACTTGTGCAACAGGAATTTTGTTCCTTTGGAAATGCCATTTCAGTGTGGTAAGTATTAACTTACTCTGGTCATCTTCAGATAGGCAATATAGTAGAACACAAACAAAAAAGCCAGTTTTTGAACCTAAAAAACAAAATATCAACTCCTGTGACCTTCAAACAGCTACTGCCTAGTTCCCTATCGGGATGCCTTGACCCTGCTGTAGTAATTTCCACCACAGGTGTCAGGGGAATGTAAGGTGATGTTTCTCACCTTGGAATCCGAAATGTATTTGCTTTAATATGCATAGACAGACACCCTTGGTTGCAGTCATGCCCATCAGCAGGCAACAGACTGAGGGGAGATACAATATCATGCCCTCTGAGAAAATACTGAAATAATTGGGCATGTTTAGCCTTGAGAAAAATGTCCAAGGGGAGATATGATTGCACTTTTCAAATACTTGAAAGATAGTCATGCAGAGGAGGGGCAGGATCAGTTCTCAGTCATCCCAGAATGTAGGACATATAATAATGGGCTCAGGCATCAGGAAGCCAGATTTAGGTTTAATATCAGGGACAACTTAAGTGTTGGAGCAATAAGACAATGGAACCAATGACTTCAGGAGGTGGTGAGTAATCCAGCACTGGAGGCATTCAAGAGGCAATTGGACAGCCATCTGTCAGATCTGCTTTGATATAAATTCCTGCCTTGAGCAGGGAGTTGGACTCGATGGCCTTACAGCAGGGGTCCCCAACTCCTGGTCCACAGCCAGGGGTTGGCAGGACTGGGCTGCAGAGACATCTCCTGGACCCCCTGCCCACGGACGCACGCATGGATGCACCCATGCCCCCCACATACACACACAGAAACACGTACTCCCTGCCCACGCACGCACCACCCACAGATGCACGGACACCCCCCACCCCATGCACGCATGCTAAACCAGTCCATGGTGCAAAAAAGGTTGGGGACCACTGCCTTATAGGCCCCTTCCAATTCCATTATTCTATGATTCTACGGATGTAAAGTACAGTGGTGCCCCGCATAGCAAACGCCTCGGTTAACAACGAATCTGCATAGCGATGTGGATTTTGTGATCGCAAAAGCGACCGCATTGCGATGTTTTTAATGGGTAAACATCACATTGCGATGATCGGTAAGCGTTTCGCTTACCGATTTTCGCATTGCGATGTTTAGAAAACAGCTGATTGGTGGTTCCAAAATGGCCGCCGGGAAAAAAATGGCCACCTGCAGGGTTTTCGCCCCCTTTCCTCACTTACCGGGCAGCAAAAATGGCGGCCGCATGGAGGATTTCCACATAGCGGTGAGTTTTTTCCCCAGCGGAGTTTAATGCGTTCCTATGGGGTTTTTCGTTCCCTTTTACCTTTTTATGGGGTTTTTCGTTCCGTATAGCGACGATTTTCCTGGAACGGATTATCGTCGCTATGCGGGGCACCACTGTATATGAATTCTACCAGCCGAACACAAAACAGCATCTCCCCTGAAACCCCCCCCCTCCTAAATTCCTGCAATCATACTGGATGACTTCTGACAGATAACTTTAAAAGGGGATGGGACGAATTTATATAAGATAAGATTGTTAACAGTTTCTAGCCATGACAGCTATATATAATCTCTAGTATCAATGGTAGTGTTAACATAGCCAAAAAGTGACTGTAGTGTTTGTGTACCACTTGTGGGTTTCTTGTGGGCATCTGGTTGGCCTCTTTGTGAACAGACTGCTCAGCTAGATAGACCTTGGACATAATCAAACATAGACTCTCTTATGTCCTTAAAACTTCAGACATTTCTGATAATATTTGATTTCTTTCTGTCTGTCTCTCTTTCACACACACATGGCCACACATACAAAGTGTACACAGCTCCCTTTTTTTAGATAGGGTGTTTGACCACATCACACTCCCCAAACTAAGAGCATACAAAAGTTCGCTTTTGGATTACAACTCCCTAAATTCCCTGCTAGAATGGCCAGTGTCAACCTCAAGAACTGGTTTTTTAATTTACCTTGCTCCTAAAAAAGGACAGAAAAATATCGCCTTTGAAGGGGCTCTTGACAAAAACTCCATGTCTTTAGCTCTCATATGAATGCTATGCATAACTCTTTTAACTACGAGACAAAATATGAATTACCTGCATCTCAGCAGCAGGCAGTATCTTGGCATGCCTCCAAATTAGTCACAGTTCCTGCATCTGGATGAAAGGGAATATTTGAACAATAGACCAAGAGCCACAGTTACATCCAGCAAACTGGATATACCGTGTTTCCCCGGAAATAAGACAGGGTCTTATATTAATTTTTATTTTTTTTGCTCCAAAAATACATTGGGGCTTATTTTCAGGGGATGTTTTATTTTAGTCATGTCATCTTCTGGTTGCTGCACAAGTGTGGAGGGCAGGGTTTCACTTAACTAGGGCTTATTTTGGGGGCAGGGCTTATATTACGAGCATCCTGAAAAATCCTTCTAGGGCTTATTTTCGGGTTAGGTCTTATTTTTGGGAAAACAGGGTATATATTCTCAAAGGTTTATATATAATTTCTTTGCCTATCCATGGCTAATGAGTTACTCTCATGGATCACTAAACCAACAGATGGTATAACAATTGGATCAAGATATACTGTACAAAGCAAGAAGCAAGAAGGCACATATTTTGTTATAAAACTGGACTTATTTTTGGCACTCAAAGACCAACATATGGACATTTCACTCTGGGAGTGAATCCAAATCACAAACTCTGAGGCTAAAATTCTCTTACATAATTATGCCAGCTTGACACTAATGGTGTTACCTTTGAAAGCAAATTGCCTCAGGTTGAAAAGATATGTCTATTGCATGCTGAGTTGCATGAATCAGATATGTACGTAACAAACAGTATCTACTATGATTTTTTAACTTGCAACAATTTGCCTCCAAAAATTACATAGTGTTATGCCACTGTAACTACACAAACGCAGTATGTGCTTGAGTGCTGAAAACAAGAAATGACAGACAGCAGGAGAATGTTGATGAGCCAGCGTCACCAGACAGAAAATACAACTTCACGTTTTTCTAGATTATTTGGATTAGTTTATTTTGTATTTGGTCTTACAGTAATTGGAATACTGAATTGTTATATTTCCATTTTACAGATGGAGAACTGAGGCTGAGAAATAGCAGCTTGCCTAAGGCCACACATTGAGACCAGAGTAGAGGAGAGACCCATGGTCAGACGTCCTGTAACCCAAAGCAATTTTTAAACTACATGATAACAAACTGATTATTAATTTACACATTTTCCCACTGTCTTGGAGATTTAAGTAGGAAAATTTGATGCAGCGGCCCAATCAGGAAATGAATTAGTTCCATTACAATGCTTAGTTTTTAGAAGTAATTTTTTGCTTTCCCATTATTCAGAAGTAATTAAAATTATGATGTGTACTTTTATGAAAAAGGTCAGAATGTAGAAATGTAGGAGCCACACCTAAGCTGTGAGGCTACATTTTCTATTAAATGTCATTGAAAAAATTACAAAAGAAGTGAAGTTATTGCCTCACAACCCTTTTAGAATTCTTTGAAAAGGTGGATTCAGGCGAACCAGTGGATATTGTCTATCTGGATTTTTAGAAGGTGTTCAACATGGTGCTTCACCAAAGGCTGCTGAGAAAACTCCACAGTCAGGGGATAAGAGAGCAGGTCCTCTTATGGACTGAGGATTGGTTGAGAACCACGGAACAGAGAATAGGTGTCAATGGGCAATTTTCACCATGGAGAGAGGTGCAAAGTGATGTGCCCCAGGGATCTGTCCTGAGACCAGTGCTTTTCAGCCTGTTCATAAATGACCTGGAGACAGGGATAGGCAGTGAGGTGGCCAAGTTTGCAGATGACATGAAAATTTTCTGAGTGGTGAAGACCAGAAGGGATTGTGAAGCGCTCCGGAGGGATATCTCCAAAGTAGGAGAATGGGCATCAAAATGGCAAATGTGTTTCAATATAGGAAAATGTAAAGTAATGCCCATTGGAGTGAAAAATAAAAACTTTAGTTATTAGCTGATGGATTCTGAACTGTAATGGATCAGGAAAGAGCTCTTGGTATGCTGGTGGACAGCCTGATGTCAACCCAGTGTACGGCGGCAGTGAAGAAGGCCAATTCCATGCTAGGGATCATTTAAAAGGATTGAAAATAAAACAGACAAAAGAACAGACAAAAGAAAATATTTCTTTACTCAGCGTGTTGTTAGTCTGTGGAACTCCTTGCCACAGGATGTGGTGATGGCATTAGATGCCTTGAAAAGGGGATTGGACAGATTTCTGGAGGAAAAGTCCCTCGCAGGTTACAAGCCATGATGGGGATGTACAATCTCCAGGCTTAAAAGGAAGGTACTTCAAAATGCCAGATGCAGGGGAGGGGGGATCAGGAGACAGGGATCTAATTGTCTCTTGTGCTCCCAGAGGTATCTGGTGGGGCCACTGTGAGAGACAGGAGGCTGGACCAGATGGGCCCTTGGCCTGATCCAGCAGGGCTCTTCTTAGGTTCTTCTCCTTTGTTCAGTTAATTACAGCTAACGGCTAGGATGTTATTTCATACCTCTGCTGGACCTACTGCTGCCTCAAGCACTTGCAGTCACCCCTTCTTCCTGAAGCCTTTCTCACCCAGGCAGCCTGAAAACCTGCTCTTGTTGTTATTGTTTAGTCATTTAGTCGCGTCCGACTCTTTGTGACCCCATGGACCAGAGCACGCCAGGCCCTCCTCTCTTCCACTGCCTCCCGGAATTCGGTTAAATTCATGTTGGTCACTTCGCAGACACTGTCCAACCATCTCATACTCTGTTGTCCCCTTCTCCTCTTGCCTTCACACTTTCCCAACATCAGGGGCTTTTCCAGGGAGTCTTCTCTTCTCATGAGATGACCAAAGTATTGGAGCCTCAGCTTCCGGATCTGTCCTTTCAGTGAGCAGTCAGGGTTGATTTCCTTCAGAATGGATAGGTTTGTTCTCCTTGCAGTCCAGGGGACTCTCAAGAGTCTCCTCCAGCAACACAATTCAAAAGCATCAATTCTTTGGCTGTCAGCTTTCTTTATGGTCCAGCTCTCACTTCCGTACATCACTACAGGGAAAACCATAGCTTTGACTATTCAGCCTTCATGGATTGCTGCCTTGTCGTGGCGAAGGGGCTTGAGTAACTCAGAGAAACTATGGGCTATGCCGTGCAGGGACACCCAAGACGGACAGGACATAGTGGAGAGTTCCGACTAAACGCAATCCACCTGGAGTAGGAAATGGCAAACCACTCCAGTATCTTTGCCAAGAACGCCCCATGATCAGAAACAAAAGGCTAAAAGATATGACGCTGGAAGATGGGCCCCTCAGGTCGGAAGGCGTCCAACATGCTACTGAGGAAGAGCGGAGGATAAGTACAAGTAGCTCCAGAGCTAATGAAGTGGCTGGGCCAAAGCCGAAAGGACGCTCAGCTGTGGACGTGCCTGGAAGTGAAAGGAAAATCCAATGCTGCAAAGAAAAATACTGCATAGGAACCTGGAATGTAAGATCTATGAACCTTGGGAAGCTGGAGGTGGTCAAACAGGAGATGGCAAGAATAAACATCGACATCCTGGGCATCAGTGAACTAAAATGGACAGGAATGGGCGAATTCAGCTCAGATGATTATCATATCTACTATTGTGGGCAAGAACCCCGTAGAAGGAATGGAGTAGCCCTCATAGTCAACAAAAGAGTGGGAAAAGCTGTAATGGGATACAATCTCAAAAATGATAGAATGATGTCAATACGAATCCAAGGCAGACCATTCAACATCACAATAATCCAAGTTTATGCACCAACCAGCATTGCTGAGGAGACTGAAATTGAACAATTCTATGAAGATTTACAACACCTTCTAGAACTGACACCAAAGAAAGATGTTCTTCTCATTCTAGGGGACTGGAATGCCAAAGTAGGGAGCCAAGAGATAAAAGGAACAACAGGGAAGTTTGGCCTTGGAGTTCAGAACGAAGCAGGACAAAGGCTAATAGAGTTTTGTCAAGAGAATAAGCTGGTCATCACAAACACTCTTTTCCAACAACACAAGAGGCGACTCTATACATGGAAATCACCAGATGGGCAATATCGAAATCAGATTGATTATATTCTCTGCAGCCAAAGATGGAGAAGTTCTATACAGTCAGCAAAAACAAGACCTGGAGCTGACTGCGGTTCTGATCATCAGCTTCTCATAGCAAAATTCAAGCTTAGACTGAAGAGATTAGGAAAAACCACTGGGCCACTCAGGTATAATCTAAACCAAATCCCTTATGAATACACAGTGGAAGTAAAGAACAGATTTAAGGAACTAGATTTGGTGGACAGAGTGCCTGAAGAACTTTGGATAGAGGCTCGTAACATTGTCCAGGAGGCAGCAACGAAAACCATCCCAAAGAAAAGGAAATGCAAGAAAGCAAAGTGGCTGTCCAACGAGGCCTTAGAAATAGCAGAGAGGAGAAGGGAAGCAAAATGCAAGGGAGATAGGGAAAGTTACAGAAACTTGAATTCAGACTTCCAAAGAATAGCAAGGAGAGACAAGAGGGCCTTCTTAAATGAACAATGCAAAGAAATAGAGGAAGATAACAGAAAAGGAAAGACCAGAGATCTGTTCAGGAAAATTGGACATATTAGAGGAACATTTTGTGCAAAGATGAACATGATAAAAGACAAAAATGGGAGGGACCTAACAGAAGCAGAAGACATCAAGAAGAGGTGGCAAGAATACACAGAGGAATTATATCAGAAAGATTTGGATATCCCGGACAACCCAGACAATGTAGTTGCTGACCTTGAGCCAGACATCCTGGAGAGCGAAGTCAAGTGGGCCTTAGAAAGCCTGGCTAACAACAAGGCCAGTGGAGGTGATGGCATTCCAGTTGAACTATTTAAAATCTTGAAAGATGATGCCGTTAAGGTGCTACATTCAATATGCCAGCAAGTTTGGAAAACTCAACAGTGGCCAGAGGATTGGAAAAGATCAGTCTACATCCCAATCCCAAAGAAAGGCAGTGCCAAGGAATGCTCCAACTACCGTACAATTGCACTCATTTCGCACGCTAGCAAGGTTATGCTCAAAATCCTCCAAGGTAGGCTTCAGCAGTATGTGGACCGAGAACTCCCAGAAGTACAAGCTGGATTCCAAAGAGGCAGAGGAACTCGAGACCAAATTGCTAACTTGCGCTGGATTATGGAGAAAGCCAGAGAGTTCCAGAAAAATATCTACTTCTGCTTCATTGACTATGCGAAAGCCTTTGACTGTGTGGACCACAGCAAACTATGGCAAGTTCTTAAAGAAATGGGAGTGCCTGACCACTTTATCTGTCTCCTGAGAAACCTATATGTGGGACAGGAAGCAACAGTTAGAACTGGTCATGGAACAACTGAGTGGTTCAAAATTGGGAAAGGAGTACGGCAAGGCTGTATATTGTCTCCCAGCTTATTTAACTTATATGCAGAATACATCATGCGGAAGGCTGGACTGGAAGAAACCCAAGCCGGAATTAAGATTGCCGGAAGAAATATCAACAACCTCCGATATGCAGATGATACCACTCTGATGGCAGAAAGTGAGGAGGAATTAAAGAACCTTGTAATGAGAGTGAAAGAGGAGAGTGCAAAAAACGGTCTGAAACTCAACATCAAAAAAACTAAGATCATGGCCACTGGTCCCATCACCTCCTGGGAAATAGAAGGGGAAGATATGGAGGCAGTGTCAAATTTTATCTTCCTGGGCTCCATGATTACTTCAGATGGAGACAGCAGCCCTGAAATTAAAAGGCGCCTTCTTCTTGGGAGGAAAGCGATGACAAATCTTGACAGCATCTTGAAAAGCAGAGACATCACCTTGCCAACAAAAGTCCGAATAGTCAAAGCTATGGTTTTTCCTGTCGTGATGTATGGAAGTGAGAGCTGGACCATAAAGAAAGCAGACCGCCGAAGAATTGATGCCTTTGAATTGTGGTGCTGGAGGAGGCTCTTGAGAATCCCCTGGACTGCAAGGAGAACAAACCTATCAGTTCTAAAGGAAATCAACCCTGAATGCTCACTTGAAGGACAGATCCTGAAGCTGAGGCTCCAGTACTTTGGCCATCTCATGAGAAGAAAAGAGTCCTTGGAAAAAACCTTGATGTTAGGAAGGTGTGATGGCAAGAGGAGAAGGGGACGACCAAGGATGAGATGGCTGGACAGTGTCTGCGAAGCAACCAACATGAACCTGACACAACTCCGGGAGGCAGTAGAAGACAGGAGGGCCTGGCGTGCTCTGGTCCATGGGGTCACGAAGAGTCGGACACGACTAAACGACTAAACACACATTCAGACTTTTGTTGGCAAGGTGATGTCTCTGCTTTTTAAGATGCTATCGAGGTTTGTCATAGCTTTCCTCCCAAGAAGCAGGCGTCTTTTAATTTCGGGGCTGCTGTCACCATCTGCAGTGATCATAGAGCCCAAGAAAGTAAAATCTGTCACTGCCTCCATATCTTCCCCTTCTATTTGTCAGGAGGTGATGGGACCAGTGGCCATGATCTTAGTTTTTTTGATGTTGAGTTTAAGACTGTTTTTTGCACTCTCCTCTTTCACCCTCATTACAAGGTTCCTTAATTCCTCCTCACTTTCTGCAATCATAGTGGTATCATCTGCATGTCGGAGGTTGTTGATATTTCTTCCACAATCTTAATTCCGGCTTGGGATTCATCCACTCCTGCCTTTCACATGACGCATATAAGTTAAATAAGCAGCCTTCTTTGGCACTGCCCTTCTTTGGGATTGGGATGTAGACTAATCTTTTCCAGTCCTCTGGTCACTGTTGAGTTTTCCAAACTTGCTGGCATATTGAATGCAGCACCTTAACAGCATCATCTTTTAAGATTTTAAATAGTTCCACTGGAATGTCATCACCTCCACTGGCCTTGCTGTTAGACAAGCTTTCTAAGGCCCACTTGACTTCACTCTCCAGGATGTCTGGCTCTAGGTCAACAACCACACTATCTGGATTGTCCAGGATATCCAAATTTTTCTGGTATACAGTGGTGCCTCGCATTACAAGGTTAATTCATTCCAGCGAAATCGCTGTAGAACAAAAATGTCGTAATGTGAAAATAAAAAGCCCATTGAAACACATTGATACCCCTTCAATGCATTCCAATGGGCTGGAAACTCACCGTCCAGCGAAGATCTTCCATAGGGCGGCCATTTTTGGTGGCTGTGCAGCGAGTAATCCATCCCAGAAAACAGTGGGGAGCCATTTTATTTACCCAGTGGCCATTTTGAAACCACTGATCAGCTGGAGGAAAATCATCATTTTGTGAAGAATTGGTTCCCGAAGCAAGGAAGTGATCATCGCAAAGTGAAAAAACCCCATTCAGACCATCATTTTGCAAACGCAATTGTGATCGCAAAAAGATTGTCGTAATACGGTTTTGTCGTCATGCGGGGCAATCGTAAAGCAAGGCACCACTGTGGTTCCTCTGTGTATTCTTGCCACCTCTTCTGCTTCTGTGAGGTCCCTACCATTTTTGTCCTTTATCATGTTCATCTTTGCACAAAATGTTCCTTTAATATCTCTGATTTTCCTGAAAAGATCTCTGGTTTTTCCTTTTCTATTATTTTCCTCTATTTCTTTGCACTGTTCATTTAAGAAGGCCCTCTTGTCTCTCCTTGCTATTCTTTGGAAGTCTGCATTCAATTTTCTGTAACTTTCCTTATCTCCCTTGCATTTTGTTTCCCTTCTCTTCTCTGCTATTTGCAAGGCCTCGTTGGACAGCCACTTTGCTTTCTTGCATTTCCTTTTCTTTGGGATGTTTTTTGTTACTGCCTCCTGGACAATGTTACGAGCCTCTATCCATAGTTCCTCAGGCACTCTGTCCACCAAATCGAGTTCCTTAAATCTGTTCTTCACTTCCACTGTGTATTCATAAGGGATTTGGTTTAGATTATACCTGACTAGCCCAGTGGTTTTTCCTACTCTCTTCAGTTTAAGCTTGAATTTTGCTATGAGAAGCTGATGATCAGAGCCACAATCAGCTCCAGGTCTTGTTTTTGCTGACCTTATAGAGTCTGATGATCAGCTTGTTCTCTTGACAAATCTCTATTAGCCTTTGCCCTGCTTCGTTTTGAACTCCAAGGCCAAACTTCCCTGTTGTTCCTTTTATCTCTTGACTCCCTACTTTAGCATTCCAATCCCCCAGAATGAGAAGAATATCTTTCTTTGGTGTCAGTTTTAGAAGTTGTTGTAAGTCTTCATAGAATTGGTCAATTTCAGTCTCCTCAACACTAGTGGTTGGTGCATAAACTTGGATTATTGTGATGTTGAAAGGTCTGCCTTGGATTTGTATGGACATAAAACCCTTTGGAGAAATAATTTGTTACCATGTAGGGCTGCACTGAATGAGGGAGAAGTAGTTCTTCATTCTGCAGGTATTAGATACCAAAAGACACTACTGGAGCAAGGCCAATGTATTTCAGTTGTGCATTATTTCCTGCAAAATGGGATTAATGGGAATACTCCCTTCCTTTTGATGCAAACTGGCAAAATGCATGGAGCATTAGAATCTCTTCCCCCCCCCCAATACTGCATACCATTGTTCTAGTTTTGCTTTCAAACTCATAATACACAATATAGTTATACAGTATGTAACATTCAGTCCCGAGTAGCCTGTGCAGAATGCATGCAACAATGGCATGTCAGAAACTGCTGTGACTTTAAGTCTTGTAAATCAAATTAATTTAAATATTTTGATCTAACAGTACAAAAATTAAATTGGTAATTGACATTCATGCTATGAAATCATGAAAAAGCACAGAAAAATATCCTCTTTGAAGGATCTCTCGACAAAAACTCCATGTCTTTAGCTCTCATATGAATGCTATGCATACCTCTTCACCTATGAGACACCTATGTCCCTATGTTAGTCATCATTCCTGCATCTGGATAAAAGGGGATATTTGAACAATAGACCAAGAGCCACACAAAGTAGAAGACAAGGTGTACTTTATAGATTCCCAAACGTGGTGGGTCAGGTTTCTTCAAAATGTCAGTAATTGTATGTTATAATTATTATTCCTGTACTCCTTCTCCAAGGAGAAATAGTGGATTTCTTTTACAAACTGGAGCTACATGCCCATGAGCAGCTAACACCTCCATCTACGTTCTCTTTGATTGTCTCTTTCAAGAAAAGTTACCTTTTAAACAAAACTGCTCTAAAGTAACTTTTCCAAGCTCTGTATATGTGTGTGACACCCGTATCCCGGGTCGAGAGGTGATGTTGGGAGTGCCGTCCCGCCCTAGAGCCTCCGTGGGCACACAAACAGCTCCCAAGCCTTTCCCACCCCGGATGCTACATCAGGCCGTGGACACTATGGACTTAGAACGGGGCCTGAAGGGGTTAAATATATCAACCCCAGACTCCTCCAGTTTGGGCGGGAAGAGCGGGGAAGGAGCCAGAGGAGGGAGCTGTAGGGGAAGTCAGTAGGAGGAGAGACACAGAGGAAGAAGGATGGGAATGGGTGTCCATCCAAGACCCCTGGACGGGCAATTGGGAACAGGTGCGCCTCACTAAGAGAGAGGCAGAAGAGAAGAGAAGGAGGGAAATGACAATTAGGCCCTCTTATTGGGGAGAAAGGGAGACGAGAGAGTGGCGGCGAAAGCTGGCTGAGGAGAAGAGGCGAGTAGAGAGAGAGAGGGAGGAGAAGAAGTTATGGCATCTCGAGGAATTGAAGAAACTGGGTTATTACCAGGACCCTGGGATGCTGCCGGGGCAGAGAACCACGTACCCTGGGGAGTTACAGGGTATGAAGAGACAACCCCGTTACTGATCTCTGATCCAGAAGACTTCGCCCCTGAAGAACCCACCCGGGTTCAGGCTGGTCCATGGGCGGCGAGGTCAAGCAACCCGTTTGATGAAGACTGGGTGCCCCTGTATGAGCCGTTGCTCACACAGGAGAAGTTTGTCCCTAAGTTGGTGGACCTTTCTATTCCCTTACCCAAGTTAATAAACGAAGAAAAGTTTGGTTTAAAAACGTCTTCTGTTTTATTTGGTTCGGGGGAGGCGAAGACTAGCGGACCCTCACAATGTGTGTGTGTGTGTGTTTTAAACAAAGGGCATTTGAAGACACCTTTTTGCTTAAAAAAGGTTAGTGTGGAGCTACTGATAGTTTTGGGTTGCAACAAATACATCCCCAAGTAAGTACAAGAGACACATGTCACCCTACTGGTTGGAATTGCTGTGGAATATCATATCACGTTACACATACCAAAACTGATTCCATTTCTCCAAATTCTCTGCAAACGCATCATCCACATAGAGTAGAAACACATTGTGTTTCTTTGTAAAAAAAAAAAAAATGAATGGACCGCAATCTGACCTTGGAAATGGCGACACAAGAGAATTGAGTTGCAGAACATGTCAGCCTCTCAGAACACTGTTATAAATCTCAAAGTGGCCAATGTAGAAAAAGGGAATTATAAAGGGAGACTGGAGAGGGAGCCAGTGGAGGTAGTCTACATTTTCAAACTCCACTGCATCTCTAAGGGCTTAAACAAAGACTAAAGGTGTAACTGGATAGTGAATTTATCCTGGGCTGGATTGGGTTAAACAGGATAGTTCGAAAGTAAGTTGTGAAATTTAGAACATTGCAAAGATTGGGTGGTTTCATTACAGAAAGCCAGAGTGCATCTAAAAAGAGCCCCTGTTCAGCCTGTTCCTCCCTCTGAACCTCCATGCCCTCCCCTTCTCACATGTCTCCCCCTCTGGGGGATAGAACTGGATTTGATCTGATTTATCGGATTTGTCTACTGTTCCCATTAGTACTAAGGCACTACTCTGGGCAGTTTACAAGAAAAACCAACAAAAAACCAAAAATAAAAGTAAAACAGCTAAAAACAATTTAACAACTAAACAATAAAACAGATGACACAAAGCAAGGATGCAGAAAAATGGTGGTGAAAAGCAGTCAGCTAGAGTCAGTGTGGAAAGCCTCCCTGAAAAGTCATGCCTTCAAGTTTCCTTCCAAAAGTAATTCAACATACACTAAAAAAAAAAAAAAAACCCCAGCAATTCCTGGCTAGAATCCAAAAAGGTGCAGCTAGGCACGGATAAGATTCAGGCTAGTTCACAATTGCTTGTACTTCAGGTGCCAACCAGAAAAAGGAGCGAACCAGTCCACCTGGCCCAAACCATGGAACAAATCCCCATCTGATTGTTTCTTAGTGCAGTACATATATTAATAACCCAGGGTTTTTTTCCCCCTAAAATCTAATTTATACAAATTGACATAATCTGACCTTAGCCCTAGAAACAGCTCTTAGGAATTCTATGACAGCCACAACCAGTAGCAAACAGCCAGTCACCAGAACTATGCTCTGCAATTTTAAGTTATTCCTGTGTTAACAAAGCACTGTCCTTCATATCATCTGAATTCTTATCTGGTTAAGGGCCCCATCACTGTAGGTATATGTATAAATATAGATAATATACTCTGAGTGTGTTTCTGAGGAAGGAGATTTCCGAAGCTAACACAGAAACGAATGCCAGTCTTTAAGGTCTCCCCCCCCCCCAATTGCATAAAACAACAGTAATTAGCAGGCTTGGAAGAACAGAAAAATTTGGAAAAATACCCAGGGAGTGTTGTGATGTTCAACTACTCAGTGGAATCAGAAAGATAGATACAAATGCAAGGTAATTTTATACATTAAATTTATTCAAAGCCAACAAGTTAATGGTTTTCCAAACCCCTATACTGTATAGTTTTAAGTTATGACAGCCCAACCATCAAGTCAGGAAGTTTTTCCCCCCAATCAAAATTAGTCCACAACTCAAATATACACCTGCAATAAAAAAAACATCTAGATCATAGCCGGTTCTAAGGAAGGGGGGAGAATAATGAAGTCTTCTCTTAAGAGTCTTTGTGAGCCACCTTGCCCTCTGGAGGGGACTTCCCTGCACATCGGTGTCAAAAGGCCAACCTCCTAGTCTCTTTATCTCTCGTCTCCCTTTCTCCCCAACTGGAGGAGTCTGGGGTTGATATATTTAACCCCTTCAGGCCCCGTTCTAAGTCCATAGTGTCCACGGCCTGATGTAGCATCCGGGGTGGGAAAGGCTTGGGAGCTGTTTGTGTGCCCACGGAGGCTCTAGGGCGGGACGGCACTCCCAACATCACCTCTCGACCCGGGATACGGGTGTCACACATCCCCCCCTCCAAGAGTGCCGTCCGCTCCACGAGCCCGTTGGCTTGAGGATGATAGACAGATGTTCTTAAAGGCTTAACCCCCAACAGGTTCCACATCTGTTTGAATGTCAGGCTCATAAAATTAGAGCCTTGGTCGGTTAGCACCTCTTTTGGAAAGCCCACTCTGGAGAACATCTCTAATAACTCCTTAGCCAATACTTTGGCTGTTGTAGACCTTAGGGGCACCGCCTCTGGGTACCGGGTGGCATAATCGATGACTACCAGTATGTACTGGTGCCCTCCCGCCGATTTAGTTAGCGGCCCCACAATGTCTAATGCCACCCTGTCAAAGGGTCTATCTACCAGAGGCATAGGTGTAAGCTCTGCCCCTGGTCCTCCTTTAGGCTGAGTCATCTGGCACTTGGCACAGGAACGACAGAACTCTTCCACGTCGTGGGCCATCCCTGGCCACCAGAACCGCTGTTTCACTCTGGCCAAAGTCTTTTGCGCAGCCAAATGTCCTGCCACCGGCAAGTCATGAGCCCAATGCATCACCCAAGCCCGCAAGCCCTCTGGAATTACCAGTTGGGACTCTTTTTCGTTGGACGCCTTGTTTATGTGATACAGCAAGCCTCCCCTTAATTCAAATCCTTTCACCCCTTCTGGGGTAGTCCCTCTGCCAGTGCTTGCTGTAAACAGTTGTTAAGTCCCGCATCATCTTGTTGTAGGCTTCGTATCTGGTCTCTAGATAAATTCATAACTTCTAATTCCCTGGCCTCATTTTCTTCTTGTGCCCAGCCTATTTCCCCGGGCTCTTTCGCTAAATTACTCAGTCCAGGCCAGTCTCTCCCTAGTAGCATTTCACGGGTCATGCCGGGAACTATCCCCACTTCCATGTCTCTTTTAAGGCCGTCTACCTCGACTTCGGCCATGGTGGTTGCATACTCTTTCACATCCCCGTGAATGCAACGAATTACAGCAATCTCAGGTGAACGTTCTCCCTCTAGCTCTTTTACCAGTGTCTTACTGCACCCGGTATCCACCAAAGCCTTCTTCGTTTGTCCATTAACTTTAGCCTCTACTACCCAACCCGGGTGATTTTCTTCACCCACCTTGGACATCCCGGTACAAGCTTCGGCCCACGCGCACTCCGTCACGAGGCAGTACTTCCGAATGTGGCCGAACTGGCCGCAGCCGAAGCAAGCGGTCATCTTCTCCTTCCCCAGGTTCCATGTCGCTGCCTGTTTGGAGCCAGCCGGGTCACTGGTTATCGTCGGTCTGGGTACCCGCGCTCCCACCGGGTTCGCATCCTCTATGCGGTCCAGGCGCGTCTTCTTCAACCCCGGGTTGGCCCCGCCAGCGTTCGCCTGACCGCTCTGCTCCGCCATCTTCTCCCGCGCTCTCACCCTCTCTCCCTGTGGCGCAGTTCGATTTTGCCCCGTTTCTTCCGCTTCCAGATAATCCTCTAGCAGCAGATAAATACAAATACAGCGGTCTGGGTTGTGAGCCCAATGCAGAGTGTGGCTTAAACCTCCAGCCACTTTGCTCCTAAAATTAGCTTCCCTTTGAAAGGCTTTGGAACTATAATACGTATTACAACTGGCATCCTGAACGGACTGTTTTGAATCGGGGCCTTCCTTTTTGTTTTCCTCTGTGAAAATCAAAATACGTTGCCCTACCTTCCATATTGCATAGGTAAAGCTCTCTCCCACACACATTTAGGTTGTGAGCTTTATATTATCAGAAGTTTCACATTCTTAGATCTAACCTGAAAAACACAATAAAGCTGACTTTAAAAAAAAATTTTTTTTAACAATATTTGACTGTTGTATTGACCCAGAGGGCCAGTCTGGAAGAGTCCCAACTGTCATAACTTAAAACTATACAGTATAGGGGTGTGGAAAACCATTAACTTGTTGGCTTTGAATAAATTTAATGTATAAAATTACCTTGCATTTGTATCTATCTTTCTGATTCCACTGAGTAGTTGAACATCACAACACTCCCTGGGTATTTTTCCAAATTTTTCTGTTCTTCCAAGCCTGCTAATTACTGTTGTTTTATGCAATTGGGGGGGGGGGAGACCTTAAAGACTGGCATTCGTTTCTGTGTTAGCTTCGGAAATCTCCTTCCTCAGAAACACACTCAGAGTATATTATCTATATTTATACATATACCTACAGTGATGGGGCCCTTAACCAGATAAGAATTCAGATGATATGAAGGACAGTGCTTTGTTAACACAGGAATAACTTAAAATTGCAGAGCATAGTTCTGGTGACTGGCTGTTTGCTACTGGTTGTGGCTGTCATAGAATTCCTAAGAGCTGTTTCTAGGGCTAAGGTCAGATTATGTCAATTTGTATAAATTAGATTTTAGGGGGAAAAAAACCCTGGGTTATTAATATATGTACTGCACTAAGAAACAATCAGATGGGGATTTGTTCCATGGTTTGGGCCAGGTGGACTGGTTCGCTCCTTTTTCTGGTTGGCACCTGAAGTACAAGCAATTGTGAACTAGCCTGAATCTTATCCGTGCCTAGCTGCACCTTTTTGGATTCTAGCCAGGAATTGCTGGGTTTTTTTTTTTAGTGTATGTTGAATTACTTTTGGAAGGAAACTTGAAGGCATGACTTTTCAGGGAGGCTTTCCACACTGACTCTAGCTGACTGCTTTTCACCACCATTTTTCTGCATCCTTGCTTTGTGTCATCTGTTTTATTGTTTAGTTGTTAAATTGTTTTTAGCTGTTTTACTTTTATTTTTGGTTTTTTGTTGGTTTTTCTTGTAAACTGCCCAGAGTAGTGCCTTAGTACTAATGGGAACAGTAGACAAATCCGATAAATCAGATCAAATCCAGTTCTATCCCCCAGAGGGGGAGACATGTGAGAAGGGGAGGGCATGGAGGTTCAGAGGGAGGAACAGGCTGAACAGGGGCTCTTTTTAGATGCACTCTGGCTTTCTGTAACGAAACCACCCAATCTTTGCAATGTTCTAAATTTCACAATTTACTTTCGAACTATCCTGTTTAACCCAATCCAGCCCAGGATAAATTCACTATCCAGTTACACCTTTAGTCTTTGTTTAAGCCCTTAGAGATGCAGTGGAGTTTGAAAATGTAGACTACCTCCACTGGCTCCCTCTCCAGTCTCCCTTTATAATTCCCTTTTTCTACATTGGCCACTTTGAGATTTATAACAGTGTTCTGAGAGGCTGACATGTTCTGCAACTCAATTCTCTTGTGTTGCCATTTCCAAGGTCAGATTGCGGTCCATTCATTTTTTTTTTTTTTTTTTACAAAGAAACACAATGTGTTTCTACTCTATGTGGATGATGCGTTTGCAGAGAATTTGGAGAAATGGAATCAGTTTTGGTATGTGTAACGTGATATGATATTCCACAGCAATTCCAACCAGTAGGGTGACATGTGTCTCTTGTACTTACTTGGGGATGTATTTGTTGCAACCCAAAACTATCAGTAGCTCCACACTAACCTTTTTTAAGCAAAAAGGTGTC
Organism: Pogona vitticeps; assembly: GCF_051106095.1. Taxonomy (NCBI): domain Eukaryota; kingdom Metazoa; phylum Chordata; class Lepidosauria; order Squamata; family Agamidae; genus Pogona; species Pogona vitticeps. Next base: position 15,058,990 of record NC_135795.1, read on the forward strand.
TTCAAATGCCCTTTGTTTAAAACACACACACACACACATTGTGAGGGTCCGCTAGTCTTCGCCTCCCCCGAACCAAATAAAACAGAAGACGTTTTTAAACCAAACTTTTCTTCGTTTATTAACTTGGGTAAGGGAATAGAAAGGTCCACCAACTTAGGGACAAACTTCTCCTGTGTGAGCAACGGCTCATACAGGGGCACCCAGTCTTCATCAAACGGGTTGCTTGACCTCGCCGCCCATGGACCAGCCTGAACCCGGGTGGGTTCTTCAGGGGCGAAGTCTTCTGGATCAGAGATCAGTAACGGGGTTGTCTCTTCATACCCTGTAACTCCCCAGGGTACGTGGTTCTCTGCCCCGGCAGCATCCCAGGGTCCTGGTAATAACCCAGTTTCTTCAATTCCTCGAGATGCCATAACTTCTTCTCCTCCCTCTCTCTCTCTACTCGCCTCTTCTCCTCAGCCAGCTTTCGCCGCCACTCTCTCGTCTCCCTTTCTCCCCAATAAGAGGGCCTAATTGTCATTTCCCTCCTTCTCTTCTCTTCTGCCTCTCTCTTAGTGAGGCGCACCTGTTCCCAATTGCCCGTCCAGGGGTCTTGGATGGACACCCATTCCCATCCTTCTTCCTCTGTGTCTCTCCTCCTACTGACTTCCCCTGCAGCTCCCTCCTCTGGCTCCTTCCCCGCTCTTCCCGCCCAAACTGGAGGAGTCTGGGGTTGATATATTTAACCCCTTCAGGCCCCGTTCTAAGTCCATAGTGTCCACGGCCTGATGTAGCATCCGGGGTGGGAAAGGCTTGGGAGCTGTTTGTGTGCCCACGGAGGCTCTAGGGCGGGACGGCACTCCCAACATCACCTCTCGACCCGGGATACGGGTGTCACACATCCCCCCCTCTAAGAGTGCCGTCCGCTCCACGAGCCCGTTGGCTTGAGGATGATAGACAGATGTTCTTAAAGGCTTAACCCCCAACAGGTTCCACATCTGTTTGAATGTCATGCTCATAAAATTAGAGCCTTGGTCGGTTAGCACCTCTTTTGGAAAGCCCACTCTGGAGAACATCTCTAATAACTCCTTAGCCAATACTTTGGCTGTTGTAGACCTTAGGGGCACCGCCTCTGGGTACCGGGTGGCATAATCGATTACTACCAGTATGTACTGGTGCCCTCCCGCCGATTTAGTTAGCGGCCCCACAATGTCTAATGCCACCCTGTCAAAGGGTCTATCTACCAGAGGCATAGGTGTAAGCTCTGCCCCTGGTCCTGCTTTAGGCTGAGTCATCTGGCACTTGGCACAGGAACGACAGAACTCTTCCACGTCGTGGGCCGTCCCTGGCCACCAGAACCGCTGTTTCACTCTGGCCAAAGTCTTTTGCGCAGCCAAATGTCCTGCCACCGGCAAGTCATGAGCCCAATGCATCACCCAAGCCCGCAAGCCCTCTGGAATTACCAGTTGGGACTCTTCTTCGTTGGACGCCATGTTTATGTGATACAGCAAGCCTCCCCTTAATTCAAATCCTTTCACCCCTTCTGGGGTAGTTCCCTCTGCCAGTGCTTGCTGTAAACAGTTGTTAAGTCCCGCATCATCTTGTTGTAGGCTTCGTATCTGGTCTCTAGATAAATTCATAACTTCTAATTCCCTGGCCTCATTTTCTTCTTGTGCCCAGCCTATTTCCCCGGGCTCTTTCGCTAAATTACTCAGTCCAGGCCAGTCTCTCCCTAGTAGCATTTCACGGGTCATGCCGGGAACTATCCCCACTTCCATGTCTCTTTTAAGGCCGTCTACCTCGACTTCGGCCATGGTGGTTGCATACTCTTTCACATCCCCGTGAATGCAACGAATTACAGCAATCTCAGGTGAACGTTCTCCCTCTAGCTCTTTTACCAGTGTCTTACTGCACCCGGTATCCACCAAAGCCTTCTTCGTTTGTCCATTAACTTTAGCCTCTACTACCCAACCCGGGTGATTTTCTTCACCCACCTTGGACATCCCGGTACAAGCTTCGGCCCACGCGCACTCCGTCACGAGGCAGTACTTCCGAATGTGGCCGAACTGGCCGCAGCCGAAGCAAGCGGTCATCTTCTCCTTCCCCAGGTTCCATGTCGCTGCCTGTTTGGAGCCAGCCGGGTCACTGGTTATCGTCGGTCTGGGTACCCGCGCTCCCACCGGGTTCGCATCCTCTATGCGGTCCAGGCGCGTCTTCTTCAACCCCGGGTTGGCCCCGCCAGCGTTCGCCTGACCGCTCTGCTCCGCCATCTTCTCCCGCGCTCTCACCCTCTCTCCCTGTGGCGCAGTTCGATTTTGCCCCGTTTCTTCCGCTTCCAGATAATCCTCTAGCAGCAGATAAATACAAATACAGCGGTCTGGGTTGTGAGCCCAATGCAGAGTGTGGCTTAAACCTCCAGCCACTTTGCTCCTAAAATTAGCTTCCCTTTGAAAGGCTTTGGAACTATAATACGTATTACAACTGGCATCCTGAACGGACTGTTTTGAATCGGGGCCTTCCTTTTTGTTTTCCTCTGTGAAAATCAAAATACGTTGCCCTACCTTCCATATTGCATAGGTAAAGCTCTCTCCCACACACATTTAGGTTGTGAGCTTTATATTATCAGAAGTTTCACATTCTTAGATCTAACCTGAAAAACACAATAAAGCTGACTTTAAAAAAAAATTTTTTTTTAACAATATTTGACTGTTGTATTGACCCAGAGGGCCAGTCTGGAAGAGTCCCAACTGTCATAACTTAAAACTATACAGTATAGGGGTGTGGAAAACCATTAACTTGTTGGCTTTGAATAAATTTAATGTATAAAATTACCTTGCATTTGTATCTATCTTTCTGATTCCACTGAGTAGTTGAACATCACAACACTCCCTGGGTATTTTTCCAAATTTTTCTGTTCTTCCAAGCCTGCTAATTACTGTTGTTTTATGCAATTGGGGGGGGGGGGAGACCTTAAAGACTGGCATTCGTTTCTGTGTTAGCTTCGGAAATCTCCTTCCTCAGAAACACACTCAGAGTATATTATCTATATTTATACATATACCTACAGTGATGGGGCCCTTAACCAGATAAGAATTCAGATGATATGAAGGACAGTGCTTTGTTAACACAGGAATAACTTAAAATTGCAGAGCATAGTTCTGGTGACTGGCTGTTTGCTACTGGTTGTGGCTGTCATAGAATTCCTAAGAGCTGTTTCTAGGGCTAAGGTCAGATTATGTCAATTTGTATAAATTAGATTTTAGGGGGAAAAAAACCCTGGGTTATTAATATATGTACTGCACTAAGAAACAATCAGATGGGGATTTGTTCCATGGTTTGGGCCAGGTGGACTGGTTCGCTCCTTTTTCTGGTTGGCACCTGAAGTACAAGCAATTGTGAACTAGCCTGAATCTTATCCGTGCCTAGCTGCACCTTTTTGGATTCTAGCCAGGAATTGCTGGTTTTTTTTTTTTTTTTTAGTGTATGTTGAATTACTTTTGGAAGGAAACTTGAAGGCATGACTTTTCAGGGAGGCTTTCCACACTGACTCTAGCTGACTGCTTTTCACCACCATTTTTCTGCATCCTTGCTTTGTGTCATCTGTTTTATTGTTTAGTTGTTAAATTGTTTTTAGCTGTTTTACTTTTATTTTTGGTTTTTTGTTGGTTTTTCTTGTAAACTGCCCAGAGTAGTGCCTTAGTACTAATGGGAACAGTAGACAAATCCGATAAATCAGATCAAATCCAGTTCTATCCCCCAGAGGGGGAGACATGTGAGAAGGGGAGGGCATGGAGGTTCAGAGGGAGGAACAGGCTGAACAGGGGCTCTTTTTAGATGCACTCTGGCTTTCTGTAATGAAACCACCCAATCTTTGCAATGTTCTAAATTTCACAACTTACTTTCGAACTATCCTGTTTAACCCAATCCAGCCCAGGATAAATTCACTATCCAGTTACACCTTTAGTCTTTGTTTAAGCCCTTAGAGATGCAGTGGAGTTTGAAAATGTAGACTACCTCCACTGGCTCCCTCTCCAGTCTCCCTTTATAATTCCCTTTTTCTACATTGGCCACTTTGAGATTTATAACAGTGTTCTGAGAGGCTGACATGTTCTGCAACTCAATTCTCTTGTGTTGCCATTTCCAAGGTCAGATTGCGGTCCATTCATTTTTTTTTTTTTTACAAAGAAACACAATGTGTTTCTACTCTATGTGGATGATGCGTTTGCAGAGAATTTGGAGAAATGGAATCAGTTTTGGTATGTGTAACGTGATATGATATTCCACAGCAATTCCAACCAGTAGGGTGACATGTGTCTCTTGTACTTACTTGGGGATGTATTTGTTGCAACCCAAAACTATCAGTAGCTCCACACTAACCTTTTTTAAGCAAAAAGGTGTCTTCAAATGCCCTTTGTTTAAAACACACACACACACACATTGTGAGGGTCCGCTAGTCTTCGCCTCCCCCGAACCAAATAAAACAGAAGACGTTTTTAAACCAAACTTTTCTTCGTTTATTAACTTGGGTAAGGGAATAGAAAGGTCCACCAACTTAGGGACAAACTTCTCCTGTGTGAGCAACGGCTCATACAGGGGCACCCAGTCTTCATCAAACGGGTTGCTTGACCTCGCCGCCCATGGACCAGCCTGAACCCGGGTGGGTTCTTCAGGGGCGAAGTCTTCTGGATCAGAGATCAGTAACGGGGTTGTCTCTTCATACCCTGTAACTCCCCAGGGTACGTGGTTCTCTGCCCCGGCAGCATCCCAGGGTCCTGGTAATAACCCAGTTTCTTCAATTCCTCGAGATGCCATAACTTCTTCTCCTCCCTCTCTCTCTCTACTCGCCTCTTCTCCTCAGCCAGCTTTCCCCGCCACTCTCTCGTCTTCTTGGGGGAACAGTGGCGGCGGCGGGGGTGGCGGCGACCCCTTCCCCCCCCCCCGAGGGTCCCTCCAGGCCTTTTCTGGGGAAGAGAGAGGTTTGCCCTGCAGAGGCTGTGAGGGAGAGAGGGTCGGGGGTTGCGGGGAGGAAGCCGAGGGGAAAGCGCTCTGTGTATGCTCCGATGCCCTTTCCCAGGCCAAGTCACTCCTTCAGTAGGTGTCTCATTTTCATGGCTCTGTACGAAGTGGGGAATTGCCCTCAGGAGTAAAAAACAATTCTGTTCCTTTCCTTTCCTCCCCCCCCAGGACGTGGCTTCATCTAGGGGAAGGGGCTAGTACGCGCTGCCTTCCCCCCCCCGCCGCTCGTACCCCCCCTCCCCGCCTCCCCTTTGGTTTCCTCCCTTGGTTTCTAATGCTCAGGAGACTTAGTTTTTTTGCCATATCAGTCGTTTGCGTTTCCTGTTATGTAGCTGCTCAAGGTAGCAGGCACCCAAACGTTGAAAACAATTATCCTTGGTACTGATAGGGGTGTGTGTGTGTGTAGTTACAGGAAATTAATCAGAATAGGGGAGGACACTCATTAAGGGTTAGAAAGCGGGGGGGGGAGACCCTCATTGTATTAACTTACCCCCATACCAAGTACAATCGCTTGTGAACGCTTTTGACCCGTGGTTTGCTTAGTCTTGCTTTAGGCTCCTCACTGCCCTGCAAGGACCCCCAACTCTTGCCCTGTTTCTCCTGCTAATCTCTTCGCCCTGTCTCTCCTCTCGCTGCCCTTGTTTTAAGCTTGTTTTGCTTCGTTCCCAAAGATCCTAGGAATCGAAAGGAAGCCCTGCCACCATGGCCCCAAGAGGGCCCTTTAAAAAAAAAAAAAAAAAAAAACAGCAACGATAACAACAAAAATGCTATCTGGTAATTGTAAAAGGCAGGCCACAGGTTTAAAACTGCTTAATAGACGTAGTGTCCCTTAATAGTGCTATTAATGCATATTCTGTTTTCCCTTCCTTTTTGTGACCAGCTTAGAAGGAGGAGTGTACTTTTGCAAAGTATGGGCCTGGTTTTGGAAGCAAGTCAGTCATGTGGGACTATATTAATCTGAGGGTTACCTGAAACTTTTGTTTTAATTTGTTTTGAATTACTGATGTTTCTAATGCAACAGAGTTAGTTGCATTTTATATTAATGTTCCAGTTAACAGTTTTTTAAAATATGTACTGTATTATTTTTAGCTGTTTACACTGCCTTCAGTGCCTTCATAGAGAGAAAGGCAGGATATAAATAGGGTAAACAAATATATTAATTAATAAACTGCAGCAGGTTCCTACAGAAAAAATGTTTTAGAAGCTGTAAGGCACGGGATTTTTCCAAGAATAGAAGTTTTTGTGTAAGTATAAACCAGCATGTTTTAAAAGATACTTACACGGGCTCAAAATTAGCTTTTATCATGTTATTTTGTGTAAGAGCTGCATTTCTAAACATAAGAGTTAAAAGTTAACTTTTGGAGTAAACTATTTTGGACAGCTTATAGTCAGTAGCAAACAACTCAGTGAGTAGCAAAGACAGCTGAATTACAGAACATGTATCAAATGCAGGTGTAAAGGTGTAATGCAGTACTGTAAATGATTGGAAGTTAGAAAGCCAATGCCTTTGTATTTAGTTCTCTTGCTGATTCTCTGCATGCTTAATAACATATTTAACATCTTAATCATTTTGTCTATATGAAAAAAGCAAAAAAGTGCTCATTTTCAGTGCATACTAAAGAAACAGTGGAAGAGAAGAGAGTTAAATCTGTCTTCTGCTTTACAAACAGAGGCGATTATCTATTATCTGTTGCAGTGCACCTAAGAAACTATTCACAGGAGATATTTTGGGTCTGAGAATATTACCATTGACTTGAACAGCTTCATTTTCTACTCTTGGAAATTTTCAGTTAATTATAGAATAAAACTGGTGAAGTTACTTAAAAGTGGAGAATCTGTTCTGCCCTGAAGTGCAAAGGCTTGATTCTGCATTTCAGCCTTAGTATTTTCAGCTTAGCTACCTAGTGTGGGTAGTGCATAGAGTGACAGGCTAGGAGATCTGAGTTCAGATTCCTTCTAGGCCATGAAAATTCACAGGGGTGGGGAGAGGGTGGCACTGGTGCAATCTCTCTTTAAATGTCTTGCTTAACCTTAAAATCCCTATTAGAGTTGCTATAGGTTGGTTCCCACAACAGCACGTAACAAGCTAATTAACAGTTGACTAATTAACAGTTATTTTAATTATCATTTCTAGACTTATTTAGTGCTTTAATAATTTTTTTACAGGTAGAGAGAATGAAAGAAAGGAAGGATATAAGAATGTTGACTTCCCTATGGCTGTATAATGGAAGGAGAGATAACAGAAGATATTTGTACTAGATCGCTTGGATGGCTTCAGCAACAAGATAAGAATATTGAACCATGGCTGTGGAGATTATCTAATTGCTTTTCAACTGCTGAGCAGAAATTTCCTCTCACCCCCAAAACGGTAGGTTTTGACTGTAAACTGCATTAAAACTACCGTTCAAACTATTTAGGATGACAAGTGGTTGTCTTTAAGTCTTTGAATAAGAAGGTGTAACACAGCCAGAGTTGTTAGTTTTTCCTGAGTTATCTTCTACGCAGAGACATGATGATCATAACTATGCCCCCACTGCTTAAAGATCGGTATTTGCTTTTCAAATTCACACGTTTGATCTGTTGCAACCTGTAATCAGATTCAGCGCTCTATGTATATTGTATATATACACATTCTCTCTGTGTGTATATAAAAATAAAAATCCACTTCTGCATGCACAAATGAAAGACGGCATATTACAGCAGGAGTTTCAGAGGCGAATACTTGTATTGTAAAGCTGCTGAACTAGAATTCAGTTGCAGATAAAATGTCAGATTTGAGTTAAATACAGCTTGCCATAAGAAGTAATTGGTCTTCTTTTCAGTGTCTGAATTCAGTACTGTTCTTGGGTTGTTAGCTGATTGTTGGTTAGGGTGCACCCATTAGATTAGATCTTGCCTTACTCCTTGCCTGGACTTCTTTTTCATTTGTGTCATGGTGATGTCCACCTATATTTTTCTGCCGATACTCTGACAGAAGTGGTGCTATGTTCACAAAAAAGTATGCCACAATATTTTAAAATGCTGTCAAACCCTTAATTTTGTTATTGTAAAAGAAAGTATAGAAAGCATACGTATAGTCTGATTTTTTAAGCCTTCCTATGTTTTTAAAAGTGAGTTTCTTGTCTTTACGTTGTTAAAAAGTCTTAGGAAAATGTCTGGTGAAGGCTTATTCTAGAACAAGACTGGTAGCAAAGAATATTGACCTCTAGAATTCATAGCTCACTTCCACAAGTCCTTATTTTTTACCACCTGCACATCTTATTCTGCTGGCCCTTGTGCACCAGCCTTTACTCAGCTTCTGTTCTTGTTTCAGTAAGCCTAAAAAGAAACATTAGTGAATATATAAAAGAGACATGGCTTACAATATTGTCAAAACTGCCTTCTTGAGTAATGTGATAGTTCTGTCTAGTTAATCATAGGATCATGGAGTTGAAAGGGGCTTATAAGGCCATCAAATCCAACCCCATTCTCAAGGCAAGAATCCAAATCAAAGGATATGGTTCTATTGTCATACTGCTCTAACACTTAGAAAGTTTTTCCTGATATTCAGCTGAAATTTGGCTTACTGTAATATGAGGCCATTATTGCATGTCCTGCACTCTGGGCTGATTGAGAACAGATCCTGCCCTTCCTCTGTACATCAGTCTTTCAAGTATTTAAATAATGTTATCCCGTCTCCCCCCACTCTTCTTTTGTCAAGGCGAAACATGCCCAGTTCTTTCCATCCTTCTTCATAGAGCTCAGTCCCCTGATCATCCTTATTGCCTTCCTCTGAACTTGCTCCAGTTTGTTTACATCCTTCTTAGAATCATAAAATCATGGAGTTAGAAGGGGCCTATAAGATCATCGAGTCCAACCCCCTGCTCAGTGCAGGAATACAAATCAAAGAATATCTGCCAGGTTGTCTAAATTTGTCTTGAATGCTGCCAATGCTGAAGCACTCACTACCTCTCGAGGTAATTGGTTCCATTGCTGTAATTCTCTAACAGTTAGGAAGTTTTTCCTGATACTCAACTGAAATCTACTTTCCTGTAACTTGAGCCCATTGTTGCATGTCCTGCGCTCTGGGATGATCAAGAACCGATCCTACCCCACTTCTCAGCCTTTTATATCTCCCCTCAGTCTTCTTTTCTCATGCCCAATTATTTCAGTCTTGCCTTTTTTTTGTAGCCACATTACACTTTTGGCTCATATTCGGGTTGTGATCTACAATGACTCCAAGATCCTCCTTGCTTGAAGTATTACTGTGCCAGGTAACCTCCATCTTGTGACTGTGTGTGTGCTTTCTTTTTCTTAGGTGCAGTACTTTGCACTTGGTTGCATTTCATTCTGTTGGTTTCAGCCCAGTGCTCAAGCCTATCTTGGTCATTTTGAATTTTGTTTGTCGTCCAGGGTATTGGCTATTCCACCCAACTTTGTGTCATCTGCCAATTTGATTAGCATTCCTTGTATCTTCTGATCCAGGTCATTAATAAACATATTGAATAGCATTGGGCCCAGGACTGAGCCCTGGGGTACCACACTCCAGTTAGAGAAGGAACCATTAATCATCACCCTCTGTAACCCACTGTGTACCCAACCTGACAGTTATTCTATACAACCTAGATAGGGACAACATTGGCCCTCCTCCAATCCTCTGACACCTCACCCATTTCCCATGATTTCAAGAAAATAATGGACAATGGTTCTGAGAGTTATTCAGCCAGTCCCTTCAGTATGTTTGGATGCAGTTCATTTGGCCCTGGAGATTTGAATTCATTCAAGGTAATAAGGTATTCCTTGACTATTTATCAATCTCCAGCTGCAATCTTGTCCTTTCCACCTGCACATTTGTCTGGAGGGTCATAGTCTGTCCTTTGGGAAAAAACTGAGAAAAAGGAATTTCTGCCACTTCTGCCTTTTCTTTGTCTTCTGTTATCGTTTTTTTCTGGGGACGTGGTGGCGCTGCGGGCTAAACCACAGAAGCCTGTGCTGCAGGGTCAGAAGACCAAGCAGTCATAAGATCGAATCCACGTGACGGAGTGAGCTCCCGTCGCTTGTCCCAGCTCCCGCCAACCTAGCAGTTCGAAAGCATGCAAATGCAAGTAGATAAATAGGGACCACCTCGGTGGGAAGGTAACAGCGTTCCGTGTCTAAGTCGCACTGGCCATGTGACCACGGAAGATTGTCTTCGGACAAAACGCTGGCTCTATGGCTTGGAAACGGGGATGAGCACCGCCCCCCAGAGTCAAACACGACTGGACAAAAATTGTCAAGGGGAACCTTTACCTTTACCTATCGTTTTTCTATCTTCATTGAGTAGCTGAGCCACTCTTTTCTTAGTTTTTTGTTCCGCACATACCCGAAGAATGCTTTTTGTTGCTTTTAGTGTCAGCTCATGCTCAGCTTTTGCCTTCTTAATGCTATCCCTTGCTATTTGTCTTTACTCCTCCTTTGTGGCACAACCTTCTTTCCACTTCTTGTATGTGTTCTTTGTTGATTTCAGGTCAGCTGTGAGGTTTTCGTGAAGCTACACTGGCCTTTTTTGCTGCCTCCCACCTTTTTGTTGCTGTTAGAATTGTTTGTAGTTGTGTCTTTTGAATTTCTTCTTTTAGAAGCTCCCACCTATTTTGGACTCTTTCTTGTTAGGATCTCCTGCTATGGGACCTCACTTATCCTTGTTCTGAGTTCATTAAAACTGGCTTTTTAAAAATCCAGCATGCACTCTGTTTTGGTTTCCTTTGAAATAAAGATTTCTAGTAGAACATAGTCGCTCTTCCCCAGAGTTCTCCTTGCTGCTATTTCCTCCACCAAGTTGTCTCTATTGGTTAGAATCAAGTCAAGGATAAGTAATCCTCTTGTTTCTTTCCTTTTTGTAGGAGAAAATGATCAGCCACACAAGCCAGGAATTTCTTGGAAGAGCCATACTTGGCAGAATTTGCCTCCTAACAGATATCAGGATAATTGAAATCTCCCATCACCACTGCATCATGTCTCTCTGAAATCCTTGCAGTTTGTTTTTCAAAAGTTTCATCCACATCCTCTCCTTGATTGGGTGGTTGGTACTAAATGCCAGCTACCATGCAATTTCCAAAATTGTACTCAAGATGAGGCTTAGCCAGTGATGAATAGAGGGGAACTCGTACCTCATAGGATTTGAATACTATACTTCTGTAAATGTAGCCTAAATTAGCATTTGCCCTTTTTTTGCACCACATAGCACTGTTGGCTCATATTCAGATTATTTACCTAAAATGTGGATTTTATGTTCCATTTCCTCAGGTTTCTTTCTCGTCTCTCTGTGGTGTGTAGCTTGATTATACCTTTGCCTAGCACTGATCATCTCTCAAATGGCTCTTTATCCTTCCAGAGCGAGTCCATGGAGATTAAGAAGGCTACTGTGGAATTGAAAGATGCTCCCTCCCCTCCCCTTGCTGCTTCACAATTTGCAGCTGTCCCTCTTCCGGACGTTCACTCTCTCAAACAAAAGCAACTGCAACTTGCACCTGGTCCTGAAGTAAGCTGTTGTCCTCATGGCTCTGACTCTTCCTCGCACGCTCCTCAGTTGCATTTTGGTGGTGGCAGCAGCGGTGGTGGTAGCTTGATTCACCCTGGTACAGGATTAGACTCACAAAGCACTGGAACCATCACGTGTCAAATAGGGTCGGGGCTTGGTTATCATTCTGCATCCTCACTGAAGAATGTTCCCGCTAGAAGCAGCATGGCAGGAGTTGCTAGCGATTTGTCTGGAGTGCGCCTAGAAAACAGTGTCTCCTCTTGTCCGCACTTCCCCTGCTGTGGAAAACTCCACTTCCAGTCATGCCACAGTAACCTACACAAACTGCATCAGTTCCCTACTCATCAGAGCTGTTCAACTTCAGGTTATTTTCCCTGTTCTGAATGCACAAGCGGGGCTACGGGGCTTTTGGAGGAACAGGTCACACCAACGGCGAGAACGTCCTGTGCCTGCACCAACTCACTGCACCTAAAAGTGGCACCTTCTGTTTGCTTAAAGGGCTCTCACTACTGCACTGAATGTTTAAGCAAGGTTTGCACCCCGTATATTTGTAAAGTACTGTCTTTTGTGGACCCTTTAATGGTGTATTTACTGGGAAACAGGTTTAGGGATTTGTAGCTTGTAATTAATTCACTTCTGAGTATTCTCCAGGTGGAAAACCCTGAGAAATATTGCCATCAGTCAGAATTAGTTTGACAGCACATGGTGATTTAGGAATAATGTATGGATCAAAATCTCCTTAAATACTCTCTCAATACTTTGGAAATGTAAGTCATTCACTGAATCTTTAGTCCTATTCTGTAGTCCTCAGAGGAGATGTGCATCTCCCATTACTCTGGAAGAAGATATAGTAATAACCAGAAAGCTTAGGAAAGTTCCTGTTTTGGACTACAGCTCCCATAATCCCCCAGACAATATGGGAGGAGGGTTTGAATAATAACCACTGAGCTTTAGTCATAACTTCTCATGCCACATCACTGTGGTTCAAATATATTGCCAAACCATTGGGATTTCTCTTTCCCTTGATTTTCAACATCCCATTGTTTGTCTGGATGCTATAGTTTAACAGTGATTTCCAGGTGACTACGGTCACCTGACAAATGGGGAAAAGAGGAAAGGAATTGCAGGGAAGGAGACTGGTTCCTGCAGCACCGAAGTGCAGCTTGGTGGTTCATCTCATTGGGCCATTGATTCCATGCCCTATGTATCTTTTTTCCTAATATATTTTGGGGTGAAGCAATCCAATGTCAGTGAATCATTACTATTTGCATAAAGCTGGGTTGCTATTGAAGGCAGATAAAAAGGTCTGATTGTGCCAAATATACCAGAGTTCCTCTCAGTGCTAGGGCTGTGCACTAGAAGTTAGAAAGTAGTATTTGCTGTCTCTTAAAAAAAAAAAAAGGGCTCCTAATATTGAGCCAAACATCCTTCCAACACTGATCTTACCCTTTACTTTTTCAAATTAGGTAGACTCTGAATATGAAAAGTCAATTGAGGGTTTTGACCTTTCTATTCCCTTACCCAAGTTAATAAACAAAGAAAAGTTTGGTTTAAAAACGTCTTCTGTTTTATTTGGTTCGGGGGAGGCGAAGACTAGCGGACCCTCACATATTGGCGCCCAGACCGTGGGGCCTCCCCCGCAACCTACCGACGCGGAAAAATGGATGAAACGTATAACAGAGGGACAAGAAGCCCTGTTGAAACAGCTAGCCGATCAGCAGCGGATGTTAATTGAGCAGATTAAAACACCACCACCCAGTGGGACCCAAGAAGGTTCAACACAGAAACAACAAATAGCTACGCGTCCACCCATAAAGCTTCAGAAAATGGGTCCGGGAGACGACCCAGCCGCCTTCCTACACACCTTTGAAAGGGTAGCCACCTCGGCTCAATGGCCAAAAGACCAGTGGGCTCTAATATTAACCCCATACCTCACGGGGTTGCCTCAGGAGATAGTCGATACGTTAGACCCTGAAGAGGCGGGAAAGTACGACGTAGTCAGGACGGCCATTTTGAATACCCTGAACCTAAACGAGGAGGCGTACAGGAGGAAATTCAGGGAATTAAAGCTAAAACCGGGCTTACATCCCAGGACTTTGGCTCAGAAACTCAGAGTGAACGCAACCCGGTGGATTCAACCAAAAGGGAAAACCGCGGAACAGGTCTTAGAGATAGTGGTTATGGAACAGTTGATTTCGACGTTGAGCAGTGGCACGCGGAACTGGGTGGTGAAGAACAAGCCCTCCGACCTAGAGGGCGCTGTAAAGCTGCTAGAGGATTATCTGGAAGCGGAAGAAATGGGGCAAAATCGAACTGCGCCACAGGGAGAGAGGGTGAGAGCGCGGGAGAAGATGGCGGAGCAGAGCGGTCAGGCGAACGCTGGCGGGGCCAACCCGGGGTTGAAGAAGACGCGCCTGGACCGCATAGAAGATGCGAACCCGGTGGGAGCGCGGGTACCCAGACCGACGATAACCAGTGACCCGGCTGGCTCCAAACAGGCAGCGACATGGAACCTGGGGAAGGAGAAGATGACCGCTTGCTTCGGCTGCGGCCAGTTCGGCCACATTCGGAAGTACTGCCTCGTGACGGAGTGCGCGTGGGCCGAAGCTTGTACCGGGATGTCCAAGGTGGGTGAAGAAAATCACCCGGGTTGGGTAGTAGAGGCTAAAGTTAATGGACAAATGGAGAAGGCTTTGGTGGATACCGGGTGCAGTAAGACACTGGTAAAAGAGCTAGAGGGAGAACGTTCACCTGAGATTGCTGTAATTCGTTGCATTCACGGGGATGTGAAAGAGTATGCAACCACCATGGCCGAAGTCGAGGTAGACGGCCTTAAAAGAGACATGGAAGTGGGGATAGTTCCCGGCATGACCCGTGAAATGCTACTAGGGAGAGACTGGCCTGGACTGAGTAATTTAGCGAAAGAGCCCGGGGAAATAGGCTGGGCACAAGAAGAAAATGAGGCCAGGGAATTAGAAGTTATGAATTTATCTAGAGACCAGATACGAAGCCTACAACAAGATGATGCGGGACTTAACAACTGTTTACAGCAAGCACTGGCAGAGGGAACTACCCCAGAAGGGGTGAAAGGATTTGAATTAAGGGGAGGCTTGCTGTATCACATAAACATGGCGTCCAACGAAGAAGAGTCCCAACTGGTAATTCCAGAGGGCTTGCGGGCTTGGGTGATGCATTGGGCTCATGACTTGCCGGTGGCAGGACATTTGGCTGCGCAAAAGACTTTGGCCAGAGTGAAACAGCGGTTCTGGTGGCCAGGGACGGCCCACGACGTGGAAGAGTTCTGTCGTTCCTGTGCCAAGTGCCAGATGACTCAGCCTAAAGCAGGACCAGGGGCAGAGCTTATACCTATGCCTCTGGTAGATAGACCCTTTGACAGGGTGGCATTAGACATTGTGGGGCCGCTAACTAAATCGGCGGGAGGGCACCAGTACATACTGGTAGTCATCGATTATGCCACCCGGTACCCAGAGGCGGTGCCCCTAAGGTCTACAACAGTCAAAGTATTGGCTAAGGAGTTATTAGAGATGTTCTCCAGAGTGGGCTTTCCAAAAGAGGTGCTAACCGACCAAGGCTCTAATTTTATGAGCCTGACATTCAAACAGATGTGGAACCTGTTGGGGGTTAAGCCTTTAAGAACATCTGTCTATCATCCTCAAGCCAACGGGCTCGTGGAAAGGTTTAATAGGACACTGAAAGGCATGCTCAGGAAATTGTCAATGGAAAAACCCAAGATGTGGCATACCTTTCTAGCCCCCCTGATGTTTGCCATCAGAGAGGCTCCCCAAGCCTCCACTGGGTTCTCCCCTTTTGAGTTACTATATGGCAGAAGACCCGGGGGGTCCTTGATTTAATAAGGGAAAGGTGGGAAGAAGGGGAAGATCATTCCAAGGGTGCCCTTCAACAAATAGTGGAAATGAGAAATAGTTTACAATTGGCTTGGGAGATGGCTAAAGAAAACTTAGGACAAGCCCAGGTTAGACAGAAGGGGTCCTATAATAAGAGAGTACGCCCTAGGTCCTTTGAACCTCAACAAAAGGTGTTAGTCTTATTACCCACGGACTCATCCAAGTTCTTGGCTAAGTGGCATGGACCTTATACAGTGCTAAGAAAGCTAAATGAAGTAGATTATGAAATAGAAACCCCAGACAGGAAAAAGAAGACCCAAGTGTTCCATGTAAATCTGTTGAAAGAATGGGTAGATCGAGAAGTGTTATTCGGAACAGAGGAGGAGGATGAGTTAGGTCCTGAGAGAGAAGACCTGACTTCAGGAGGAGACGTAGTGGTGGGAGACCAGCTGTCAGGGGAACAAAAACGACAGGCTATGAAGTTGAAAGAAGATTTCCCACAAGTATTCTCTACAATACCTGGGTGTACCCAGCTGGTGGAACATAATATAGAAACGCCTCCCGGAGAAGTAGTGAGGGTTAGTGGGAGGTCGTGGCCCAGACATGTAATGGGGGTTATTAACCAAGAAGTAGAGGAAATGCTTAAATTGGGGGTGATCGAACCTTCCAATGGGCCTTGGAGGAGTTTCCCAGTAATGGTACCTAAGCCTGATGGATCTCTAAGGTTCTGTATAGACTTTAGAAAGGTTAATGCTATATCAAGGTTCGACGCCTACCCCATGCCAAAGGTAGGGGACTTGTTAGATAAGCTGGGGGGGCCAAATTCCTCAGTTCAATCGATCTAACGAAGGGATATTGGCAGATCCCGTTGAGACCCCAAGACAAGGAGAAAACGGCATTCTGTACCCCTAAAGGGCTATTCCAATTCAAGAAAATGCCGTTTGGGCTGCATGGAGCGGCTGCGACGTTTCAACGGTTGATGGACCGGGTATTAGAACCCCTACAAGACTGCGCGGCCGCCTACATTGACGACATTATAATTTTTAGCAGCTCATGGGAAGAACATCTATCACACCTCAAGAGGGTGCTAGAGAGGCTGCAAGAGGCAGGTTTAACGGTGAATCCTAAAAAGTGTAAGATAGGGTTACCCAAGGTAGAATACCTGGGCTACAAAGTAGGGCAAAGGGAAATACAACCCCAAGAAGAGAAAGTAACAAAAATTTCTAAGTGGTACAGGCCCAGGACAAAGAAGGAAGTTCAGCAATTTTTAGGCCTGGTAGGTTATTACAGGCAGTTCGTGCCAAACTTTGCCTCCATAGCTGCCCCTCTCACTGATTTAACGAGAAAAAGGGCCCCGGTGAAAGTAGTGTGGGGTCCTTCCCAAGAAAGAGCATTCCATACCCTGAAAGAGATCATATGCGAGTTACCAGTTAGGTTTGCCCCCGATTTTGACATACCCTTCACCCATTTCACGGATGCTTCAGATCGGGGCATAGGTGCTGTTCTATCTCAAATTAAAGAGGGGGTAGAATACCCGGTGTTGTATTTAAGTCGGAAGTTGTCGCCCCGGGAACAAAAATACGCCGTCATTGAGAGGGAAGCTCTAGCCACTAAGTGGGTTACCCATAGCCTTAAGTATTATTTATTAGGAGCCCCTTTCGACCTGGTCACAGACCATGCCCCTTTACAGTGGTTAGAGAGAATGAAAGAAACCAATCCACGATTAACCCGCTGGTATTTAGCCTTACAACCGTTCTCTTTTCAAGTAAGGTATAGGAAAGGCAAAGAACATACTAATGTCGACTATTTTTCTCGGCAGGGTCCGTGGGCGCGCAGCGAGGAGGAGCGGACGGCACTCTTGGAGGGGGGGATGTGTGACACCCGTATCCCGGGTCGAGAGGTGATGTTGGGAGTGCCGTCCCGCCCTAGAGCCTCCGTGGGCACACAAACAGCTCCCAAGCCTTTCCCACCCCGGATGCTACATCAGGCCGTGGACACTATGGACTTAGAACGGGGCCTGAAGGGGTTAAATATATCAACCCCAGACTCCTCCAGTTTGGGCGGGAAGAGCGGGGAAGGAGCCAGAGGAGGGAGCTGTAGGGGAAGTCAGTAGGAGGAGAGACACAGAGGAAGAAGGATGGGAATGGGTGTCCATCCAAGACCCCTGGACGGGCAATTGGGAACAGGTGCGCCTCACTAAGAGAGAGGCAGAAGAGAAGAGAAGGAGGGAAATGACAATTAGGCCCTCTTATTGGGGAGAAAGGGAGACGAGAGAGTGGCGGCGAAAGCTGGTTGAGGAGAAGAGGCGAGTAGAGAGAGAGAGGGAGGAGAAGAAGTTATGGCATCTCGAGGAATTGAAGAAACTGGGTTATTACCAGGACCCTGGGATGCTGCCGGGGCAGAGAACCACGTACCCTGGGGAGTTACAGGGTATGAAGAGACAACCCCGTTACTGATCTCTGATCCAGAAGACTTCGCCCCTGAAGAACCCACCCGGGTTCAGGCTGGTCCATGGGCGGCGAGGTCAAGCAACCCGTTTGATGAAGACTGGGTGCCCCTGTATGAGCCGTTGCTCACACAGGAGAAGTTTGTCCCTAAGTTGGTGGACCTTTCTATTCCCTTACCCAAGTTAATAAACGAAGAAAAGTTTGGTTTAAAAACGTCTTCTGTTTTATTTGGTTCGGGGGAGGCGAAGACTAGCGGACCCTCACAATGTGTGTGTGTGTGTGTTTTAAACAAAGGGCATTTGAAGACACCTTTTTGCTTAAAAAAGGTTAGTGTGGAGCTACTGATAGTTTTGGGTTGCAACAAATACATCCCCAAGTAAGTACAAGAGACACATGTCACCCTACTGGTTGGAATTGTTGTGGAATATCATATCACGTTACACATACCAAAACTGATTCCATTTCTCCAAATTCTCTGCAAACGCATCATCCACATAGAGTAGAAACACATTGTGTTTCTTTGTAAAAAAAAAAATATATGAATGGACCGCAATCTGACCTTGGAAATGGCAACACAAGAGAATTGAGTTGCAGAACATGTCAGCCTCTCAGAACACTGTTATAAATCTCAAAGTGGCCAATGTAGAAAAAGGGAATTATAAAGGGAGACTGGAGAGGGAGCCAGTGGAGGTAGTCTACATTTTCAAACTCCACTGCATCTCTAAGGGCTTAAACAAAGACTAAAGGTGTAACTGGATAGTGAATTTATCCTGGGCTGGATTGGGTTAAACAGGATAGTTCGAAAGTAAGTTGTGAAATTTAGAACATTGCAAAGATTGGGTGGTTTCATTACAGAAAGCCAGAGTGCATCTAAAAAGAGCCCCTGTTCAGCCTGTTCCTCCCTCTGAACCTCCATGCCCTCCCCTTCTCACATGTCTCCCCCTCTGGGGGATAGAACTGGATTTGATCTGATTTATCGGATTTGTCTACTGTTCCCATTAGTACTAAGGCACTACTCTGGGCAGTTTACAAGAAAAACCAACAAAAAACCAAAAATAAAAGTAAAACAGCTAAAAACAATTTAACAACTAAACAATAAAACAGATGACACAAAGCAAGGATGCAGAAAAATGGTGGTGAAAAGCAGTCAGCTAGAGTCAGTGTGGAAAGCCTCCCTGAAAAGTCATGCCTTCAAGTTTCCTTCCAAAAGTAATTCAACATACACTAAAAAAAAAAAAAAAAACCAGCAATTCCTGGCTAGAATCCAAAAAGGTGCAGCTAGGCACGGATAAGATTCAGGCTAGTTCACAATTGCTTGTACTTCAGGTGCCAACCAGAAAAAGGAGCGAACCAGTCCACCTGGCCCAAACCATGGAACAAATCCCCATCTGATTGTTTCTTAGTGCAGTACATATATTAATAACCCAGGGTTTTTTTCCCCCTAAAATCTAATTTATACAAATTGACATAATCTGACCTTAGCCCTAGAAACAGCTCTTAGGAATTCTATGACAGCCACAACCAGTAGCAAACAGCCAGTCACCAGAACTATGCTCTGCAATTTTAAATTATTCCTGTGTTAACAAAGCACCGTCCTTCATATCATCTGAATTCTTATCTGGTTAAGGGCCCCATCACTGTAGGTATATGTATAAATATAGATAATATACTCTGAGTGTGTTTCTGAGGAAGGAGATTTCCGAAGCTAACACAGAAACGAATGCCAGTCTTTAAGGTCTCCCCCCCCCCCCCCCAATTGCATAAAACAACAGTAATTAGCAGGCTTGGAAGAACAGAAAAATTTGGAAAAATACCCAGGGAGTGTTGTGATGTTCAACTACTCAGTGGAATCAGAAAGATAGATACAAATGCAAGGTAATTTTATACATTAAATTTATTCAAAGCCAACAAGTTAATGGTTTTCCACACCCCTATACTGTATAGTTTTAAGTTATGACAGCCCAACCATCAAGTCAGGAAGTTTTTCCCCCCAATCAAAATTAGTCCACAACTCAAATATACACCTGCAATAAAAAAAAAACATCTAGATCATAGCCGGTTCTAAGGAAGGGGGGAGAATAATGAAGTCTTCTCGTAAGAGTCTTTGTGAGCCACCTTGCCCTCTGGAGGGGACTTCCCTGCACATCGGTGTCAAAAGGCCAACCTCCTAGTCTCTTTATCTTAATCCAGACTGACCCTCTGGGTCAATACAACAGTCAAATATTGTTAAAAAAATTTTTTTTAAAAGTCAGCTTTATTGTGTTTTTCAGGTTAGATCTAAGAATGTGAAACTTCTGATAATATAAAGCTCACAACCTAAATGTGTGTGGGAGAGAGCTTTACCTATGCAATATGGAAGGTAGGGCAACGTATTTTGATTTTCACAGAGGAAAACAAAAAGGAAGGCCCCGATTCAAAACAGTCCGTTCAGGATGCCAGTTGTAATACGTATTATAGTTCCAAAGCCTTTCAAAGGGAAGCTAATTTTAGGAGCAAAGTGGCTGGAGGTTTAAGCCACACTCTGCATTGGGCTCACAACCCAGACCGCTGTATTTGTATTTATCTGGAAATAAACGGGGGGGGGGGGGAGAGAGAGAGAGAGAGCCGAGTGAGTGTTAGTGCAACACAGGCACCAAGGACAGATTCTCTTGAGCGCCCAAGACGACAACTCCCAACATCCACCCCCACCCCCACCCCCACCCCCACCCGGTAACAGCGGCTCTGGCAGCAACGGCCTCCCCGCAGGCTTTTCCGGGCACGCCCGCGGCCCCCACGGGAGGGCCGCCGAGGGAGGAGAGCCGACAGGCGGGAAGCGGCGGCGCGCTGTCACACTGCACGGCCTTTTACGACAGCGGGCGGGTTTTCCGTGGCGGCAGGAGGCGTCGCTTGGTGGCAGCGGAAGGAGGAGGAGCCGCGGAGGGAAAAGGGCGAGCAAAACAAAGCGGCGGCGGCGGCGGCACCCTGGGATGTGAAGCGTGGGGGCGGCGGCGGGGGGTTAGTGAGGTGAGTGCCTGGCTCGAAGGGAGGGCCGCGGTCTGATTTCTCACGAGGAGGACGAGGAGGCGGCGGCTTGGCCGGGGCGGGCTGGGGGGGTCTTCTTGGGTGAAGAGTGGCGGCGGTGGCGGCGACCCCTTTCCCCCCCCCGAGGGTCCCTCCAGGCCTTTTCTGGGGAAGAGAGAGGTTTGCCCTGCAGAGGCTGTGAGGGAGAGAGGGTCGGGGGTCGCGGGGAGGAAGCCGAGGGGAAAGCGCTCTGTGTATGCTCCGACGCCCTTTCCCAGGCCAAGTCACTCCTTCAGTAGGTGTCTCATTTTCATGGCTCTGTACGAAGTGGGGAATTGCCCTCAGGAGTAAAAAACAAGTCTGTTCCTTTCCTTTCCTCCCCCCCCCAGGACGTGGCTTCATCTAGGGGAAGGGGCTAGTACGCGCTGCCTTCCCCCCCTGCCGCTCGTACCCCCCCTCCCCGCCTCCCCTTTGGTTTCCTCCCTTGGTTTCTAATGCTCAGGAGACTTAGTTTTTTTGCCATATCAGTCGTTTGCGTTTCCTGTTATGTAGCTGCTCAAGGTAGCAAGACACCCAAATGTTGAAAACAATTATCCTTGGTACTGATAGGGGTGTGTGTGTGTGTAGTTACAGGAAATTAATCAGAATAGGGGAGGACACTCATTAAGGGTTAGAAAG
The DNA here is from genome assembly GCF_051106095.1 of Pogona vitticeps. Lineage (NCBI taxonomy): Eukaryota > Metazoa > Chordata > Lepidosauria > Squamata > Agamidae > Pogona > Pogona vitticeps. The sequence continues at coordinate 15,080,472 of NC_135795.1, forward strand.
CGGGGGGGGGGAGACCCTCATTGTATTAACTTACCCCCATACCAAGTACAATCGCTTGTGAACGCTTTTGACCCGTGGTTTGCTTAGTCTTGCTTTAGGCTCCTCACTGCCCTGCAAGGACCCCCAACTCTTGCCCTGTTTCTCCTGCTAATCTCTTCGCCCTGTCTCTCCTCTCGCTGCCCTTGTTTTAAGCTTGTTTTGCTTCGTTCCCAAAGATCCTAGGAATCGAAAGGAAGCCCTGCCACCATGGCCCCAAGAGGGCCCTTTAAAAAAAAAAAAAAAAAAAACAGCAACGATAACAACAAAAATGCTATCTGGTAATTGTAAAAGGCAGGCCACAGGTTTAAAACTGCTTAATAGACGTAGTGTCCCTTAATAGTGCTATTAATGCATATTCTGTTTTCCCTTCCTTTTTGTGACCAGCTTAGAAGGAGGAGTGTACTTTTGCAAAGTATGGGCCTGGTTTTGGAAGCAAGTCAGTCATGTGGGACTATATTAATCTGAGGGTTACCTGAAACTTTTGTTTTAATTTGTTTTGAATTACTGATGTTTCTAATGCAACAGAGTTAGTTGCATTTTATATTAATGTTCCAGTTAACAGTTTTTTAAAATATGTACTGTATTATTTTTAGCTGTTTACACTGCCTTCAGTGCCTTCATAGAGAGAAAGGCAGGATATAAATAGGGTAAACAAATATATTAATTAATAAACTGCAGCAGGTTCCTACAGAAAAAATGTTTTAGAAGCTGTAAGGCACGGGATTTTTCCAAGAATAGAAGTTTTTGTGTAAGTATAAACCAGCATGTTTTAAAAGATACTTACACGGGCTCAAAATTAGCTTTTATCATGTTATTTTGTGTAAGAGCTGCATTTCTAAACATAAGAGTTAAAAGTTAACTTTTGGAGTAAACTATTTTGGACAGCTTATAGTCAGTAGCAAACAACTCAGTGAGTAGCAAAGACAGCTGAATTACAGAACATGTATCAAATGCAGGTGTAAAGGTGTAATGCAGTACTGTAAATGATTGGAAGTTAGAAAGCCAATGCCTTTGTATTTAGTTCTCTTGCTGATTCTCTGCATGCTTAATAACATATTTAACATCTTAATCATTTTGTCTATATGAAAAAAGCAAAAAAGTGCTCATTTTCAGTGCATACTAAAGAAACAGTGGAAGAGAAGAGAGTTAAATCTGTCTTCTGCTTTACAAACAGAGGCGATTATCTATTATCTGTTGCAGTGCACCTAAGAAACTATTCACAGGAGATATTTTGGGTCTGAGAATATTACCATTGACTTGAACAGCTTCATTTTCTACTCTTGGAAATTTTCAGTTAATTATAGAATAAAACTGGTGAAGTTACTTAAAAGTGGAGAATCTGTTCTGCCCTGAAGTGCAAAGGCTTGATTGCATTTCAGCCTTAGTATTTTCAGCTGAAGCCTGCTAAACACTTAGCTACCTAGTGTGGGTAGTGCATAGAGTGACAGGCTAGGAGATCTGAGTTCAGATTCCTTCTAGGCCATGAAAATTCACAGGGGTGGGGAGAGGGTGGCACTGGTGCAATCTCTCTTTAAATGTCTTGCTTAACCTTAAAATCCCTATTAGAGTTGCTATAGGTTGGTTCCCACAACAGCACATAACAAGCTAATTAACAGTTGACTAATTAACAGTTATTTTAATTATCATTTCTAGACTTATTTAGTGCTTTAATAATTTTTTTACAGGTAGAGAGAATGAAAGAAAGGAAGGATATAAGAATGTTGACTTCCCTATGGCTGTATAATGGAAGGAGAGATAACAGAAGATATTTGTACTAGATCGCTTGGATGGCTTCAGCAACAAGATAAGAATATTGAACCATGGCTGTGGAGATTATCTAATTGCTTTTCAACTGCTGAGCAGAAATTTCCTCTCACCCCCAAAACGGTAGGTTTTGACTGTAAACTGCATTAAAACTACCGTTCAAACTATTTAGGATGACAAGTGGTTGTCTTTAAGTCTTTGAATAAGAGGGTGTAACACAGCCAGAGTTGTTAGTTTTTCCTGAGTTATCTTCTACGCAGAGACATGATGATCATAACTATGCCCCCACTGCTTAAAGATCTGTATTCGCTTTTCAAATTCACACGTTTGAGCTGTTGCAACCTGTAATCAGATTCAGCGCTCTATGTATATTGTATATATACACATTCTCTCTCTGTGTATATAAAAATAAAAATCCACTTCTGCATGCACAAATGAAAGACGGCATATTACAGCAGGAGTTTCAGAGGCGAATACTTGTATTGTAAAGCTGCTGAACTAGAATTCAGTTGCAGATAAAATGTCAGATTTGAGTTAAATACAGCTTGCCATAAGAAGTAATTGGTCTTCTTTTCAGTATCTGAATTCAGTACTGTTCTTGGGTTGTTAGCTGATTGTTGGTTAGGGTGCACCCATTAGATTAGATCTTGCCTTACTCCTTGCCTGGACTTCTTTTTCATTTGTGTCATGGTGATGTCCACCTATATTTTTCTGCCGATACTCTGACAGAAGTGGTGCTATGTTCACAAAAAAGTATGCCACAATATTTTAAAATGCTGTCAAACCCTTAATTTTGTTATTGTAAAAGAAAGTATAGAAAGCATACGTATAGTCTGATTTTTTAAGCCTTCCTATGTTTTTAAAAGTGAGTTTCTTGTCTTTACGTTGTTAAAAAGTCTTAGGAAAATGTCTGGTGAAGGCTTATTCTAGAACAAGACTGGTAGCAAAGAATATTGACCTCTAGAATTCATAGCTCACTTCCACAAGTCCTTATTTTTTACCACCTGCACATCTTATTCTGCTGGCCCTTGTGCACCAGCCTTTACTCAGCTTCTGTTCTTGTTTCAGTAAGCCTAAAAAGAAACATTAGTGAATATATAAAAGAGACATGGCTTACAATATTGTCAAAACTGCCTTCTTGAGTAATGTGATAGTTCTGTCTAGTTAATCATAGGATCATGGAGTTGAAAGGGGCTTATAAGGCCATCAAATCCAACCCCATTCTCAAGGCAAGAATCCAAATCAAAGGATATGGTTCTATTGTCATACTGCTCTAACACTTAGAAAGTTTTTCCTGATATTCAGCTGAAATTTGGCTTACTGTAATATGAGGCCATTATTGCATGTCCTGCACTCTGGGCTGATTGAGAACAGATCCTGCCCTTCCTCTGTACATCAGTCTTTCAAGTATTTAAATAATGTTATCCTGTTTCCCCCAACTCTTCTTTTGTCAAGGCGAAACATGCCCAGTTCTTTCCATCTTTCTTCATAGAGCTCAGTCCCCTGATCATCCTTATTGCCTTCTTCTGAACTTGCTCCAGTTTGTTTACATCCTTCTTAGAATCATAAAATCATGGAGTTAGAAGGGGCCTATAAGATCATCGAGTCCAACCCCCTGCTCAGTGCAGGAATACAAATCAAAGAATATCTGCCAGGTTGTCTAAATTTGTCTTGAATGCTGCCAATGCTGGAGCACTCACTACCTCTCGAGGTAATTGGTTCCATTGCTGTACTTCTCTAACAGTTAGGAAGTTTTTCCTGATACTCAACTGAAATCTACTTTCCTGTAACTTGAGCCCATTGTTGCATGTCCTGCGCTCTGGATGATCAAGAACCGATCCTACCCCACTTCTCAGCCTTTCATATCTCCCCTCAGTCTTCTTTTCTCATGCCCAATTATTTCAGTCTTGCCTTTTTTTGTAGCCGCATTACACTTTTGGCTCATATTCGGGTTGTGATCTACAATGACTCCAAAATCCTCCTTGCTTGAAGTATTGCTGTGCCAGGTAACCCCCCATCTTGTAACTGTGTGTGTGCTTTCTTTTTCTTAGGTGCAGTACTTTGCACTTGGTTGCATTTCATTCTGTTGGTTTCAGCCCAGTGCTCAAGCCTATCTTGATCATTTTGAATTTTGTTTCTGTCGTCCAGGGTATTGGCTATTCCACCCAACTTTGTGTCATCTGCCAATTTGATTAGCATTCCTTGTATCTTCTGATCCAGGTCATTAATAAACATATTGAATAGCATTGGGCTCAGGACTGAGCCCTGGGGTACCACACTCCAGTTAGAGAAGGAACCATTGATCATCACCCTCTGTAACCCACTGTGTACCCAACCTGACAGTTGTTCTATCCAACCTACAAGATATGCTATGTCTACAGCATTCTCTCTGTCTATCAGATTAGTCTGGCAGGATTTGTTCTTGACAAATCCATGTTGGCTTCTAGTTATTGCTGCCTTGTTTTCTAGGTGTTTGCATAGTGACCACTTAATAACCTGTTCCAGAATTTTCCCTGGGATTGATGTCTGGCTGACTGGTCTGTAGTTCCCAGGTTTTTCCTTTTTGCTATTTTTGTAGATAGGGACAACATTGGCCCTCCTCCAATCCTCTGGCACCTCACCCATTTCCCATGATTTCAAGAAAATAATGGACAATGGTTCTGAGAGTTATTCAGCCAGTCCCTTCAATATGTTTGGATGCAGTTCATTTGGCCCTGGAGATTTGAATTCATTCAAGGTAATAAGGTATTCCTTGACTATTTCTCAATCTCCAGCTGGAATCTTGTCCTTTCCACCTGCACATTTGTCTGGAGGGTCATAGTCTGTCCTTTGGGGAAAAAACTGAGAAAAAGGAATTTCTGCCACTTCTGCCTTTTCTTTGTCTTCTATTATCGTTTTTTTCTGGGGACGTGGTGGCGCTGTGGGCTAAACCACAGAAGGCTGTGCTGCAGGGTCAGAAGACCAAGCAGTCATAAGATCGAATCCACGTGACGGAGTGAGCTCCCGTCGCTTGTCCCAGCTCCCGCCAACCTAGCAGTTTGAAAGCATATGAATGCAAGTAGATTAATAGGGACCATCTCGGTGGGAAGGTAACAGCGTTCCGTGTCTAAGTTGCACTGGCCATGTGACCACGGAAGATTGTCTTTGGACAAAACGCTGGCTCTATGGCTTGGAAACGGGGATGAGCACCGCCCCCCTGAGTCGAACACGACTGGACAAAGATTGTCAAGGGGAACCTTTACCTTTACCTATCGTTTTTCTATCTTCATTGAGTAGCTGAGCCACTCTTTTCTTTGTTTTTTGTTCTGCACATACCCGAAGAATGCTTTTTGTTGCTTTTAGTGTCAGCTCATGCTCAGCTTTTGCCTTCTTAATGCTATCCCTTGCTATTTGTCTTTACTCCTCCTTTGTGGCACAACCTTCTTTCCACTTCTTGTATGTGTTCTTTGTTGATTTCAGGTCCGCTGTGAGGTTTTCGTGAAGCTACACTGGCCTTTTTTGCTGCCTCCCACCTTTTTGTTAGAATTGTTTGTAGTTGTGTCTTTTGAATTTCTTCTTTTAGAAGCTCCCACCTATTTTGGACTCTTTCTTGTTAGGATCTCCTGCTATGGGACCTCACTTATCCTTGTTCTGAGTTCATTAAAACTGGCTTTTTAAAAATCCAGCATGCACTCTGTTTTGGTTTCCTTTGAAATAAAGATTTCTAGTAGAACATAGTCACTCTTCCCCAGAGTTCTCCTTGCTGCTATTTCCTCCACCAAGTTGTCTCGATTGGTTAGAATCAAGTCAAGGATAAGTAATCCTCTTGCTTCTTTCCTTTTTGTAGGAGAAAATGATCAGCCACACAAACCAGGAATTTCTTGGAAGAGCCATACTTGGCAGAATTTGCCTCCTAACAGATATCAGGATAATTGAAATCTCCCATCACCACTGCATCAGGTCTCTCTGAAATCCTTGCAGTTTGTTTTTCAAAAGTTTCATCCACATCCTCTCCTTGATTGGGTGGTTGGTACTAAATGCCAGCTACCATGCAATTTCCAAAATTGTACTCAAGATGAGGCTTAGCCAGTGATGAATAGAGGGGAACTAGTACCTCATAGGATTAGAATACTATACTTCTGTAAATGTAGCCTAAATTAGCAGTTGCCTTTTTTTTTTTGCACCACATAGCACTGTTGGCTCATATTCAGATTATTTACCTAAAATGTGGATTTTATGTTCCATTTCCTCAGGTTTCTTTCTCGTCTCTCTGTGGTGTGTAGCTTGATTATACCTTTGCCTAGCACTGATCTTCTCTCAAATGGCTCTTTATCCTTCCAGAGCGAGTCCATGGAGATTAAGAAGGCTACTGTGGAATTGAAAGATGCTCCCTCCCCTTCCCTTGCTGCTTCACAATTTGCAGCTGTCCCTCTTCCGGACGTTCACTCTCTCCAACAAAAGCAACTGCAACTTGCACCTGGTCCTGAAGTAAGCTGTTGTCCTCATGGCTCTGGCTCTTCCTCGCACGCTCCTCAGTTGCATTTTGGTGGTGGCAGCAGCGGTGGTGGTAGCTTGATTCACCCTGGTACAGGATTAGACTCACAAAGCACTGGAACCATCACGTGTCAAATAGGGTCGGGGCTTGGTTATCATTCTGCATCCTCACTGAAGAATGTTCCCGCTAGAAGCAGCATGGCAGGAGTTGCTAGCGATGTGTCTGGAGTGCGCCTAGAAAACAGTGTCTCCTCTTGTCCGCACTTCCCCTGCTGTGGAAAACTCCACTTCCAGTCATGCCACAGTAACCTACACAAACTGCATCAGTTCCCTACTCATCAGAGCTGTTCAACTTCAGGTTATTTTCCCTGTTCTGAATGCACAAGCGGGGCTACGGGGCTTTTGGAGGAACAGGTCACACAAACGGCAAGAACGTCCTGTGCCTGCACCAACTCACTGCACCTAAAAGTGGCACCTTCTGTTTGCTTAAAGGGCTCTCACTACTGCACTGAATGTTTAAGCAAGGTTTGTACCCCGTATATTTGTAAAGTACTGTCTTTTGTGGACCCTTTAATGGTGTATTTACTGGAAAACAGGTTTAGGGATTTGTAGCTTGTAATTAATTCACTTCTGAGTACAGTGGTGCCTCGCTTAACAATATTAATTGATTCCAAAAAACCCATTGCTATGGGAAACATCGTTAAGTGAAACACCATTTCCCATAGGAATGCATTGAAAACCGGTTAATCCGTTCCAATGGGAACAGATTAACGTCCTTAAGCGAAAATCCCCATAGGAAACCGCTAAGTGAAACAATGTTTCCCTAATGGAAAGCCATTCAAAAGCACTGAAGCCGGCTTCAGTGCTTTTGAATGGCTTTCCGATTTCCGTGTTTGCTCATTTTTAAGTGTCTTACAATGTTTGGAACATGTTTTAAATGGTTGGAACAGTTAGTCCACCTTGTGAAACCTGTGCACACTTAGTTTGGCTTTCCTCTGAGTCTTCGTTAATTTTTGGTGATTTTTTTGTTTTTTCCCTCATTGAAATCCATTGGATTTCAATCGTTTCACATCGTTAAACGATGCTGAAAATTCCTCAAAGAAACCCATCGCAAAGCGAATACATCATTAAACGAAGCAATCGCTAAGCGAAGCACCACTGTATTCTCCACGTGGAAAACCCTGAGAAATATTGCCATCAGTCAGAATTAGCTTGACAGCACATGGTGATTTAGGAATAATGTATGGATCAAAATCTCCTTAAATACTCTCTCAATACTTTGGAAATATAAGTCATTCACTGAATCTTTAGTCCTATTCTGTAGTCCTCAGAGGAGATGTGCATCTCCCATTACTCTGGAAGAAGATATAGTAATAACCAGAAAGCTTAGGAAAGTTCCTGTTTTGGATTACAGCTCCCATAATCCCCCAGACAATATGGGAGGAGGGTTCGAATAATAACCACTGAGCTTTAGTCATAACTTCTCATGACACATCACTGTGGTTCAAATATGTTGCCAAACCATTGGGATTTCTCTTCCCCTTGATTTTCAACATCCCATTGTTTGTCTGGATGCTATAGTTTAACAGTGATTTTCAGGTGACTATGGTCACCTGACAAATGGGGAAAAGAGGAAAGGAATTGCAGGGAAGGAGACTGGTTCCTGCAGCACCAAAGTGCAGCTTGGTGGTTCATCTCATTGGGCCATTGATTCCATGCCCTTTGTATCTTTTTTCCTAATATATTTTGGGGTGAAGCAATCCAATGTCAGTGAATCATTATTATTCGCATAAAACTGGGTTGCTATTGAAGGCAGATAAAAAGGTCTGATTGTGCCAAATATACCAGAGTTCCTCTCAGTGCTAGGGCTGTGCACTAGAAGTTAGAAAGTAGTATTTGCTGTCTCTTTTTTTTAAAAAAAAATGGGCTCCTAATATTGAGCCAAACATCCTTCCAACACTGATCTTACCCTTTACTTTTTCAAATTAGGTAGACTCTGAATATGAAAAGTCAATTGAGGGTTTTAGATGTAGGAACATGACATAAACAGCTCATACAAAGCATTTCTTATATGGGATGTAGCTGATATGATTGCAGATGCATTTTTTCCTTTTTTGTCTAATAGTTAATATTGTCCACTAATTGATCCTAAGCATTTTTCACAACAGCCATCCAGAGAGAGTTTGGTTGAAGCAGCAAGAATATGGCCAAATATTCCTCCTCCAAACACCCAGGCCACTGCACCTGTTTCCCTCCCCGTATGTAATGGCTGTGGAACCAAAGGAGCAAGAAAAGAGAAGAATCTACTCTTGGCAAGCAGTTTTGGCCAGTTGCCACAGAAATACGGTAAAGCACATTGGCACGTACTGTAGCACTTTTTACATTCCGCAACATCTGTTAAGTGTTCTTTCTTTCTTTCTTTCTTTCTTTCTTTCCTTTTTTTTTTTTTTTTTTTTTTTTGGAAGATGAAAATAAAGGCTCTCGGTGATTCCTAGTCACAATAGGCTTACGCTTCTTCCTTCAACCAATTGCTAAGGAATGACAGTATATTCTCTTTGTACCGTATTTGCCGGCGTACAAGGCGACTGGGCGTATTAGATGACCCACCAACATTTCCACTCAAAATGTAGAGTGGACGGCGCTGCGCCGGCAGTGGCTGCCCAGGCCTGCCCTAGAAGTTCATGGCTGGCCACAAGGAGGGCAAGAAGGAAAGGGCGGGCGGGGAGGCGAAGGAGGGGAAGGAGAAGCAGCTCTCCGGTGGCGCGCGGGCGAGCTGGCTCAGCTGTGAGGCCGAGAAGGAAAGGGAAGCGGGTGGCGGAGGAGGGGAAGGAGAAGCAGCTCTCTGGTGGCAAGCGGGCTCAGCGGCGCGGGGCGGCGGGCTCTGGCCGCTCAGGCATGACTGGCTCTGCCTCCCTCCCTCCATCCGGACCGACCACCTGCCTGCCTGCCCGCCTGCCTTCCTCTCCGGCCGGCACAGCCCCACGTCACTCACTCAACAGCGACGGCGGCGGCTCCTTCCTGGCCCAAATGTAGTGCACCCGGCGTACAAGATGACCCCCCCACTTGGAGGCATGTTTTTTGGGCTAAAAAAAGTTGTCTTCTATGCCGGCAAATACGGTAGGTTTTCCTAGTGCATCTGGTTGGCCATTTTAGGAAGCCTAGATAAAAGTCTTTTTTCCCCATTCAGCATATTTAGAAGATGATAGAATAACATCGGTTTAGTGAAAAGCTCTGTTGACTTGTTAGTGTACATTCTATAGCAGACTTGCATCTATCAATTGTATAATACAGTATAACATTATCAAATAGACTTCAGATGAAAAAAACTGAACTTGAAATTAGCATTAGTTGTAATGAAACTGTTCTGCCTTATCAGTAACTTAATTCATTATGCTGTATTTAAGGGCCCAGTTCATTTAAGAAGATGCAAAACAATTCTGTTCATATGATTGTGCATATAGATCGCAAAGAACCTGTTTTCAGAAGACTTTTAAAAGGCTTCTTTGAAGTATGTGTTAGCAGCAGTGGACTCCTTCCACAGTATACAGCCTTTAAAGTAGACATTTTCCCCATGCAGTATCCCAGAGATGACCACAATAACTTCTTTTAAATGCAGCAAACTTTAGATATTGAGGCATATTTACCAATACCGTTTGGAATGTCTGTGACTGTTTTATCTTTTACCATTATAGTGTCTCCAGAAGTTGCTATAACAGGCCAACTATTAGAAAACCTGCCTCCCATTGGAGTGTTCTGGGATATTGAAAATTGTTCTGTTCCCTCTGGCCGTTCAGCTGTGGCGGTGGTACAGAGAATTCGTGAAAAGTTTTTTAAAGGCCACAGAGAGGCAGAGTTCATTTGCGTGTGTGACATTAGTAAGGAGAACAAGGAGGTTATTGAAGAGCTAAATAACTGCCAGGTAAATATTTTGGATTCTGCTGTTTTCCCAGAACATCTTTCCGGCTAAGATTTTGATCTGTGCTGAACAAGGATTAATAGAATTTTAAAAACTGAAGGAAATCCTGAACTAGGATATCCTAGGAAATTGCTGCCCAACCTCTGCCTCCCTTCTGACAGGGGAGGACCGCCCCCAGATACCTGATTCTGTTAATTGAACAGTTGTGACTTCTAATGCATGTGTTATACACTGGACCCCAGTATCCACAGGAACAGTATCTGCATATTCAGTTATCTATAATCTCAACAATATTTAAAGCAAAAATGCCAAGTGTGCTGCGTATATACCGCCCCATAGCGCTTAAAGCACTCTCTGGGCGGTTTACAAGTTAATTACACAGGCTACACCCCCAAGCAAGCTGGGTACTCATTTTCCCAGCCTTGGAAGTATAGAAGGCTGAGCACACCTTGAGCTGGCTACCTGGGATAGGACCCCGGGTTGTGAGCACAGTTTTGGCTGCAGTATAGCAGTTTAACCACTGTGCTATGAGACTCCTTTTAAAGCATTAAAAGAAAAATCTCCAGAATATATGAGGGTGATGTTGCCAGAACTGGCCCCTAGAGGGAGCCAGAGAAGATGCTCTGTATGGCGTTAGCTTAGTGCCCGCAGGGGAGGGCTCGAAACAGATTGCCTGTGGATACGGGGGGTCTTGCTGTAATAATGTTAAACCAAAATGCCCCCTGAAGTCTGGTCCTTAGAGCAGCAGAGAATATGCTTTTCCCTTTTCAATGTGGGGTAATTTACAGAGTGATATTATGAAGAAGATTGAGGAAGGAATATGTTACCCAGTTTCTTCAGTCTTCAAATGTGTGCTTCTTATACACTTGACCTCTTTTGAAGGTATTTATATTTGCATCCTTCCTAAAGTGTTTTCTGCAGAACTGCACCTGGTATTCAATGTAAGGTGGACATGTTTGGTCAGTATAAAATAAAATGAAACTCTTTATTTTTCCTAATTTAGAAATTATGGTTCTAATAATGCAGCCTTTGTCAGCTGTGTCGCATTGATGCCTGTTATTTGGCATTCATAGAGAAGTTATTAAATATCATACTGTTATCCATTATATAGCATATATTGGGGAATTATTAAATCTTGTTTGGTTCATGCTGAGTTTACCCTTAGTTAGGGTGTTCCTTTTATTTCTGTAGGTGACAGTTGCACATATTAATGCCACAGCAAAGAATGCAGCTGATGACAAACTCAGACAAAGTCTTAGAAGATTCGCTGATACACATTCAGCACCAGCCACTGTGGTCCTTGTATCAAGTATGTGTAAACTGTGTTGTTTTTGATTTATTAAAAGATTTTTCAGGTTGCTTGATTACATTGACTCGCTCTCTCCCTCCCCCCTCCCACACACAGAGTTAAGAACTCATTTGTTCAGCTCACTCCAGTGACTGAATATAGAAATTTGAGAGCTATACTTCTTGAGTATATTGCACTTAAATTATAATAATCTTAAATAATAGTCTTCCTATGTGTTTAGTTTTCTTGTCGACAGAAACATAATCGAGCTGTCTCAGGGTGCAGCTACATTAATATTCTGCCTGTTGTTTTGGTGCTCCCCCATTGAAATTGATGTAATTTTTGTGACTACTGACATACTCTGTAGTGTACACTTTTTCAGAGGTTAATTGGTTTATTTTAAGAAGCATTCTTCCCCCCCCTTCTCCTGGTGTGTGTAAATATCTCTCTAGCTCTCAATTATCAATTGGGGCGGGGGGGAGTGTCTAGCAGAGATATATTCATGAGAGCTCACATCACAAAGGTGTCACGTCACTCTTACATACACACACTTTGTTCACGCTGCCACCAACCATTCCTTCATCTGAGATTCTTCAGGCAAATAAATGACTTTTAAAATAAAAACTTGTGTTTATTTAGAATAACAGAAGAAATGGTAAATCACTGTATCAACGAAATAATAAGGCAATCAATATAAAGTATCACACACACACACTCTTTCAGACCTTCTCTCAAAATATAGCACAGTACTACACGACAGGTATAAGCCCTAACTCCCTAAGTCCCTAACCAGACCCTAACCAAGTCCCTATCTAAACCCTATCTGACTCACACCTCATTCACTCCCCCCTTGAGCTTTTCCCATCAAATCTTTCAAGTTTCTCTTTTCCCTCCAAAACTTGTTTACTGTGCTGGCCCTGTTCTGAGGGCTTTTCACTAAAATGGCCGCCCACTTTAGTCTGTCTCTGTGCTTGTTCCTTAGAGAACTTTGGGTCCCATGTTTTCCTCACACCTCTCCCCTCATAACAACTAGGACCCCTTATTTGAGAAATAAAATCAGCTATTTGAGCAGCGTTTCTAACATCAGTTGGTTTCCGTTCTTGAACTAAAAATTTAAGTTCCCCATGGAGTAAGGAATAAAACTGCTCCAGGCCCACAACATTTTTCAATTCCTGAAAGGTTTTTACATTCTCTTGTTCAAGCCACCGATCTAAACACTTTTCCAAGTTAAAACCAAGTTGGGTATAAGATTCATCTAATCTTTTAGTAAGTTTTCTGAACTTCAGCCTAAGATGTTCTGAATTAATGCCAAAACGATTGTAAACCATTTTTTTGAACTCTGAATAATCTTTACTGAGCTCAACTGGCATATCAGCATACACATCAGCCATTTTTCCACTCAGGAGAGACCTCAAAATTATCATTTTCTCTGTTTCCCTCACAGAAAAATCAGCACAACTTCGTTCAAAGATTTTAAGAAAGTTTTCAGGACAATCCCCCTGTTTATATGTAGGAAATTTCTTCAAATCTGATTTTGATAACTGGCTTGGTTCAGTACCAGAATCTCTGTTGTTGTTGTTGTTTTGATTCAGTATTTCCAATTTCCTAAGTTCAAAAGCCATACGCTCCCTCTCCAGTTCAAATTGTCTTTGTCTCTCTTTTTCTCTTTCCTCTTTTTCTAGGACAATTCTTTCCCTTTCTATTTCTAACTGCCTCATTTGAACTTCATGTGCCTGGGCTAACTGAATTTTCCTCAGTTCTGATAACTGTTCACCATTAGCTTCTTCCTGCACTGAGGCAACTCTTCCCTCACCATTTGACTCATCCCCAGACCAGTCTGACATTGCTTGGTCTCTTTGTTCACTCACTTCTGCCATTTGACTGCGCGTGAGAGGCATTTTAATCACACAGAAGGCTCTTTTCTATTTTCAAGCCTCTGTTTAAAACGTCACTTTTTCCTTTCCTGTGCTAAGGTCTGACACTCTTCAACAGGGTATACAAACAGATATGGCTAGGCTTGTTACTGTAGTCTCTAATGGCTTCTGCCCCTTCACTGGGCCTCTTGCCAGATTTAGAGCTACTTTAATTTTCTGCCCTTGGCTCTACTTCGAAATCCACCACAGCTTCACCCTCTCTCAGGTTCTGCAGTTCACTAGAGAGATCCCAAATCTTTGCTGCCCTTGGTCTGTCTGTCCCTTCCGAGTTCTCCTAACTCTGGACTCTCAGACCAAGTCCCAACAGCCTCCTACTTTGGGCCAATCTCCCTCACAAAATGGACCTTCTAGAGCTCATAAGTCAGTTCCCTCACTCTGAAGTTTTAGGTGCCTCTCTACTAGATCTGCTCCCCCCTGGAGACAAATCCTAGAGAGTTACCCACACCCCACTTCAGGTGCTCCTAACTGAAATCCTTTTGCTCTGGTCACACTAGCCAAGGCTTTTCTGGACAACTGGGCAACTGGACACCTCGTATCCCACACGCTGCCACCAGTTTTGTCGCGACTGCCACCTCCTTCTACGTCACCACAAGAGATGACAGGTCACGATCCTTCACATACACACAGTACTTCGCTGCCACCAACCACACATAAACCTGACACTTCAGACTTATTGTGGATTTAAAAATAAAATGATAATTTATTGTTTACAAAAATAAAATGTAAATCAATGAATAAAAGAATCACTTGTTATACTATATTTATCAGACCTTCACCCTGCACAGTTCTTAGTTACTTAACACACAGTTAACACACAGTTACCTAACCTATATCTAACCCTGTCACTCTCCCACTCATTCCCCAACAACCTTCTCCCTCCTTGTACACCCCCCTTATATACACAAGCTCCACCCCTATAAGACCCACCTCCTGCCTTGCCATAGGCCAGGAAACTCCAGCCTTAGCCAAGACAGGCAGGTGACGTCATGGCACACGTCACATACCTTCCCCCTTTAATAAGTTGTTTTGTGGGGGAAAGCTAAGGTGCTTTTTCCCCAAAACAACTGCAACAAACATCATTTATCATCACAGTTTAACACAACTACAAATATACTTACACTTCCTCCATACAGGTAAATAAAAACATGCAATGCAAACACTTATCATAACATAATACATAACTTTCCAAACACTTTACATTGCAATATACCATACACAGAGTCCATAAGTCCTTTAGGTGTTGCTAAAGACCCCTATGTCATCGATATAAGCTACTGTGAAGTCACTAAGCCCTTTCAGAGTATGGTCCATGAGCCTTTGAAACGTTGCTGGTGAGTTTCTCAGGCCAAAACTGAGGACCCGGAACTCAAACAGACCAAATGGACTGCAAAATGTGGTTTTCTCTTGGGCCTTAGGATCACTTCTTCCTTGCAAACACTCTTTGGTTAGACCTAAAAAGGATACGACTCTGCAACCTCCAATCATCTTACTTAGGTCATCAAGCCTAGGCCTAGGATAAGCTTCAGGTTTAGTTACTGAATACAACTTGCTGTAATACACACAGAGCCAGACACTGCCATCCGGCTTGTCTACTAAAACTACAAGGGCTAACCAAGCGCTAGATGAGTGTACAATAATTTGATCGTTTAGCATTTCGTCTAGCGTTCTGTGAATATTGTCAAAGTAATAACCTCTTTATGTGGTGTTACAGACTGAGAAGCACTCCCTATGTCAGTCCTGGGTAGCACTCCCTTGTCAACACCAGGTTTGTTTGAGAACACTCCTTGAGGTTTTGTAACCAGCGCTCTACAACTATTCTGCTGTTCTCTGGATAGAGCAGGGCTGATCTGCACCTCTTGTGTATTGAACTTTTGTGGGCCCCTCCCTTCCCCGAAGGGCAACCCATGTTCCTCCTTATCAGCCTCTTTTATTGCCAACTGCACAAGGTTGGTCTCTCTGTAATAAGGCTTCGGGGCATTTATGTGAATGACCCCCCTGCCTAACCTTTTCATAAGTTTGGATGTATGAGAGGTTTCTAAATCTGTGATTATCTCAGAAGGAAAACCCATCCTACTCATGTAATTCACTAAGGCTTCTGGTACAGTCTGGGTCTCTATATTACGTAATGGGATCGCTTCTGGATATCTCGTGGCATGGTCTACTATAGTTAAAATAAATCTGTTCCCCCGCTTAGTGGCGTTGGGCAATGGACCTATGATATCCACCCCTAGACGTGTAAAAGGAGTTGAAATCACTGGTAATGGGCATAGCTTTGCTCTAGTTTTATCACAGTTAGAGCCCTGTCTCTGACAAATATGGCATCTTTGACAGAAACTCTTAATATGTTTACCCATATCAGGCCAGTAAAAGTTTTGGGCTATTTTTTGTTTGGTCTTGTTGATCCCCATATGAGCTGAGAAAATGTCTGCATGTCCCTTTTCCAGAATCATAGGGCGATATTTCTCAGGCACCACCAGCTGTCTCTTAACTTCAGGCCCCCCTTTTGAAATATTATTCAGTTTTTCCCTGTACAGTAAACCACCCTTAATAATAAAACGTTCAGGGCACTCAGGTGATAAATCTTTATCAGTCACCTTTGCAAAACAGTCTTTTAAGGTGGGGTCTGCGGTTTGTTCCTTGACAAAGAGGCTTTTCTGAGGTATTTCAACTGAGAATGCCTCAGGTTGTGGTACAAATTTCTCTGGCTCTTGAGAGTCAGTCTCATTACTGGCTTCACTTTGTACTGATTGTGCACGTGTTACCACCAGGGCACTCTTGACATGCTTTGTTAAGTCATTACCAATAAGAAAAGGGGTAGGAATCTCAGAAGACACCCCCACTCTCCACAATCCCTTCCAACCTTGATATTCAATTTTCAAGTCAGCTACAGGTAGTGAAACTAGTTCTGACCCAATCCCTTTCACAGATAGAGTTTGGTCAGCAATCATACAACTTTGTGGTACTATGTCTGAGTGGAAAATAGAAATTTGAGAACAGAACAAAAACTCTCTCAAAGCTGAATAGTCATTTTCAAAAACTTTTATCCTGTCCCCAGCAGATTCCAATAAAGCACTCTATGTAATAACAGTGGACAACTTCAGCGAGAGGTAGCTCCTTCAATGTATCCAATTCAGAGCTCCTAACTGCCTCTGCCTGGGTTTCCATGACAACCGAGCTCTCACTAGAAGAAGCTTGAGGTTTATTCTGAACACAAAATACAGCCTTTGCTTCTTTTACATTAACTTTCTGAGGTGGAATTTCTTTATTTTGCCTTGTATTAAAACATTGTGCAGCAATGTGACCTTTCTTTTTGCAAATGAAGCAGATTCTCTCCCCCCATGAGCTTTTCCCATCAGATCTTTCAAGTTTCTCTTTTCCCTCCAAAACTTGTTTACTGTGCTGGCCCTGTTCTGAGGGCTTTTCACTAAAATGGCCGCCCATTTTTGGCGGGCTCTGAACTAACAGTTTGGAGTACTTAGGGTCCCATGTTTCCCTCATGTTTTCTTCAGAATAATTCAGGTTTTGAAGTTGTGCCTTAACCTGTGTGCCTTCTTTTGGTTTCAGAATAGTTTGTGGCTTTATCTTTCTTTCACACTCATAAACCATATCCACTGCCACTTTGGATTGTAAATCTTTTCCCTCAGAAAACTCATCTATGCCGTATGCATCCTTAAATACTTGCCTTAATAGAGTAAACCCAGACCTCTGTTTCTCTTTCAGTTGTTCAATATATCTATTTTCCATTTGCTTAAATATATTGTCAATATTTTTCATCTCTTCCATATACCTATCCCAGTCATCATCCCTCTTGGATTTTTCCTCACTATTTATTTTCATTTGGCAAGTGGTGCAGCTTTGACAAAATTCTTTTATTTCTTTTCCCATTTTTGGCCAGTAGTACTTCTGGGATATTTTCTGCTTAGTCTTTGCCATCCCTAAATGTCCCGATAGGGTGTCTGTGTGACATTTTTCCATTACTTTCTTTCTATATTTAGAAGGAACTACCAGCAATTTTTCCTTCTTGGAGTTTATTAAGATCTCCCTACATAAAAGGCCTCCTTCTTCACAATAATATCTCTCACGGTTCTCAGGGGTTACTGGACAATTGCTAACCATCTTAAAGCACTGCTGCAAGGTTGGATCTAGTTGTTGATCCCATTTGCTAAACTCAATAGAGTCCTCCCCCTTTGAGTTCTCCATTTCTATTTCTATTTCTTTCATTCTTTCCTCCTTTTCTAATTCCATTTTCACTTTCTCTAGGGCCATTCTTTCCCTTTCTATTCTTTCCTCCTTTTCTATTTCTAACTGCCTCATTTGAACTTCATGTGCCTGGGCTAACTGAATTTTCCTCAGTTCTGATAACTGTTCACCATTAGCTTCTCCCTGCACTGAGGCAACTCTTCCCTCACCATTTGACTCATCCCCAGACCAGTCTGACATTGCTTGGTCTCTTTGTTCACTCACTTCTGCCATTTGACTGCGCGTGAGAGGCATTTTAATCACACAGAAGGCTCTTTTCTATTTTCAAGCCTCTGTTTAAAACGTCACTTTTCTTCTTGCTGTGCTAAGGTCTGACACTCTCTAACAGGGTATACAAACAGATATGGCTAGGCTTGTTACTGTAGTCTCTAATGGCTTCTGCCCCTTCACTGGGCCTCTTGCCAGATTTAGAGCTACTTTACTTTTCTGCCCTTGGCTCTACTTCCAAATCCACCACAGCTTCACCCTCTCAGGTTCTGCAGTTCACTAGAGAGATCCCAAATCTTCGCTGCCCTTGGTCTGTCTGTCCCTTCCGAGTTCTCCCAACTCTGGACTCTCAGACCAAGTCACAACAGCCTCCTACTTTGGGTCAATCTCCCTCACAAAATTGGACCTTCTAGAGCTCATGTCAGTTCCCTCACTCTGAAGTTTAGGTGCCTCTCTATTAGATCTGCTCCCCCCTGGAGACAAATCCTAGAGAGTTACCCACACCCCACTTCAGGTGCACCTAACTGAAATCCTTTTGCTCTGGTCACACTAGCCAAGGCTTTTCTGGGCAACTGGGCTACTGGACAACTCGTATCCCACCGCTGCCACCAGTTTTGTCGCGACTGCCACCTCCTTCTACGTCACCACAAGAGATGACAGGTCACGATCCTTCACATACACACAGTACTTCGCTGCCACCAACCACACATAAACCTGACACTTCAGACTTATTGTGGATTTAAAAATTAAATGATAATTTATTGTTTACAAAAATAAAATGTAAATCAATGAATAAAAGAATCACTTGTTATACTATATTTATCAGACCTTCACCCTGCACAGTTCTTAGTTACTTAACACACAGTTAACACACAGTTACCTAACCTATATCTAACCCTGTCACTCTCCCACTCATTCCCCAACAACCTTCTCCCTCCTTGTACACCCCCCTTATATACACAAGCTCCACCCCTATAAGACCCACCTCCTGCCTTGCCATAGGCCAGGAAACTCCAGCCTTAGCCAAGACAGGCAGGTGACGTCATGGCACACGTCACAGTGACAGTTGCACATATTAATGCCACAGTAAAGAATGCAGCTGATGACAAACTCAGACAAAGTCTTAGAAGATTCGCTGATACACATTCAGCACCAGCCACTGTGGTCCTTGTATCAAGTATGTGTAAACTGTGTTGTTTTTGATTTATTAAAAGATTTTTCAGGTTGCTTGATTACATTGACTCGCTCTCTCCCTCCCTCCCCCCCCCCCACACACAGAGTTAAGAACTCATTTGTTCAGCTCACTCCAGTGACTGAATATAGAAATTTGAGAGCTATACTTCTTGAGTATATTGCACTTAAATTATAATAATCTTAAATAATAGTCTTCCTATGTGTTTAGTTTTCTTGTCGACAGAAACATAATCGAGCTGTCTCAGGGTGCAGCTACATTAATATTCTGCCTGTTGTTTTGGTGCTCCCCCATTGAAATTGATGTAATTTTTGTGACTACTGACATACTCTGTAGTGTACACTTTTTCAGAGGTTAATTGGTTTATTTTAAGAAGCATACTTCCCCCCCCTTCTCCTGGTGTGTGTAAATATCTCTCTAGCTCTCAATTATCAATTGGGGCGGGGGGGAGTGTCCAGCAGAGATATATTCATGAGAGCCACTGTGAGACATTCAAGAACATGGTGGGTGTTGAGTACCTTGAGATGTTTTTTTAAAAAATAATCATTTCCAAATCGGCACTGTATCCTATTGCCATTTCAGTGATGAGATATTATGGCTTGCTTTTTATTTGGTTGCTTTATTCCGGTGGTCAGAGCATTTGCCAGATTAGAAGAGGAGGGGGGTGACAAAGTAAAGAAGACATAGAAGTCAGTAATGAAGGGCGATTGGAGAAGTTTGGGGTGGACTCTCAAAGTAGCACTGTTTATCCTACTGGTGAGAATGTCAACATCAAATCAAGACAGCGGAAGTGCCTTAGAAGTTATGAGGCAAAACACAAAAATTGGACTTTTCCACATCATGTAGCTGCACCCTTTCTTGACCCAAGTCAGTCTGAGCAGCAGATGTTTTGGTTTTGAAACTTTCGTACTCCTGAATAGTCATGCTGGCTTCCAGGATATGTGAATACAAAACCTACAGCTATTAAGACCAACTAAAATGCTGCAATATTGTGAAAGCCTTCAAATTCTCCAGAACTTCTCATCAGGTTAGGTGATGCAAAAACATTTTGTACTCTATGCCGTCACGATAAATCTATAGAATGTGAGATTTTGGTTCTTCCTAATACTGTAAAGGTATTGCCAATTATGGGTTTCAGTTTTGGTTTCCCCTCCTGGACCAGCATGGATATTTTTATTGCTGTCTTGTTTGTAAGCTTCTAAAGAAAAATGAAAGTTGGCTAATGTATATCAGTAATGCTGGTTGCCGCCTAGAGTGGTCACAACTGACTAGATAGGCGGGGTATAAATGAAATAAATAAATAAATAAAATAAATAAATATATTGCTTAAGGTGGGTTGTTTTAGTTCATTCCTCTCTGATTTCCTTCACATTGCATCCTGTAACTGAGAATATTGGAAAGGATTGATATAGAGTGGACGAATCGCCCAAATAGGCGGGGTATAAATCTAATAAATAATAATATAAAACTAAACTTTGTATCTCTCAGGAGTTCTCATATAAAAATGCTTTGAGTAACGCCCCACTAAGACTCTTGTCTGTGGTGTTAGTCATGAGAGAAGATGTCAGATTAGAAAGGAGAATTGTATAACCAACTGCTGAATAACAATTATAATCGAGACCTGGAAGCTAAAGTTATTGGAATTACCTCTTTCCAGCCGCTGCACACATTAGTGCGGGGCAACAGCGTGTTTTTGTTCGTTTTATATTCTGGAGCATTCCTTGCTCAGTGAGTTTGATACACCCCTAACCTTCTTAGCTTTCTGCTGTGAGATGGGCTTAAATTGAGCTAGATTCATAAAACAACTGAGTATGTTCCTGTGTTCTGTATTTCACAAAAAGCTACAGACCCATACAGTTTACGTTAGTTTCATTTTAATACCCTGGCAATACTCTCAAAAGATTATTATGCTTGCTCAGATGAGTGTAAGACCTGAGTGTTACATGAACTCACAGTCCAAATCTAACTGCAGCCTTTGCTGAACATGTGCATGATTTTCAGACTGTCGCTCTAAATGAGAAACCATAACTAGCAGGCTGGATTGAGCTTCAGAAGCTGCTGCCTCTAGGAGCGGATAAGACACACAAAACTACATTATTGCAAGAGAGACTGTTTGTTGGTCTAACTAATCTTGTGGCAATAGATCTCTGGAGCTGAGGTAGAAGATTTGCCTATGTTGGTTGAGACGTAGAGAGACGTTGGGGCGAGGCAGAAAGGCTCCCCATCTCTGCTTGAGCTTGGGGACCTTCCGCATGAACATGAAAGACACTGTCACTGAGTTGTGGCCCTTTGGTTAACCAAGGGAGAGGAGCTGTGAATTCTTTCCCTTATTAGCATTCCTCTGTAAGTCTCTTTGTCCAGTTTTTGTTTCTAAAACTGCACTTTAGAAGCAACTGAGTGAGAAGGAAAGGGTAAACAGAAGGATGCGATAAACTGTACTGTATTGTTTTAAAAGATAAAATCCTAGATGACATTAGACTACTACATTCCTTGGAAATTTATCAAGACTGCCTTACTCCAGTTGAAATAAATTCCGTTTTTAAGCTCTGTGCGCCTAGGCCCTTATTCATAGTAGGAGCGTGTGCACACGGGCATGGCTTGATTTTTTTAAATGAAACTATCCTTACAGGGAATTGTAACAGGCAGTGTAGCAGCTAATAATAATTAGTGTGTGAGGGGGTCTTAACTTAATTGCTGTATGGCATTATAGTTTGATATTTTTGTTCAAATATTGCTTTTCCAGTTCTTTTGAAGAAAACAAATGGTACAGATATGAATTGGGCAAAATAATCTTGTTAATCCAATTATTTGTTGTTGGGTTTGTGTTTCAGCCGATGTAAATTTTGCACTTGAAATCAGTGATTTGAGACATCGCCATGGTTTCCATATAATCCTGGTGCATAAAAACCAGGCTTCTGAAGCCCTTTTGCATCATGCTCATGAGCTCATCAGATTTGAAGAGTTTATTTCAGATTTGCCTCCAAGGTTACCATTGAAAAAACCAGTAAGTGAGCAAGATAAGATATTTCTGAGTAGAACCCAGTAATCTGGAACTGTCTTTTACGTAGCAATCTTTAATCACGTATCTCCATAAAGTGGTTAATTGTTTGTTTCTTAAACTATTTGTTTATTGCCTTTTTGTGTGGCAGGGCTCACAAAATATCCAAAACTTTCTGTAAAAATACAGTGGATCAAAAATTGTTAAAAACATTATTTAAAATAGATCTAACCATTCTCTAAACCAGTTATTTAGAGACCATGTTAACTGTTTAACAAATAACTACCTTTAATACATTTTAACTGCCTGTCATGTCAATGAAAGTGGTGCTAACTTCACCAGGGAAAGAGTTCTGCTATTGAGATTCACATATAGGGAAAGCTTTGATTCCTACCATGATGGCCTCTTTTCTATTTTTCATTTCAGCAGGGCACAGCTATTTCACAAATAGCGACAGACCTTTAGATTTTACGTTGTTGTTGTTTAGTTATTAAATCATGTCCGACTTTTCGTGACCCCATGGACCAGAGCACTCCAAGCCTTCCTATCTTCCACTGTCTCCCGGAGTTGGGTCAAATTCATGTTGGTCGCTTCGATGACACTGTCCAACCATATCGTCCTCTGTCGTCCCCTTCTCCTCTTGCCTTCACACTTTCTGAACATCAGGGAGTCTTCTCTTCTTATGAGATGGCCGAAGTATTGGAGCCTCAGCTTCAGGATCTGTCCTTCCAGTGAGCACTCGGGGTTGATTTCCTTCAGAACGGATAGGTTTGTTCTCCTTGCAGTACAGGGGACTCTCAAGAGCCTCCTCCAGCACCACAATTGAAAAGCATCAATTCTTTGGCGGTCAGCTTTCTTTATGGTCGAGCTCTCACTTCCATACATCGCTACTGGAAAAAAATCATAGCTTTGACTATGAGGATCTTTGTTGGCAAGATGATGTCTCTGTTTTTTAAGATGTTGTCTAGGTTTGTCATCGCTTTCCTCCCCAGAAGCAGTTGTCTTTTAATTTCGTGGCTGCTGTCCCCATCTGCAGTGATCATGGAGCCCCGGAAAATAAAATCTGTCACTGCCTCCATTTCATTACTTTACTTTACTTTATTTGATTTATACCCCGCCCATCTGGCCTAAAAGGCCACTCTTCCCCTTCTATTTGCCAGGAACTGATGTGACCAATCGCCATGATCTTAGTTTTTTGATGTTGAGCTTCAGACCATTTTTTGACTTTCCTCTTTCACCCTCATTACGAGGTTTTTTAATCCCTCCTCACTTTCTGCCATCAGAGTGGTATCATCTGCATATCTGAAGTTGTTGATATTTCTTCTGGAAATCTTAATTCTGCCTTGGGATTCATCCAGCCCTGCCTTTCACATGACACATATAAGTTAAATAAGCAGGGAGACAATATACAGCCTTGTCATACTCCTTTCCCAATTTTGAACCAATCAGTTGTTCCATATCCAATTCTAACTGTTGCTCCCTGTCCCACATATAGATTTCTCAGGAGATAAATAAGGTGATCAGGCACTTCCATTTCTTTAAGAACTTGCCATAGTTTGCTGTGGTCTACACAGTCAATGGCTTTTGCGTAGTCAATGAAGCAGAAGTAGATGTTTTCCTGGAACTCTCTGGCTTTCTCCATAATCCAGTGCATGTTAGCAATTTGGTCTCTAGTTCATCTGCCCCTTCGGAATCCAGCTTGTACTTCTGGGAGTTCTCGGGCCACATACTGCTGAAGCCTGTCTTGGAGGATTTTGAGCATAACCTTGCTAGCGTGTGAAATGAGTGCAATTATACAGTAGTTGGAGCATTCTTTGGCACTGCCCTTCTTTGGGATTGGGATGTAGACTGATCTTTTCCAATCCTCTGGCCACTGTTGAGTTTTCCAAACTTGCTGGCATATTGAGTGCAGCACCTTAACAGTGTCATCTTCTAAGATTTTAAATAGTTCAGCTGGAATGCCATCCTCTCTACTGGCCTTGTTGTTAGCTATGCGTTCTAAGGTCCATTTGACTTCACTCTCCAGGATGTTTGACTCAAGGTCAGCAACCACACTATCCGGCTTTTCTGTGACATCCAGATCTTTCTGGTATAATTCCTCTGTGTATTCTTGCCACCTGTTCTTGATGTCTTCTGCTTCTGTTAGGTCCCTACCATTTTTGTCCTTTTTCATGTCCATCTTTGCACAAAATGTTCCTTTAACATTTTCATTTTTCTTGAAGAGATCTCTGTTTTTTCCCTTTCTATTATTTTCCTCTATTTCTTTGCAATGTTAATTTAAGTAGGCCCTCTTGTCTTTACTTGCTATTCTTTGGAAGTCTACATTAAATTTTTTGTAACTTTCTCTATCTCCCTTGCATTTTGTTTCCCTTCTCTGCTATTTATAAGGCCTCCTTGGACAGCCACTTTACTTTCTTGCATTTCCTTTTCTTTGGGATGGCCTTTGTTGCTGCCTCCTGTACAATGTTACGAGCCTCTATCCATAGTTCCTCAGGCACTCTGTCCACCAAATCGAGTTCCTTAAATCTGTTCTTCACTTCCATTGTGTATTCATAAGGGATTTGGTTTAGATTATACCTCACTAGCCCAGTTTTCCCCCTACTTTCTTCAGTTTAAGTTTGTGTTTTGCTATAAGAAGCTGATGATCAGAGCCACAATCAGCTCCAGGTCTTGTTTTTGCTGACTGTATAGAGTTTTTCCATCTTTGGCTGCAGAGAGCATAATCAATCTGATTTCGGTATTGCCCATCTGGTGATGTCCATGTGTAGAGTCACCTCTTGTGTTGTTGGAAAAGAGTGTTTTTGATAACCAGCTTGTTCTCTTGACAAAACTCTTATTAGCCTTTGTCCTGCTTCATTTTGAACTCCAAGGCCAAACCTACTTGTTGTTCCTTTTCATTTGAATACACTGGCGTTACTCTCAAAATATCATTATGAGTGTAAGGCTTGAGTATTACATGCACTCAAAAGATCTAAATTTGATACAGAATTTGAAGTCCTTTTGAATATCACATTTTCTTAAAATGTCCTGTTATTGTGACATTCTTAGTATAAGGCTAGATTTATTTATTATTTTATTTATTTTTTATTTATTTATTTATTTGATTTATATCCCGCCCATTTGGTCTGGTCCATGTTCAGGTGTGGCTTCCGCTTCATGTTCACGAACACCCACAACTGGATGAGGTGGCATGCTCCAACTCCTGCTTATCTTTCTCCCACCTGTTCATTACATCATGACCAGAATCCTATTGTCTACATGTGGCAGCATTAGTCCTGCAGTGTAAAATCTCAGTGCCAAATTGCTGCTCGCTAGCTAAGGAATCAGCAGTTGTATTTGTCTCACTCTGGTCATGTCGTATGGCAAAATAAAAAATACTAGTTTCTGAACTGGTTGCTCTTTGCCACTGAAATTCATGCCATTGGATTGTGCTGTCATACACGTTCAGTTGGATTCTGGCTCGTTTATACTCAGTAGTCCCTTCCAATTAGAAATAATAGGCGCCCTTGATGGGAGCTATAGGCTCAAACAGGTAGAGGGCCAGTTTAATAATAGGGGAAGGGAAGGTAATTTAGAGGTGGGAGGTGGTAGTACCATCTGAGACTTGTTACTGGATGCATTGTGGGTGCTCATCCCATCTTACTCTGAAGCCATGTGGAACAAGGTGCTCCCAGGATGTTCGTCCTGCATCATTCGAAGACATGAGTAGTGCTTGCTGAACATGGGTCAGATTTTCCTTCACCCAAAATAGTTTCTAACACGGTCTGTCAGTATTTCTTAGTGTACAGTACAAAATCCTTGTTTAGCTACAATTCTGTTTCCTTGCTCCTCCAGAAGCCAATTGAAATTCTTTGTTTTCTAAACCAGACATGCCATACTCTACTGTATGTTTACAACCTGCCAACTAACCGGGACAGCAAAAGTGTTTGCTACAGACTCCGGCGTTTGTCAGATAACTGTGGGGGGAAAGTATTGACTATTTCTGGCAGCAGTGCAATCCTCCGCTTCTTAAACCAGGATAGTGCTGAGCGAGCTCAGAAGAGAATGGAGAATGAAGATGTCTTCGGCAATAGAATTGTTGTGTCTTTTACACCTAAAAACAAGGAGCTTACGGAAACCAGGAATGTGAGTGCTACTGGAGCAGAGAAAGTGAAATCTCCGAAAAAAGTGAACAAGAACACAAAGCTGTGCCTTGTGAACAAAGAGTCGAATGATCAGTCTTCCACCGCCAAAGTTGTAACGGGAAAAGGCCCGACGGCTTCAAAGAACACAGGTGTTAAGAGCTTACAGGTACTAATTTCAGAATTCCCACCAAGATCTGCTAAGTGTAGTCAATAGCACAGTCTCATCGTGGGTTGCACATAACTAGAGCTAAAGGGCTTTAAGTTTATAAATATTGGGCAGGGGAAGGCAGAGGTTCCCCACCTCTGGTTACTATCATTTCGGAAGCTTAATAAAGCATTTCATATTTCTTTGTTCATAGCCATGAAAGCTAGCAGAATAATGTCTTTGAGGTGTTTTTATTGAAGTAGTCTGTCTTCCATAACCATCCTTCTTTATCTTTGATTATTTTAGGGGCATGTAAGTATATGTTCCTAAATATTTCATACAGATAGATTAGAAAGTAAAATTTTAAAAAAATCCAGAGGAAGACACTAAAACCTTTGGGAAAGAATCCATAAGAGTCCTTGAACAAGCAGAAGCACTTTTGCTTGTACATACGTATTTATGCATACGCAATAATAAACTATAACCATTATTTTTTATTGTAGCATTTTTTCCAATATTTTAAGTCATCCACATTTTTGTGTACATTTCCGAAATGTTTACTCTATGCAGGAGTTTATTTATGTACCAATTACATGTGGATAGAGTAGAGTGGAACCATGTTGCTTTCTGTGTGTCACACACACCAAGCTCAACACCTGCATATTGAGTGCCTAGTTGTATTCAGCTGAATGTATGTTACGCAAACGATGTGAATGCTAAGAAAATGTATCTTTTAAAATCAGAACTGTTTTGATTTCCACATACTTAGAACTGAATTCTTAAATCATCTTGTTTGTTGATTTATATGTTTTTCTTCAAGGAACTGTGTCGTCTAGAGTCAAAAACTGTGAGAAACTCTGAGAACCGCCAAGGCCAGTTAAAAGAGGATGTTACTGCCTTGCAAAACAACTCTTATGCAGCAAACTGTATACCTGTAGCAACCAAAAAGGCAGGAGCAGGAGAATGTCTTCATAAAAGCAGTCAAAAGTATGTCAGGTGTGACTCAGTTTTTGCCATAATATGAGCCAGCCTGATAACTTAATAATAGCATTTTTCTTTAATACAGGAAAGATTTATTTACAGCCAGAAGTGTCAACAATTCCCCCGTGGAGAAAAAAGAAAAGGATGATGTGTTCCAAGTTAGCTACCCATCTGCTTTTAACATGCTCGCCACATCAAGGCAGCTCAGTCCGATTCTAGTATCTCAGAGCTGCTGGTCTTCCAGGTAACTATATCAGCTATAGTTGCGATCACTGTTCACATTTAAGTGACTTTGGCATTATACAGGGTTACACCAGCTGAGACCTTCAACATATGTTGGCCTCTAGTCCGACTTGGCTGTTGGTCCTATTGAATGGGGAGGACTTAACTGCAGACCCTTGGGATTCAGGATGGCATTACAAGAATGGCATTTGGCTAGAGCTTGAGAGATTGGAGGCACTCGTCTCCCTGAGCCATGAAACACATGGCGCACCCTTGAGCCAGTGACTCTTTGCTGTTTGCTTCATTCCATTGTGCTCCTCTGAGTGCTGAAAATGTGTTACTCATTGGCTGGATTCCTGGGCAAGTAAAAGAGACTAGTTCTTTGTCTAGGAGGAATAGAAAGATAACACTGACTACCCTGGAGGACTCATTTCTGTAATATGTGACCTGGGGAGACATGCCTTTCCCATCTCTGGGAAAGTGTGTTTTGAGCACAAAAATGTGAGACTAGTGTCTTCTAAGGGATGGCAAAGGGCTTTTAACTACCTTTTCAGGTGAAGAAAAATGTGCAAACCCAACCCATATGCTTTGAAACAATCATATTGGACATTGTAAGTCTGAAGTGTTACTCCATTTAAAAGAAAGTCTCCATTATTTTGAGGAAAGGTGTTTCTGCTTCTGAATCTAAATGCCTAATCTCTGCATGCGTGTATTATATTTTAGAATGAATGTTTATATGCTGCTTTTTCTCCCCAACCTCTCTTCACCAGGAGTGTGTCACCAAACATCTCAAGCAGATCATCTCCTCTCATTTTCAATGTCATCAATCATACTGGTAATGTAGATTGTTTAGATCCATATGCAAATGGAGTGGATATCCAAATCAGCAATATAGATTACAGATTGTCCAGGAAAGATTTGCAACAGACCTTACAAGAAACGTTCTCTAGGCATGGCAAGGTAAGCTGAAACAATGGCTTTACTCAATTTTTTTGTTGGTGTCATCACATAAATTAGTATCCAAATGCTTACAATATTGTTCTTTTAACGGCTGTTCAGGAACAACCTGTGACAGTTGATTAGTAAAGTCTTTGCATAACCAATTTGGTACAGTAAATGAAAAATGAGTAAGCACTAAAAAGTGAAAGACAAAGTGTTTTGTTCTGTTGCCTTTTACAGAGTAATATGTATACATTATATTTTGAAATTATCTAAAAAGCATTAAATGCCTGCAAGCATTTATAATGGCTTGGCTTTCCATTGTTGCCATCTCAGTTCTTTGCCAATGATGGGTGAACTTGAAATACTATGCATATTCATGGTAACGATTAGCTCAGATTTTCAATGTGTGATGTTTCGTTATTGATTTCTAACTGTAGGTAAAGACTGTAGAACTCAGTCCTCATACTGACTATCAGCTGAAGGCAATTGTTCAGATGGAGAATCTACAAGAAGCAATCAGCGCTGTCAACAGTCTTCATAGATGTAAAATTGGCAGTAAGAGGATCCAGGTCTCACTTGCTACAGGCACTACCAATAAATCTCTCACATTAGTTAGGTAAAAAAGATACAGTCTTCTGTTTCACTGTCAATGGAAAATTGAGGACCTTTATAAAACTGGGCATCTCAAACTTTTATCCAGAAGCAGCCTTCCCCAAAATGGTTCCATCCAGATGTATGAAAATTATAACTATTGTCCATATCCACTTGTTAGGCTAGTTGGGGTTGATGGCAGTTTATTTATTTTAAAATATTTCCATCCCTAATCAGGAGATCTTAGGGTGGCATGCAGGCAATAGAACAATTCTAAATTATTTGTGTATCTGAGCAGAATTCAAGAAAACTAAAGTAGAAACAGCTGTCCAATAGGTGGAAAGCTGGCTGTGAATTACACTCCTGAAATCTAGGTTGAACAGCCTCATTTTAACATTCATAGAACTAAGGCTAACATGGCATGCTCTGGTCCATGGGATTACAAAGAGTCGGACACGACTTAACAACTAAACAAAAACAAAGCTAACATGAAAGCTTGCTGGCTTTCAAGGGAAGAGCACCCCACACCTGGGCAGTGGGGCCAAGAGGACCCCCTCTGGCAGGGTTGCTATAAATGGTGTACTCCTTCTGATGGTGAAATACAGATGAGAGCTTGCTTGGCAGATCTTAATGTTTGCATGGTTCTATTTGGTATCAAGTACTGTATTGCTGTCCCTCGCCATTTAGATTTGTCCCACATATCTGAAGAGGCATGAGCTTGAAGAA
The DNA here is from genome assembly GCF_051106095.1 of Pogona vitticeps. Lineage (NCBI taxonomy): Eukaryota > Metazoa > Chordata > Lepidosauria > Squamata > Agamidae > Pogona > Pogona vitticeps. Next base: position 15,110,274 of record NC_135795.1, read on the forward strand.
GAGTGTAGAGGATGCCAGGAGGGGCTCTTAGTCTTCAGATAAAATTATTAAAAGGTGGAAGGAGGGATTTGTCTGCAGTGTTTGCTGAGAAAGATGGGAAATAGTTAATTCAGACAGCACTACTTCCAAAAAGCTCACTAGGTTAGGATAAGCACAAAAGCAGATGCTGCAAGAATGAGATTCTGTTCATTTGGATGGAGATCAGTCATTGATGTAGGAATCACCAATTTAGCTTTCCTTACATCCTTCATCAAAATTGAGAGTGCTTAGTTAAGATGTTAGCAGTAAAGTAGGACCCTGTATCTGCGGGGTCAATATCTGCAGTTTCACTTACCTATGGTCTGAAAATATTAAAAATACTAAAAGTAAAAAAATCCAGAAAAAATGATTTTCACATGTATTATCAGAACCAGCCATTAGAGGGAGACAGACCATGCTATGAATACTTGTTAGTGAAGAATACATAGCATAGTCTCTGGTACCCTTCTAGTGGTCAACCCTGGTAATAAATGTGAACATAAATTTTCAGTTTTTTTCCCTTTTACCATTTGCTATTATCCACAGTGTTCAGTATCCATGGGGGGCTTTGAAGCAATCCCCAGAGGATATGGGTGTCCTACTATAGCTGCATGCAGTAGATGGGTCCATCAAGTTGAAGTGTCATTCCTGAAGAATTAAAACACCTAAATTGTACCCGTGCACTTTTGAAGGGAAAAATGTGGATATAGGCCAAGCCAAGATAAAAATAGATAGGAAAGGCAGTGATCCATTGTGCCTATTCTAACACTGGAATATTTCCATTTGTAGTGCAGAAGCAATGTCTATCCTTCAGGATGCTCCAGCTTGTTGTCTGCCTCTTTTCAAGTTCACAGAGATCTATGAGAAAAAGTAAGTTTTGAAATTTGTGCACCAGGTTTAATTTAAATAAATCACATGTGCCTGTAGTGGTCTGTTTTATGGATTATAGTAGTTTTGAAACCAGTATTCTTGGCAGGACTGCAGCATTGCTTACCCCTTCTTGTTTACTTAATCCTTTAAATATTTTTATTCCTAGGTTTGGACACAAATTAAATGTATCAGACTTGTACAGATTAACTGATGTTTTAGCAATCCGTGATCAAGGCAATGGTCGTCTTGTGTGCCTCTTGCTTAGTAGCCAAGCTAGGCAGAGTCCCCTGGGGTCTTCACAATCTCATGATGGCTCTTCTGCTAACTGCAGTCCTATTATATTTGAAGAACTGGAATATCATGAACCCATTTGTAAGCAGCACTGCACAAATAAAGAATTCAGGTAAACTGTGTTTCAGATTCTTCATCTTATTCTGGAATTGGAGTTGCTCATACTTAAAATAATGTGGTAAGTTGAATGCATTCAAAAATTTAGAAAGTCTATGTTTCTACTTTGTATGTGTCTTGGATTTTTTTAAGCTATGCAGTTCCAAAATTGTTATTTTTATTGTTTATAACACTAGAGAAGAAGACTTCTCTCTAAAAATGTTTTCAATGTAAAACTAAATAGTAATGACTTAACAGTAGCTTTTCTGGCTTTTGAAAACTCCCATGAGCTGCTTGAAATGTATACTTTCTCTACCCAGCCCAATATCAAACATCTTAAACTTGCGTTTTTGCTTTTTTCCCCCTAGTGAACATGACTTTGATCCTGACTCCTACAAAGTTCCCTTTGTGATTTTGTCTCTGAAGGCTTTTGCGCCACAAGTTCATAGCTTGTTGCAGACCCATGAGGGGACAGTGCCATTATTGAGGTAAAACCATCACTATAGTTCTGTTTCTCAAAGGAACTGTATGAAATCATTTCCCACATAAACACATTAAGTCTTTTTTAAGATTCAAATGCATCTTAGAATTCAAGCATTCTGCTTGTTATATGACCATGCATGGTATGCACTCAGAAATCTAAATGCAAGGACTTCCTAATAGTAAGGTACCAAAGGTCATGTCTTCCTGCTTGTTCTCCAGAATTGTGTTGGTTATGGGGACACGTTGAGAGTGTCCAGACTAGTGAGTCAATCCCTTCCTCACCACTGGTGCTCGGCTCACTCTCTCCCTTCCTTCCCCTGAGATCAAGCCTTCATATTTTGGCATTCCTTTTGTGTAACCTTGTCTTTGAAAAGACGACATTCTGCAAGCGATACAATCCTCACCGCATCCTGAATTCTCAGCTAACATGGTATAAGCACTGGATGCTGCTAGTCCTTTTCAGCGTAGCCTTTTGGTAGTTTCCTTGGCCTGCAATAGACAAGGAAAAACTATGCTTCAAATAATTGCTTACACTGTTCTTCCTCCCTCTCTACTCGATGGTAGTTTTCTCTTCCCTCCTTTAAGAGTTGCCTCCTTTATATCTTGCCACTTCCACTAGTTTTTAATAACTCCTACAACGTCCAGTCCCCAACCACTACTTTCCTGTTTTTTTAACGGAGAACATGCCTTTTAAGATTTTGGTCTGTCGTCTGTTTCCCCCATGTTGTGCCCTTTTATATGTTACCAGAGTGCTGTTTAAATTGTAAGCTTGTAGGTGTTTTTATTTTCTCGTTAATAAAACTACTTTGCACTACCTAGCTTTTGAAGAGATCAGAAATTACCCCAGTTTTTGCCTTCTATTTGTTGGGTGCTGGTCCCTGGTATGCTTTCCATGCCACTGGGCCTTGCTGACCTTTGTCAGAAATACAGTTCTAGTTTGCTGCAGCATGTGGTGTCCCCTCTGTTAACAGACATGGGAAACACACAGCGGTCTGATCTGGCAGCCTAGGACCCAAGAATGTCTGGCCTGCTACTGAATGTTCTTAAAGGAGAGCAGGAACATAGACAAAGGCAGAACCATTAACTAATGCAAAGAAAAAGCAGGGTGACTGTTATTAGAAGATATTGAGAACAGAAGTGAGATGAGCAGCTATTCATAACATTTATCTCCGTAAAGGTAAAGCTAAAGGTTCCCCTTGATAATTTGTTCAGTTGTGTCTGACTCTAAGGCATGATGCTCATCCTCGTTTCCAAGCCGTAGAGCCAACGTTTGTCCGTAGGCAGTTTCTGTGGTCACGTGGCCAGTGCGACTAGACATGGAACGCCGTTAACCTTCCTGTCGAGGTGGTACACCTATTTATCTACTCGCATTTTTACATGCTTTTGAACTGCTAGGTTGGCAGGAGCTGGGACAAGCGACGGGAGCTCACTCCGTCGTGTGGATTCGAACTGCTGATCTTGCAGCCCAGAGGCTTTTGCAGTTCAACCTGCAGTGCCACAACAGCCCATATATCTCCATACATACCATCAAAATTACCAATCCTGCTTTTCAGGGTAAACTACATGGGTCATAAAATATGTAGCAACTGTCTTCTGTAGCAATTAGTCATAAAACATAATATTATCATAGAATCATGAAGTTGGAAGGAGCTTATAAAGGCCATCAAGTCCAGCTCAGTGCAGGAATACAAATTAAAGGATAGGCATTAACAAAAGGCAGTTTTACAACTTTGCTTGCAGACCAAAGTGTGACTCCAAATTCCTAAATTTCCAAATGAATGCCTCGTGGCGCAGTGGTTAAAATGCTGTACTGCAGCTAAAACTGTGCTCACGACCTGGGGTTCAAATCCCAGGTAGCCGGCTCAAGGTTGACTCAGCCTTCCATCCTTCCGAGGTCGGTAAAATGAGTACCCAGCTTGCTGGGGGGGCAATGTGTAGCCTTTATAATTAAAATTGTAAACCGCCCGGAGAGTGCTTGTAGCGCTATGGGGCGGTATATAAGTCCAATAAATAAATAAATAAATAAATAAATTTGATCCAGAGGCAGACATAGGTTACCTCAGATGAAGGTCATGCCAGTAACAGATCAATTTCATATTGTAATAAGATAACCCCTTATAGACAAGCTTGGAGAGCTAATACCTTGCTGTAAGGTTTATCTAATGTGGTTGAAATCCTGTTGTGCAATTTACGATGCATAAAGCTGATGTCATTGTCAGCTGTAGCAGTTTTTCAGAAATTAAAAATGTCCACGTTTCCTCCCCCACCTCACTCCCCCAGGTCCCATTGATTCAGTTTGATTGTGGAGAAGCTGTAGGGGGCCTTGGGACCTAGTGGGAGACAGGGTTAATGCACTGCTGCCAGGGTGACTTTTTTATTTTGGAAAAGTTGCAGTGGCTGATGATGTCATTAGCCCATTATGTTATAAACAAAAAGGCTGAAAAACGAGGCTTAAAGGACTGGTCTAACGTTTTAGTGTTTTAATGTGTGTTTTACAGCTTTCCTGACTGCTACGCCTCAGAATTTAGCAATTTGGAAATGGTACTGGAAGGTCAGGGAGGTGTTCCTCTGGAGCATCTTATCACATGTGTTCCTGGTGTTAATATTGTCACTGCACAAAACGGCATTAAAGTTGTAAAGTGGATACATAACAAGCCACCACCTCCCACTGCAGGTACACACTTCCTTTTTTTTAAAATAGACTCTCTTGTTTATTTGTTGGGTTCTTATTCTTGATATTAGTGATTATAATCAATTGTAATCCCTTCTGTGATTCATGGGCTATAATACAACTGTTTGGATAATGAAGGATGCTATATATTTTTAAATAAATGTAGTCAGAGGCTGTTGGACAGACAGAAAGGGAAGACCAAATATTGAAAAGAATCCCTTACTTCCTGCTCACTTTCAAAGGCAAACGAAACCCTTGTATCAGTGGACATTTTGTTTTAATTTAGTATGGTTAAGATTGACATCTGTGATGCTAGCTGGAATCCTCTTGTGCTGTTATTTAAAAGGCATTGACTTACGAAAGTGAATTGCCTTAAGTCTCCATAGACATTTTCTGTCACAACCAGAGTCCAGCTGAGATTTCTTAACTTGAGACAATTTTCATCCAGAAGTTACTTCTTTTATGTAAGAATGCAACTGGATTTAGACACTGTAGTTAACCCATGACAGATTGAAAGATACTTGCCAAAATTTAAATTATGCCTTCATTCTATTCTTTTTCTGGCCTTATTAGTAATGTATTGCACTTGTTTCTATGGAGCTTCAGTTATATCACAGACATTCCGTCAGTTCCAGAATGAATTTTTTTGATGAAATTGTCAGGTTTGAGCTGCAATCAAAACCACACACTCAGACAGGAAAATTGGTTTGTTTTTGTAGGGTGGCCTGGGAAGGGAGATCCCAGGAAGCAGGAGAGTTGAGCAAAAGGGCAAACTGGTTGTAATAACTCGCCGTGGCTTCATTGCTAGGCCGGGCATTGGGAGCATTTGGCCGCCTCCAAACATTGAGGTGAAGTGAAAAGGCAAGCCAGTTTCCCTCTTAAGTATCGCAGGTATATGTGTGAGGATTATTGGTGGTGAGTCCTGGGGTTTCTTTGCTATCAAGAGACCTCTTGTTCCCTGAGTTCGTTTTTGATGCATGGAAAACTTGGGTGACTTGGCAGGAGAGTATCTTTTCATGCTAGAACAAGATAGTCATTCCTAAGAAATTCATGGTTGCCAGTGACAACAGAGTAGCTGTAGAACCCTGCCTAGGATGAGAGCCTCTTGAAAAATCTCTTTTTATCACTCACATGAATGGTTAAAAACAAAGCTCATAACCAAGCTACAAAAATGTCCCTTCGCAGTCACATTGCACCAATCCTTGTAATCAACCAAACATCGTAATGTCAGGCTGTTCCACTCATGAAATATTGGGGACCTCTAAGTATGCTTATATTTCCCCTGTTCTATCTCATTTGCATTGGCTGCCAGTATGCTTCTTGGCCAACTTCAAGGGGCTGATGTTGATATTCAAAGCCCTCAACCATATAACTGAAGCTCCGTAGAGCAGCTCTCCCTCAGAGCAAACTGCCATCCCACCCACACCTCCCAACCTATGATGTTACAGCTAGCCGCCCCGAGCGTTTATATGTGACACAAGGGATTATGGGAGTGAGATGTTTCCTTTTCTTCGATATTTATTTCATGTATTCTTTTGTTGCAAGCTGCCCAGAGTAGGGGCTTGCCACTAGATGGGTGGGACAAAAGATAAATCAGTAAAATAAGTAATTTTTCAGTGGTGACAAATAAGTGGTCCCTTGAAATGTGTGTGTGAAATACCTTTCTTAAACCCAGTGTTCCTTTTATACTCTGTTCCTAATTTGAGCTGTGATATTCATCATCTTACATTTCTGCCCCTTTCCTCTGAGCACCTGTGTGTTTTCTGTTCTAGAGCCTTGGCTTCTGCGCTCAAAAAGTCCTGTAGGTAACCCACAGCTTATTCAGTTCAGCAGAGAAGTGATTGATCTCCTTAAAAATCAACCTTCATGTATCATGCCAGTCAGTAAATTCATCCCAACATACCATCATCATTTTGCAAAGCAATGTCGCGTGTCTGACTATGGATACTCCAAGTTAATGGAATTGCTGGAAGCAGTGCCTCACGTGTTGCAGGTACGTCTGGTTTACTTTCAACAGTCTTGCTGAAACAATATTGATTCTTCAAAAGACTGGCTTTGAACGGGAAGCCTTCATAACAAGGATACAAAATGTAACTTTGTGGAAATACATGGACAGTGATAAATCTGTCTGGAGAATAATTGTATATTTATTTATTTATTTAATTTATACCCTGCCCATTTAGACAATGTATATGTCATAGAAGTTTCATTTTTCTTTCTAGATTCTTGGGATAGGTACCAAGCGCTTGTTAACCTTAACACACAGGGCTCAAGTAAAGAGATTTACTCAAGACTTGCTGAAACTTCTCAAGTCCCAAGCCAGTAAACAAGTTGTTGTAAGGGAGTTCTTACAGGCTTATCACTGGTACGTATAGAGATAGTTGTGGGAAATACATACGGTAACTTACCAATATATCAGGAATGTTTAATTTAAACCTTTGTGGATTCAAGGAAGTGGTAGTTCACATAAGAATTTGAGGAATAATGCTTGTTGTGCAAGTCAAAACTGCTGAAGGGCAGTAATAAAAACTACTTGGGGAGATTATGATAAGAGGGTAAAATAATTTCTAAACTTCTGAGGCTGGCCATTACTAAAGGTGGGATGATAGCACTTTGTGGATTGCTGCTTTAGACCCACAGTACATACAGTATATCAGAGAAGTGACTGCACGCCCTCACATTTCATAAATATTTTAGTATATCTTTTCATGTGTCAACACCGAAGAAATGACACTTGGCTACAATGTAAAGCAGTATGTATACAGCTTGTAGAACAGTGTAAATGTGTTGTCCCCTCAAAATAACGCAGCACACAGCCATTAGTGTTTAAACCACTGGCAACAAAAGTGAGTACGCCCCTAAGTGACAAGGTCCAAATTGGGCCCAAGTAGCCGTTTTCCCTCCCTGGTGTCATGAGACCCGTTAGTGTCACAAGCCTCAGGTGTGAAGGGGGAGCAGGTGCTATCGCTCTCACTCTTTCAGACCGGTCACTGGAAGTTCCACGTGGCACCTCATGGTCATGAACTATCTGAGTATGTGAAAAAACGAACTGTTGTGCTACGTAAAGATGGCCTTGGCTATCAGAAGATTGCCAAACCCCTGAAACTGAGCTGCAGCGCGGTGGCCAAGATCATACAGTGGTTTAACAGGACAGGTTCCATTCAGAACAGGCCTCACCACGGTCGACCAAAGGAGTGCCTGTGCTCAGCATCATATCCAGAGGTTGGCTTTGGGAAATAGATGTATGAGTGCTGCCAGCATTGCTGCGGAGGTTGAAGGGGTGGAGGGTCAGCCTGTCAGTGCTCAGGCCATACGTCGCACACTTCATCAAATTGGTCTCCAGGGCTGTCGTCCCAGAAGGAAGCCTCTTCTAAAGATGATGCACAAGAAAGCCTGCACATGGTTTGCTGCGGACAAACAGACTAAGGACATGGATTTCTGGAACCATGTCCTTTGATTCGATGAGACCAAGATAAACTTACTGTATTTGGTTCAGATGGTGTCAAGCGTGTGTTGTGGCAGCCAGGTGAGGAGTACAAAGACGAGTGTGTCGTGCCTACAGTCAAGCATGGTGGTGGTGGGAGCGTCATGGTCTGGGGCTGCGTGAGTGCTGCCAGCACTGGAGAGGTACAGTTCATTGAGGGAACCATGAAGGCCAACATGTACTGTGACAAACCAAATTAGAGCATAATCCCCTCCCTTTCGAGACCGGGCTGCAGGACAGTATTCCAACCTGACAATGACCCCAAACACGCCTCCAAAACGACCACTTCCTTGCTAAAGAAGCTGATGGTAAAGGTGATGGACTGGCCAAGCATGTCTCCAGACCTAAACCCTATTGAACATCTGTGGGGCTTCCTGAAATGGAAGGTGGAAGTGTGCAGGGTCTCTTAACATCCACCAGCTCTGTGATGTCATCCTGGAGGAGTGGAAGAGGACTCCAGGGGCAACCTGTGAAGCTCTGGTGAACTCCATGCCCAAGAGGGTTAAGGCAGTGCTGGAAAATAATGGTGGCCACACAAAATATTGACACTTTGTGCCCAATTTGGACCTTGTCACTTAGGGGCGCACTCACCTTTTTGCCAGAGGTTTAGACGTTAATGGCTGTGTGTGGTGTTATTTTGAGGGGACAGCACATTTACACTGTTATACAAGCTGCGTGCTCACTGCTTTATATTGTAGCCAAGTGTCATTTCTTCAGTTTTGTCACATGTAAAGATATACTAAAATATTTATGAAATGTGAGAGCGTGTATTCAGTTCTGTGATATACTGTACATGTTGATCTAGTTTACCTAACTAAATTCCTTATTTCTGATTGACTGAATCCAAGAACTTCAACGAAGAATTACAGGCAATAGAAAGTTATTTGCATCCTGTGCTGAATATCATTTGCAAAAGTCTTAAATGTTTTTTTTTGTGTGTGCTAATTGAAATGTCTTGTGCTTCTGACATTTCCATTTAGGCCAGTGTCACTGTCTTAATATCAGTATTCTGCACTTGCAACTCATTTCTTTCTCATACCTGTAGGTGTTTCTCAAAAGACTGGGATGTAACTGAATATGGAGTTTGTGAGTTGGTGGATCTAATATCAGAAATTCCAGACACAACAATCTGTTTGTCTCAGCAAGATAATGAAATGGTAATTTGTATCCCTAAGAGAGGTATGTCCTCTTTTTTAAGAACTCCAAACTCTTCTTTTAAAAGGCCATAAGTGAATTGGAATGCTAATGTGAGCTAGACTTGAGGTTTATGTAGCTTCTTTTGAGTGAGTTAAAGCTTTAAATGGGCAGTGATAGATTTGGACTTGTGTTTACTATATTTGCTTAAAGAATTTTCTATATCACTGTTTATCAAAACAAAGCCAGTATTGCTAGTATTGTAGGTATTAAGTGAGCTAAATACAGTGGGGTCTTGACTTGCGAACTTAATCCGTATTGGAAGGTGGTTCGCAAGTCAAAACGTTCGTAGGTCAAAATCTGCATTCCCATAGGAATGCATTGAAAACCATTGTAATCCGTATCTGCTCTTAGCGTCCATAGAAAGTAATGGGAAGCTGCTGTTCTGCCTTCTGCCACTAGAGGGGGATATTTTGTAATCCCAGGAAGGCGAAACAGGCAGCCCAGCCATTTCCTCCGAGCTCCGGGGAGAATGGGCTGGGTGGAGATGGGAGCAGCAGCAGCACAAGGTGCCCGGCCATCAAGGCTCCCCGCGGCGCTCCCTCCCCGCCCGGCCTCCGTTTACAGCCCCAGCCCAGGAAGGCAGAACAGGCAGCCGGCCCCCGCGGCGCTCCCTCCCTCCCCGCCCGGCCTCCGTTTACAGCCCCAGCCGGCTTCCCTTCATTCAGGCAGCCATCGCCCACCCAACCGCGCCGCACTCGCCCTCCTCGCTCTCCTTCCCCAGCCCCTGTTCCCATCACCCACCGCCCGTGCCCGCCTTTTTCCCCGGCGTGGAGCCCTCCCAGCGCCAGTGCCATCCCTGCGAACTCGCTCCCACCCTCCCGCGCGGTCTCACCGGGGCGCTGGGAGGCTCCTCTGCTGTCCTTGCCGCTGCCTTTTGCCACCGCCGCCGGAGCTCGGCTCAGCGGGGCCCACCCAGGACAGGCAGAGGCCCTGGCTGGGCTGGAATTCTGGCGGCCGGAAAGCCCCGAGGTGCCCCAATCCCGGATCAGGAGCAGCGCCGCCACCTCTCGCCGCGCCGCCGCCACCCGGCTCCAGGTGCTTTCCCGCTTTTTTTTTAAACTTTTGGGTTCGTACCTCAATTCTCCGTCCGCAAGTCAAAATGGATTTTTGTGGACGGAGAAGTACGTAACTCAAAAAGTTCGTACCTCGGGCCGTTCGTAACTCAAGACCCCACTGTATTGGTCTTATTTTTGCATTCCTTTTCCCATCCACTTCTCAAGTTCTCAGTTTTGCATTTCTTCACTGTTCTTAGAACGTACCAAGGAGGAAATTGAAAGAACAAAGCAGTTCTCCAAGGAGGTAGTTGATTTGCTACGCCATCAGCCTTATTTTCGCATGCCTTTCAATAAATTCATCCCGTCCTACCACCATCACTTTGGGCGCCAGTGCAAACTTGCCTATTATGGATTTACCAAACTACTTGAACTCTTTGAAGCCATACCAGATGTCTTGCAGGTAGGCTGCAGATATCCTAGGCAGAGGTGGGCAGTTAGCAGTCCCAAAGTTCATGATTGCTTCTGATGGTTTTTGTTAACATTTTGGAAAATTCCAAAATCCTCCATTAAAATCTTTCTTTGTTGTGAGAGACATGGGTCAGTTTTAAGTTAGAGGTGGGAAGCCTCAGGCCTTGTGGCTAATTCTTGTTTTCTGGGGTTCCTTGAGTGGCCACACTGGTTTCCCATGACATCATCACTTGGTTTCAGGTTTTCCATTCTAAACATTTAAAATGCCTTTTCTAATGCTTACTTACTGCCAGTAAGACCTTCAGAGTCAAATGTGCTCGTCCTAACCTTTTGGTGCACCCATCCTCTGTAGAACTGTAATCTCTGGCTGGCAGATCTTCCACCGTTGTTTTAAATGTAGTTCCTGTAATGCAGAGTTAGGGAAGCAAGTGCTCTCAACTGGATTGTGTTTATGGAAGTCTAGTGTTGGATATTGACCAGTGTGTGCAGTAGACAAAACACCTCTTTCAGCATACTGTTCTAATGCATGGCAGGCTTTGAAAATAAATTGGTTTGTTTTGAAAATGCTAGCATACCTATGTAAGTAGTTGGAGAGGAAAAGAGTTGCAAGGTTTTTCAATTGGTGTCTTGAAGCTTTAATTGCAAAGAAAAACGACACACTGCTAATACTACATTTCCATAGTGCACAAGCACCACTTTCTCTGTGGTCACTCTATACAGTAATTTCCTTAATAGCACTGACTTTCACCTTCAGGTACTGGAATGTGGAGAAGAGAAGATGCTTACTCTAACTGATGTAGAACAGGTGAAAGCTTTAGCTGCCCAGTTTGTTAAGTTGCTCCGATCTCAGAAGGACAAATGCCTTATGATGGCAGATGTACTTACAGAATATGCTAAAACGTTTGGCTACTCACTGCGTCTCCAGGACTATGATGTTGGCTCTGTTCCAGCTCTAATGCAGAAACTTTGCCATGTTATCAAGGTAAGGTTTGCTTTGAAATATAAGAAAACTTGGTGTGAGCAGTGTTGATTTGATGAAGCCCTGGAGTGTTGAGAGGATTTCTCTTCAAAGGATGGCATACTCCTTTGAAGAGAAATCCTGTGGTGTAATACTTGTAATACTAGAAAGTGAAATAAAAGATGTTCTGAAATCACTGGGAAGAAATAAATCACCCAGGGTAGTTGGATTATCGGTAGAACCATTTCAAACCACTGAGACGAAATCTATCAAAAACCTTACAACTTCAACAAATATGGGGAAACAAAACAATGGCCCACAGACTGTCAATATTCAGTCCCCAAGAAAGGAGATGCCAAGGGGTGCAGCAACTATAGGACCAATGCTCTGACTTCCCAAGCTAAAAAAATGATGCTCAAATGTTGCAACCAAGGCTTTTACTTTCTATGGAGTCAGAAATGCCTGATGTTCATTCCAGCTGGATTCTGAAAAGGATCACATTGCAAATATCTGCTGGCTAATGGGCATACAAAATATTTTCAGTGTTTGCTTTATGGACAACAGCAAAGCCTTTTGGACTGTGTGGATCATGAGAAGCTGTGGATTTTTCTGAAAGAAAACGGTATACCTCACAACTTGATAAGTAACCTGTATTGTGGATGAAAATCTATTGTTAGAACAGAATGTGGAGAGAGAAAATAGTTTCCTGAAGGCGAAGGAGTTGGACAAGGGTGCATTTTATCTCCCTTTTCTACACAGAACATATCATACAGAGAGCTGGATTAGATTCAAATGGAGGAGAGAAAATTGGTGGAAGAAATATTTCATATATGCAGATGACACACCATCTTATGGGCAGAAAGTACTAATAATTTGAAGCACCCGTTAGTGAGAGTGAAATAGAAAGTGCCAAAGCAGGACTGCAACTGAAAACTAAGAAGACAAAATCATGACTACATAAAAACTACACAACTTTAATTATGACAATGAACAATTTGAAATTGTTAGAGATGTTGTATACACAGGTCCAATCATCAGTCCAAATGGAGAGTACAGCCAAGAAATCAGAAGACGACTAAGACACAGAAGGCCAGTAGTGATGTGGGATAAAAATGTCAAAACCTTGTAATAAAAGTTTTTTTAAAGGAGAACAGGTATAATATATAAAATATTGATAGAGGTAGAAAATAAATCCAGTGCTCTTAAAGAGGTGTGGCAGGGAGATTTATATGAGGAAATAAGTGTTGAAGATTGGAAGAAGATGTGGATTAAATGAGTACTGAAGGATTAGGGAAAACTGTTATAAATTAATAAGAAGATGGTGTTTACTGAAATTGAATTTCTTGAATAATGAAGTACCATCTGTTTCATGGAGATGTAAAAAAATGTTTGGTATATATTTTCATATGTGATGTACATGTGAAATGATGCAGAAAGATTGGACAATGGTATTAAGGTAAAGAAAATGATGGCTATAAATATACAAGAGTGTCCAATGATAGCTTTGCTAAACATGTTTAGAAATACTCAAATAGACTGAGAGAAAAAACAGAATTAATTACTATTGTGATAACTGTAGCAAGATGGATATTTGCAAGAAATTGGAAGAATAACCATTTTAATATAGAGAGATGGTACAGAGAAATATGGAATATTGCAATTAATGATAAATCAACATGCAAATAAAAAATTAGAAAAGCAATATTGAACGTAAATCATTTTAAAAATATATGGCATTTATTTCTAGAATATGTTTTGGAAAAGGGAAAGGTCAAGACAAGATTCGTTATATTTTTGGAGAGAAATGGGATACATACATTAGAAAGATTGATTTTTTTTAAAAAAGGTTATATTCCCAAGGGTGGACAGGTGCACTGAATGTAATATGTATTTTGTGTTATGTTTTAAATTTGGTTTGAATTTTTTCTTTCTTCGTTTGTATTATTTTTAATGTTTAGTTTTTAAAAATTAATTAAAAAACTGAAATGGCGCACTAATTTGAACCATTTAATGCTCTCAGGCACCTCAAGTGCTAGGTGATATTTCAGCCATAGCCTTGGTTAGAATATGGTACAGTTACTTAAGTATTCAGGTCCTAAACCTCTTTGACCTGAAGACCTTGCTATTAGAAGTAACTGATACCCCTGTAGTGTTTATCTCTAACCACTTTACCTTACACTTTAATAAACTTTGCTTTTCTCTTCCATTGTTTAAACTTCTGCAGGTTGTCGATACAGAACGTGGTAAACAGCTCCAGCTCATAAATAAGAAATCTCTCCGGACTTTGACTGCACAGCTTCTGGTGCTTCTGATGACCTTGGATGAAGACACCGGTATTTCTGTTGATGAACTTAAGAGACACTATGAAACCACCCATGGTGCTCCACTTAACCCTTGTGAATATGGCTTCATGACATTTACTGATCTCCTGATGAATGTGCCTTATTTTATTGAGGTGAGAAAGTAGCCTGGTTCCTAAGGGCTGACATGATGCCTCTCAATTTATGTTGGATATTGTTCAATCATTGATGAATCAGTTTCAGACAGGTTAATGGCTAATTAAATTTTCTAACTCTAGTCCAACATTCTGTCCACAGCATGACACTGAATACTGGCAGTAGCAAAATGAATCTTCTTTTTAGTAGGATAATTTTAGCAGCAGTTAAAAACATTTGGGGTTAATCATCAGGAGTGGATTTTTGTCTGAAACAATTTCTGAGTTCCAATTCAGTTCTTGTACTTAATACAAATCCCTGGGCCTTTCATTCAGTTCCTTAATTCTAAATACCTGGCTGCTGTATCAGACTTGGAGTTCTAATAAAAAGTGTTAGAAATACCAGAACTCTGAAGTCTTCCCACCCATGCAGTAGATCAAGATCACAAAGAAAAAGGATTAGAAGAGGCTTCAGGCACTAATTATAGAGACAAAAGTAACAGCAGCTATTGAACATCTAGGCTGGATGATTTCATGGCAGTTCAGTCTTGAGTGGATAGTAAAATAGATTAGGAAACATAGGGAACCAGGTCGAACTGTTTATATTGTCAGTTTTACCTGTTCTCACTGGTAACAGCTGTACCAGAGTTTAAGGCAAAGGTCTTACTCATCGCTTGCTTGCCAGCTCGTTGTAACTATGAGGTGCATGAGACTGAAACTTGAGGCCTACAAAAGTGTATTCTCCACCTTTAAGCTAGGAGCTTAACCAACCTTGGAGAAACAGATGTGGTTTCTAGCCAGAAGAGGCACAGAAAACAAGATGAGACAAATTAAGCAACTAGAGAGTTGACAATAACAACAAGGGATCATTCTTATGTAGGAACAAGATGATAAACTATTAATGCAGAAATCAAAGCAACAGAGGGAATGACTCTGGAGGACAAGGTGGTTTTAAGGCAAGGAGAAAATAATATCCAAAGCCTGATAATCAATTTTGGCCTCAAATGTGAAGAATACCATGCTTTTGATTTGATCGTGTCTAAAGGAAGCAGCTGAAATGAGAACTTCCTTTTTAGGCCCGAGCAAGCACCCTGCAGTGCTCTTACTGTCTGATAGTTCTCATTTTTTGCCAAGGGGAGAAAGGAATGTATTTTGAGCAGGCAAGTCATGTGGAGCCCCAGTAAGGCCCCTGCAATGTGGAATCCTTAGTGATACTTTCAGTGAAGATGCTTTAGATTTTCTTCTCTGCCTATTCTTCAGTATTGTTTATATTCTTCCCCTCCCTCTTAGTTTTCTGTGTTTTATTATTACTTTGCCATTTGCATAGTTGGGAACAAGCTGAATTAGTGGTAACTCTGCTAATTAGGGCCTGTCTTTATACGGTATGTGAAGTAAATAAGTTTGTTTTGATAATTTATATTTTAAATAAAATGAATTTAATTATGTTTTATTTTGAATACATTTTTATAATTAGGATGTCATTTTAGTTACTGAAACCTTTAATTAATTACAGTGGGGTCTTGACTTGAGAACTTAATCCGTATTGGAAGGCAGTTCTCAAGTCAAAAAGTCTGTAAGTCAAGTCTCCATTGACCTACAGTGCATTGAAAACCGATTAATCCTGTAACAGGCCATTTTTGTTCCATTTTGGTTTTTTTCTGGTCTGTAAGTCAATTCTCAGGCTGCAAGTCAAACCTAAATTTTGCGGCCAGAGAAGTCTGTAACTCAAAAAGTCTGTAAGTCAAGCCGTCTGTAAGTCAAGGGTCCACTGTAGTGGGAGGAAGAAGGTTTGGGTATTAATCTTGCTTATGAACTAAGATAAGGAGCCTTGTTCTTTCTAAAGAAGATAAAAGGATGGCATACTTCTTTGAAGAGAAATCCTATGGTATAATACCTGCAATACTAGAAAGTGAAATAAAAGATGTTCTGAAATCACTGGGAAGAAATAAATCACCCAGGGTAGTTGGATTCTCAATAGAACCATTTCAAACCACAGAGACGAAATCTATCAAAAACCTTACAAGAATACTTCAACAAATATGGGGAAACAAAACAATGGCCCACAGACTGTCAATATTCAATGTACAATTCAGTCCCCAAGAAAGGAGATGCCAAGGAGTGCAGTAACTATAGGACCAATGCTCTGACTTCCCATGCTAACAAAATGATGCTCAAATGTTGCAACCAGGGCTTTTACTTGCCTGAACTATCTCTGGAGGCAAAAATGTTGAAACTAAGGCTATCCTTTGGGCACATGATGAGAAGGCAGGATTCTCTGGAAAAGGCAATAATGCTAGGAAAAGTTGAAGTTAGCAGGAAAAAGAGCAAGACGAAATACGAGGTGGATTGAACATCAAGGAAGCCACAGTCTCCAGTTTACAAGGGCTGGCCTGTTTTTACTCAAGAGTTTTCCTGAGCTAGTACAGGAGGAAAGAAAAGCAACTTCCTTTTGAAATCTTTCCTGATCCTTATCTCTTGTAGGCTTGGTTTATTGTCAGTGTGTTCAGTTGCATACATATAATTTGTGCTTCTACATAAAAACATATATTTTAATACCTTGAAGGTCTGTGATTTTGTTGATGCAGCTCATCCCTCCAGATCACTGAATAATTGTGTTCATAGGTGCTGCGGCCAGGCCAACATCTGGTGATGACATTCTCTGTACTTAGCCAGGGTTGATGTTTTGTGGGAAATTTGCATTCCTTAAGAATAGACTCAAAATCTCACCAGCTTTCATTTGTCTACTATCAGTTAATGGCTTTTTGCTAGCAGCCAGAGTGCCAGAAATACATTGTTCTGGTATCTGCTCTGTTATTTTGGCTTGTGACTTAGTTGTTATTTCTTTTAATTTTAGATACTTCTAGTATGTTTTTTTCTGAGACTGTGTATATTGCAAGTGGTGTTGGGTATTCTTTTGGTGAAAAGCAAGACATTTTTCCTTAGTGCTCTCTTTCCTATATAATTAATATGTATTAATGTGTTATTACCGTATTTTTTGCTCCATAAGACACACTTTTTACCCCCAAAAAGTGGGGGGGAAGCATGTGCATCTTATGGAGCGAATACAGTAAAAAAGGGTTCAGCCACCACCACCCAGAAGCCTCCCACTGCCATGCTGGGAGGCCTCTGAACTGGCACCAGAGACTGCTTGCTGTTTGGACCTCACCATTCTGTATTGCTAGCTTCCCAGGATCTGCTTCATGCAACCCACCTGGAAAACCAGCAAGGCTAACAGGCCTATGGCAGCAGTCAGTGAAAACAGCCAAGAACCAAAGGGGAAAGATTAATTCTAGAAAGACCAGGGGAAACCACAAACGTAGTCCCCCACTTAGGCAGTTGATTTTCCCACATTTGGGGAAATCACAGGGGTCAGCACATCCAAAGTGCAATAGATGAGCCTTACCCTGGGAAAATCATTTACAATAATGGTATCTCCCCTGCCAGGTATGAGTTGGAATGGCCCCTCCAACTCCTGCCCCTTTCTGTGCCCTGTCCCCCAAAGGCATGGTGACCCCCGGCTGTACCTTTTGATCAGAACAGGGCTGCAGTCCCGAAAGAGGCCAGGAGAGCTCTTCAGTGTTTTGGGGTGCCCCACAGGACTCCCATCAGGGACTGGATATTCCTCCCACAATCCTCCAGTGCACAGATATTAGCATACCTAATATGTGGGGAAGGCAGGGAAAGTGGGGAAATTCAAACTTTCAGTTAGTGAAGAGGCTGCTTGTCTGCTTCCTCGCTAGTCCAAGCAGTTAGAGAGCTGGGAGAGAGATCTGAGATTGCCTGGTATTGTCGTTTTAAAATGTAAAATTTATTGTAAAAGCTGTTTGTTTGGGGTTAGTGCTTGGGTGAAAAGGTGCTCCGTTTGAGTTGAAACCTGCTTGTGTAGAAACGTGCACGCATGTCTTAAAAATCTGCTTGTTTTACTTTAAAAGCTGCTTGTTTTGGGTTAAACTGTGCTTGGGGGGAAAGGTGCTCCATTTGAATTGAAACCTACTTGTGTAGAAAGGTGCATAGGGGTACTTGTTTTAAAAGCTGTCTGCAAAGCCTTTCAGACCAGCGCCGATCAGCTGTTAGGTGGGGAGAGGGGAGGGGGAAGGAGTGGAGAAGAGCACAAAATGGCTGCCAGCTGCCGGCTGGCTTTTAGCTGTTTAGGGCTCTTTTAGCTGTTCTTGGGTCTGCCAAG
Organism: Pogona vitticeps; assembly: GCF_051106095.1. Lineage (NCBI taxonomy): Eukaryota > Metazoa > Chordata > Lepidosauria > Squamata > Agamidae > Pogona > Pogona vitticeps. Next base: position 15,128,422 of record NC_135795.1, read on the forward strand.
GCACTGTGAAGAGCAAGGCTCAGTCTGCAGTACCTGGTAAATGACTTTTAAGTTTTTTAAAGTTTCTGACCTTTCCCCCCCCCCCATAAAAATGCATTAATTTTCAATGCATTTCTATGGGAAATTTGGATTCAACTTGCAAACTTTTCAACTAGTTCTGGGCATCTAATAGAGCAGTGGTTCTTAACCTTTGTTACTCGGATGCTTTTGAACTGCAACTCCCAGAAACCCCAGTCAGGACAGCTGGTGGTGAAGGCTTCTGGGAGTTGCAGTCCAAAACTCCTGAGTAACCCAAGGTTAAGAACCAGTGTAATAGAGAATGTATTTCCAAAGGGTGTTGCAGCAAGGAAACTAACTGTGCCTCGTGACTTCTAACTGGATTACAGTACCTGTTTCCTGATTTCAGCTACTATAGTTTGTATTCAGTTTTTTTGGCTCTTCAAGAACATTGTTCATGGCTTTGTGTGGCCTAACCTGTTGTGCCTTGCATGCTATAAACGTTCAATTATGTCAGAAAATGGAGATTTGGTCTTATGCTGAGCATGTGCTACTGCTGGTGAATGGGATTAGGTTAAGCTTTGTGTTGCTGTTCTTTTGCATAACCTAAAGTAAATAAGGAAAACCAGCTGTTAAATAGTTTAATTCCACTATTTATCCTCCACACAACTAAAAGGGACCACGCAATGCAGTGCCAAATCAGACAAACCATTTCTAACTTAATATAGGCTTGAGCTGTAGCTGCGCAGAGTTGCACAACAATCTCATCTGTCATTGAGACATTTCTATAAGCATGGGGAGGAGGTGGATGAAAGGAAATGTAAAATATAGGTAGAGTGTTATAGGTCTTATCACTGGCTGATAATGGTCTATATTAATGCTGCTGTTGACTGCTGTTCACTTTACATGGTTCAAATGTTATTCTGTTATAGTTTATTAAATATTTTATTACACTATTTGGTTCAGAATTTATTTTCCCTGTGTTCCTCCTCTAAAAAATTAGGTGTGTCTTAAAGTTAGGTGTATCCTATGGAGCAAAAATACAGTATATTAAATTTCTGGTGTGTGTTTTCATGTAATCTGCTTGGCTTATTGTAACCCAATATTGTGTGTTACTTGGATTGGTTTTTGTGTTTGATTCTTGTGATTTACCTCCCTTTTGTTTTTGATAGGTTTCAAAAAAATTGCACAGCAGTGAGGCAGCAGCTTTTCAAAAGAAGTATTTTTTATCAGTGTTTCCTCTAATATTCTTTAGGATGTGAAAGAGAGAAGGCAATTAAAATTTGTAATTTTTTTCCACACAGGTTTTTATCAATGGGGAAACAGAATATGTAAAGCTTACAAACCTGTATGTGTTTGCCAAGAAAGTGAGGTCTTTGCTTCATACATATCATTACCAACAGATCTTCCTTCATGAGTTTTCAACAGCCTATAGCAAATACACAGGTGAAGTGTTGCATCCTAAAGCATATGGTTACGGTAATCTTGAAGAACTCCTTGGAGCCATTCCACTGGTTTGTAACAGTTTTCTTCTTAATAGCTTAAATCTTAAGTTTGCTGTATGCAGTTTCATATGTGTATGTGGTGGGGTTTGGTGGCTTGTACTGTTGGGTGTGGATGCTTTCGAAATCAGGATAACTGACTATAACAATCTCCTTTCAGTTCAAAAATAAAAAGTTGATTATGGCTCTCTAAATGTGACAGCTACTCCTACCTACTTATTCAGCTATTCCTTCATCCTGTGCTAGCTTGCAGCTCTCTGCTTCTTCATTAAGGCCCAAGAACCTCTTACTCCTGTGGAAATAGAACTCCCCAGTGTACTCTTTCCATTTTTACTCGATGGTTGTATATAGACCTGAAAAAAAATGTATCCACTCAAGTGCAATGTGATACATCAAACTGAAGCACTTAACTTGTTAACACAGGGTTGCCACCTTCTGGAAAGTCAGGGAAATGGAAATTGGTCATGGAAATTGGTCTGAAGTCAAGGGAATTGTGATTAAAATATATCCAAGCAGTGGATTTTTGAACTGCTCCTGCAAAAGCATGATCTGTTCTTGTGGCAACTGGAATAGAGAAGTAGGAGAATACAGTGGTGCCCCGCATAGCAATGTTAATCCGTTCCAGGATTAACGTCGCTACCCGGAAACATCGCTATGTGGGGGGGGGGAACCCCATAGGAACGCATTAAACTCCGTTTAATGCGTTCCTATGGGGACAAAACTCACAGTTGAGCAAAGATCCTCCATAGCGCCGCCATTTTCGCTGCCTCAGTAAGCGAGGGCAGCGTGCGAAAACGCTGCGGGCAGCCATTTTGGAACCACCGATCAGCTGTTTTCTAAACATCACAGTGTGAAGATTGGTAAGCGAACGGTAATGCGATGTTTAGCCTATCTAAACATCGCAATGCGATCGTAAAAACAATCGCAAAAAACAAATCGCTATGCGGATTCGTCGTTAAACGGTGCGCTCGTTATGCGAGGCACCACTGTACAAGTAGAACTTAAGGATGCCCTTTCCTAGCTCCATCTTTTTCTCAGCTCCACCCCCAGCAACCAGCCTAATGTGTTTGTTGAGCCCTGTCCCTGCATGATTCCCAAGGTCTGCCCATAGCATTTGCAAAGCAAGGCTAGTTTAAACATTTAGCAAGATACAAACTTTAAACATCTATTTTCATCCCTATCTTCTAGTACTGCATTTAACTTACCTATAAAAATAAGCATGTTTTGGGGTCATCCTTGTGTATGGAATGGACGTTTTGTCTCCTGCCAAACCCCGCACAGAGTTGCAAATGCGTTTTGCTACTGTTGGATTTACAGAAGGAGACAACAGAATGGGATGACAGGGGATGAAATGGATGGACAGTGTTATCGAAGCTACCAACATGAATTTGACCCAACTATGGGAGGCAGTGAAAGACAGGAGGGCCTGGTGTGCTCTGGTCCATGGGGTTACGAAGAGTCGGACAAGACTTAACAACTAAACAACAACTGTTGGATTTCACAGTCAACTAGCACTTTGTACTCTGCACCATGCAAAGTAAATTTTTCAAATGTGATTGCTTTTGATTGAAAAACCAAAAACCATTGGCACCTTTTTGTATGAAGAACTTTGTAAGCTAATAATAAAAAAATCAGAAAAGCTGCAAAACATGTCTTCTGGTTCCCAGTTGTTAACAATTTACATGAAATTGTCTGAGAACTTGCTTGAGAGAAGCAAGGTTGACCTTGGCTTTGCAGCAAAGAAACTGTTTGGAGAAACTAAACTGAGTGAATTTCAAGTGGTCAAGTTTTGCTTAGAGTGTCGAAACATTGTAGTAACTGTTGTTGAAAAGTTGATTGAGATAAGTCCTTTGAAGTTCAAGATGGTGCGTTCAAGATGGTGCATAACATTAGATGCTACTATCATTCTACACAAGCTAAATCTTGGAATCACCAGAATTCTTGAAGCTCTACATGCAGCAAATCAGATCAGTGACACAGTAGCAGAAAAATCAAAGCAACAGTACACAACTTTAACCACAGCTGCCCACAATGAGTTCAAGGCTCAATTTCAAGCATATGTTGCAAAACGAAATTATGAAGTTGGACTGGATACATTTTACAATGGTATTTCGATGTCCAGCAAAATTTCTCAAGCCTGTGGACTGTTGTCAAAATGTGCCTTATTCTGTCTCATGGTAATGCTTCTATTGGAAGTGGATTTTCAATGTTAATTGAGAACTTGTATGAAAAAACTGTTGTCTGTCAGTGTCAGATTTATGATGCTGTCTTGAGGAGGAATTGCATCTGCTGTAATTGATATGAATCTGTTGCAGTCACTCAGGCATGCTCATGCACGCTACACAGAGCACTTGGAGGCCAAGCACCATAAGCAACAAGAAGAAATTCAGAAGAAAAGAAGAAACTTGAGGGACAAATTCAACATCTTGAAAATGCTAAAAAAAGACTGAGAGAAGAAGCCAAAATGGAAGAGGAAACAATGAGAAACTAAAAGTTACAAAATAAAGAAAAAAAACTATAGAAGTGATCATTTTATATCTTAAATATTTATTCTTTAAAAACAGATTACAGTGGTGCCCCGCATAGCGATGATAATCTGTTCCAGGAAAATCGTCGCTATCCGGAATTGTTGCTATACGGAACAAAAAACCCCATAGGAACGCATTAAACCCCGTTTAATGCATTTCTATGGGGGGAAATTCACCACTATGCGGAAATCCTCCATCCGGCCGCCATTTTCACTGCCCAGTAAGCGAGAAAGGGCGCGAAAACGCTGCGGGCGGCCTTTTCCCCCCGGCGGCCATTTTGGAACCACCAATCAGCTGTTTTCTAAACATCGCAATGCGAAGATCGGTAAGCGAAACGCTTACCGATCATTGCAATGCGATGTTTAGCCATTCAAAACATTGCAATGCGATCGCTTTTGCGATCGCAAAATCCGCATCGCTATGCGGATTTGTCATTAATCCGCTTGCTATGCGGGGCACCACTGTATTGTATGCTAATTTCTAACTTGATTATTACTGTAATTTCAAAACTATAAGTTTTGTAATGTGGCTTCAGAGAAAAGATAGAATGTTTATATAATTTTTAGTATACCTTTAGAACAATAACAAAAATGTTACGTCATTTGTTGGCGTTCAGAGTTTACTTGAATTGAAATTTGTATCTTGCTGTAATTTTTGGTGCAATTGCAAAACAGATGTTGCTGAAATTAATGTTGAGAGAAACTGATATTAAATCTCTTTAAAATATTTTGGAAGGTGAAATTAGGGTGGAGCATTTTATCAAGACTTGCATTAATGCAACACAACCTATTCATTTTTAAACTTGTGGTTGTATTTGAATGGTGGTCAGGGAAATAAAAAATAAAATTTCAGTGGCAACCCTGCAATTAATGGATTATTTAGGCTCTTTTGAATAATTACATCATCCTTTGATCTAAAATGGAAGTCCTTCATGAAAGGAGTACGCAAGGCTGTATATTGTCCCCTGGCTTATTTAACTTATATGCAGAATACATCATGCAAAAGGCAGGACTGGAGGAATTCCAAGCCCGAATTAAGATCAACAACCTCAACATGCAGATGATACCACTCTGATGGCAGAAAGTGAGGAGGAATTAAGGAACCTTGTAATGAGGGTGAAAGAGGAGAGCACAGAAAAAATGGTCTGAAGCTCAACATCAAAAAAAACTAAGATTATGGCCACTGGTCCCATCACCTCCTGTCAAATAGATGGGGAAGATATGGAGGCAGTGACAGATTTTACTTTCTTGGGCTCCAGGATCAATGCAGATGGTGACAGCAGCCACGAAATTAAGACACCTGCTTCTTGGGAGGAAAGCGATAACAAACCTCAACAGCATCGTAAAAAGCAGAGATATCACCTTGCTGACAAAATCACAATAGTCAAAGCTATGGTTTTTCCAGTAATGATGTATGGAAGTGAGAGCTGGACCATAAAGAAAGCTGACCGCCAAAGAATTGATGTGTTTCAATTGTGGTGCTGGAGGAGACTCTTGAGAGTCCCCTGGACTGCAAGGAGAACAAACCTATCCATTCTAAAGGAAATCAACCCTGAGTGCTCACTAGAAGGACATATCTTGAAGCTGAGGCTCCAATACTTTGGCCATCTCATGAGAAGAGAAGACTCCCTGGAAAAGACCCTGATTTGGGGAAAGTGTGAGGGCAGTGTGAGGGCAAGAGGAGAAGGGGACGACAGAGTATGAGATAGTTGGACAGTGTCATCGAAGTGACCAACATGAATTTGACCCACCTTCAGGAGGCAGTGGAAGACAGCATGCTCTGGTCCATCGGGTCACAAAGAGTCGGACACGACTAAACAACGTAGAAATGCAGTGAGCATCATTAAAACAACACTTCTTTATAAGAGCTCCAATCTTTCGTGAAGTCATAACTTAGTAGATGTCTAGATTTTTTTCCACTTATGAAATGCAGAAATCCAGAAAGAAGAGCAATAAAGAGGAAAAGGAGGTATAGACAGGATATGTTCATAGTCTAGGTATGCATTGTTTTTCAATGCTGATATGTGTTGGAAACCGTTAAGCTCTCTTTAGGCACAGGATTTAAAGATTTCCAATAACGGAAGATTGATCTGTGGTATTAAAGATAAATTGTTACCCTCTGTGGGTAATGAAAAATAATATTTTCAAGCATGACTTTGGTAGGTTCAATAAGAAATTTCATTAAATTAAAATTCTAGTGAATCCATTTTTGGCTGCTAATTTTAGATTACCATCTAAAATTTGATGGACATTACAAAATATTTCAGAAGTAACATAATTTAAATTTAATAGCTTTTTAACATTATTGTTTCAGGAGTTTTTTTTCTATTAAAATGTTGGGGTGGGGGAAAGAGTTTTGATAGTCCTTATTTTGGAAGAAAAATAAAAGCTTTTAGCACTGATAATGACCACTGCAATGAACCATTAAGTAAGTATTATAAAAAAAATTAAGTGAGACAAATATAAATTTAATATACAGGTTTGATATTTCGAATGCATTCGCAACATGTTTTCATTTAAGTCTTTCCCTTCTTCTTCTGGGTCCATTCCCCAAGAGAAAGGTGGCCTAGAAATTAAACAAATAATGGATAAATATTTGGCTGCAGTAGTAAACTCTTGGGATTACAGTTTGTTTCCCACATCCAGAATAAGTTATTTGGAAAGCTAATTCAGAACCATGAAACATAGGCCATAAAGGTATGAGTAGGGACAAATCAATTTCACCTGTCCTCTGACTTCCCCCAAATCATGGATTTCCCTTTATGCAACTAAGAATTAAAGGGTGTCAATTTTAGCATTGATGCCAGGAGAGCAGATATGCAGATGTTTAAGCCTTGACAGTTGACCTCTTTTGCTCAAGATTACAACAAGTTAATGCGAAGTGCTTGCTGTATATGTATTTTAAATCTTGCTTTGGTTTAATATATTAGAAGGCTAGAGAATGAATATGTGGCCTGGTTGCTCTCCCCCAAAGCTTACTTCATCTGTTCAGAATGTCCATGTAAAAGATTTTTTTTCCTGCTGATTGTTGCTTAAATGTAACGCGGAAGGAAACCCATAGTACCAAGAAAAACGTATATAATAAAAGGGTTAATAAGGCAAGAGCAATTCTTTCTGAAACAAGCATATGGTGATACTTTGCTATACCTGAGGCAAAATAGTTTTGAGCTCGTTTGAAACTGTTGGCATCCAACCTGAATATAGTTCACTTCAAGAAGGAATGCCCAGAAAGAAAGAGACAAGAGAATCTGTTCCTAAAACTGAAAAAAAAAATTTCTAGGTTCACATATCTTACCTCAACCTTTTTGTCATTGTTGCTTTTAATTAGGTAGTATGGATAAAAGGTCATGGTCATAAGAGAATTGTCGTCTTAAAGAATGACATGAAAAGTGAGTACTCCAACTTTTGCATTGACCCATGTCCTTGCACCATGATTATGCAGTATGATTTGCTGAGGAGGAATATTGCCAACCCACCTGCTTTCTTGTAGCTCGTTTTAGCTCACCCAGTCTCCCTCTTGCTGATGAGGATCTTGGCAACCAGCTTGCTGGCAGTGAGGAACAGGATGTAGAGCCAGCCACGGAGAGAGTCTCCTTGGAACTGAAACTGGAAACGCCCGATGCTGGTAATGAATTAGAATAAAACTATTTGATTCTGTGGGCCACCGATGGATAAACTGAAAGTCAAGACGTGACTTTCTGTGTGGGTCTGTCTATCCGTGTATGGATAGGGCAAGTATTGTATATCAAAGCAGCACTAAATCTTGGTGGAGAAATAGGTTGAGATGCTGCCGTTGGCTTTGTTTTGAGGGCAAATTAAAACTTGCCTGTCTACATTTGGCACCTGGTTTGATCCTCATGGCTTTGTTTCTAGTCTCTCTGTTTGCTGGCTTTTGTTTTGCAAGAAATTGTTGTAGATTGCTCCAATATAATTTTATTGATCATGCACCACCCTGGGGTCTGTTGATACAAGACAGATTAAAAATACTCATTCCCCAGTGAGTAACCATGTCATCCAGCTCACAAAGGGTCATGGGAGTGGGGTCTGGCCCCTCCCTCCAGAGCTGTTCCCCATCTCTGACCTAGACCTTGTTTGCACACTTCAAGCCCTCTGGGCAGTTTACAATGATGCAGGCTACACATCCCCCCCCCCCCACCGAGCTGGGTACTCGTAGGTAACAGAGTGAATAGTGCCCCTGTAGGCATGGCTTAAGATACATTCTCATCACAGCCTAGGGCCAGTGTTCGGCTGCTTCCAATGTCAGGAAGAGGGTTTAGGAAAGGCAGGCACCTCTATTTGTCTCTCCATTCTTTTGGTGTGATCTGGCCAACGGGAGACGAATTCAAGTCGTACCCTCCTATTGTAAAAGCATAGGCATAAATGGCCACACAAAACAGCCGCTACGAATAAGAATCAGGTTGCCATATTTCCCATGAAAATCAGGTTCACTTTTACAACGAAAGTTTCTTCTCACAGTATGCTGATTCCCACGAGTCATGAGTAAAAAAATTTCCATCGAGTTCCTGGAACTTGAACCTCCCACCTGCAGCCTACAGGGGGCGGGCTGCCTCTTCTCCGAAGCCCCACCCACCGGGACCCCCAGCAACCAATCCAGCCGCAACAGCTTGCTCCCATCCCCCCCTTCTCCTTTGACCCGCCCACTCTTTTGGAGCTGGGTACTCGTTTAACTGACCTCGGAAGGATAGAAGGCTGAGTCAACCTTGAGCTGGATACCTGGGATTGAACCCCGGGTCGTGAGCACAGTTTTGGCTGCAGTACAGCGGTTTAACCACTACACCAACGAGGCTCTTAGAAACATTTTAGCATACCTAGGTGATTACTCAATTGAAATCTTGAAACTCAGCAACATACAATGGGTAGTCACAAGTGACACAGGAAATTGTATTTCCTGAGAATGCTCGGCAAGTTAAATTTATCTCAGCATTTGCTTCTGTCATACTATCGTAGCACCATTGAGAGTGTCCTAACCTATGGCATTCTGGCATGGTTTGGGAGTAGCTCTGTAGCGGACAAAAAAGCTCTACAGAGAACCATTAAAATTGCCCAGAATATCATCGGGCTCCAGCTACCAACCCTGGATGACATCTTCACATCCCGCTGTCTAAGGAAATCACATAGCATCCTGAGAGACTCTTCCCATCCTGCTTATAACTTTTTTGAACTGTTACCATCTGGCAGAAGATATAGAACAATTAAGACTCGGACCACACGTTTTCTCAATAGTTTTTATCCCAGAGCTATAATTGCAATTAATAATGAGCTTAAAGACCACCAGTAGTGAATAATTAGTTGGACTGTGTAACTTGGCCTGCGGTGTAGATGTTTGTATTTTTAGTGGGGGACTTTTAGTGGGTGGGGAGTGTTTGGGAATTTTATGTGTGTGCATGTGTCTGGTCTCTGGGTGTCTGTGAATTTCGTTGTATGTGTATATACTTACAATGACAATAAATTATTATTATTATTATTATTATTATTATTAAAAACAGAAGCATGAGATTAATAAACAGAAAGTATTTAGAAGGAAGCTGAACGATCCAGGAAAAAAAAAGTTTGAAAAAGCTTTGTTCTGGAAGAGACAGCAACTTCAGAGTAATCCTAGTTTTGAGCCAGCCTGTTGATGCTTTTATTGCTTCTTTTGCTTCCCACAGTGGGAATGTTTTTTGGCTATCGTGGTCATGTCTGTTCCAGGTAGTCTCCTTTAGCCTTACACTTGTAACAAGTCACAGTGATTTCATTAATGCTTGTGTTGGAGCTTTAGCCACCAGTACTTTTTAAAAATAATCCCTCTGTGTTTATTGCTATGAATTACTTCTATAAACTTCAACTAGCAAGGATATAGCAGCATTGTATGTTAATCCTTGTTGATCTTAAGTTACTGCTTTAGTATGCAAAGTTCTTCTTTTTAAAGGAAAGAGCAATATCATAACTGGCATAAGTTTTTAGCTGTGATAACGTGCAGCAGGATTCTCACTGTCCTGATTTAGTTGTTTACTGAGAAGCTTGACTATGGAACAGTAAAAGGCTAGCGCTGACTGCTAAGGTGATTACAGCGTTTCAGTTAATTTTTTAATCCTACATCCCTCTTACAATTCAACTATATTTTAAAATCCGTATTTGTTTTCCACCAGCAGAGTAATTTGTCTATGTCACCTAAAGATGAAACCAGTTCTGAGCTAGATTTTATGTTTGAAAAAAATGAGCAAATATTTCTTCTCTTTTCTTCCTCCCAGTGGTCCTGGGGCATTTCTGGGTGTCACCCCCAGGACTGGGGCATTGTGCCTCTAGGCATCAGTTGCTGAGGAATGCCAGGCAGAGGTGTCATTGCTTTTGGGTGCCCACTCTCAGAGCAGAGTATTTGACTAAATTGACCTTTTGTCTGATCCAGCATGATTTTTCTGACATTCTAGTATGAAATGCATCGTATCACCCAGCAGTTGAGACTGTTTAAGACTTCAGCATGAGGTTGCTTCTTCACCCAGCTGGCCTGATGTTATAAAACATCTTGCCTGATGAAAAGAATATCTCAAAAGCCTACACATTTCTGTGAACTTTCAAATTGGCCTAATTAAAGGTATTAAATCTCAAATACCTTCATTATAATAAAAGTATTAGCTTAGTAGCAATTTTGAATTTTGTTTCTTAGAGACAAAAGAGGTGTCCTTTGGTTTTTGCAAGACCTCTTTATTTGGAAGTTTGAGCATCACCCAAATGTTCAAAATCTACTTTCATCTCTGCTTTTTCAAAACTGTTCCTCTTTTGCTCATTTTGGTGGTATCACCTCAGCTATGGCACAATTTCTTTTTTAAAACAGGTTCAACAATTTTTTTATTCCATTGGATTCACCCAAGTCTCTTTAGTATAATTGACCAGCTTTTTTCTGAGATGTAATTCTTATCTTCAGCTTGAGTTTTGCTTGATTCCTGATGGGGAAAAATCTGTTTTATCTATTTTTAAAAAAGTATTTGTGGTGAATGCATTATGAACCTACTATGTGAATTCTCTTGTGTTCTTCTAAATAATTAGCTAGGCATCTTATATTTGGAAAAGTTCCTGATCAGTTTATTAAAAGATGAAACAATTCCATCCTTGTTGAAATATAGGCATTATACATATAGATACTACTTTTTGTAAACTATGTCAAAGCTTAGAAGCAGAACACATTTCAAATAACATTTATGGAAGAGGCAGTCTTGAAGGGGAGCATGGGTTTCTTATGGTTATCATAAGAAGAGGGGGCATGGGTCTAAAATGCCCAAGAAAATGTACTCCAGTGAATTCAAAGCATGAGATGCCTTAAGATCTTCTGCCTTAAAATAAAGGTCATGGTAACTGATATGTCTCTGAAAATGATTTTCTGGGTCACACTTCATTCAGGGCTTTTAAGGAAGTTGCTTTATTTGTAATCTTTTTATTTTTCTTGCAGTTTCTAATCAAACTGAGCAAGAACTGCTTTGCCTCACAAATACATCACCTGTTGATCTCTTATGTGAGCCAGTCCCGTCCTGCCTACCGTCCCCACAGCTGAAGCCAGATCCAGTTGTTCTTGAATATGCAGACCTCATTCAGTTTGAAGAACATCCACCAGCTGTTTCTGGTAAAATAGATCACAACTAAATATTCTAATCTCCAGCAAGACCTCTGATCGCTGACGACTTCCATTTAGGAGCTATGTTTCATTTCATTATCTGTTCTTAAAACCAGAACTATTTCTGAATATCTCGGCTGTAGTCCACAAAAAGGCTTGTGCCAAATATACCATATTAGTCTTTCAGATGCCCTAAAACCCTTAAAATTTGTAATACAAGTGCGAGGAAGGTAAACACACCAGAAGCATGGTCTTTTTGCAGCAAAATGAGGAAGAATATATTGTGTCACTTTAAAATATAGGTAGCTGAATACAGTGGTGCCTCGCTTAACGAGCGCACCGTATAACGCCGAAATCGCATAGCGATCCCTTTTTTGGGATCGCTAATGCGATCACTTACCGATGGCCCCAGTGGGTGAAAATCGCATTGCGAAGACCGGTAAGCATTTCGCTTACCGATCTTCTCATTGCAACGCCCGACAATCAGCTGTTCAGCGACTCCAAAATGGCCACCACGCGACCCAAAATGGGCGCCGCAACGATTTTCGCGCCCTGCCCTTGCTTACCGAGGGCGCAAAAATGGCGTTGCAATGAGGAAACATTGCATAACGGTGAGTAAAGAAGCCATTGGAATGCATTAAACTAAGTTTAATGCGTTCCAATGGCTTTTTCCGTCCCGTTTAGCGATGTTTCGTCATAGCGAAGGTTAATCCGGAATGGATTAACCTCGCTATGTGGGGCACCACTGTATATGATTGTGAATGTTTCTCTTATAAAAATAATGCTAACATATTAAGGGCATTCTAGCCATTATTTCCAATGGTCTATTCATTTTCTGCTTGCAAAGTGGATTTTTTTTTAACAAATGGGAGTGTTTGAAAAGCAAATCCCCAACTGTAGCCTGAAGTACTTCCACTTCATTCTGTTCAGCACTTGGAGAACAAGGTGGTAATTTTGTTAAACTAATTTAATCTTGAAATGGTTCATTTGCCCTAAACTTTTTGATTCGTGAAATAGAGTACCTTTAATGAAAGAGAAATCATGGGAGTCATTTTGCTTTCTTATAATAGAGAGCTAAAATGAGAAGTGGTATCACCCCTTTTAGCAATGAAATACCTCTGTGTCTTGTGAAAAATCATTTTTTGATTAATAGCATCCACAGTACTTTGTGATATTTAACAACAATACTTCAAAGTGTGTACTGTGCATAATTTGAGGTCGAGAAGAGACTAGAACCAGCCTAGAATATTCAGATCCTCAGTCCTTTGGATACTTTTTATCATTGTTTTAAAGGATTTCTGGGGCTTTCTACATCCAGAGAAAGACACCCCCTTTAACTTCTTGTGCTATCCCTTTCATGTTCCCAAAAGCATACATGCCACTGAGTATAAGCTCAGGAACCTATTTTTTCTTGACTTGAGACTTTCCAGTCTACAAGATGAGCTTTTCTTGCATTTCTAGCCTCTATCTAGATAGGATCCAGTTGTTTACTTTGGTATCCAAAACCAAAAATTCAGGACTTTCTTCCCTCCCACTCCTTTATCTGCAGCATTCTATAACCCCAAAATTATCCTACAAAGGATTTCCTAGCCTTCCAGAGCAAGGAGGAATTGCCCATTTTGGTGAAAACAGCAGAGTCCAGTGGAATTTGGATCCTGGCCACTGGTGGACTGACATTCACAGTTCACATACCTGCCACATTCATGTACATTTAACACATAGCACTTAGCAACATGCTTTTTCACTAAATTTCAGTGTGTTAGTTCTCATAGAAATGCATATGTTGAAAGAAAAAATGCACTTTTAAAAACTCAGCTGTCTTACTTTCATTTTAGAAATTATGACTTTCCCTGAAGAAAAGGAGAAGGCTGTTGGTCCTTCAGAACTGAGCAACCTCCAGGCAGCATCTTCCTCTGAATCCCAGTCAAGCAAAGAAGCCATGGACAGCCCAGCTAAAAAGCAGCATAAAAACAGAATAAAGTTGGCAGCAAATTTTTCACTTGCACCTGTAACCAAGCTTTAAATCCTGTTGTGGTGTGAAAAGCTACACATTGTTAGATTGCACAGTAAACAAAGCTATTGGCTACCCTTTATATTTTTAATCACAAATTTGGAGCTGGGAGGGGTCACTTGTGTTCTCTTTGTCATGGTTGACTACCTTTCATGAGGATTTTGTTCAATTTACACTGAATTCAGCTGAGCAAGTATTTTTATTTGTACTTCAAGCATTTGTCAGAAATAATGTTTTACCTTTTCATTGTGTTGAACGTCAGCAAAAAGCAAACGATAAACCTTGATTTAGTACAGGATGGATGTTAAGTTTCTGAATAACCTCATATAAGTGATATAATCCTTCATATACCATACAGATCCATAGGGTATTTCTTACTTGTTTTTTCAGACTGTAATCCGTGTGCAAAAGAATCTATTGGGAACTTTTAAAAATGATTGTAGATCAGCATGAAACCTGCAATAAGGTCTCTGGCAAGGCCATCATGGAGGATGTTTTGTATGACTTGTAATTGACACTAGAAGACGACTGTTACAGTTTTTGGTTTATTGTGGAATCCCTTTTAAATGATTTCTATAGTAATGCAGTCCCACTAATGAATTTTGTAGGAAGTTGAGGATATTTTAAGCTTCCCTTTTATGATTGCTCCAAGTTAATGCTGATTTGGATGAAGAAAGTGGTTTTGGTGTCAAGGATTTTGAAGTGAACTATGAGATGCTTTTGTTGCATCTGCTGATGTGATTACTGGCAGTATTTGAGATTTCAAAAATATGCATCTAAGTGCATAAATTATGAATTGCAATGATGGGTTAAAGGAGCTTTTTAAGATGGGAAATAATGCTGCTACTCCACTTGCACAGAAATGTGAGCAGTACGTGGAAATCCCAAGGTTATGGTGTTTAACCTTGTTTTCTAACTTTTTAAACATGCAATAAATGGGAAGCTTAATATGAGTTGTATGTTTTTAACTGTGTCTAGTTTTTATTCTGACATTTACATCTGGTGTTCAGTGCTGCTTTTCTGTGTCTATTTTTCTTCCAGTTCCTATAGTGGTATTTTTGTTGGCTTTTAGAGAGGCCAGCCTTGGCTGAGGGAAGCAAGTCAGTGGAGTCCTTTCTACTTTCTTTGGAAAGTTAAAACATCTTCTAAAGTTTTATTACCCCTGTTGGGTAAATTTGGCATTTACAATGGGTTGTATTTGCCAGGCAAAGATTCTTATTGCTCATCAAAAGGAAAGAACCTATACCAAAGGTTTCCACTGGCCGAATGGACATTAGTGGGGGTTTTGCAGCCATTATATTTTGTAATGTATGAGAAAGTTTGAAAAGTAGGCTTGGATTTCAAAACCAGCAACTGGAAAATGCCACTTGATGGCTATAGACAGCTTTTAAAAATATTAAAGTGGATTTTGTTTAAAAAATGCTTTTAAACAAAACGAGGTATTAAACACAGCTACGTTATAGCCATTGTGAATCCAGAGAAACACTGGAAGTTTTTCTGAGCTCATGGCAAGGCACAGCATGTTTTGTATTCTTACATTTCTTCCGCAAACATGGTTTATCTGAATGAATTTTTAGAACTTTTTTTAACCACTTTCTAAATGTATTTGCTGAGACCTTTTTCCATTTTTGTATGTATAAGCTGCATAACATAGAGACCTTGTGTTTGGCATGCGTGACAGTCGTCATTTTGAGCTACAGTTGCAAGTCATCTAAAATGTACTAGAACCCAGTTTTGATGGAAACTACAAAATGAGATACAGTACTTATTGGATACCTAAAGTGCAGGTGTGGTTATGCCATTCGTAAAGGGTAAGAAATCCTTCTGGTTTCATGCACATTTTTGACCGAAATTGCTGTTTGAAAGTTATTAGAATGCCACTTGGGAAATTTTGGGTTTGTTTCATAGTGTGAGACCATCTGAAATCATTTTTTCTTTTTCTAAAAAGGCTTGAAGGAATAATGTGACAGATTCAAAAAGTGAATTACGACAAATGAGATTCTTTAATTTAAATATTACTTATTTTTATTTGTTGGCTGTTTAGGCAAGTATCACTGAAGCCCTGGACTTCTGCACTCTCCAAATGGGATGGGATAGGAGACAACATTCATTCTCCCCCCCCCCCCCCCAAATTATCTCCTTCATTTGGACACATCTGTGGTTCAAGTGCTGTTTTGTGTGTTGGGACCAAACAGTTGTCAATAAAATTTTCAAGTAAGCATGTAAATAATTTCTGTTGGGTTGTGTTTTTTCCCCACTTCAATAAGAATCAAGAGACGTATTAAAATTAAAAGTCTGGGTTTTTCCATTTGTGTAGTAAAATCCATATATTTATGAAAGATGAACAGTAGCTTTTTTTCGCTATAAAATGGTCTTTACAGTTTCTCTTTCACTAAGCATACAGAGATGAATCTTAAAATGCTGCATTTATAAAAAGTGTGAGTCTTGTTAGAATGACCCTTTGGGACTGTTCAAGAAGTATATCCCCCAAAAGAAATACTGAGAAAATATAGGATTATGTGGTATTAGCAATAAATATAACACTGAGTCCCAAACATGGACACGCTCTTGTATGGTTGTCATGTTACAGAATTACAAAGGTGGAGTCCAGAATTTAATTGAGCTGAATTCTGAAGCTGCTTGTATTTGAATTCCCTATGTGTTGGCTTCTTTCTGGCCCATGGAAGGGAATACACCTTTGGAAGAGAACAATTGTGGGCAATTTGGCAATTGGCACAAGAAAGAACATAGTGCGTTGCAACTAGAGCAGCCTGTTGAATCAGTGGAATGTATGAAGGAGTTGCCTCAGTGATTCAGTGGCCTACCGTGAGATTTACTACTGAGTTTCAGCCATTGTTATTTCATTTTTAGTTATCGCTATATCCTGCCTTTCCTTCTGAGTTCAAGATGGTGTACATAGCTCTCTCCCACTCACCCCCACTGTTTAATCCTTGTAGCTACTCTGAGAAGTAAGTCAAGCTGAAGAAAGTGAGTGGTTTAAGGTTGCCCAGTGAAGATTTATTTAGTTTGCTAAATGTGCTGTTTTGAGCGAACCACTACTTTCAATGGAATTATGTCCATTCCCTTTCAGATTTATCCTTACAATGACCTTGTGAGATAGGTTTATGGCAGAGTGGGCATTAGAAGCTAGGTCTCCCTTGCTCCTAGATTTGTACATGGCCTTATGCATGCAAGAGCAGCCATGGTGGAAATTGGCTTATATCCAATATTGTCGCATCAAAGTATGACCAGCATGCCCCAAGTTCAAATCTGTAACATGTGAATTTGGAACTTACGTGCAGCTCAGCTTGGCCCTCTTTGTGACATTATTGAGAAAGTAACATGGAGCATTGGTTTGTTTAAACTATTTTAAACCTGCCTTTCTTCATCATAGCCTCTGAATGCACACAAATGGGTTCAGTCTGCGCCTGCGCAGGACTCTTCGGAATATTCTAGAGCTTTTAAAAAATAAAATAGTTGAGAGTTGCCCCTACAGCGCATGCTCCGCTCACTATAGAGCTGGCATTTATACTGATTTTTATGCTTTAGACTACAATTTTTTGACTACAATTTTTTCACTATTCTTACATCCCATTGCCCCTCGTGTTCGTCTTTTTGCTGTTTGGAATTTTTTGTGTCAAGACTCGGACTGCTACCATCCTCGCACTTTCTACTTCGGACTGGCTTTGATACTGGTGATATTTCTGGTGCCAAACTGGACTGCCTTTGAGTACTTTTTATTCTTTTAATTCTATATTCTTCATCGGTTGTGACCCGGACTGACTAGGATTCGTCTTCAGCTTTGTGAGTTTTTAGAGGGCCCTTTTATTCCTCTGCTTTATGTCCCCTTCGGGTCCCTTCAGAAGGTGCGTGTCATGTACTCATAAACTCCCCTTTTCGGATGGTCACGACCACTGCCTATTTTGTTTAGAGGAAGCTCACTGACCCTAATCTTGTAGACATTGTAAAAAAATTTACAATGCCCCCCCCTTAAAGCGAGGCAGCAGTGGTTAAAACTTTACCTGTGGGATAAAACATTATTGGCGTCTAAACTAGCTAAGATGGAGCCTGTCTCAACCCCTTCTGCCACTCCACGCCCGGAGGATTCAGTTTCCTCATCAGCCTTACTACTGACACCGAAAACCACCGACAAAACATACTACAAAATCCTCCACCTCAGGGACAAAAAGACTGCTTACCTCGACGTCGACAAATCGTTCAAGTATACCATCCAAGGAAAATCTGAAAAAGAAAAAGACAACCGTTAGAAACAAGGATAAGCAGGCACACAAGAGGGATCACCAAGGGGATACTCCCACAGTCCCGACTTCTCCTCCATCTGCTATTTTGGAGGATTCCTCTTGAGACCAGGAGTCTTTATCTGAAGTGGCTCCATCGCTCCCGCCCTGACAGGCGCAGGCTTTGCCCCACGCAGTGATCCGTTTGCCTAGCCCAAGCCAGCTAGAAGACAATGTTTTATTTAGCCTGGCTTTTGCCCATCATAGCCCTGTATTTACCGGGCGGGCGTCGATTGTGCATCGGTCCCCGTCAGTTTCTTTGGGACCGGAATGTCCACCTCAAAAGAGATTGGCCAAAAGAAAGCACATCTCTCCAGACCATCACCTGACCATGAGGTCATTATTCTGCCTCACTCCACTCGACGTTGAGCAAATTTGAAGTATGACGACCCGGTCTTTATAGAGGTTGATCGCAAACGCTCCTATTGTCGACGTCGAGATGAAGAGTTTGACACCGACTCTTCTTCAGATAGGCATAACTATCGAAGGAGCAAGAAGATACGATACGTCTATATGCCTCAACGTCGTCATCTTCCTCCGTCTCTCCACCTAGGCATAGACGTTGATGGTCACACAATGTCGAGACACATCTTTTAAAGCATATGAAACATCGTAATGTTTCTAAGGGTACTGTTGTGATCACCTTTGAAGTCCCTATTCCCCGGGCTTTCACTAGTACACTAGTGAAATAGTCCCTATTCCCCGGGCTTTCACTAGATACACTTTCATTAGTAGAAGCTCTTAGTAGAAGAGCTTTAAAAGGCAAACGGAGATCAAAGAGCCCTTTCCCGATCTCCCTTTTCGCTCCTGTAAAAGTGTCTTACAATGTTTGGAAGCTGTTTTAAATGATTGCAATGGTTAGCCCACCTCCTGAAACCTATGCAAACTGATTTTGGTGTTGTTCTGACACTTCGTTAATTTATGATGATTTTTTGTTTTCTCCATTGGAAACCATTAGACAGACCATCCAATGGTTTCCAATGGAGAAAATTCAAAAAATCATCATAAATTAACGAAGTGTCAGAACAACACCAAAATCAGTTTTCATAGGTTTCAGGAGGTGTGCTAACCATTGCAATCATTTAAAACAGCTTCCAAACATTGTAAGACACTTTTACAGGAGCGAAAAGGGAGATCGTTGTGTGAAAATCCCCCATAGGAAACATCGCTGAGTGAGGCGGCAAATTTAACAGAAAAAGGCATCGTTGTGTGAATTCATCGTGTGAGGCACCCATTGTGCGAGGCACCACTGTATTTCCTTGTCTGATTGCAGTGCGCAAGCAAGACCAGAACTATTATTAGGCAGAGTGAGACCATTGCCTCATCTGACAAGCAGTAAGGTTTATTACTCCTGGAGTGCACAGATGTTCTTGCTTTGTGGCAGGATTTATTCTGGGCTCTCTGAATTAGTCTGACCTCTCCAGTATTCTGTGTCATGCTTTCCCACCACCAATGTCGAGGGAAGATGGAGCTGCCATTCCCATTGGCCTTGTTAGACAAAATGGTGGGCAGGATGCCATCTTGTCTTTTGCCTTAGACATTGAAATGCCTTGGACGCTGGCCACTGACTTCACTTCCATGTAGTACAGAGTGTGAAGGTGTTGTGAATCTGGCCACTGCAACCTCGCTCTCCATGAAAGATGCACATAACACATGAGGATGTTGCTGCTAGATAAGGCTGGCTTATGAGTGATGGCACTTTGGTACTCCCCAACAAGTCTGTGGTTTCTATCCTCAAGACAAATGCAGGCTTTGCATTGTGCAGTCTGACACTTGTAACAGCTGATCATCCTGTGACCTGCTTGGCAGTAGAGGCATACAGAGACTCAGTCAAGCTCTTCGTTCATCTAGCCCAGTGTAGCACAACTAACGCTTTGCAAGGCCAGAACAGAGGTGCTTCGTAATTGGGCGGGGGGGGGGAATGTCACCTGCCACCTACCCCAAACTTCCTTGCTCCTGCTTGAGCTTTTTGGCAATTCTGATGGTAGCCAGGGAGCAAGAGGACGTTAATGTTTCCAGCAACAGTGTACTCTTGTGAAGGTTCCTGTTCTTGTGCAATGTACAGTGGTGCCCTGCATAATGAGCGCTTCGTTTAACGACGAATCCACATAGCGATTATTTTTTTGCGATCGCATTGTGATGTTTTAAATGGTGACTGTATAGAGGATCTTTGCATAACGGTGAGTTTTTTGCCCACAGGAACGCATTAAACGTGTTTTAATGCATTCCTATGGGCTTTTTTGTTCCGCATAGCGACGAATCCATATAGCAACGATTTTTGCGGAATGGATTATCGTCGCTATGCGGGGCACCACTGTATTTGGAGCTGGCTTGGTCTTGAAATGGCAGCTAAGACCTATTCGTATGACAAAATACCTACTGCTGTTGAAAATAAATGCAGCAGGAGTTGGTTTGTGAATATGGATCAATACAGGTCTCTGTATTTGTGGACGTGACATAAAAGCCTGACTGTGGGGACTGTCACAATAATGTCAAAATGTATATTATGCCACGGCAGCCCAGGACAGCCTGCTTTGACTGGCAGTGTCTTTCCAAGGTGATGAGGAAGCCCCCCCCCAATTCTCTGATACTTGATCCTTTTAATTGGAAATATAAGGGAATGAACTTGGCAGTTCCAGCAAGCAAAGCATCGGAGCATGGGAAACACAGCTCTCAGGAGTCATCTGCCACCATGGCCACTTTGCCATTTGATTCGGAGATTATCTTGTATAATAATAATAATCTTAGAACTCCTGAGTAATGAAAACAACTTTGCTAAACTCTGCAAAGCATGTAAACTTCACTCATCCTATTTCTGCCACAGCTAGTAGTCTATTCACCCAGTACTCAGCAAATCATTTAACACCATCTATGAACATCCCCATGGTATAGAAGCCTTATCAGATAGTGTTTAATGAAGTCAGCAGCTTATGCAGGAGCAATTATCCTTAGGAAAAGGGGTGTTTTTTGGTATTGTTATTTCTTACTTCAGAATTATTTTACAGCTTACTTAAAACACTTATCTTTCCTTTAATACTTCCATGAACAAATAATTTTTGCTCTCTCCCCACCCCTATTTCCAATATCCCTATGATATGTTACACTTAGTTTGGAAAAGTTGGATTACAGCTCCCAGAATTCCCCATGAAACATGGGCCACGGGGAAGGGTTGGTTTCTGTGAACTATGGTATAAAAGTAACTTTTTTTCAATTATCTATATTACTTGGATATGAGGTGGGCTGAGCAACATACAGTAGGACCATAGTATCTATGGGGGAATCCATTCCAAGCTGCGGATGTCAACATCTGTAGATACAGGATAGTCTCTGGTTCTCCTTCGTGGTCTCTGTGGGTTAATGGGTTAATCTGCACCTGAGCAGAGAAGCCTCAGAAGTTTCTATAGCTTGAAGCACTTGGTGCCGGGACCTCCCATATAGGCCATATCACTGCCCCCCCCCCGGCACCCAGTGCTTCAGTTCCATTTTCTGCTGCCACTGCTGCAGCAGCATTGTTCAGAGCTACTCAGTTTTGCTTTCTCCCTTTCCTTATTGAATTAATATTAGACCTCCCTCGTGTGATTTCGGACCGGACTGTTTACTCTTCTGTCTTGTGAGTCAGACTTAAGCATATAACTGGTTATTAAGGCGTGTATGGCCTCTGAAATTCCGTTTAAGAGTTGCATGGCCTGAAATGTGAAAGGGACTATCAAAGACAGCCATTCTAAGTGCCTCTTTTGTTTGGGAGAAGGGCATCGGCCAGCCTCCTGCACCCAGTGTAGGGCCTTTACTAAGCCTGCCCTAAAGCGCAGGCAAGATAGGTTGACAGCCTTATTGTGGTCAAAATTGCTTGACTTGCCTGCCATGGACCCCCCCCCAAGAGCCCCGCCATCTGAGAATTCCTCTGTTTCTGAGTGCTCTCCCCTGAAGATACCAGGAAAATCGTCGTCTTCAGGCTTGAGGTCAATGGTCTCTGCTGCGGTCTCAAAGCCTCCCTCGAGCCCAAGCCGGTCTCAGAAAAAGACGAGGCCTGCACCACCGGTGCTTCCAGCGACACCGGCGCTTTTGCCTGAGCCCATCGAGGTCGAGGCTTTAGAGGATGAGGTTATTCTGCCGTCCGGGATGATGGCGCCCCTCTCTCCTTGGCCTAGCCAGAACTCTGGGTCTCCGCGTGCTGCCGCAGAATAGGAAAACCAGGCACCTCGAACTCAAACCTGTTCAGGCTCAACCCGAGGCGCCTTTCTGGAAGGATTCCCGTGGTTTCCTGCTGAGGGCCTTTGGCGTCAACAGCCCTGCCTTCTCGTCACCGTTTGATCCTGCCACGTTCTTTGCTTTTAAGCAGTGACAATCATTCTGTGAGCAGTTTCAAAGGTTCCAGCCTTATGCACTCCTGCTTTTGTCATCCAGCTGAACCTCCTTCTCGACCTCCGGCAAGGGTTAGGTCAGACTTGACACAGGAGCATCGACGTTGGATGGAACAGGCATTATGCAGATCTGCCTTGCCTATTCCACTTTGAGCTCGACAGGAGGATTTTCTTGAGGATTTACTGGGCCCTGAGTCGGAATTGAAGCTTCCCCAGGATCAGTCACCATTATCGGACTGCGAGTTCGAGCTCGATTTTGAACCTAGTGAAGACGAAGGCGAGATCAGGGATGAATCACCAATCAATGCCCCTACCCCAGCTTCGGTGACTATTGGGAGTCACCCTCCATCTCCTTCTGAGGACTATACGTCCTATGCACAGCTTATTAAATGCATTGCTGAGGTTCTGGATTTGGCTGTAGTTCAGCCAGAGCTATAGGGACGTGGTGCTGCAGACTAAACCACAGAAGCCTGTGCTTGCAGGGTCAGAAGACCAGCACTTGTAAGATCGAATCCACATGACGGAGTGAGCTCCCGTCGCTTGTCCCAGCTCCCACTAACCTAGCGGTTCGAAAGCATGCAAATGCAAGTAGATAAATAGGGACCACCTTGGTGGGAAGGTAACAGTGTTCCGTGTCTAAGTCACACTGGCCATGTGACCACAAAAGATTGTCTTCGGACAAAAAACGCTGGCTCTATAGCTTGGAAACGGGGAGTCAAACATGACTGGACAAAAATTGTCAAGTGGAACCTTTACCTAGCCAGAGCTACAGGAGATGAACAAGGTGTATGAAGACATCACCAAGGACCAGTTGACCCCTTTGAAGTTGGCCTTTATCCCTTCACTATTGTGTTTGGCCAAGAGTCTGGGGATATACCCTCTACTCCCTAACAGATTCTGAGAAGAGTCGAGAACTTATACAGTGGTGCCTCAACTTATGGACATCCCGACTTATGGAAATCTTGACTTTTGAAAAACTCCGGCCACAAAATTTTGCTTCGACTTGCGGCCAGAGCTTTAAATTAAGAACAGAAATAGGTAAGAAAAAAGGGCAAGAAATTTAAATTTATAACTGTTGGTGGTGAAGAGGCTGCTTCTTTGTAGCTCTTTTGTCCCAATGGTTACGGAAAAGGATGTGGCGGGGCTGGCCCAGAGCTGGGAGGCTCCGGCAGTGGCGACGGGCCCACGCAGCAACAGAGGAAGGCCCGGAGGGCTCCCGCCAATGGCAGCCTCGGCAGCGGTGGAGCCCGGGCAGATGAGCATGGCCGGGAGGCTTCAGAGGAGGCTTCGTGGTGAAGTAAGGTGCAGCCTTTTGCATTTTTAATCTGTTTGGGATGGCTTTTGCATGGTGGGATTGGGCTGATGGGGTTATGTTTATGTTTGTTTTGTTTTTTGCAGCCCCAGGGGCTTGTAGTGTTTTATTTTTTATTTTTGTGTGTGTGTGATTTTTTCTTAGGCCGGAACAGATTAATTG
Organism: Pogona vitticeps; assembly: GCF_051106095.1. Lineage (NCBI taxonomy): Eukaryota > Metazoa > Chordata > Lepidosauria > Squamata > Agamidae > Pogona > Pogona vitticeps. The sequence goes on from NC_135795.1 coordinate 15,152,198, forward strand.
GTTTTCAATGCATTCTTATGGGAAATGGTGATTCGACTTTTCAGTTTATGGCCATCATTCCAATACGGATTAATTTCGTAAATTGAGGCACCACTGTATAAGATCTATGGTGGAGGCACAGAGTTTCTTGCAAAGCATCCACTTCCAAATTCACTGGTGGTGGATGCTATGCAGTCTCATTCTTGCACTAAGTCTTCAGCCTCTCCTTAAGACAAGGAGGGACGGAAACGGGACTTGTTGGGGCACAGGTCCTATACCCTTCCTACCTTTGTCTAGAGAGTGGCGAATTACCTGGCGGCCATGGGTGCCTATCATAGGCACCTGTGGAATGCTGTTCTCACTGTGTTGAAAGTGGCTCCACAGAATATCAGAGTGGCCTGTCTAGCTAATCATCAGGAGGCCATGTGTCTGGCGCGCCAGGAGAGGATTGCAGCCAGGCATGTGACGGATGCCTCATCAAAGCAACTGGCTTCTGCGATTGCACTACATAGACACGCTTGGTTAAGATCTGCGTCCATTGCTGAGGATGTGAGAAGTAGAATTGAAGATCTCTCGTTTGATGGGTTGGGCCTCTTCAACCCAAAATGGATAAGATCCTTTTGAAACATAGAAAGGCAGCAAAGTTCTTCTCCTCCCAATCAGCATCTCGGGACTCCTGGAGGCATTCCTATTATTTGAGACCATACTACAACCGCTTCAGATCACAACAGGTGACCTCTTAAGGTCAGTCTCAGCAGCAGACTGGTAGGCAGAGGCAACGCCAGTGACCTCATCACCAGGATCGTAAGGACAAGCAATCGGTTTGCCTTCTGCGCCTGCCAGCACCACTGATTTGCAGGATTAGACGAGCCCAATTTTTTGATGCCTGGAGGTCAATCACGTCCAACTCTTGGGTTCTCACCATCGTTGCCACTGGTTATGCGACTGAGTTCGGCTCCACACCTTGCACATGTTTCGTCAGAAATACAGACACTTCACCTGTTTTGCGTGAGGAGATAGATAAGCTACTCTCTAAGGATACCATAGTCTTGGTGGTTAAATCCTGACATCTCAAGCAGTTTTTTTCACGCTACTTCATCATACCCAAGAAAGACGGTAGGCTTCGACCTATCCTCAATTGCCCACCCTTGAATTTTTACATTATGCCTCAACATTTTCGCATGGTCTCCCTTGATGGTACTATCCAGATGCTCAGGCAGGGAGATTGGTTTGTTCTTATTGATCTCAAGGACGCGTACATTCACATCAGTATTTGTCCTGATTACCGTCATTTTCTCTGCTTCTCATTGGATGGCGTAATATGAGTTCAGGGCTCTCCCGTTCGGGTTGTCCACCTTGCCAAGGGTGTTTACGAAGTGTTTGGCTCAGGTGGCAGCTTACCTTCATTTGCAGGGCATCACAGTCTTGATGATTGGTTGCTGGTAGAGCCATCTCCTGAAGTACTGTCACAGCACGTAACCTTTACACTGTCTCTCATCTCTAAACTTGGTTTACAGATCAACCAAGAAAAGTCCACACTGATTCCTACCCAGTATGTGACTTACATCAGAGGCGTCCTGGATGCGGTCTCAAGCCGTGCCTTCATTCCAGAAAGCCGCTTTCTGAAGATTCAGGAGCTGCTTCCTCACTTCACTGCAGGAGCAAGGGTCCAAGCTTTGTTGGTCCAGTGCCTGTTAGGCCTTATGGCCTCCACCATGCCAATTGTTCAACACACCAGACTGAAGATGCGTTCCCTTCAGGCGTGGTACCTGGTATTGTTCAATCCTCTCACCGATCCACCCTCCAAGACTCTTACAGTTCCAGAGGAGCTGGCAGAACAATTCACCTGGTGGTCCCTCCGCTCAAATCTCCATGTGGGCAGACCCTTTGGCCCTCTCCGGCCATCCATCCAGCTCACCACAGATGCCAGCACAAAGGGCTGGGGAGCACACATCCTGGATCTGATAGCACATGGTCATTGGACCCCAGAAGAAGCTTCTCTTCACATCAACCTTCTGGAACTCCTGGCTGTCTTCAAGGCCCTTCGGGCAATTGAGTGTCTTCTCACGGGGAAGGTAGTACAGTTGGCATCCAATACCACCATGGCGGTGTACTACCTCAACAAGGAAGGAGGTACATGCTCCCAATGTCTTCTGTATCTCACAATCCAAGTTTGGGAGTGGTGCTGTGAACGCCACATCTTCCTGATTGCAGTACATGTAGCTTCCACCGACAACCTCCTTGCAGATCGTCTGAGTCGATTCCAGGACTGCACTCATGAGTAGTCTCTGGACAATGCAGTCTTCCACTCCCTCTGTCAGAGATGGGGCACTCCATGCCTGTATGCTTTTGCTTCGGCCACAAACAGCAAGTGTGACCGGTACTGCTCCTGGGCTGCAGCAGAGAGCCACTCAGATGGGAATGCGTTCATGGTCTCTTGGACAGAAGGACTTCTGCACATTTATTTGTTTGTTTGTTTGTTTGTTTATTCATTCATTCATTCATTCATTCATTCATTCATTCATTCATTCATTCATTCATTCATTCATTCATTCATTTATTTAACTTATATGCTGCCCACACTACCCGAAGGTCTCTGGGCGGCTTACAGCATTTAAAATACATTAAAAGGGCAAAATAAAAGGGCAAAATAATTAAAATGCAATTAAAATATATATTCTAAAAATTGCCATCAGACCCACATTTGATGTTATTTCAGTTAAAAGCCATTTGGAACAGGAAGGTTTTGACCTGGCACCGAAATGTCATCAGCGTCGGCGCCAGACAAATCTCAGTCGGGAGGGCATTCCATAGTCTAGGGGCGGCAGCCAAAAAGGCCCTTTCTCTACAAGCCGTCCCTCTTACCTCCTTGAGGGACGGCTCTTTCAAAAGGGCCCCCTGGCTAGATCTTAACTGCCGGGTAGGTTCATATGGAAGGAGGCGGTCCTTCAGGTATCCAGGGCCCAAGCCGTTTAGGGTTTCCTCCTATCCCTCTGATCCAGAAGGGGATCATCAAGGTTGGCTGGGACCAGGCAAATGCCATCTTCATTGCTCCCTGGTGGCCTCGCCAACCCTGGTTTGCCCCTGTACTTCAGATGGCCGTGGATCACTTCCGGTTCCCAAACCTTTCTCATCTGCTCTCCGTCCACAATGGCAGGACACTCCATCTGGATCTGGACTCTCTGCACCTCACAGCCTGGAGGCTGGACCTTCGATAAAGGACGTCCTTAGCCGAGCTCGCAGGCCTTCTACTTTGGCTATGTATGTGCAAAAGTAGAAATCTTTCTGTGACTTTGGGACTGAACACAACTTACCAGTGTGCCCTACATCACTGGACACTCTTTTGAGGTTCCTTCTCCTCTTTCAGCGTGGCTTGTCACACTCAACACTGAAAGTCTATATTTTAGCGATAGTGACATACTAGCCACCTCTTTTTGATGCAGCCAAGTTGTTTCAACATCCAATGCTGAAACAGTTCCTGAAGGGTCTCTGCAACATACACCTGGTCTACAAGCCACCCACGCCACAGTAGTCTCTTCAGCTGGTCCTCCGGAAGTTGATGTCTCCTCCATTCCACGTCATTGAAACTACTTACCTTCAAGACGGCTTTTCTACTTGCTGTCACTTCGGCAAGGCGTGCGAGTGAACTCATGGCGCTGCGGGTGGAACCACCTTTTATACAGTTTCACCCTGACAAAATCACACTGTTCCCAGATGTCTCCTTTCTCCCGAAGGTGGCCACATCTTTCCACCTTAATCAGCCGGTGGTCTTTCCTACCTTTTTTCCTAACCCTACGACTAATTTGGAAAAATCACTCTACTCTCTGGATGTTAAGAGGGCCCTGGCTTACTACATATCTAGAACCAAGAACTTTTGTTCTTCTCAGTGACTATTTGTGTCATTTCAAGGACACTCAAAGGATCTCCGGTTTCACCTCAAACCTTTTCCAGATGGGTAGTTGCTACAATCAAGCTGGCATATGAGCTTGCCCACAAGCTTTTGCCTGCCACTGTTCAAGCCCACTCAACCAGAGCAGTGGCTTCTTCCACGGCATCCATGCATGGTGTTGACCTCACCGATGTCTGCAACGCTGTGACGTGGTCTACACCTTTCACCTTTGCAGCACACTATCGCCTTGATGTCCGGGCCAAGGCAGAGGCTGCTGTGGAAAGAGCTGTACTGGCTTCTGTCCTGTTGTGACGCCCTCCTCCTGGTAAGTCAGCTTGCTAGTCACCCATTAGTGTGCATTCACAGAGACCACGAAGGAGAAAAAGAGGTTACTTACCTGTAACTCTGGTTCTTCAAGTGGTCCTCTATGAATTCACACGTCCCAATCTCCTCCCTGCTGTACTATCTGTTAATATACTGTACAGCAGTGGACAGTTCTATGGAACTGAGGCAGTGGGTGCCAGGGGCAGTGATACAGCCTACGTGGGAGGTCCCATCACCAAGTGCTTAAAGCTATAGAAGCTTCTGAGGCTGCTCTGCTCAGGCACAGATTAACCCATTAGTGTGAATTCAAAGAGGACCACTCGAAGAACCAGAGTTACAGGTAAGTAACCTCTTTTTCCCTCTAGTGGCCAGTTCTGGTGATGCACCTTGGAAACATGTATTTCTGAATTTTTTAATGTAATATTTTCAGGCAGCAGATAACTGAAACCATGGGTACTGATGTTTTAATTCGTTGGAAAGACAATTGCATCTCTTTTTATGCTGTTATGAAATAATTGATGCTGAACATTGGATAGATTTAGGTTTGGATGCAACAGTGGTCTAAGTATAGTCTTGTATCTTTTATTATTATTATTATATTATACATGGTTGTTCATTCTTAATTTTTTATTTATAAAGTATGTACACCCTTCATCACTTAATATCATAACAAATCTACAGTCGAGGAGGAGTGACATAAATACCTTGATGGACTGGACAAGGTGCACCAGTGACAGAAGAGATTGGAAACCTTTTTTTTCCGGACCATAACGTTCAAACCATACAGCTAGCATTATCAGGGGACAGTTGATTCTGCCAGTGGATTATGGAAGCTGTAGGGTACTTTCCCATAGTGATCAAGAGATTCTTCAGGGGTGAGCCAATTGCTGCCAGACCATAATTGCTTATCACTGTACTAAGCAACCAGTGCTAAGAATTGACCAAGAGACTAGTTTACAAATAAACCACTAAAATGTTTTTTTTAAAAAAAGAAGAAGAAGAAGAAGAAGAAGAACAGCCCACAGGAAAGAATTTGTCCTTTGTTCTCTGTGTGCCAAAGTCCTGTAGATTTACAGCCAGTGACTGAAAAATCACAATAATGATAGATAACTTTCTTGGCAGCTTCAAACTACACTATTAGCTGCATTGTTCTATTTACAATATTTATTAATGCATCTGTTGTTGCAAAAGGTAACCAGCACGCCGCATTTTTCTGTCCACAGATTGAATGTTGCCTACTGAGGGGGAAAAGTGTCAAATGCATCCTATACACACAGACTATTAAAACTGCTATTCTACAGGTTACTTGGTATGATTCTTTTAGTTCTCAGCCAACATAAGGGTAGGGGGACATTGTCGTCTTGATATGCATATCTTACGTAAGGATTAAAAAAATCAAATCTGACTGTTACTTGGTGAGCCATTTCTCTTGTATATGTATAGGGTTGTTCCCCCCTTTTCTTGACAAGTCTCCTTTGTTCTCTGTTATATATTTAGATATATTCCTTGTCTTAACCTAGGCATGCTCGCTGAGTAATCCATGCAACAGTGAAGGAGTCACCAAGTGGAACATTCAGCACTACAACAGTTACTGTAAGAAACAGTACAGAAAACTCCACTATCAAGATATCAGGATGCTTTGCGTCCTTCTCTCCCCCCACACTACAGTTTTTTGTCTCTTGGTTAAGCATGTTGAAAAGAAGGTGTGCCCAAGCGGTGGGAGCTACATGATGGCACACTGGCTGGTCCCACAGCAATCTTTAAGGAGAGCAATTCCGGTCTTGGCAATGGTGGGCTTGTTTGGAGGAAGTGGTGGAGGTTCTGCCTTCTTCTCTGCAGGTGTACCTGTCAGGGTCAGAATGGAAACTTGGTAAATACCCTAGTTGCAATTTTCATGGAAGCACTGCAGAAAAGTCGCTTGCTGGATTACAGCTTCAGAAGCCTTCATGTCTGAGCAGTTCTGGGCATTGTAATGTGAAAAGCAACACTGGCAAACTCTGCTGTTGTGTCCAATGGCGCATGCAGCCCCTGCCTGTTGTTTTTGCCCCTGCTGTTTCCACTTCTTCCTCCCCCAGCTGCCATGGAACAAGCACACCATGTTGAAATCTGGCACTGCTGAATACCAAGGTTTCCATCCCTTCCCTTCTCTCCAGAAAGGATGGGCACAATCTGCTCTTCCATTTGGCAGGCCTCTACAGTGCAACAAGACATTCCCGCAACCTTTCACACCATAGGGCATCTCAGGAAAAGATGCTGAACTTCAAGGGCAGGCTGGATGAGTAGAATCTTTCACACGTGCCCCGAATAGCAGCAGCAGAGGTGGTGGCAGCGGCAGCAGTAGTGCAGCCCACAGTAGCCAGGGGTTTGTCCAGTGAACCATTTGCTCACCCACACACATCAGGGCCAGGCCTTATCCACTTCTAGCTCAAAACTGATGTCTAACATAGCATGAGTAGGTGGGGCTGTAAGGAAGTCCAACTGAATTTAAGAAGGCTTCTGTGGCGATCACCCTGCTTTGGCTCGTGTAGGAGATTATTTGCATGTACCAATGGGAGCTGTTGGGAGGCGGAGCCAGAGAAACCAGAAGGGAGGGGTGAGGGCGAGAAGAGGAGTTTTGGGGGAGTGAGTGAGTTGGTGAGTTAGAGTCAGAGGTGAGAGTCTGAAGTAAAAGTTACTCTGTGGGAACTAGAGCGTGTGGTATAGTGTGGAGTTGAGGAAGGCAGTTAAGAGTGCGGATAGAGAGCTGAGAGAGTTAAACAAGTTATTACTAATCTAATGAACACTTTAAAGTCTGTGAAGAACCTGTTTAAGCGAAATGTAACCAATAAACCTGTTTTGTTAAACTTTATACTCGGCATGGACCTCAATCTTTCTAATTAAAGGGTGTTGACAGAGGTCAACTGGTGGCAGCGTAAAGGAGCGAACGTGTTGTGGGTCTCAGGCTAGTGAAATAATCTGGGAACATGTGCATGCCTAGGGTTGTATTAGGCACAGGCTATGCAATAGGAAAGGACGTGGTGGCGCTGCAGGCTAAACTGCAGAAGCCTGCGCTGCAGGGTCAGAAGACCAGCAGTCGTAAGATCGAATCCACGTGACTGAGTGAGCGCCTGTCGCTTGTCCCAGCTCCCGCCAACCTAGCAGTTCGAAAGCATGCAAATGCGAGTAGATAAATAGGGACCACCTCAGTGGGAAGGTAACAGCGTTCCGTGTCTAAGTCGCACTGGCCATGTGACCACGGAAGATTGTCTTCAGACAAAACGCTGGCTCTATGGCTTGGAAACGGGGATGAGCACCGCCCCCTAGAGTCAAACACAACTGGACAAAAATTGTCAAGGGGAACCCTTACCTTTACCTATGCAATAGGAGGCTCCCCACCCCATCTGAAACTTCTCCTGAACTTACTGTCTCACTCTTTTACATAAGCTTATGCATAGGAGGCTCCTTTCTCCTACCAATGATTTGCCCACCTGGTGCAGAATTGTCTACAATGACCAAATTAGCTCTTCATGGACTGGGAGAGAAAAGACTTTGGCATTACCTGATCCTTTAGGATGGAGGTTCCAGGGATTGAACCCATAAGGCAACTGCTCAGACACTAAGCTAATGATTGCACCACATGGATAATACAACCCACCTTCAGGAGATACCTTAGTCTATGCAGCTTGAGCTGTTTGCTCTAGAAAGCAGTGGTGCCCCAAATTTTGAAGCAGGGGGCACAGGCAGCAAGTGGCAAAGGTACTTGTCAAGTTCCTATCAATTGGAGGTGGCAGAAATGAATCGGTCTCCATGAAAAACATAAGCTCTCCTGTGATCCATTCTATTGCATCCAGAGAAGGTAACTGACAAGTATAGAGCTTGGAAGAGTTCCTCTTTTGAATTACAGCTTTCAGCATGCCCAGATAGCATGGTTGTGAGCTAAGGGATTCTGGGAGTTATAATAGTAAAGCTTGCAATTTGTGTGATTGTTTAATGGTTCAATAAGGGTATCACCTTACTGTTACATTTAAAAAGGAACTTCTTCATGCTGCTCATATGTCTAAATGAAAAACAGCTACCAGAATCTTAGGGCTTGTCTACATGAGCTCATTTGGAGTGGGTAGTTGCAGGATAAACACAGTCACTTGGGTCTGGCAGAGGTCTGGTGTGCTATTTGGTGCAATCCTTGCATCCATATGGCATATGCACTTCAAGTGAACCAGTTTAATCTGGCTCTTGTAAGAAGGCTGGGGGGAAAACACCTGCTTGTGCCCCCTTCTGTCTCCTCTTCCTTAGGGGAGGAAGAGTTTAATTTTTAAAAATAATTCCATAAATGACGCAGCACATCATCACTGTCATAATTGATTTTAAAAACTGTTTCCTCACTCTGCTCTGACGAGAAACAGAGGAAGGAACTTTTTAATGCAATTAATGTTTATTGGAGCTTTAAAAAATCCCCTCCTTTCATGCTTTTCGAAGGAAGCTTTCAATTTTTGATTTTTTTTTCAGAAAGGTAGAGTACATCAGCACTGTCCTAACAGTTTCTTTAAAAAAAAACACACACAAATTTTACTTTCTTTACTCTCTAGAGACCATAGGAATTGTTTCCAAATATCATGAAGTGGCTAAGCTGTCTTAAGCTACTTATTGGTAAATTGGCAGAGAAATATAAATTGACAGCTGCACGCTCTACTTTGGTTCATTTCCAGCAATTGCACGTGCTGGAAATGAATGAAAAAGGAATGATCCCACATAAAGAGAGAGAGAAGCCTCTGACAGGGATCCAGAAAGGTGTGGTTAGGATCTCTCTGGGGACGGGGTGGTTTGCTGCAGCAATTACATCTTGTGATCATTGGGAAAAGGAGCAAACCTGGCAGCAGACCAAACAACAAGACAAATGGCCATCTGATCACATTCTTGGCATCTAAGAAGCCAGCTTGAAGTCTAACCAACATTTGGAAAGTTTTGAAAACTTACTGGTTGGTGATTTTACGACATTATCCAATGGTTTTAATTTGATCCTGAGGAAATCAGCCATCTCCTTGTCTTCCTCCCTCTCTCTGTGTACAGGAAAAACAGAAGGAAACAGATCTTCAAAACACACAACAAGGAATTTACAGAATTCAAAATGCATTAGTCAAATAAAATTAAAGCTTAAGGAAATCTGTGACATTACGAGTCCTGTTAAGATACGCTCTGAGTGAAAAGCAAGGAATAAAAGGCAAGGAAAAATTAAGCAATTATTCCACACTTAGGCCACATACATCTCTGTGGTGCCCAGGATGGTGTCCCATGGAAAAACAACAACAACAACAACAACAACCATGAATTATGACACAGGGTCAGGGGAGGACACGGCGGCTCAGAGGCCAAATCTGGTTTTCCTGAAGTTACAACACAGTCCTCTGCAGTTTTTCATGACACTCTCCTTTGATGATTTCCATCCAAGCTTTTGTACATTTCCCCCTATTTTGGAAGGGAGATATGTATTTTACAGTATATCACAGAAGTAAGTACACCCCCTTACATTTCATAAATATTTTAGTATGTATTTTCATGTGACAACACTGAAGAAATTACACTTGGCTACAATGTAAAGCAGTGAGTACACAGCTTGTATGTGCCAATATGCTGTCCCCTCAAAATAACACAACACACAGCCATTAATGTCTAAACTGCTGGCAACAAAAGTGGGTACAACCCTAAGTGACAATATCAAAATTGGCCACAAAGTGTAATTTCTTCAATGTTGTCACATGAAAAGATATACTAAAATATTTATGAAATGTGAGGGAGTGTACTCTCTTCTGTGATATACTGTATATCTTAATCATCACTGTCATTCATTTAAACTTATTGAGTGGCAGTAAGAGTTTTAAGCTAAAATATTCCTGGGGTTTTTTGACCCACGTCTTTGCCTTTGGCCCCACCCATCACCGGAACCGATCCCCAAGCATTTCTCTGGCATTGAATTCCGCTTTTAGATACTGCATCCTGCCATGAGTTCAGTCAAAGAAGATCTGGAATCTGAGGGGTTAATTGCACTGAGGAAAATGCTGGGCAATCAGAATCGCAGGCAACTGAATCACCACCAGATTCTCCTCCCCCAGTAGCCAGAGTGAGGGATAAGCTTCGGCAAGGGTTCATGACATGAAGGTCCAAGGCTTGCACGAATGCTTCCCATAGGAACATCAGGTCTATGAGCCCTGAGTTTTAGCAGGATGAAGAGTTTAGATGACTGCTGCTGCTATAAAATCTGCACCCCAAGGCCTGGAAGCTTGTGGAAGCAACAAGTCAACACGCTGGCTTGCATCCATGGTCCCTGCTTATCTTGGACCTTGTTTTCTGGACCCTTGGCTTTGGACTCTGACTTCTGACTACTGTTTGTGTTTTGGTTTTGGCATTTTGGTATCTGCTTTGCATCTTCTGGACTTCTGATACTAGACTGGCTGATTGGACTTTTGCCTGTTGAAACCCCTGGGAACGTGACACATCCTTGCAGTATCCTTACAACATGAAAAGTGTAATGTTATTGCCATCAAGTTGAAACCAGCTTACAAGGACCGTAATAGAGCTTTCAAGGCATATGAGATGTTTAAGGAGTGGATTAACCAGTTCCCCATAAACTTCAGTGAGTATTCATGAACAACTGAGGATTTGAAAACACGTCACCTAAGTCCTAGGCCACAGCTTTGTTCACTACTGTAGATCACACTGGGTATTCAATGTAAGTACTCTTTTTGTAGGGAAACCAGAAGAAGCTCTTCCAGAATGTAATAGCCCAGGAGGGGGGATTGTCACAGAAATAGCAAGTTGTGAGTTCAAAAGGCTTCAAGAAACTGACCCTTCTTTAATTGCTTTGCAGTCTCAAGCTGACCAGCCCCAAGTATTGAGCCAATCTAAGTCTATGACTTTTTACTGGGATCTGAATGGTTTATTGTACCACCAGTTCGCTTCTGATGCTAGAGTTGATTTAGAATCGTCTAGTCAGCTCGTGGTGCCTCAAAATTATAGGCAGAAGGTTTTGGAACTGGCACATTCTACTCCATTTTTGGGACATTTGGGGATTTACAAGACTACAGAGAGTCACTCAACATTCTTACTGGCCAAATGTGGCAAAATCTTTGAGAGACTTTGTTTCTTCTTGTGACATCTAAGTCACAGAAGCATTTCGTTGTCACATTTGTCTGCCAGACCAGCAGATGGGCCGAGGCCTACCCTGTCTCTACTGTCACCACAAAATACAATTAAAAATATACAACCTATTGCAATATGGCTAAATTTTATAGAATCTCCATAGTTTCACAGTGTGGCCATTACTAAGCATCTGACATTGCTTTAATTGGTGCAAGGAGGGAACAGCAACACTTCATTGCTGCCACACAAAACTTCGTCACTGTTTTAGTTATATCAGATTTCTCGTCCGAGAGTAAGAGCACAACATAAAATTCTCTGGACCACCCTTGAAATTGTTGCAATATGGGCTAGAGGAGACCCCTCCAAATATCTCGATAGAAAGTGTTAAAGTGTTTTGGAAGTTTGTGCAAGGATTAGAATTCCATCTGTGTTGATTTGTGACAGGGCAGGTCCTTTCAGAAGTGAACTGATGGAGAGAGCTTGTGAAATGGCCGGTACTAAAATACATTTCAGTGTGACTTATCATCCCCAGCTTGCTCAAAATGATTAAGGCTTATGTACAGGATTTTGGTAGGGGATGGGATGAAGTGATCCCCCTCATCCTCCTAGCCTACCAATCTGCACCCTGCGAATCCCTGGGTGGATTAACCCCTAGTGAACTGGTGTATGGGAAGAATCTACATGGACCTTGGGACTTATTGAGGGCTGACTGAGGAGGCATAATCCAAGCCAATTCAGTGTCTGTTGCTGACTTTGTGTACAATTTGCAGATGAAGCTGAAAGCTATTCAGGAGGTGGCTAAAGAAAATCTACAGCAGGTCCAAGCTAAGCAAATATTCTTCCATGACTTCAAATCAAGGCACAGAGAGTTTGAGGTGGGAGACTATGTTCTTATCTTGAACCCCTTCAGGCCTCATACATTAGACGTTGCATGGGAAGGCCCAGGAAAGGTGTTGCAACATGTTGGGACTGTAAATGACCTTGTTCAGATGCCTGATTCTGGGGAAAATCCTACCATCTATCATGTTAACAACCTGAAACCATATCAGGACAGCAGCTGTCATTCTGAGGTGTCAAGCGGCTTGTGTTAAGCCAGAGGAAGAGCCTATGGACATTCTGTCTGATTTGGAAAATACTGGAAATTGGCTGGAAAATTTTATTCATTCAGGTACTCCTGGTGAGCAGGCATGGCTTTCTCAAATCCTGGAATATTACCAGAGTGTGTTTTCTGACAAACCTGGTCCTACTGACTTAGTCACCCATGCTATAGACACTGGAGACAGCCCACCTGTGATGTCCAGTCCCTATAGAGCGATAGGATCTCACACTGTGCAGATTGAGAAAGAGATTCAAAAGATGTTAGAGTTGGGTATTATTGAACCAAGCAATTCCGCATGGGCCAATCCTACTGTCATTGTGCCAAAGAAAAATGCTTTGGGAAAATTTTTTGGATGAGGTCAGATTTGGACTACAGGAAGCTAAATAGCTTAACAGTTCCTGACCTCTACCCTTTACCTAGGATGGATGACCTAATAGAACGCCTAGCCTCCACCCAGTTCATTAGCACAATAGATTTAAGTTCTGGATACTGACAATTAAAATTAGAAGAATGTGGACAAAACAACCTTCATAAGCCACATAGGGGCTTTCTGTTTTTTACATCTCCCATTTGGATTGAAGAACGCAGCCCCAGCCTTCCAGAGGATGATGGACAAACTGTTAGCTCACCTACCCTTTGCTTCAGCTTATTTGGGTGATCTTGCTATATTTAGTTCTGATTTTGCTCCTCACATGTCTCACATTGAAACTGTGTTAAACGCTGGTCTGACAGTCAAAGCCAGCAAATGTCAGTGGGTAAAAGTGAAGGTTCTTTATTTGGGTCATTTGACTGGGCAAGGGGAGATTCAATAGATTCAGGCTAAAGTGGACAGTATCCTGCAGTGGCCTGTTCCTACTTCAAAGAAACAGGTTCAATCATTTCTAGGCCTGGTTGGTTACTACATTAAATTCATTCCTAATTTCAGTGATACAACAGCTCCTTTGACAGAGCTCACCAAAAAACGCATGCCTGTCAAAATAATTTGGACACCAGAGTGTCAAAGAGCTTTTGATGCTTGAAAACTAAAATTGTTTCTGCTCCTATTTTGAAATCACCTGATTTTGACAAACCTTTTGTGCTACAAACTGTTACGGGCAGCCTTAGCATTTCCTGTCCATCACAGCTGGGAGGGAAAATCTCAGCCAATGAGAGGGCGGAGGGTGGTGCAGAGGCGGGAGGAGCTGTGATATATAAGGTGTGTGTGATGTGTGAGTGGGTCAGATAGGAGATAGCAGACAGATGAGAAATGAGTGTCTGAGCTGCGAGTTAAAGAGATTAGAGTCAGTGAGAAAGAGTCTGTGATAGCTAGTGCCTGAGAAACAGTAATTGATTATTCCTTTAACAAGTGATTTACCATTCCTTTCTTTTTGTATTCAATAAACCAAGTTCTTATTTTTCAAAGTTATACTGGCCTGCTATATGATTCTTTAAGGAATGGTTGGTGGTAGTAAAGAAGAGTGAACGGTTTTAAAGTGACATGATGACCTCCCTTTGTGAGTCTTGAGGAAGGCCGTCACACAGACTGATGCTTCAGATTGGGGATTAGGAGCTGTGTTGTTGCATAAAGGGAATGATGAGATTTGTTATCCTACCAGTTACTTCAGTAAGAAGTTAATCCCCAGTGAAAGCGCCTACTCTGTACTTGAAAAAGAGCCTTTTTCTGTGATATGAACACTTCAACATCTCCACCCGTCTTTATGGGGACATAGATTTGTTCTGCAGACTGACCATCGTGCGTTAGTCTGGTTGCAAAAGATGAAATCTCATAACCAAAAGCAATAAAAATAAGAGCACTGGAGTTTAACTTTACAGGGTTTCAATTTTGAGGTTCAACATATCCCTGGCAAGATGAACATCGTGGCAGACAGCCTGTCCAGGATCCATTGTGGCATGGCAGATGGTTGAAAAAGTGGTTCCTGATTTACTGGTTCCTGAGCATAACCAGAGCAGCAAATTGACATATTCAAAGTGTTTATTTTGGTACTCATATAGGAGGTAGCACTTTAGCCCATTGGCACCAAGACTCTTATTTTTATTGCAGGTTTTTCTTTGGAAACACTTTTTGTTTTCTAGTAGTGAAGGCTTGTGTATGGTCATAAGCTAGACTTTCTTTTCATTGTTGTGAAAAGAAAAATTTGTTCACTTATTTACTGCTACCTTAGGGAGCCAGTCTTATTTATGTTATATTACATTGTTCATGTTGTGTGACCTATTTAAGTGGGAGGTAAGGGAGGGGGGGCAGTATTGTACTTTTTGCCCAGGGTCCACCAGAGCCTTGAATCGGCCCTGGCCACAGGAAAGGGAAGGGAATATAGAGCAAGGTCTCTATCCTCCCGCCGCATATCCTCTGCAGTGCCTGGTGATCCCAATCCCGGCTGCCTCCTTGAGCTAAGTTTCTCGTGCCTGGCCTGGCTGGCGTGGGTGCCACCCCGGCTGCTTGCTTACAGGCGGACTGGGCTGCCTTCTGAGCTGTCTGTTGCCCATGGAGGTGTCTGTCCCTGACCCCACCCAGCAGCTCCACCCAGCGGGCCATGGAAAGCAGGGCTGGTGGGAGGAAGGCAAGGGCCCCACCCCGCACCATTGTCACAGCCCTCCAGAGAGGGCCAGCCCCACACCCCTCCATCTACAGGGGCTAAGTTGCCAGGGGTGGAGATGTCTAGGGGCAAGAGCCGCCCTTTCTGGCTCTGCCTCCTTGTGAGGTGCTGCAGTCTGGAAGAGGAAGAGAGAGATCCCGCCCACCCGCCTGCCTGAGGCTGAAGGCCCAAGGGGCAGGCTGGGAGTCAAATCTGGGGAAGAAGATGCCCAGAGTCAGGGAGGAAAGGGAGCCATGAGTTGAAAAACTTTGGGAACCACTGCCCTAATTCTTCACTCCTGTTCCCCCACAAGACAATATTTTACCTTAATCTCTCCACTTCTGCATCATCAACGAGAAAGTCTCGTTTTTGCACCAGTTTGTGGATCCTCTGGATCAATTCATCTTCTCTTTGTTTCTGTAGCTTGGTCTTATCTTTCTCTGCTCAAAAAGATAGAAACAGGAAATGGACTGAAAGAAGATACATTTATTTCATCCAATTACAGTTTGCACAGCATGCACTTCAGACCTTCATTTTGTTAGTTGATTGACTGACTGATCTTTATTCCAGTCACTAACCAGCAGATGTATTCAAATATTAGTACTGTATAACACGAAAATACAATTAAAAATATACAACCTATTGCAATATGACTAAATTTTATAGAATCTCCATAGTTTCACAGTGTGGCCATTACTAAACATCTAGCATTGCTTTAATTGGTGCAAGGAGGGAACAGCAACACTTCATTGCTGCCACACAAAACTTTGTCACTGTTTTAGTTATATCAGATTTCTCGTCCGAGAGTAAGAGCACAACATAAAATTCTCTGGACCACCCTTGAAATTGTTGCAATATGGGCTAGAGGAGACCCCTCCAAATATCTCGATAGAAACAGCACTTAAAGAGGACATGATCAGCACTTTCAGTCTCTGCCTCATTGCAAGGGCAGGCTTGATTAGCAATATCTACCTTCTGGTAGTCTAGATGGAAGTACATTAAACCTAGTTGACATGAAAGCTTTCCTAAATTTGGGGATTGTTATTTTGAATAGATAATTGGGCATTCTAAACAAACTATTCTAATATTCTAATTTGAAGCCCTTGGAAATAGTACAGACAATTTTTTTTGAGAAGGATCCTTGCAGTGCCTCTATATGTCTTGAATTCTACACTTTGATTGGATGCAGGGTAAGTTTTCATCAAAGCACGTGCTTTGGCCCACATGTATAATTGCTGGTTGAAACTTATTTTTGCTCCAGCAGGTCTGGCACCTTTATATTAGCAGACATCTTCCAGTCAACTTGGAAGAGGAATCTATCTGCTGAATTACTGAGGCTGGGCTTCTCCCCAGGTGTCCTCTTAGTGATGAGCTAGCTAATGCCAAGGCAGTCATCAAAAAGAGGATCTGAGATGTCAAGCTTGAAGAACATTTAGCAGTGCTGGACAAACTAGTGTATTTAGGAAGAGCACATTTTGTTAGTTGTCTTTCCAGGTTTGGCCCAAAACTTTTTATTGTTTGAGATGACAAATAAGGATCTGCCCAACTGGCCTTGGCAGTTGGAAATGGTTACCCATTTATATAGGGGTAAATTTCAATGTCTAGGCCCTTATCATACGGTGCCCAAAGCTGTATGTACAAGGAGAAAACCAGTTCAATATGTTTAACATAACAAGCAATTTAAGGTACCTCTAAATAGTTAAGATATTTTAAAGGATTTTTTTATTAAGTACTTCTATCATTTGGAAATAGCCTGTGGTACCTTTTAGACATTCAGGTAATTAATATGCCTCTTTTTCAAGAACAAAAGGACAGTATTTTGTGGATGCTGCAGTTAAGAAGCAATGGATTTCTGCAACTCTCAGACTAGAAGGAAAATTAATTGGTCCTGTGAGAACTATAAATGACTCTTAGGTGCAGAGGAGAAGGTGGTAAACAATACAAAGCAAAGCTGTTTTCTTGAGTAATTTGGGAGATAGCTTGAGGATGAATGAAAAAAACAGGTCACTTCCCCAGAGGACAAATTTGCAGAAGCAAATAACTGTTAGGAAACCAATCATTATCAGAGACATTGTCAAGGATCAGCCTTGGTGGGCAAATCCCATTGGTCATTATGAAGTGGTTTTGGAGTCTGTGTGCTTGTTTGTCCCCAAGACCCTTTGTACAGAAAAAAAATATATATATAGGGATGAAGTTTACATGGAATTAATCTAGTCTAACTCTCTGCTCAGTATAGGACTCTTGCAGCTATAGCATCCCCAAAGGACAACCAGGTAAAGATAAAGGTAAAGGTTCTTCTTGACATTTTTTTTTAGTCCAGTCGTGTCTGACTCTAGGGGGCGGTGCTCATCCCATTTTCAAACCATAGAGCCAGCGCTTGTCCAAAGACTGTTTCCATTGTCACGTGGCCAGCGTGACTAGGGAACGCTGTTTTACCTTCCCACCGAGGTGGTACCTATTTATCTACTCGCATTTGCATGCTTTCGAACTGCTAGGTTGGCGAGGAGCTGGGACAAAGTGACAGGAGCTCACTCCATCGCGTGGATTCGATCTTACGACGGCTGGTCTTCTGACCCTGCGGCACACAAAGGCTTCTGTGGTTTAGTCCGCAGCACCACCACATCCCTCAAAAGACAGCCAAGCAAACCCTAATTAAACAAGTTCAACAGAGAAACATATGCTGCATCCTGTGATAGTCTGTTCCTCTATTGAACAGCTCTAGCATAAGAAAGTTTCTATTAATGTTTAGTTGAAATATGTTTCTTTGCAATGTCCTCAATTACTGCAAGTTACAGCTCTGGAGCAGGAATAGGGTGCAAACATGTTCCATCTTATGCATCAAGTCCTTCAGGTATATCATTGACAAGGGCATGGATTAAGGCCATGAGGGTTTTTTTTCCTTCCCCATCTTCAATGTATATGGTACTCTCTGACTTACCCTCAATCAGCTCACAGGTAGAACTGGACTCAGGGTATGTTGTTATTAAATGAGCTAAGTGTTCATCAAGGTGTCTATAAAAGCGACCACATTGATGAACAAAAGAAAAGGGATGAATTGTTAGTCTACATTTATCAAATTGTATTACTGTATTCCTTGCTCCTATACATTGTCCAAGAAAACTGCCAGTCTTACAGGAGTGTGTTATATTGAAAATGTATTGTGCTTTCATTGGTCGCCATGCCTACGTGTGTATGTTTCTGACATTCTTTAATGCTGTTGTGTAGTCTGTAGGAAGAGATAGAGGGGTGTCCTTGTAACGTTGAAAAGGGGCCTTTGGCAGGGCCTGGACAATACAATGTTATCAAGGATGGCCAGTACAGTCCTGAAACCGGTCAAAACGTGCTCTCCAGGTCTCGCCCAACAACCCTCAAGCATTTTTGCGTAAGAAACTGATAATCTCAGGTATAAGGGTCTTTCGCTATCTTTGTTAGGGGCTTTTGCTCGCCTTTAGAGCACAGCCCCTAGCATGTATCTTTTGGTTTTAATAAAATTGCATTGCACCATGTTGGCCTCATTTTCTTGGTCTTCCACTAGGCACTTCCACTAGGCACTGAATGTAGGATATTATGTTTCTGTATCCACAATTCAAAATGCCAGGAAATGTCCTGATGCCATCCTTGCCTTGCCAGCAGGAAAAAGGATAAACTCTACATAAAAAAGGGAATCCTGAATGTTGTGTAGACTAATGGTAGTAGTCAAGATGTCCTCGTGTGCTCACTACCATTCACCAAGTGACACCAAGCAAGGGAAAATCCCAGACATTGACTCCTTTTTTCATGTTAACCACTTCTTATTCAAACACAAACCGATTGTCATGACTGTTTTTCAACAAATGTACATTATTTTGCCCTTTTGAAAGGCCTTTTTCAAGGATAAATATTTCAGTCCCTGCAGCCTGGATTATTTTCAAATTAAAAATGTGGGCCAGGCCAATCATTCTCTTTCAAGATATGCAAGATGGGTATCTTCCATTTATTTGATCTGTTTTAAATCTAGGGAAGGGACGTGGTGGCGCTGCGGGCTAAACCGCAGAAGCCTGTGCTGCAGGGTCAGAAGACCAGCAGTCGTAAGATCAAATCTATGCGACGGAGTGAGCTCCCATCACTTTGTCCCAGCTCCTCGCCAACCTAGCGGTTCGAAAGCATGCAAATGCGAGTAGATAAATAGGGACCACCTCGGTGGGAAGGTAACAGCGTTCCGTGTCTAAGTCGCACTGGCCATGTGACCACGGAAGATTGTCTTTGGACAAAAAACGCTGGCTCTATGGCTTGGAAACGGGGATGAGTCGAACACGACTGGACAAAAATTGTCCAGGGGAACCTTTACCTTTACCTTTTACCTTAAATCTAGGGACATTTTACATTTAAAAATTCCTATCTCAAAAGCCCTTTGCCCAAACTTTCCCAAATCTGGCACAGAGCAAAAGCAGACTATGGTTTCATAGTTATAAATTTCAAAGTTATAATTTTCTGGGCTGCCCCAATTTTAGAATTACCTTGTAGAATGTTGCTTTGCTTTGCTGCACAATAACATCACTCCACAGGCTAGGAGAACAACAGTTTTGCTGCTGCTGTGCCTTTGTAACTAAGGTATAAAGCAGAGGGTGTGGTGCTGCAGAGAAATTTGGGGATTTCAACTGAGAAGTTCTTACCTTATATGACGGTAATGATGGTCTAAGGAAGTTTTGCCTTGTAAGACAGCAAATTAGCAACCTTCACAGAAACTTTCTGGCATTATTTTTCCTTGCTTCAACAATGTGCTGGACCCTCCCATTATCAGCAGCCAACACAACCCACACAACTGGGAGGTAACTAGTTATGGAAGGCTTGTGAAAAACATTGGGCTTTTTCTTATTGAAATGGAACACATGTGCTGTGCCTAATTCTCATCCCATTGTTGTTTCTGGTTTGCATATGTAGAGTTTATTTTTCTAACCAGATCTACTCAGATTTTTGGCAATTGCAATCTGATTGACAAGAGTTCTACGATGGCAGAATGGAACTAAGTGAAGGAGTTGCTGGTGTTGCTGGATTTTGTTTTTGAAATGCATGCACATTAGGATGCACACACACAAAATTTACCTGGGATTGCTACTAAATTCTGTAGCTCTTTCTTGAGGTTCATGATGTCCTTGCACAACTGAATGTCATCCATCCTGGAGGGGAGAACAGGGAGGAAGAGGAGAAGGAAAGATCATAACGTAACTTCATTAGCTGTGTTTCTCAAATTCATTCCATGGGAGTCATCAGGAAGCTCTGATGGTTGCAGATGTGAAAGCTGAGCAATGAAAAAAGGTGGCAGAAAAAAACCCCAATCCATTTGAAATGTGTTGAAGAAGAGCTTTACAACTACTTTAGACCATCAGAAAGACAAATTAGTGGGTTCAAAATGAAGAAGATTGAAATCTCATTAGAAGCTAAAGGTGTAACGACAAAACTGGGGCATTGTACTTTGGATATGTCATGAGCACACTCACTAGAAAAGTGCAAATCAGTAGGATAAAAATGATGATGACTTAACGCGATAAAGGTAGCCTTGTTCTTTAGCACGCTTTTTTTTAGTTTACAAAACCTTATCTCACACATAAGATATTTTGGGCGTCAATTTATAGCAGTGGTTCACAACCATGGGTCCCCAGATGTTCTTCGACTGCAACTCCCAGAAGCCCTGGCCAGCATACCTAGTGGTGAAGGCTTCTGGGAGTTGCAGTTCAAGAACATCTGGGGACTCAAGATTGTGAACCGTTGATTTCGAGGATCACCATAAGTTGGAAACAATATGACAGATCATAACAGCAATATAAGGAACCTGCCTTGCACCAGATAAGTTTTTTTGTCCGTCTGGCTAAGGTTCATGAGAGAGTTTGGACCATGAATCCAATGCTGAACATTGGCTGTACTGGGAACTAGGTGTAGGCCACCAGAATAAATACACTGTATACTATATGGAGAAGCATGTCCTTCTATCTCTATTTCTGAAGGCCCCTTCTTATGTTATACCTTTTAAAAATAGACACACAAGACATAGTTCAGATTTGCTGTTATCATGTAACTAAACTTGGAAACATAATACAGTGGTGCCTCGCTTAACGACAATAATCTGTTCCAGGAAAATCGCTGTTAAGCAAAAACATCGTAAAGCGAAAATAAAAACCCCATTGAAACGCATTGAAACCCATTCAATGCATTCCAATGGGGTAAAAACTCACTGTCCAGCGAAGATCCTCCATATGGCGGCCATTTTCGCTGCCTGTATAGTGAGGAATCTGTCCCTAAACACAGCGGAGAGCCATTTTAATTACCCAGTGGCCATTTTGAAACCGCTGATCAGCTGTTAGAAAAACTTTGTTTTGCGAAGAATCGGTTCCCGAAGCAAGGAACCAATCATCGCAAAGCGAAATTCCCCCTTTTAGACCATTGTTTTGCGATCGCAGAAAGATCGTCGTAAAGCAGATGCATCGTAATGCTGGGCAATCATTAAGCGAGGCACCACTGTATTGGATTAATGACTTTCCTGAACTTCATCAAAAAAGCAGAGTTCATACATGAAGAAATGTATTTTTCTGAGACAATGCTGTGTCCTCTTTTATAACTGTCTGCATGAAAAATACTTTTTTGAAAGTTGGGTTTACTGACTATTTAATCTGAGACATCATAGAATCATAGAATAATTGAGTTGGAAAAGGGCTATAAGGCCATCAAGTTCAACCCCTTGCTCAGTGCAGGAATCCAAATCAAAGAAGATCTAGCAAATAGTTGCCTAATTTTCTCTTGAATGCCTCCAGCATTGAAGCACTCACCATCTCACGATGTATTGGTTCCATTGTTGTACTGCTCTAACAGTTAAGACATTTATCCTGATATTCTGCTGAAATCTGGCTTCCTGTAACTGGAGCCCATTATTACATGTTCTGAACTCTGGCATGATAGAGAACAAATTCTTTTCCAGTTCCCTGATCATCCTTGTTGTCCTCCTCTGAATTTGTTCCAGTTAGCTGGCATTCTTCTTAAAGTGCAGTGTCTAGAGCTGGACACAGTACTATAAATGAGCCTAACCAGTGCCAAATAGACGAGAACTAGTACCTTATGGGCTCTGGAGACTATACTTCTGTTAATCCATTCTAAAATTGCATTTGTCTTTTTTTGCAGTCACATTGCTCTGTTGGTTCATATTCAGCTTGTGATCTACAATAATTCCAAGAACCTTCTCACTCGTAGCATTAGTGAGCCAAATATCCTCCATCTTGTAACTGTGCATTTGTTCCCTTCCACCCCATGTGTAGAACTTTGCAGGTATTCCTGTTAAATTCCATTCTATTGTTTTCAGCCAAGTGCTCGCACATATCAAGATATTTCTTAATTTTCCTTCTGTCTTCCAGAGTATTAGCTATTCTACCCAATTTTGTGTCATCCACACACTTGATAAGCATTCCCTGCAGCGTCTCATCTAAATCATGAATAAAACTGTTGAAGAACAGCCTAGGGCTTAATTTTGGGGTTCACCACATGTTACCTCCATTCAGTTTGAGAAAGAAGCATTGGTAAGTACAATTCTGTAACCAACAGTGGATCCACCTGACAGTTGTTTTAATCAGCCCGTACCTAGTTAGTTTGCCAATCAGAATATCATGAGGCACGTTGTCAAAGACTTTGCTGAAGTCAAGATATATTATCTACAAGCATTTCCACTGCCTACTATGGAGGTTACCTGATCAAAAAATGAGATAAAATTATTCTCGGAGGATTCTCGTTACTATTGCAATGTTTTCAAGGCGCGTGCAGAGAGGCTACTTTATAAGGTGCTCCAGAATTTTCCCTGGGATTGATATCAGGCTGACTGGTCTGTAATTCCCTAGTTCCTCCTCTTTGCCTTTTTTGAAGATAGGAACAATGTTACACTTTCTCCAATCATCTGGCACTTCACCTGTCCTCCAATTTTTTTTTTAAAAAAAAACAGTAGTTCTAGGATCTCTTCCATCACTTATTTCAATAGTCTTTAATGTATCTGGCCCCAGGGGTTTGAACTCATTCAAACTGTTGTTAGGCATCCTTCAGTCTTGAAAGACTATGGTAACGTGCTCTGTATGAAGGACTTGAAACAGCGTCTAGTGTGGCTGAGGAGGCCAATTCGAGAGTGACCATCCTTTCCACACTGAAGACAGATACAATCTGTCCCCTGTCCAGCTCCCTGATTTTGCTGCTTTTGGGACTGCCTCTTTGCCTTGGCCTGCTGGATAAGGGTCTCTTCAAATTGGGAGAGCCCATGATGTAACGCCTGCCTCCAGGCTGAATGCTCAGAGGTCAGGGCTTCCCATCTGTTGAGGTCCATTTTTAAAGCCTTCAGATCCCACTTGCAGATCTCCTTGTATTGCAGCTGTGGTCTCCCTCTGGGACACTTTCCCTGCACTAATTCTCCATACAGGAGATCTTTAGGAATCCGACCATCAGCCATTCTCACGACATTCTCATTCAAACTAGTGAGGTGTGAATGACTATCTGTTAATTAATCTCAACCTGAAATCCTATCCCCCCTCCAGTTGTACTTCACATTTGCCTGTGCTTGAATGTCTTTTGGGAAAAGATTGAACTAAAGTAGGCATTGAACACGTCTACCTTTTATTTGTCATCTGTTATTATTTTCCCATCCACATTAAGTAAATGAGCCACTGTTTCTTTTGTCTGTCTTTTGCTGATGCACATACCTAAAGAATGTTTTTTGTTGTTGCTTTCACCGTCTCTTGCCAATCTCAGCTCATTCTCATCTTTTGTCTTAACTCCATCACTGTAATTATTTGCTACTTGTCTGTACTCTTCCTTTGTAATCTGGCTTTCCTTCCACTTCCTATATATGTCCTTTTTTGTTTTTGTGAAGCCACACTGGCCTATTCTGCTGTCTCCCACCTTTTTTTCCTTATTGGAATTGTTTGTAGTTGTGCCTTTAGAATTTCCCTTTTTAGAAGTTCCCACCCTTCTCGGCTTCCTTTTCTTGTTAGGATCTCCTGCCATGGGGCCTTACTTACCCTTGTTCTGAGTTTATTAAAACTGACTTTAGAAATGTAGCAAATATGTGTGACTACACTCTGATATGGTTTCCTTTGAATGATATAGTTCACAGTAAAATTATAAAGTGATAGAAAATCAGCTTTTTAAGATGTGCTGGTGCATAAGGAATAAAGATCATTACTGTAGTTTCTATGGACGGAAAAGAGCAGATACGGATCAAATGGTTCTCAATGCATTCCTATGGGAAATGCAGATTTGACCTGAGAACTTTTTGACTTGAGAACCGCCTTCCAATACGGATTAAGTTCTTAAGTAGAGACCCCACTGTATTTGGATAGAAGTGTATATAGGAAACCAACTCATACAAATCTCTATTTGAGCAGTGCTAGTCATTATTATCCAGCACAAAAACGTTCAGTGGTGTATATGCTGATACACAGAGCAAGAACCGTATCGGATCAAGATCATAAAGAAAAAGAATTGGGGTTTTTGAGGCAAACATTTCAGTTGAATGGATACAACCTGAAATATGTTTCCACAGTGCACCAAGGTGGGAGGGAGGAGAAACTGAAAGGCAAGGAGGATGACTTGATCAGAGATGTTGCTATTTTGCCCGATGGCAGCATGGTAGCAAATTGCCTTGAAAGACTGTCAAAGAAGGTTACAATTAAAATTGTTTTTAGACCCTTTAAAACAATCAGCCAGTGTATGCAGCCTGTCAAGGAGTTTTGGGGTTTGGGGGTCCCCGCTATTCATGTGTTTTGATGTACGTAGGACAGACAGGGAGAAGCATTGAAATCTGATGCAAAGAACATCAGCACTATCTTAGATTGGGTCAGCATTAGCAAAACACGGCTGGGAAACCGGGCATCGTAGCTGCTTTAATGGAACAAAAAAGCTGTTTCAGTCACACTCTTGGAATTTGAGGCTGGTAAGGAAACCTTCAGAGACAGGCGTGAGAAATAATATAGTGTGAACTAGGAGGAAGGGCAAAAAAAAAAAAAAAGACTTGGTGATTTGTGGCTCCCTATAATTGATCTCATCAAAACAGCAGAAAATTGATTAAGCAAACCTGGAATGTTTTGTGTTGAAATCACTGAGTGTATATCACCGAACGCAATGTAGTTAGTATGCTGTTTGTAATACTTGTAAGATGACAAGATGTGTTTTCCTTTCAAAAGCTTGATCTTTTATTGTTTTAATAAAGTTTTTACTTGGAGCTAAACCTGTGAGGCGGTGGTTTTGAGCCAATTTGGTCTGTTTGACTGGGATTGGTCATCTTTTTCAACACAAAACTGGTCCCTTGTAAATGCATTCACTGTTATCTTTCCCTGGTCCCTTCCCACCCTTCACATCCACATTTTTGGTGTGCCAACTCTTGCACAAGCATGACACAGAGATGCCTTCATGCTGGCTGAAAATGGATGCCTAGGGTTTAAATCAGTGACAGGCAAAGCATAGCTTGTGCACATGACACACATACCCTGGCACTCAACTATGCTCCTCAAAACCTTTGCCCACTTTAATTTAAATAAAAATGTTCTCAATATCCCCCATGCCTCCTCAGGTTACAGAGGAATTCTTGCCAGCTTTCCTCCCAATTCAGCCAGTTTAGGCTGATGGGAGAGTTTGCCAAAACCAAGATCATGCTCAAGAGCAAGCCACACCTATCCCCAACATGGTGAAATTATTCTTCGTGCCCATCTATGGGACTTTTCTAAGTTTGAAAACCATTACAAATTTGGGGGAGACTGCCAGACTGGTTGCAGCCCTCCAAGTTCTGTGGTGGTTATATACACTTCCCAGATCTCTGGAAGTTGTTTGCCCTTGGTTTAAAGCCCCATTCCCCCCCAAAAAATCAGATTTCTTATCCTTCAGTGCCATGTACACGGTGACGTTTCTCCTCCTGCTTAGAAACCCAGAAAAGCAGAGCAGTCCCCCAAAATTCCAGTCAGTGGCCTGAAACCAGGCAACCTGAAATCTAATTATTATTATTATTATTATTATTATTATTATTATTATTATTATTATTATTATTATTATTATTATTATTATTAAACCCTTCCATCAATTTGTTTTTGCATCATATGACTCTAGCAAGGTTTGTGGCAAGGTTGAATGGAAATTCCTGTTTAATTTTTGTGAGAGGATAGGGCTGGGAGAAGCCTTGCTTAATGTCCTAAGAATTTTATATTCCCGTCATGAAATAATTGGAAGATCAAGTGACCTGGATTCAATACCAATTGAAGTAAACAAGGGTACAGAACATAGTTGCTCCCTATTGCCAATTTTATTTGCTTACACAATTGAAATCCTTGCTTTAGTGACCTCATCAGACCCTAAACTAAGATGTTAAGATCCATAAGCCCAGATGCCTTATTTGTTTTATTTATAGGGTGCTTTTCTCCTGATAAATGGACCCAATATGGTTCACAATATTAAAAAGACAATATTAAAAAGCCTATTATTGGCAACTTGGTATATCTGGCAAGCTAATGGACCAATTAACTGAAAAGGTGCATTCAATTAGACAAGGGAACAACTTGTCTGATTTTATGAAATATGGCACGCTGACTTTATCAGCCAGTCCCTCCATGTACTCATGTAGACTTCTGACAAAGTTTGTTTAATTGATCAATTGGTCTCTTCTTGCTTCATTTTATTATCTCCATTATTGTCTTTCCATATGTTGTTGTTGGTTTGCTTGCTATTACATATGTAGTCCTTAAAATGTTGTATTATTTGTTGTATAATAAACATTTAAAAATATATAACATACATATTTACACGCTCTGGTTCTACCAAGTGATGTAGTATTGATATGGGCATTTTCTGATGGCACCAAGGAAGGCTGACATCCCTCAGTCTGTTACATTTTTATGTACTAGCTGCCCCTGGTAGTATTCAGAATTACCTCCACCTGTGATGGAACCCTAGCTAATTCTGCTTGGTAACAAGAGAAATAATGTGATTCGCGGGGGGGGGGGGGAATGCAGGAGGCAAGCCTATCCAGGAAAGCCAGGAAGAGCTGATAAGTCGATTTGTATTCAAAGAGGAAGGTTGTGTACTTTGTCAGTTGGACTGTAACGTAAGAAAAGCTTATGCTGAACTGTTTTCTTCACCAGTTCATCATCATAGAATCGCCGTAGGGTTGGAAGGGACCTTAGAGATCTTCTAGTCCAACCCTCTGCCCAAGGCAGGAGACCTCCTACCATCCCGGACGGACGGCTGTCCAATCTTTTCTTGAAAACCTCCAGCAATTGGGGCACCCACAACATTGGGAGGCAAGTTGTTAGTTTGTGAAAAAAAGAACACATCATTTTTTCTTCATTCTTTAACTACTTGGATTAGTGTGTTTATGGCTGAAGTCAAGCCCTTTAAAGGCAGGTTATTTTAAAAAGTGGCAAGCCTAGGTAGATGCTGGTCACACTGCCATACTTCCTCCCACCCAATAAAATCTTTCTTTTGTTGTTGTTTAGTTGTTAAGTTGTGTCTGACTCCTCGTGACCCCATGGACCAGAGCACACCAGGCCCTCCTGTCTTCCACTGCCTCCCGGAGTTTGGTCAAATTCATGCTGGTTGTTTCGATGACCCTGTCCAGCCATCTTGTCCTCTGTTGTCCCCTTCTCCCCCTGCCTTCACACTTTCCCAACATCAGGGTCTTCTCCAGGGAGTCTTCTCTTCTCATGAGATGGCCAAAGTATTGGAGCCTCAGCTTCCGGATCTGTCCTTCCAGGGAGCACTCAGGATTGATTTCCTTCAGAACGGATAGGTTTGATCTCCTTGCAGTCCAGGGGACTCTCAAGTATCTCCTCCAGCACCACAATTCAAAAGCATAAATTCTTCGGCCATCAGCCTTCTTTATGGTCCAGCTCTCACTTCCATACATCGCTACTGGAAAAACCATAGCTTTGACTATGCGGACCTTTGTTGGCAAGGTGATGTCTCTGCTTTTTAAGATGCTGTCTAGGTTTGTCATTGCTTTCCTCCCAAGAAGCCAGCATCTTTTAATTTCATGGCTGCTGTCACCATCTGCAGTGATCATGGAGCCCAAGAAAGTAATATCTGTCACTGCCTCCATATCTTCCCCTTCTATTTGCCAGGAGGTGATGGGACCAGTGGCCATGATCTTAGTTTTTTTGATGCTGAGCTTCAGCCCATGTTTTGTGCTCTCCTCTTTCACCCTCATTAAGAGGTTCTTTAATTCCTCCTCACTTTCTGCTCCATTGTTTCTTTCTTTCCTACCTGCCTTCTTTTATATGCCCTCCCTTCTCAAACGTTCATGTTTTCACCACCATCCTTTCTGATTTCAATTTCAATTTTTGTTTTAACTTTTTGCTTTTCTCCTATGGTGCAAATGCAACAACATTTTTTGAAAAGCAGAATACAGGAACAATCAGTATTTTCTCTCTCTCTCCTATTGCTCTCTTTCCAGCTTTCCCTGTTCTCTATCTTTTTGCCCTCATGCTTTCTATTTTTATTTTTATTTTACACTTTTTTGCTATGTTGCAAAAATGATATTTTAAACAATTAAAAAGCAGAACACAGGTACTGCTGATATATTTTTTGACTTCACCCCACCTACTTAACTCTCTTCCCTACTTATTTTTGCGCATTCTCAGAGAGAGATAACAAGAGGGTGTTAAACTGTATCAAGCAGACCAGGTTTCAGAGTGTGCTACGGCAGTGGTCCCCAACCTTGGGCCTCCAGATATTCTTGGACTACAACTCCCAGAAGCCTTCACCACCACCTCTGCTGGCCAGGATTTCTGGGAGTTGAAGTCCAAGAACATGTGTAGGCCCAAGGTTGGGGACCACTGTGCTACGGTATGTAACATAATTTACTTTGTAGCAGAGAGAGCTGGTTCTGGCATAGAAAAGTTGACACCTATTGTTAATGTAACTTCAAGTTTAAGAATGTGTCTTTTAACCATTGTACTATTTAAAGAAAGAACAGTGGTACCCCGCAAGATGAATGCCTCAGACAACGAAAAACTCACAAGACGAAAACCTCTTGCGAGTTTTTAGGTGCCCTGCAATACAAAGATATTTTCGTTTTGTGAGGTACTTTTCCAATAGGACTGCATTGAAATTTAATTAATGCATTCCTATGGGCCAAAAAATTCTGAAAAAGTCACTTACCAGGTAGGGAGCTGGGGAAGCATCATCGGAGGACTGGTGGGGGAAAGCTGGAGATCGCGGTTGCAGGGGACCTCCGCCAGTCCTCCGATGGTGCAGGGGAAGCCTTTAGAGGCTTGCCAAGCACCATCAGAGGACTGGCAGGGGTCCCGTGCAACCACGATCGCCGGCTTCCAAAGCCTCTGAAGACTTCCCCAGCACCATCGGAGGACTGCCGGGGCACCTCTGAAAGCAGCGATCGCAGTTGTGGGGGACCCCCACCAGTCCTCCGATGGTGCTGAGCAAGCCTCCGAAGGATATCCGCCTGCCCTATTTGAGCACTTTCCTTTCCTCCCATTCTGGATGGGACAACCTGAGAAAAATTTGACAGCTCCGAGGTGGCACTATTAAGGAACTTATCTTGATAACAACCAGATACATCTACTCCATCATGCATTTCATGTCAAGAGGCTAACTGGACTGGTGGCCTAGCCTTACTCCATCACTTGTGATGAGACAATGTCCTTCATCAAATCTGAGGGGAGCAGAATAATTTTAGAGAACTGTGTGGGTTATTGAGCTCTGTCCTCTGGGAGAGAGGAATGATAGTTTCAGCCAGGAAGAACAGCCTGGGAAGCTGTCACTGCTGCCATCCATCCAGCCTGCGCTGCTTGCCTTGCTTAACAGCAACCGGTCTTGAAATCAAGCAATGATGCAGATCCACATTAAATGGCATAGCAGGGGATCTTTGACTGGAAGGATCTCATGCATTATTTTTAAATGGTCAGTGTGATGAAATTGGTTATGAAAGCTAGAAAGTGATTTACTGATGGGATTTGTAGTTGTGGAATTAGCCTAAAAGAATCCATTTTAGTCTCTGTGTGCTCGAGAGTGGAAAATTCCAAAGGCAGTTTTGACTCACAGAAACTGGCCGAGGCTAAACCATTATCTGGTTGCCTTAGTAACAGAGGCCTAGTAAGGGAGATGAGCAGAGACATAACATTCCACCAGATCATAATAACACCTGGAGTTCTCATGAGAATCTTGGGCGGGACAAGTTACTTTTTTTCTTACTCCTGATTGGTTGTTAGCTATGAAGAAGAAGGAGGGAGTGAATTCCAGCAGAGAGAGCAAGAGAGAACATGGAGGACGGAGAAGAGGGACTTTTTCCGTTTAATGGATTATAACAGTGAACTTTTTAAAATGGACTGATGAAGTTTGGATTTTCCAGAAGATTGGTATGTTTTTGATTGGACTATGGACTATGATATTCACAGTATTATTCTAAGATGTAGATTTTTGCTTAGTTAGAGGGGAAGCTTGTCTTTCCTATTCTTTAGCTAGTAAGTTTGTTATTTTTCTTTTTTATAGCAGGAAACCAGTTACTTGTCTAACTGGGTAAGATGGAAATGTATATATGTGCCTCGCTTTTGCATAAACTTTATTCTTTCAGATCTTTATTTTTCTAATAAAACAAAATATTCTTAATATCTGGAGTTTGGCTTCTTGAATAGAACAAATGCTACAATTACTCAAATTGACTTACTTAATTGGTTATTCTTTATAAAGGCCACGGAAAAGTATTGCTACCTTGGGTCCAATATATTCCTGAGTGCTAGGAGGGTTTAATATTCCTAGAGCTCATGTTTATATCTTGGTTCTCAATGGAAATTGGGTCAGACTTGGTGGATGAGGGGAAGTGATGCTGCTTGGGTAAAACCTATGGACCCGTTTTGCCTGTTTTAGGAGCACACTCACTCAGAATCCTCTCTGTCCCGTGGCAAACGGTCTTCTAGGAGACTTGCTTTGCTCACAGTCAGGATCCCAGCATTTACTACTGTGGGTTACCCAGGCAACAGATAATGGCAGGTGCACTGCAGGAACATCAAGTGGGCCATAATCTGCCCACCACAGAACAGATAATACAGGCCAAGGTGGAGAGAAAGAGACCTCGTGTACAATAGCTTCCTACATTATTTCTGGTATATTTCCATATTTTCATGATCTGAAGTCTTTTGCAACAATGAAGGTGTGTGTTACTGAATCCCTATAAACCATCGGCTCCGGAAGAGTCCTGAATCATTATGAATTTTTTAATTTCCCTTAATGGAAAGGTCAGCAATGAGCATACTCCAAAATGTTCTGCCTGATTACTCTAAGACTTAATTTTCTAAAGAGATTCAGGCATTTGATGAAAATGTCACTGACCAATTTTTAAAGATAGACCTTTGGTCAATGGATAATCTTGATAATTTATTCTTGGAAGATGGTGTTTTATATTATACATTGTTTTTGACCTTTTAAACTTTTATATATTTTGTTAGCAAGACCCCTGGAGTTTATCATCCTCATCAAGGGAAAAATAAAGGAGAGGGGGAGAAGATCTCACAAAATTTGGATTTGAGATCTGTACGTTATGTTCATAAATATTCCTATATATTAGAACAAGTCCCTATTTATTCAGTGAGACTTCTTCCTAACAAATAGGGTTAGGGCTACTGCTGCTGAGGTGTTAAGGCCAGATTGAACAACTGACATTACAATCTGCATATTTGTCCTCAGAAGCAAAACTCAACGCATGAAATGAGGGTAGCTCCCAGGCAGGTATAAATTGGATTGCAGCTGATGAGTGTACCCTTATTACAGGGATGATGAATTATCAGAAATGGAGACAAAACCATTTTTGAAAGGGTGAGTTTTGTTCACATACTCTCCAATCAGGGGCATTTGCATCAGATGTCCCATTTTAAGCTGGCTTCATTCATTGCGTGATCAGTGATAAACACCATGAAGCAGAGCCGGAGGTGTGAATGTTGGGGAAATTAAAATGGCAAACTGGAAACATGGGACAAATTAACTGAGGGAGAGAGAAAAAAATCAATGAAGAAAGGTAGACAGATGGCTCCCACTGCACCTGTTCAGAGGGTGAAAAATTTACTGCAAATCCTTGGTGGTGTTGGGAATACAAAAAATATCAAGGGAAATGCAGTGTTTCAAGGTGGAAGATTTAACTTGACTCATTTTGTCTACATGGAGTTTGATAGCTTTGTATTGGCTTGATTATACAGTACCACATATGCCATTCTTAATCCCCTTCATGGATGATGATTGTGCAGTTGCTCCTGACTTAATAGTCAGGAGCAACTGCACAATCATCATCCATGTTATAACATTTTTAATGAGTGTGCTGACAAGGCCCTCCATTTCAACAGTTTCCCATCCATAGGGTAATAAATCAGCTCCAGCTTGAAATGTTCATGATCATTCCCCAGTCATCATCACAAGGAGCAGCCTTTATATCCAGCTAGACCTTTGGCCCATCTAGAATGTCCATGAAGAAAATGGATGGAGAAAGAGATTGAATGGTGCAATCCAGCAAAGCTCAGAATTGTTTTATTTTTGTTTTGTTTTTGTTTTGTTTTCTTTTTGGACTCGATTTCCTTGAATCCTCAAGGACTCCACCCTGAATGTACCCATTTCATGTGACACTATTGGATTTCTAAGCAGGAACAGGCCTAGTTCAGTGGGAGGACCTAGGTATTCATTTTACCAAACTCACAAGGATGGAAAGCCGAGCCAGCCTCCTGCCAGCTACCTGAGCCTGTCAGGATCAAAATCATGTCATGAGCAGAGTCTTGACTGCAATACACCAGTTTAACCACGGTGTCACACAGTTCCTTGTGGTAGCTTGGCTTTGTTTGATTTTAATTATTTTATGATTACATTTTGTTTGACTTGTTTTTTATTGTTTTACGAAGATGGTAAGTCACCCTGAGCACTGCTTTGCAGTGGGAAAATGAGATACTGATGAGAGAAATAACAAGCAATGGTGAGAACGGCCCAAGGAATTTTCCAGCCTGCAGCAAAGGACAAGATGGCCCTTTGACATCTGCCACGTGCAAAAGCCAACCTCCGTGGCAGTTGAATCTTTCTTAACTGCAGGTGCT
This sequence comes from Pogona vitticeps, assembly GCF_051106095.1. Taxonomy (NCBI): domain Eukaryota; kingdom Metazoa; phylum Chordata; class Lepidosauria; order Squamata; family Agamidae; genus Pogona; species Pogona vitticeps. The sequence goes on from NC_135795.1 coordinate 15,185,243, forward strand.
GGCACAGCATCTCCCACTAAACTTGATGGCCACAAGCTAGCATGAAAGGTGTAAGGCAGGCTGTGTGACCCCATGGTGTAGTCCTCCAGCCCCTTGCCACCATTCCCATCCACCCCCACTACTGCCACACGCAGCAAATGCTCCTGTTTGTTCGACCTCTGCTACCCTACTGGTTATGCTTGGTTCATGTGAAATTAGCACACCTGGGGGATAATGGAAGGGTGGGAAGGAATGCCTGGGTCCAAGTGTACAAGACCCACTAGGCTTCTGTTAGACGATGTGCCTCTTTTGCCTCTTTTTCAGCGTGGAAGGAGCAGATGCTCCAGGTTGATGTCTTTCCAAGCAGCAAATATCTCCACCCTCTAAATTCTGGCACCCCAAGTCAAAGCTCCAGGAATCCTGCCCTTGTTATGGCTCTGCCTCCTGTCCGACAGTATGGCCAGCTCATTTGTTTTCCAGGAGGGTCGATGTACTTACATAAACCTTAGTTCTGATTCTCTTCTGACTAAGACTTCCCGAAGTCTTTGGATCTTGGCCATCTCTAGTTCAATCTCCTCAGGCATCATGGTTGTTTCAGCCATTGAAATGATGTCAAGCTGGTCTATACAGATTTAAAACAAACAGAGAATGGGGTTAACTGATAAGAACAACAATCATGGGCTGTCAAGTCAATTTGGACTTTTCCAGACAGAGAATACTCAGAAGTGGTTTACCATTTCCTTCTTCTGTCATCTCCCCCCCCCCACTTCACCCGGATGGTGCAGCTTGCCCAAGGCCACACGGGCTGGTTCTGCTCACAAGGAGGCACAGTGGAGAATCAAACTGCCAACCTCTGGCTCTGCAGCCAGAGACCTAAACCACTGAGCTATCGAGACTGCTCGAGGTTAGCTAGACTGGCTTAAGAATCTGTTAAAGAAAGTAAGGCAATTCACCAAGGGCCACGGAGAAGTAATCTACCTCCAAAGTGGAGCCTGAATATGTTCAGAGCTTTAATTAGGGGAAAATAACTCCTCCAGTTCAGTATCATTTTACAAACAGGCTGAATATTATCTAATATGAGGGACCTACAACAAAATGTTACTGAAGACTGTATCTGTCTTCAAGGTTCCAGCCAGCCCATCAGCTCTGTCTCCTTCATACAGAGCCCATTCCATCCCTACCGCCACTTCTACCGTCAACCACCCCATGCCTGCTACAGATACTTGGAACCCCCTACCTCCTCTTTAGCCTCCCTTAACCTTGAACAGTTTCCCCACCCCTGCTTGCTTGCATAGTCCTTTAGTGTAGTCTAGAGCTTCTAGGATTGCTGCCTTGTCATGGTGAAGGGACTTGAGTAACTTAGAGAAGCTATGGGCTATGCCGTGCAGGGACACCCAAGACGGACAGGTCATTGTGGAGAGTTCTGACAAAACACGATCCACCTGGAGCAGGAACAGGCAAGCCACTCCAGTATGTTGGCCAAGAAAACTCCATGGACAGAAACAAAAGGCTAAAAGATATGACGCTGGAAGATGGGCCCCTCAGGTCGGAAGGAGTCCAACATGCTACTGAAGAGGACAAGTACAAGTAGCTCCAGAGTTAATGAAGTGACTGGGCCAAAGCCGAAAGGACGCTCAGCTGTGGACGTGCCCAGAAGTGAAAGGAAAGTCCGATGTTGCAAAGAAAAATACTGCATAGGAACCTGGAATGTAAGATCTATGAACCTTGGGAAGCTGGGGGTGGTCAAACAGGGGATGGCAAGAATAAACATTGACATCCTTGGCATCAGTGAACAAAAATGGATGGGAATGGGTGAATTCAATTCAGACGATTATCATATCTACTATTGTGTGTAAGAATCCCGTAGAAGAAATGGAGTAGTCCTCATAGTCAACAAATGAGTGGGAAAAACTGTACTGGGATACAATCTCAAAAATGATGGAATGATATCAATACGATGACCTTTCAGCATTACAGTCATCCAAGTTTATGCACCAACCACCAATGCTGAAGAGGCTGAAACTGACCAATTCTATGAAGACTTACAACACTCTTTTAGAACTGACACCAAATAAAGATGTCATTTATAGGGGACTGGAATGCTAAAGTAGGGAGTCAAGAGATAAAAGGAGTTTTGGAGTTCAAAAAAAAAACAGGGCAAAGGTTAATACAGTTTTGTCAAGAGAACAAGCTAGTCATCACAAACACTCTTTTCCAACAACACAAGAGGTGACTCTACACATGGACATCACCAGATGGGCAATACCGAAATCAGATTGATTATGTTCTCTGCAGCCAAAGATGGAGAAGCTCTATACAGTCAGCAAAAACAAGACCTGGGGCTGATTGTAGCTCTGATCATCAGCTTCTTATAGCAAAATTCAAGCTTAAACTGAAGAAAGTAGGAAAAACCACTGGGCTAGTCAGGTATAATCTAAACCAAATCCCTTATGAATACACAGTGGAAGTGAAGAACAGATTTAAGGAACTAGATTTGGTCGACAGAGTGCCTGAAGAACTATGGATGGAGGCCTGTAACACTGTACAGGAGGCAGCAACAAAAACCATCCCAAAGCAAAGGAAATGCAAGAAAGCAAAGTGGCTGTCCAATGAGGCTTACAAATAGCAGAGAAGAGAAGGGAAACAAAATGCGAGGGAGATAGGGAAAGTTACAGAACACTGAATGCTGACTTCCAAAGAATAGCAAGGAGAGACAAGAGGGCCTACTTAAATTAACAGTGCAAAGAAATAGAGGAAAATAATAGAAAGGGAAAAACCAGAGATCTGTTCAAGAAAACTGGAGATATTACAGGAACACTTTGTGCAAAGATGGACATGATAAAGCACAAAAATGATAGGGATCTAACAGAGGCAGAAGACATCAAGAAGAGGTGGCAAGAATACACAGAGAAATCATACCAGAAAGATCTGGATGTCCCAGATAACCCAGATACTGTGGTTGCTAACCTTGAGCCAGATATCCTGGAGAAGTCAAGTGGGCCTTAGAAAGCATGTCTAACAACAAGGCCAGTGGAGCTGATGGCATTCCAGTGGAGCTATTTAAAATCTTAAAAGATGACACTCAATATGCCAGCAAGTTTGGAAAACTCAACAGTGGCCAGAGGACTGGAAAACATCAGTCTACATCCCAATCCCAAAGAAGGGCAGTGCCAAAGAATGCTCCAACTACTGTACAATTGCACTCATTTCCCACGCTAGCAAGGTTATGCTCAAAATCCTCCAAGGTAGGCTTCAGCAGTATGTGGACCGAGAACTCCCAGAAGTGAAAGTCGGATTTTGAAGGGGCAGAGGAACTTGAGACCAAATTGCTAACATGCGGTGGATTATGGAGAAAGGCAGAGAGTTCCAGAAAAACATCTACTTCTGCTTCATTGACTACGCAAAAGCCTTTAACTGTGTAGACGACAGCAAACTATGGCAAGTTCTTAAAGAAACGGGAGTGCCTGGCCACCTTTTTCATCTGCTGAGAAATCTATATGTGGTACAGGCAGCAACAGTTAGAACTGGATATGGAACTACTGATTGGTTCAAAATTGGGAAAAGAGTATGACAAGGCTGTATATTGTCTCCCTGTTTATTTGACTTATATGCAGAATACATTGTGCAAAAGGCTGGACTGGAGGAATCACAAGCCGGAATTAAGATTGCTGGAAGAAATATCAACAACCTTCGATATACAGATGATACCACTCTGATGGCAGAAAGTGAGGAGGAATTAAAGAACCTCTTAATGAGGGTGAAAGAGGAGAGTGCAAAAACTGGTTTGATGTTCACCATAAAAAAACTAAGATCATGGCCACTGGCCCCATCACCTCCTGGCAAATAGAAGGGGAAGATATGGAGGCAGTGATAGATTTTACTTTCTTGGGCTCTATGATCACTGCAGATAGTGACAGCAGCCACGAAATTAAAAGACACCTGCTTCTTGGGAGAAAAGTGATGAGAAACCTAGACAGCATCTTAAAAAGCAGAAACATCACTTTACCGATAAAGGTCCACATAGTCAAAGCTATGGTTTTTCCTGTAGTGATGTACGGAAGTGAGAGCTGGACCTTAAAGAAGGCTGACCGCCGAAGAATTGATGCTTTTGAATTGTGGTGCTGGAGGAGCCTCTTGAGAGTCCCCTGGACTGCAAGATCAAACCTATCCATTCTCAAGGATATCAACCCTGAGTGCTCACTGGAAGGACAGATCCTGAAGCTGAGGCTCCAATACTTTGTCCATCTCATGAGAAGAGAAGACTCCCTGGAAAAGACTTTGATGTTGGGAAAGTGTGAAGGCAAGAGGAGAAGGGGATGACAGAGGACGAGATGGCTGGACAGGGTCATCGAAGCGACCAACATGAATTTGACACAACTCCGGGAGGCAGTGGAAGAGAGGCGGGCCTGGCATGCTCTGGTCCATGGGGTCACGAAGAGTCAGACATGCCTAAACGACTAAACAACAACAAGAGCTTCTTGACACCTCCCTCTTGGGTATGAATAAAAAGAAGAAGAGAATCTCTGGTGCTGAAACCCACATCTGGAGCTACAGCAGAGCGAATGGGGGAGGGGGAGCTAAAAGTTTTTAATGGACAGAAGCTCTGACCTTGCTCCAATGGAAGGAACAGATGTAAGAGTACTGGTGACACAGGAGCTGAGCTTGGAAATGTAGTTGTGAAATCATTAGCGTTCAGAAAACAACTCAGTTTCATCAACACATTGCAATTCAAAATCTCATTACTCTACTTGCCCACATAGAAAATGCCTGTGCCGGCATCCAAACCTATGGCAAGCTGCTGCCAAAATTTATGCAGATTTTATTACAAGAAAAACACAATAGAATTTCAGCCAACATTTTACTTGCTACAGAATTCATTAATCTTTTTCTAAACTTTCTGTAAGGAGTTTTTTAAGGCATAACACTTTTTAAAACACTATCAAAATACCTCTCAAAATACTTTAAAATGCCACTGAAAGGTAAATTGTTAAATTCTTCATAGATTAGTAATTACATCAGGGGAGTAACTTTACTCCTGTTCATGTTGTCACTTTTAAAACAGAACTACATTATGCCCTCAGGATCCAGAAAGTAACTAGCTGCGAGTACGTATGTTGCTTATAACTTGTTTCTTCCAGGGGCATGGAGTAGCCCTGGTCATCAGGGTAGGTTTATGGGTATTTCCGTGATGCTTGCTTGCAGTACGTGGTGCCCCGCATAGCGAGCGCCCCATTTAACGATGAATCTGCATAGTGATGCGGATTTTGCAATCGCAAAAGCGATCGCATTGCGATGTTTAGAATGGCTAAAGTTCGCATTGCTATGTTTAGTAAACAGCTGATTGGCGGTTCCAAAATGGCCGGCAGAAGAAAAAAATGACCACCTGCAGCATTTTCGCGCAATTTCCTCGCTTACCGAGGCGGCGAAAATGGCGGCCGTATGGAAGATTTCCGCTTAGTGGTGAGTTTATCCCCCATAGGAATGCATTAAACAGGGTTTAATGCGTTCGTATGGGGTTTTTCGTTCCGTATAGCCATGATTCCAGATAGTGACGATTTATCCGGAATGGATTATCATCGCTATGCGGGGCACCACTGTATATTGGCTGGGGTGGCTATGTGTCCTATTTTAATGTCTGTGTGTCTGTTTGTGTGTGCTGTGTGCAACCAAGTTGGAGCTGACTGACAGAGCTTTCAAAGTAAGTGAGATACAAAAGACGTGGTTGTGATGAGATGGGTTTTTGGGTTAAAATCTTTTAAGGCATATGGGTTTTGTAATTAAGAAATAAGCCAGAGAGGTTCCATCTTGTTTCTTTGTATAAAGTATCTTTGCTATGCTGACAAGTGTTTTCCAGGCGAGCCGAGAGAATGTTATTCTGAGAGCCTGAGAAAGGACTCTGTGTGATTAGATAGATGGGAATTGTTGTGACTCTTTGAGAAACCACCGTAACCCAAATAACATCTGGTGTGTATGAGAAAGAAGTCATGTGGTGCAACAGAACTGTTTGCCTAGTAACGAACTCTGATTGGATGACATCGTGGGAAGGTGCATTAAGCCCTTGCCAGTTACTCTTGAAAAAGGAACTTTTTGCCTATGGACATTGTCTTTCCAAGACCGACCTTTCAGTCATTCGTGACCTACTCTTCAGCCATTTGGGACTGGTGGCCTACCTACATGGACTGGTTTCTATGCTTTGCTGGATTACTTTTGGACTTATGGGATTTTTCCTAAGGACTGTGCATGGACTATTTTCTATGGACTGTTCTATGGAATATTCTTTATGGACTTCTTTTCTTGGAATACTCCATATGGACTATGCTCTTGTAATTTTGTAAGGACTATGGTATATTCACTGGATTTTTCTTTTCTAAGGACTATGGGACATATAAGGGGTTTTTACTTTTGTTTAGGGGTTTTTATTCTATAGGATCACTGAGGACTATAGCCTTTTTATAACCTACTTGGATTATTTTGTTTTACTAATGATTTCCTGGACTGGAACTGTTTTGATTCTTTTTAATGTCTTTTTGTATTTTTAATAAGGTTTTGGAACTCTTTTATATTTTTCAGGTTTTCTTTGCCTCACTACATCTTTGTAACTAAACAGCACAATGCTAGTTTATTTGTTTTGGTTTAA